>NC_059362.1:11845575-12492658 GCF_019703515.2 Myxocyprinus asiaticus | reverse complement strand
GAATATACCAGGTTCAATACAAGTTTAGCTCAATCAACAGCATTTTTGACATAATGTTGATTACCGCAGAAATTAATTTCGACTCGTTCCTCCTTTTCTTTAAAAAAATAAATAAATAATCAAAATTGAGGTTACAGTGAGGCACTTACAATGGAAGTGAACAGGACCAATTTTTGGAGGGTTTAAATGCAGAAATGTGAAGCTTACAATTTTATGAAAGCACTTGAACTGATTAATTATTTGAACTGTAAAGTTGTTTACATTGTCGTTTTTGTGGGATTACAGGCAACACAGGATTTGCGGTGTTATGTTGTCATCATGTCAACAAAGTTGTAAAATTGGCTATAACTTTTCACAGAAAAGGTTAGTTATCGATTTTATCAAACCAAAATCATGTTAACGTGCATTTTGTTTTATGTATGGTGTATATACTTTTGAAACGGTAAGTTCCCTATCTGTCACTCACTCGACGTTGTGTCGATGTAGTGACACTAAGGGTCACTCTTGGGAGCCCCAAACACCTCTGCTTTTTTGAAAAAAGGCCAATGAGAATTGGAGAGTGGAATTTGCATGCCACTCCCCCAGACATACAGGTATAAAAGGAGCTGGTATGCAACCACTCATTCAGATTTTCACTTCGGAGCCGAGCGGTTCTATTCATTGAGCTGAATTCATCTGCCGAGTTCATTCACCTCTCTCTGCTGGATCTTACGGCGCATTTCAATGGCTTCTCCCCCTCTGCATCTGTGGTTTGCAGAGAACGCCCCTGGGCGCTTCGGCAGAACATTTAAAAGAGTATATTCTAAAAGAGTATATTTTCTTTCTGAAAGAGCAGCAAACGCGTCTTTTGAAAGATGCCTTTCCGTTTGTGTGTTATTCCTGGTTGCGGTCGTTATCGCTCCGCTTCCGATGTCCTCATTGCGAGAACATGACCATGGCAACGTCGCGGTCGCGGCTTGCTTTCGTAAGAAAATCAAGCCACCCCAGCGGCTCCCCGCACCGGTCCTTCTACCTACGGGTTTGAGGCCGCATCGGTTAGCACTGGGGGTGATTTGGGGACATCAATGGGACCACCTCCGCCGGGTATCCCCCCACAGACCTCCCATTCCCCAGCACGCTCGCTTGCCCTGATCGGGCTCTCGCATGAGACCGGTGGCTCGTCTCAGCGCGAGTTCGACATCTCATTCGGAGTTCCGGAAGACGATGAGTTATCGAGCGCAGCATCAGAGAGCGGGCTCATCCAGTCTGACGCAGAGGCTTCGGCTCGGCTTCCTCCTTTGGGAACAGTCGCTCAGCCTCACGCCGACACGGAAATGACAGACGTGCTTTCCTGGGCAGCCGCGAGCGTCCGGCTAGAGTGGAACCCTCCACTCTCCCCTGAATCCACGCCCCACCCCCGTTCCTTTCTTCCCAGAAGTGCATGAGGAGCTGACAAGATCGTGGGAGGCACCTTTTATTGTCTGTTCCCGGTCTTTCAGCTACCCCGCTCTCGCTACCCTCGATGGTGGAGCAGCCAGGGGGTATTCGGTGATCCCCCAGGTGGACAAGGCACTCGCAGTGCACTTGTGTCCGCAAAGTGCCACCACCTGGCATGGGCGCCCGAGACTCCCATCCAGGGCCTGTAGGTTTACGTCGTCCCTGACGGCTAGAGCGTACGGTACCACTGGACAAGCTGCCTCCGCCCTGCACCCATGGCTCTCCTGCAAGTACACCAAGCCAAGGCGCTAAAAGAACTGCACGAGGGTAGTTCCGACCTGGGATTGATGCAGGAACTGCGCTCGGCGACCAATCTCACTCTCCGGGCGACGAAGGTCATGGCGCGGTCTCTCGGGCAGGTGATGTCCACCCTGGTGGTCCAGGAGCACCACCTTTGGCTCAACTTGGTCGAAATGGGAGAAGCGGACAAGGCACCATTCCTTGACGCCCTCATTTCCCAGTTTGGCCTGTTTGGTGATGCCATCGAGGACTTTGCCCAGCAGTTCTCGGTGGTGAAGAAACAGACATATCCTGCCCCGGCATGCCCAGGAGGCTGGAGCACCCAAAAGCCTGACAAAAGAATGGTTCCCTTGTCTCCTTGGTCACATATCCGGTGCGCACGGCCGTCGTCATGTCCACCGTCCCATTTTGCCAGGTATGGCACTCCAGCGGCAGACACCCCGCCCCTGTGCACCCAGCTGTGGTACAAACACGCCCACAAGGGATTGGTTCCAGTGGACTACAGGGACAAGATTCCTCCTCCCCCCTCCTCGACCAATCTTATGGTGGGCGGCAGGAGTCAGGTAAGTGCTTCAATGTCCCTGGACTCAGCATGGCCATGGGGCTCGAGTCCCCTCGATGTGGCACCTCGAGCTCTGCCCCGCCGCAAGGCCCCACCCGCCGGTACGTCTGACACGATTATCCCCTTGGTCCCCTTGTCCGGAGTTTGGATGAGTGGCTCACGCTTTCCAACCCATCATGATGACTGACCCAGACCGTCCGACTCGGCTACGCGATTCAATTCAGTTCCTCGGTGTAGGGCGAAAATGCCGCTACCTTGCGTGCAGAGACCGTGACCCTCCTGAGCAAGGGCGCGATAGAGCCTGTCCCTCCAGCCAAGATGAGGAAAGGGTTCTACAGCCCTTACTTCATCATACCAAAGAAAGTCGGTGGGTTGCGACCAATCCTGGACCTGCGAGTACTGAACCAGACTCCTGTTCAAGATGCTGACACAAAAACGCATTCTAGCGAGCGTCCGACATTTATATTGGTTCGCGGTGGTAGACCTGAAGGACGCGTACTTCCACGTCTCGGTCCTACCTCGACACAGACCCTTCCTGCGGTTTGCCTTCCAGGACCAGGCGTACAAGTACAAGGTCCTCCCCTTCAGCCTGTCTTTGTCCCCTCGTGTCTTCATGAAGGTCACGGAGGCAGCCCTTGCCCCGCTAAGGGAAGTGGGCATCCACATTCTCAATCTCGAAGACTGGCTGATCTTAGCATTTCCTGGCCTGGCATTTCTACAGGCAGGGGTTCCCCTACAGCAAGGCGGTCTACGCTCCCATTGCATGTCACAACTCACCCGCCGTCTCCTCCTCTGGAGTCAGCAGCGTCTCAAGTCACTACGAGCCACTCACATACCGGGTGACCTCATCACCACCGCAGGTAGACACGATCACTCAGGCTAGGGCTCCCTCTGCGAGGCGCCTGTATGCCTTGAAGTGGTGTATGTTTGCTAAGTGGTGTTCTTCCCGATGGGAAGACCCCCAGAGATGCACAGTCAGATCGGTGCTTTCCTTCCTGCAGGAGAGGTTGGAGGGGTGGCTGTCCCCCTCCACCTTGAAGGTGTATGTAGCCGCTATTTTGGCTCATCACGATGCAGTAGATGGTAAGTACTTGGGGAAGCATGACTAGGAGGTTGAACCCCTCTAGACCACGCCTCGTTCCCCCGTGGGACAACTCTGTAGTCCTTCAGGATCTACGGGGAGCTCCCTTTGAGCCCTTGGAGTCATCTGAGCTTAAGACACTCTCTTTCAAGACTGCCCTCCTGACTGCGCTCACTTCCATCAAGAGGGTAGAGGACCTGCAAGTGTTCTCTGTCAGCGAATTGTGCCTGGATTTCAGTCCGGGTTACTCTCATATGATCCTGAGACCACGACTGGGCTATGTGGCCAAGGTTTCCACGACCCCTTTTAAGGATCAGGTGGTGAACCTGCAAGCACTGCCCCAGGAGGAGGCAGACCCAGCCTTGGCGTTGCTGTGTCCGTTGCGAGCTTTACGCATCTATTTGGATCGCACACAGTGCTTTAGAAGCTCTGAGCAGCTTTTTGTCTGCTTTGGTGGACAGTGGAAAGGAAGCGCTGTCTCCAAACAGAGGATCGCCCACTGGGTCATTGACGCCATCGCTATGGCATATCAAGCTCAGGATGTGCCACCCCCTGCAGGGTTACGAGCCCACTCTGCCCTGGCCAGTGGCACCTCTTTGGCAGACTTCTGCGGAGCAGCGGGCTGGGCAACACCCAACACCTTTGCGAGATTCTACAATCTCCGGGTTGAGTCAGTTTTGTCCCGTGTAGTGGCAGACACAAGCAGGTAAGTTCCAGGACAGCTGGCCAGGTGTACCGCTTGTGCATAGCGCCTTTCTCCTCCCTTGAGGGGAAGACGTGCGCTCTTGATTCCCAGTAGTGTTCACAGACTGTGATCCCTGGATGACTTTCTCCTTAGCCCTGTGGCAATCGAGTTTGCGGAGAAACTCACTGCCGGCTCAGTAAGTGCGCTGGTAAGGCCCTGTACTGAGGTAGGTGCTCCGCATGCGGTGGTTCCCCATAGGCAACCCCATGTATTATATCTTCCGTAAAATCATTTCCCTCTTGGTAAACTACATCTTTCTTGAGCAGAGGGCCCTCTGTTCCGGTCGCCATGCTTGTAGAAACTCCTCCCCCCTTGGGTAGAACCTACCATGTGACTCTCCACATGACATACTTCCGACAAGACTCGGTAAGACCATGTGATGTATTTCCACTTGAAGTACAACACCCCCCCCCCTTCTCTGGGCGGGGTGTGGTCTCCACAGTGTCTTCCCCTTGGGAGTCACTGCCAGTTCATGCAACACAGTTCAGCTAGTTGTGGCAATTTGTATAGGGACCCCTAGTGTCACTACATCGACACAACGTCAAGTGAGTGACAGATAGGGACCGTCCTGGTTAATTTCGTAACCTCCGTTCCCTGATGGAGGGAACGAGATGTTGTGTCCCTCTTGCCACAATGCTCAACTACCCGCTGAAATGGCCGGGACCTGGTCTCAGCTCCTCAGCACAAAACCTGAATGAGTGGTTGCATACCAGCTCCTTTTATACCCGTATGTCCGGGGGAGTGGAATGAAAATTCCACTACATCGACACAACGTCTCGTTCCCTCCATCAGGGTACGGAGGTTACGAAAGTAACCAGGATGTATTTTAACGTTTACGTATTGGCACCATTCACATCCAATGTAAGTGTCTCACTGTAACCCATATTTATTTCATTTTTTTTATTTTTTTGGAAAAAAAAGTGACGTCACAATATTTTTTGTGGTCATCAAAATGATGCCACAAATGCTGTTGATCGAGCTTAACTTGAATACAGAATATTCCTTTAGGGTTATGTTGAGATGCCAAAATGCTCCATGGAACGCAGACTCAGAAGATATTTTCTCTTGGTTTCTCCCTGTTATGAGTCACAAATATACCAAAGTCAAGGTAATCGCAGAACATGTGGTCGTCAGCGCAAGTCGACGCTATACGGCCCCAGTCTGCAGATTTTCGTCCAGTCAGAGTTGACAGATTTCATAGAAAATTGTGTTGTATAAGATGGTTACAGTGTCCAATTTCTTACTCTCAGACTATGATTACATTTAGTTGGAAGATTTTAAACATGTTTGATATTTTAGAACCGACTACACAGGGAATTTTGTAGTGTACAATGCTTCGTGACTCAAATCTAAAGTCATGTGGCAATGAGCCAGTGGAAAAAATGGAGATGGCAACTTTTGATGCCATTCACCTCCACCTCACATTACAGTCTCTAGAGGCCATGCTGGCCATGCTTCTTTCATGGCGTGAATCACAGAGTTGCAGCAACAAAATTGGCAGCCTGCTCCCATATCTATTCATCTGTTTGAGCCAGTTTTTCCTCACAGCTGCCATATTTGTGACCATACATGGGGGAAAGCAATGGTGGTGAATGTAAAAACACAGTCGAAATTATATCAAGAAAAACTTTAATTAATGTCCTATTCAGTTAGGAAACTCTATATGGTGCAGGTCGATATGGCCGATTCCCGACACACCTCTTCTTTAACCAATCAGGAGTGTTAACCCCCTGTCAAATCATTTATAGCAGGCACTCACCTCTACAGCTTCGACTACAGTCCAGCAACACAGTGTAATATGGCTGATTATCCATGTGGTTTTCCACTGTTCTCACAGTCTCTGCCCTCCTTTTATTTCTCCTTTGAGGACAAATGTCTCTCCTAGAATCTTCCAATCCAGAAGAAGCTGTTTCCCTGGTAGATTCTGGGGATGATCAAGCCAATTGCCAGCGATCCAAAAATCCCCACTAGTAGACTCCGGTAGAAATGTCAGTATTCCAAGTAACACTGCCTCGCCCTGAAGCGCGCTTCCATGCCGATTGCACAGTTTCTCAGATCTTGGAAGATCTCTTCATCAGGGGTATATCTCCTCCAACCGGTGTGTCCCATAAAGAGCTATTTGAGTTCTTTGTATCCTCCCAAGACAACACAGCTCAGACTCAACAACAACCCCACAGCAAGCCAAGGCTAAGTGAAAATATCACAACGTTGATGCATCACCTTCACCACCTCCCGCAAAAAAGAAAATCCCCGGCATTTCTTCCAACAATGATCCTGTCATCGCAGCAATTATGGCAATGAAAGATTCCATCGATAAGCTGGATAGTAGGATTGTGGTGCTCAAAAACTCCCAAGCGACCTCCTCAGCTTGCCACGTAACCACTCTGACATCACTCAGTGCTTTTCCCTGGCTTCAGCTCTTCCGGCTTCTGTCAGCAGCACACCTTTCATCCCTCCAACAGCAGCAATTCTATCAAGCCTCTGCAGCCAAATACTTGCAGGTAAAGACATTAATCTTGTAAAAATCTTAATCTGCGCTTCTGGACTGGTGGACAAGCGTATAGTGGACTGTGGTGATATTTCTATAGTCTTGAAAGAATGTGACCCCAGGCTCTTCACAAGTCTAACCTTAGCCAAATTTAATGTTGCCTTCAGAGTATACAGGGACACAATATGTGAGATATTTCTCGAGAGACGTGTTGAACTGGATACCTACTTGGCTATTATTTCAGATTTGGCCCTCACCTATGGCAGTTCTCTTTTCTACAAATATTATAAGTCTTTTTCAGTCAAAGCCACTCTCTATATCCAACGTTTTAATTTGAAGATGATTGGTCCGTGCTTGATCTAGAGCTTATCAGTAGGCACTTCAAAGGTCATCAAGCAATTTCCTGCTCTGTCTGTGGTTCATTCGCTCACTCTGAAAAACTGTGCCCCAGAACAGCATTCCAAGCAACACAGGGTTCCATAGCATCGTCCTCTATTACTGAACCTAGATATAGGTCTTCCTCTCACCCTACAGGGAAGATGGACCCTGCAGATAGCTATATTCCAGTTTGTATTCATTTCAAGGAGTCTGTTTGTCTTTACAGTAAACGCAAATTTGTGCATTGTTGTAGCTTATGTGGCGACAGTCACCCTAGATCTGTTTGTCCCCGCAGGAGCAAGCCCGGACCAACAAGAAAATTAATAAACATCCTTCCACTCCAATCAATGTGCAAGGACTTCCAAAAAATTGATCCAAGCATCCTAATTGCTGTTTCATTCATTTCTAACAACTGGTCTCCTACAAGGTTTTCTAGCTGGTCTTAGCTTCATCCCCTCCTCAACTCAAGTATCAAAATATATTTTGTCAGCACTGAAAGAGCCCAATGTAGTTGATGGCCTAATTCAAAAAGAGGTTAAAAAGGGCTATTTAATCAGTCCCTATATCCATTCTCTAAATTTTGCATTAATCCTCTAGGTCTTGCTACCGGGAAATATTCAGGTAAAAAACGGCTCATTATAGATTGTTTTGCTCTGCATAACAGTCCGGTTCCCAGTATTAACAGTCTAATTTCCTCTGATATTTTTGCCCTATCCTACGCTTCAGTAGATGATGCAATAAATTTTTTAAAAACTGCTGGCAAAGGTGCCTGGCAAGGGAAAGCCGATATCACAGACGACTTCAAAATCATGCCGCGCCATCAATCGCAATGGCACCTTTTCGGAATCAGGTGGAGTTCTAAATTATACTTCACTGTTCGACTAACTTTCGGCTGCGGTCCGCAGATCTTCGTCACTCTATCAGAAGCACTTTAGAAGATTTTCTCGTGGTCAACGCCAGACCGTAGTATTTCCACCTTAAAATCAGTTTCTGAAGAAAAAACTATCGGTCCCGCTACTTCCTTAGAGTTCCTAAGTATTAACCTTGACAGCCAGAGAATGATTGCTTCTCTTCCTCTCGAGAAACTCACTCGAATTCATCAATGTATGTCCTCTTTCGTTTCCACTAAATTCATATCCAAGCATGATCTACTTTCCCTTTTAGGGCACCTAAATTTTGCTATGCACATTATTCCCCAAGGGCATGCATTCATATCTAGACTTCTCAAGCTGTCCAAATCTGTCCCAAACCTTCAAGATATCGTTACTTTCGACCTCGGCTGTCAGTCTGACATGCAATTCTGGGCTTGCCTTTTATAAGATTGGAAAGGTTTATCTTTTTTTAATAATGATTATTTAGAAATTTCAAACTCCCTTCAAATTTACACTGATGCTGCTCCTTCCATAGGCTTCGGTGGGTCATTCAGTAACAAGTGGTTTGCAGAGAGCTGGCCAGCCGAAATTCTTTTTCTTCCATATGAGGCTAAATCTATCACACTTTTTGAAATCTACCCCAGGTGTAATCTACCCCAGGTAAGGCCAGGTGAATTCACATGTAAAACACTCTCGTTCAATCCTTCAATAGATCTCACAATCGCAGATATTTCTATTGATCCCCACCTATTCACAATCTTTCTAAAACATTCTAAAATGTATAAGTGTAACATAGGTTCGCACATTACCATTGGCCAAACTAATACAGTTTTTGTCCTCTCTCTGCCATGTCCCGATACCTGAGAGCACGGAATATCAGCAGGCTCCAGTCTGTTTAGATTTAGTAGCTATTTTTAAAAAAAAGCCTCGAACACACTGGTAATTAGGTCAGGTAGTGTATATCATGTATTACACATAGTCTTTAGGCCATTAGATTTAAACCCAACATTGATATATTTATATATAAAAAAGTAATAATAATTTTTGGGTACACATTTTTAGTGCACACAATAGGGCTACACTGCTGGCTTCACATGTCTGATATCCACCCCATTGCATCCCACATGTCATTTTCAAGAACACTATTTTGGGGGTAACTGTCATGTTCAGCAGCATATCTCAACAGCAGCAGTACATTGACCAAGTCAAGTAGCAGCAGCAGCAGCTGCATGCATAAGCAGATCGAGTCCGCCAAGACCAAATCTACTCTCAATACCAATTTCACAATAAACTATTTTGTTAAAACTACTGAGAGTTGTCCTAACTGAAATGTCCTATTAGTTCAGTTAGGAAACACAATGTGGTGCAGCTCGATATGTCCGGTTCCTGACATGCCTCTTCCTTAACCAATCAGGAGTTCTAACCCTCTGTCAAATCATTTATAGCAGGCACTCACCTCTACAGCTTCGACTACAGTCAAGCAGTGCAGTGTTATATGGCATTCACCCTCTACCTCCCCAGCTCCCACTGTCTAGATCTGCTTACGGGGGGTAACTGTCGTGTTCAGCAGCAGCAGCAGCATATCTCAACAGCAGCAATATATTGACCATGTCAAGCAGCAGCAGCAGAAGCTGCATGCGTAAGCAGATCTAGTCCGCCAAGACCAAACCTACTCTTATTACCATTTACACAATAAACAATTTTGTTAAAACTACTGAGAGTTGTCCTAACTGAATTGCTTTAAATCCATGCCAAGTCTCAGGAAAAAATGTCAGTACAAATATAGCCAAAGTCATATACATTTACATATATTTTATCCATTATTTATCAGTGTATGCTGCCGAATCGGATGTGTGCATCGTTTTTTGTGCAACATCTCTCATTCAGATGTTACAAATGTTTGTGTTGTTTTCTGGTCTGGGGCCTGTACCATGAAGGTCGCTGAATGATCTCAGGGTTTCAGGATTGGTTTCAGGTTGACAAATTCAAACCAATCCAATTAGGCTTAATTGGTACCATGACGCAGCTCATCAACTTTCTCTGTAAACTCAGGCTTAGATCCTGACTTATGATTGGATTACGCGCTCGTGCACATGAATGAGTGACGTTTGCGGCGCACGACCAATCGTGTGAGAGAACGCGATTCACTTCTCGTGAGAGACTCCTTGGGATTTACCTCTGCTGAAAGCTGATGATTATGAAAATAAGAATTTAAATTCATTTAAACTGTGCACAAGACATTGTTTTAAAAATATAAACAAATTAAAATGCATTTACACTGCTCAAGAGTTTAGAATGAATGAATGAAGACTTAAAACACACGATTTACACAGTACAAGGAATGACTGTAAAATTATGAAGCAATTAAAGACATTTACAAAACAAGAAGAAACAGCGGCTGCTACGAGAGCTCAAGAGGACTGCTGCAAACAAATTCTTAATGTGATAAAAAAAATATTTAAAACAACTGGTATATCAATGCGTAAGTGAATTCATATACAGTTGCAATCGAAATTATTCACCCCCCAGGTGATTATTCATGACCCAGAATTTTTAAACTTTACATCTATATCAGTTGAGTGACACATTCAAAGTTATAGTGTGAATATATAACCTAATATTTGTAAATAGTAGGCTTTTTAGAAATACAGCCATGTCATAATTATACAACCCCTACTGCATGTAGCTGTTTCTTAAATATGTTAGTCTACACAAGTAATTGTTTTAAAAAAAAAAAAAAAAAAGTCATAATTCTGCAATGGCACTTATTTAAGTTTTAAAATGTAAGTTCAGAGTTGTAAGCAAAAATGTATTTCTATACAAAAAATGCAATTAAAAATAAGCTGTCTCAAAAGCTAATAGAGGAGATTATTTCATTACACAAGAAAGGTCATGGCTAAAAGTACATTTCCAAGGCACTTCAACTTTCAATAGACAAATTTAGCAGCACCATTCATACATTTTTTTTAAATATGGTATACAGCAACCTTCTTGGGGTGTGGAAGAAAGCAAAACTTTACCAAGGGAAATGTTGACTTAAATATTCAAGAAGTAATTAGGAAAGACCTGTGGAGTCCTGGAAGAAGGTTTTAGAGACATATGACACTAAACTGAAAATGAGTTTTAGACCCATGGGTCAGCAGTATGTCTGGAGTAAGATGACAAGGTGATGACAAGAACGACACCATCCCCACAGTCAAGCATGGAGGTGGGTCAGTCCTGTTATGGGAGTGTTTTGCTATCCTGACTATGTGACTGACACCATGGATTCTTTCAGGTATCAGGCCATTTTGGCATGAAAAATGTGATGCCTTCAGTGTGTAAACTGAAGCTCGGTGATCACTGGACTTTCCAGCAAGACAATAACACCAAGGATACATCCAGGTTGTCCAAAATCTGGTTCAGGGATAGGTCATGGAATGTCCTCAAACGGCCCTTTCAGTCCATCATTAAAATCCCATTGCAAACCTTTGTTGGGATTTCAAGGAAGCAGTGGCAGCACAGAAACCAAAGAATGCCAATGAACTGGAAGCTTTTGCTCATGAGAAATGTGTAACAGTTCTAATAGAGTGGTGTCCGAAGCCTGAGAACACTTACCTGAAACATTTATTTGCTGTTATTAAGGATAAAGGATGCTCCACATGCGATTGACTTTGGGGGTTGAATATTTTTAACATGACATTTGTGGAGAGAATTAGTTATTTTTTATTTTAAAATTTGGGTAAACTGAACTCTTTGTTCTCAAAATCACTCAAATGTGTATTAAAAACTTTGACTGTTTACTGAGGTTTTAGTTGATGTGTTTTAATTCACATCACCAGAATGTATTGCTGGTCAGGGGGGTTGAATAATTTTGATTGCAACTGTAGGCCCACAACAAGAACACACAGGCTTATTAATTTTATAAGCTTAAATGTATTTAAAATATAGAAGCTTTTATATTTATTTGAATTGAAAAATGTATATATCATTCAAAACTATTACAAATAAATATAGACTACTCTTAATTACAAAACGAATAGAGACTATAAAGATGAATATTCTCCCTAAGTTTATTTTCCTTTTTCAAAATCTACCAGTTAGTATAGCAAAAAGTGTTTTTAGACAATGGAATAAACTTTGTAACATTGTAAACATAAATGGGATAATAGGAAACCTAGAATTAGTCTTAAAATTCTTAAGTTGTCAAAAAGGCTTGGAGGACAAGAATTACTAAATGTAATAAATTATTATAAAGCTGCCCAAATTCAACCTATATTGACGAAGAATCTAAAGTGAAATGGAGGAAGATGGAAATTTATCAAATGGGGGAACCTATTAGTATATCCCTGTTCCTACCTAAGCAAAGCAACACATTTAAATCAATAGATAATATTTGTATTAATAGTACTTTTAGAATTTGGTTAGAAAAATTCAGAAAGATATAGTTAATTTACAAGAAATTACTAAAGATTCTGATGTCATGCCAAATAGATTAGATAATACATTTAAGTTTTGGGCAGATAGAGGTCTGAAAAGATATCACCATCTGAATGGATACCTTTTCAAACCTAGCAAAAAAGTATGAGCTTCCAAATTCACAATGTTTTAATTATTTACAGGTAAGAAGATATTTATTAACAGAAGTAAAAGTAAAAGAAATACAAAAAGGAACTGCATCCATTAATAAATTATATAATCGATCCACAACTTGAATACAACTAATCCAATAAAAAATGTTAGGAATTTTAAAGTGTGGTGCGGTGGTGGCGTAGTGGGCTAAAGCACATAACTAGTAATCTGGTAAGGTTGCTGGTTCAATCCCCACAGCCACCACCATTGTGTCCTTGAGCAAGGCACTTAACTCCAGGTTGCTCCAGGGGTATTGTCCTTGTAATAAGTCGCTTTGGATAAAAGCATCTGCTAAATGCATAAATGTAAATGTTAAAGAGTGCACTTGAAAGAGATATACAGGACACTCTGAATAAAATGATATGTAGGTGGAAGGATGAATTAAAAATTAAAAATAGTCAGCAAGACTGGGAAGAAATATCATATAATGCATTCCATACTACTCAATTCAGTGTTTGGAGGAAATATGCTTGGAAGATACAAATGAGATTTTTTTTTATAACACCTGTTATTAAAAGTAAATACAATAGTTTGGTAAAAGGGGATTGTTGGAGAATTTGTGGAGAAACAAAAAGCTCATTACAGTCAAATTCAATATGAGTGCTCTAAATTCACAATTTATTGGAATTAAGTGATTAGAGAGGTTAATTTAATATTTAACTGCACATAAATATATCCAGAAAACCTTATTTTGGGTAAGATGTCATTGTCCTTAAGAAATAAAAGCAATTGCTTATTGCTTATATTATTATAACTTCAAGTAAAATATTGTAGTTCATCTCAAATCCATGAAAGAAAGAAGAGGTTTGGGTGGCATTCACCCCTTTCCATAGCAATTTTGAGCATTTAACATTTAAAAAACAATATTTTTTTGCATGTATCATATTAATCCACCTTACTGTCTGTTTTATAGATAGCCTAATATATTATGTTAATAATTTCAAAGATATGTTTTGCTTTGGCAAAGAGGGTAAATGAAAATCAATTACATTTGAAATAAAAATTTCGATACAAAAATCGATTTTGTGGATTTCTAAGATTTTATTGTAAAGTGTGCTTTAAGAGACATGGTGGAGTGACTTGATTGCTTCAGAGATGTCATTTTACTCACATCTGATTGGTTCAGCATCTGTTAGCGATCTGTAATCCAGAACAAAACCTGCTATGGAGCAGGTTAGTCATGTAGCATAAGTTGCAATGGTGATGAACACCGCTAAAAGCCGTCCAACTTTCATGGTACCTAAAACCTGTGGTTGAAGCAAACTAAACAAAAACTTAGCAAAACCGGCTTCATGGTACAGGCCACTGATGTGGTTGCAATATTACAAAATGTCTGCAATTATCCTGTGTGTATGTAAAGTAAAAGCTGCTATTAGAGCAGCCGAAATGATGGTCAACTCATGAAGAATACACAAAAAGCAACTGAGGTGAGCACACCTATGCAAGTATACCTGATGTCACGTTAATGTGTTCCCTATCAAAAAATATAAATTAGCCGCAAATTTGCCGCAAATTTGCCGCTTGTTATTTTCGCATGCAAATGAGCTTTTGATTTGCTGCAAATGTTTGCCAGAAGTTTGCAGCTCTTCACCCGTAGTGGTGAACCACCTCTGGAAAACCTTTGGCAACAATGGACAATTTGCTAAGTGGACAAGTTTGCAGCAAATTTGCCATGAACTCTCGATTTTCGTTAGGGTTTTGTTCATGTTTTGATTCATGTTCTTTTGTTAATATCTTTTATTTTGAAGTTTAGCTTTCACTCTCTTGTTCCTTGTTCTTGTTCATATCATGTGATTGCCTGTTCCCCTCATGTGATCCTGGGCGAATTTCAAACGGAAGTGAGCATCCCTATGCCCTACTCCCTCCGAAGGGCTGAGCCCTGGAAGTGGGAACTCTGGAGGGAGCAAAGGCACTCGCGTCTCATGTATGGCCGTTTGGAACACCCTTGATGAAGGGAGTAATGAAAGACATACATCACTTTCACTTTATCTTTGCCTAAAACGTTACCATGATGACACAGCGCAGCAGTTCTAACAACAGGAATCTCTTATATATTGCTGTTAATTTGTTGCAAATAAATATACCTTTTGTAATAGTTTTTTTTTCATTACCTTTTGTGTATTATTTAAAATGTCTTACTGTTGCTGTTTTAATAATAATATAATAATAATCATAATTATAGTAATATATCTGTCCATAAATGTATATAAAATACATGAATGAACATTTCCCGCTGAATGTTATTTGGTGCACGAGAGGTCTTAATAATAAATAAATAATAATAAACCACAGGGTTTAGACTAGCCTACAGTAAAAAATGAGCCCTGTTTTTGGAGTATCTTTCTGCTTATGGCTGTCTACTATCTTATGTATGAGGACGAATGTAAACTGCGGAGGAGAAGTGTTTGATATAAAAGGCTATAGCACTTGTCCAAGCGTTTGAACAAGTAATATGTTCTGATAGACAACTTTGCTTTAAAATATATCCAGAGGACATGCCACCCAGAGTTGCGTGATCATAAACGGTAAAATTGACCACTCTCATCAAAGGGCCGTTTCTGTCCGCAGAAGTGCCGCTCACTGGATGTTTTTTGTGTGTGTGTGTGTGTGTGTGTGTGTGTGTGTGTGTGTGTGTGTTTTTGGCACCATTCTGAGTAATCTGTAGAGACTGTTGAAGACTTTAAATATATGTATTTTACCCCATTGTGAAGTCAGAGCCAAACACCAGTTACTTGTCAAGAATTAACACATTTTATTAATTATTTTTAGTTATCAGACATAGGAGAGAAAGTACCATTTTGTGGTGTCATAAAATTGGCTTTCCAATCTTCCTTGTCTCTCTCAGTCTTGCTTGGTTTTTCTTTCAAGAGAATACTCTTACAAGGCAAATTCAAATTCATCCATAGGAAAAAAACAACACATCCTTCCATTGTTTAAAATGAGCCCATATTATTTCCCCTCCCCTCATAATTTGAAACACCTGTCTCTGAAAAGTCCTTCTCAGCAACTTTACATCCAAACAATACAAATGTATGCAACTTATATAAGACTTGCATAAAGGACTTGAATAAAGTTCTACTTGCACTAGGCTTTGGGCATGAATATTAGACAACATAATTGTGGTTATGTGGGCGTGGCCGAGTGACGTCTGTGGACAGCGAGGCCGGGAGAGGAAGTGCAGTAAGGATTGACACCAGTAGGACATCACCTCTAACAGCTGTTTTGTGCTGCAATGAGAGCTGGAGGGGTTAAAAGGGCAGTCCAGACCACCAGAGGAGAGACAGAGAGAGAGAGAGAGAGAGAGAGAGAGAGAGAGAGAAAGACACATCATTGTTTATGTCTGTGCATTTACGTTGTGCTGAAAAACAAACCTTTTGATGTTACACTTTAAAATGTGAAAAATAAAGAATTTACGTTGGACATTTACCCGGCCCTCACTTCCTCCTCCACGAAGAGAGCAGAGATCTGTCACAGTGGTGCTGAAACCCAGGAATTAGAAGGAAGAAAATGCTGTTATGGAGTCCTCGCTGCTGGCCGAAGTATTCAATACCCGCACCAGCATCTACCAAGCTCAACATCATTCTCTGTTAGAGCTGTGTATGGAACAGGAGCAGCGGTTCCAGGTGCTCCTCCAGGCTCAAGTAGAGGACTGGCAGGTGCTATGGAGCTTGGTATACCAGGAGGGGTTGTCAGCCACGATCCCAGACCCACCTATGGCCGTGCCTCACATCACGCTCTGGAAGATGGAACCTCAGGATGACCTGGAGGCTTTCATCAAGCTCTTTGACCAGATGACTGGAGCATGGAACTGGCCAAGTACCCAGTGAGCATCCCGCCTACTGGCGCTGTTGTCTGGGGAAGCCCAGCTTACGGCCCAACAACTCCCTGCGTCCAACCTCCCGGTGTACAAGGACTTGAAGAAAGCCATCCTGCAACGGGTCGGCCACAGCCGAGAACAACATCAGCAACATTTCCGCTCGCTGATGTTTGGCTAGAACGGCCACCCGTTCACATTCGCCCAACAGTTCTGTGACACCTGGCATCGCTGGACGAGGTGATCCAGCTCGCTGAGGACCATATAGCAGCATATTCGGGGGTTGGCGAGCCCTCTTTTTCTCTCTCTCTCTCTCTCCCCTCTCTCTCCTCCCTCCCCCTCTCCTTCCCCTCATCCTGTTCCTATTCCCTGGAAATGGGGAATTCCGACCCCAAAACCCGTTCCCCGGTCCCCTGGGCCGGTCTGCTGGAGCTGTGGGGAACCTGGGAATTTCCAGGGCAGATGCCCCACAATGGAGGTGGAGACACTGGCCCGGATCATCGATGTACCACAGGCTGCCCCCTATCAAGCAGGAGTGTACTGGATGAGTATTAATGGGGGTACATACCAAGGCTTGGTGGATTCAGGTTGTAATAAAACCTCCATTCACCAAAGCTTGGTTCAATCCGAGGCATTGGATACAAGCCAGCAGGTGAAGGTAAGGTGTGAGCATGGGTATATACAGAATTACCCTTTAGTGATGGTCATTATTCAATTTCGGGGACAAAAGCATAGTGTCGAGGCTGCGGTTAATCCCCGTCTCTCCCATACACTAATTCTGGGAACTAATTGGCCGTCATTTACTCAAAGAGAGGAGAGTACAACCTAATTATTAATACCACGGTGCTGTCTGGAAATGTTATTCCAGATGGCTCATTATAATTTGATGTCGGGTCACTTAGGGCAGGAAAAGATACTGAACTATATAATGGCCCATTTCTGTTGGCCAGACATTTGCGGGAATGTTCGCAGGTGGTGTGTGGCATGCCGTGAATATCAGCTGGTGAATCTGCCAGCCACCCCAAGAGCGCCATTGTGCCCCCTTCCATTAATCGAGGCCCCCTTCGAAAGAATTGGTATGGACCTCGTCGGGCCATTAGAGTGGACGGCATGTGGACATTGCTTTGTATTGGTTCTAGTGAAATATGCAACATGATATCTGGAAGCAGTGCCCCTGTGCATCATTTCAGCGTGAAGTGTTGCGGAGGCACTTTTCAGAATTATCTTCTGAGTGGGGATTCCCAAAGAAATCCTCACTGATCAGGGCACTACGTTTATGTCACATACACTATGCAAACTGTATGAATTATTGGGGATAAAATCGATTCAGACCAGCGTTTACCACCCCTAAATGGACGGCTTGGTCGAACAATTTAATCAGACCCTGAAGAATATGATTCGTAAGTTCGTGCATGAAGACGCTCGAAATTGGGACAAGTTGTGGTGCTCGATGTCCTATGGGAAAATTGGAAGGAGGGACCTTCAAACAGCAAAAATGAAATTCAAAACGTTCTTGATCTGAAAGCAAAACTCCACACACTGGGGCAATTAACACAGGAGAATTTGCTCCAGGCTCAAGAATGCCAAAGTCAGCTGTATAATAGGGGTACTTGGCTATGGGAATTTACACTGGGAGATAAAATCCTTGTATTTCTCCACACATCGAGGTCTAAATTACTCGCCAAGTGGCAAGGACCCTTTGAGATCACTTGGCGAGTTGGGGAAATTGATTATGAGGTGAAACGAATGGATAGAGGCAGAGTACATCAGATTTACAACCTCAACCTCCTAAAACCATGGAGAGCGGTGGTCCCCGTGACTTTGGTGACGGTGGTTCCAGAGAGGGAGGAGCTCGGACCGAAGGTGAACTTAAAAGTTAAAAGTGGCCGAGCGACAGGCCTTGCACATACTCCCGTTCAATTTGCCGTCCAACATCAAGATTGGTTTGCGGCGGTAGACCTGAAGGATGTGTACTTCCACATCTCGGTTTTACCTCGGCACAGACCCTTTCTGCAGTTCACCTTTGATGGCCGGGCATATAAGTACAAGTTCCTCTCCTTTGGTATGTCCCTGTCGCCTCACGTCTTTAAGAAAGTCAAAGAGGCAGCCCTTGCCCCGCTAAGGGAAGTGGGCATTCGCATCCTCAATTATCTCGATGACTGGCTGATTCTAGCTCACTCTCGAGACCTGTTGTGTGCGCACAGGGACCTGGTGCTCAGGCACCTCAGCCGGTTGGGGCTTCGGGTCAACTGGGAAAAGAGCAAGCTCTCCCCGGTTCAGAGAATCTCTTTTCTCGGGATGGAGTTAGACTCAGTCTCTATGATAGCGTGCCTCATGGATGAGCACGTGCAGTCGGTGCTGAACTGCCTGAAGTCGTTCAGGTGGAGAATGGCAGAAACAGTTTCAGAGGCTCCTGGGGCATATGGTGTCCTCGGCGGCAGTCACACCGCTCGGGTTTATGCACATTAGACCGCTCCAGCACTGGCTTCAGACTCGAGTCCCGAGATGGGCATGGCGCCACGGCACGCATCACGTGGCCATCATGCCGATCTGCCACCACATGTTAAGCCCTTAGACGGACCTTGCATTTCTGTGGGCAGGGGTCCCCTTAGAGCAAGTGTCCAGGCATGTCGTTGTTACGACAGATGCCTCCGAGTTAGGCTGGGGCACCGTGTGCAACGGGCATGCAGCCATGGGCTCCTGGACAGGGCCGCGACTGCGTTGGCATATCTCAACTCAACTCAAGTTGCTGGCGGTATTGCTGGCCCTGCGGAGGCTTTGGCCGTTGATCCAGGGCAAGCACGTGTTGGTCCGGATGGAAAAAAGAAAAGACCCCCCCCCCCCCCCCCGACAGACGCATATGGCCCCAGCTGAATGATTTTCCATTTTTGTGGGGGAAAAAAGAAGAGAAAAAGTGAAGAGGCCACGTCTGGCACGGCCTGTCCCCACTATGAGTTTGTCTTGTCCCTGGGGTGCGAGGGGCCATACGACACTCGTGGGGCTTTGGGGAAGGTTACGTGGGGGCCAGGACGCAGTGGTCTGCCTGCACCTGCACCACCAGTCCACGTAACACAGTTCAGCTGGTAATGGCGTTTCGTATAGGGACCCCTAGTGTCGCTACATCGACACAATGTCGAGTGAGTGACAGATAGGGAATGTCTTGGTTACTTTCGTGACATCCATTCCCTGATGGAGGGAACCAGACATTGTGTCCCTCTTGCCACAATGCTGAGCTACCCGCTGAAATGGCCGGGACCCTGTCTTGGCTCCTCAGCGTAAAACCTGAATGAGTGGTTGTGAGCCAGCTCCTTTTATACCCGTATGTCCGGGGGAGTGGCATGCAAATTCCACTCACCAATTCCCATTGGCCTTTTCTCAAAGATCAGAGGTGTTTGGGGCTCCCAAGAGCGACCCCTAGTGTCACTACATCGACACAATGTCTCATTCCCTCCATCAGGGAACGGAGGTTACGATAGTAACCAAGACGTTTTACGTCTCCTAGAATAGGAGGGTGTGTGTTTCCACGTGAGGTTGTGATTGAATCAGATCGACTTGGCAGTCGGGTAGTGTGTGATACTTAGTATTTAGGAATCTGTTCAGATTTTAAAAGTTGTGTAGGGTAATCCAGCCTTAAGTTGCTTTGAATAAAAGCATCTGCCAAATTTAAATACAGTATTGTGGCTTTGGTTTCTCAGGCTTGTCCGATTTCCCTCGATAACCAAGGATCAGCAGCCCTTTTGTTAGCAAAATAATACCAAACATAATCTCTCGATAGCTCACACCACAGCTAGGGGTTCATGTAACTGTCCAAACTCCTCGTTAAGTTATTTTCCAAGGGAGATGTTGAAAGATATTGACACTGACTACCGACCCTGAACTTAAAGGCAAACAAACACACTCATAGAAGCTGCTGTAGTGAAGACCAATCTCACCAGCCCACGCTGGGCCCTTATATATTTGGACAGTTTGACCTGTTTTATCTCCCCCAGATCCTGCTTATGTGACACACTCATTTTGTTTGATTACAGGGACAAACTGAAAGATTCTTCATTGCTGCATGAGAATATTTCCTTTTGAATTACAATGTGTTATGCACATTTGATAAAGTGCTAAATGCACAGTACTAAAGCACTGCGTATTTACAATGCTATTCTGATGAGACCATTTAAATTCACATCATATTAACACTTCAATAACATAACATTCTACAATGTGATGACAGAAAACAGTTTTCACTTAACATACAACACCATCCAAATAAGATATTTGAATCTCCTCTTCTTCAATTATATTGCAATCTCATATCAAAAGGTCATATTTATGTTGCTATATGAAACAAAAATAAATGAGCAAAACCATTTTTGTGCATAGTTCAGTGCATGGTAACATTATGCCATCAACAAAAAGGGTCATACTGTATCATGAAAAATTTTATTTCACTTGATAAAAATAGTAGTTTAATAAAAGTGTAATAAAACTGTTGTAGAAGGATGTGTCAGTCCCAACTACACTCAAAAAAGAATATAAATTGCACTATTGTTAGGTTTACAGAATCCTCCCTTGTTCATATTACTCAAAAAAGTATGTAACCAAGTGAACTTAATTGTTTCAATGTTTTCTTTCATTGAGCGGTTGCTGAGCTAACCATAGCATTAGTCACCAAACTGCACTCTGTGTTATTTTACATTTAACAAGCTGTCACTATCTAGTACATAAAAAATATATACATTTTGTTGGGTTTACCCAATTTAATTAGGTTAAGTATTTGAGTTAAGATTACATCGTAATTTTAAGGTAAGAAAACGAATTACAAACATGTGGAACCACTGTCCATGATTGAAACAAGTTCACCCAAACAGTTACATTTTTGACTGTCTGGACCCCATAGAGAACCCATGAGTAACGCCACAGGCATACAACACTCCCATTCAAACGCATAAAGGCCCTTACACATGGGACACAGCAAGCGCAAGTGTCTAGTTCATTTTCAATAAGAGGCATGCGAAAAGCAGCAAAACGCAGGCGGGGCACAAGCAGTGCTCATATACCCAAAATCCTGCCGCTTTCCCGTGCACTGCTCTTTGCGACAGGTGCCGCGAGAGATAAAAATATTTTATCTTTTTCTGAGCAGCTGCGGCAGCTGCATCTGGCTTAGCCAATAATTTAAATGCTTTATTCACAGCCAATCATACTAAATTTTACTGAGCTCATAGCTGCTGAAAACATGGAATAATATAGTAATATTATGCCTCAAATCTCGTATTGATTTAAAAAATCCACAAAAAAGCCAGCGCTTGGGAGCTTGTGAGTGCGCAAGTTGGTTTGCCAGGTTAAATAAAGTGCTAAATTAAATTTAACTATATATCAAACAAGGAAGTTAACATAACTCAGTGGGTGTCATGAAGTCTTTGCTAGTTATAAACCATACACAAAGTATTTTACTAAATTCTAATGAAATTATAAATAACAAATAATATGATTATTATGCGCAAAATAATGCATCAGATTCTCTTTTAAGCAGATCACAGACATACACAAATCAACAATAAACACAAATGCCATTTTTACTTTATCCTTCGTCTATCTCTTGTTGTATCTCATGTTTCATATGTTCTAAACTGATTATGACTTAACTGAACAAGTACTTATTTGATTTAACAACTATATGAACTCTATAAACAGTTAAGAAACAACGTGAGCCCAGTTTAAAATGTGTTTGTTCCAACTGTATCTTAAAGGGATTAGTTTACACAAAAATGAGAATTTAGTAATTGTTTACTCATCCCTGTGTTGTCATAACCCCATATGGCTTTCTTTCTTTTTCTTAACACAAAAGGAGAAATTGTGAGAAAATGTAGTTCTCAGTGATGTCATACAATGGCAGTTTATAGTGACCACCTCTTCAAGCTTCAAAAGTATAATTCAGAAGTCTAATAAACTATTCCATGAGACTCATGATTGTTATGAAAGCATCCAGTAAGGTTTGGTAAGAAACAAACTGAAATCTAATGTATTATTTAGTAAGAATGTTCACTGACCATTGGTCTCCTGTGCACGTTCATGAGTCTGCATGTGAGCTTTAGAGCTCTTTGCATGAGAGCAACAGTAGTTACGCAGCACGCACGAGATGGGGCGTTCAAGCAAAAATTGTTTCACTTCAACAGGACCATCAGCGATATTAACAACAGAAAACACACCATAGCTGCACACAAACCAGAGAACATAACTTACAAACATGTCTGAAGTGTTTGTAGTGGAAGAATATATACATTTCAGTGTCCAGCCTTATTTGTTTGAACCGAAGTCCTCCATCAAACAGAGAGATGGGGCTGAAGGTAGCTACCAGTACTGCCACACCCTATACCTATATTACACAGTCTGCGTAGGGCATCAACCCCCTAGAGGGCACCATCTTACCTGAGGTGGGCACTAGAAACTCCACCGGCTGCCCTTACTGGCACATTATACCTAATTTAACAACCCGACAGCAGTCGCGGAATCCCTCGCGCTCGCACCACGTATCGCATTTTGGACCAGTGCCAATTCATAGTAGATGGGGTTACCAGACGCGACAGCGAATATAGAAACCAAGTGATCGACAGAATGTCCCGTTGCTCATCGCAGCTGCTTAGGATAAAAAAAAACTCTGATTAACATAGAAAAGATAACTTTTATTGCATGTCGTTTGCCGTCTGAGTAGGATGTGGTGTGACTACCTTCAGCCCCATCTCTCTGTTTGATGGAGGACCCAAGTGAAATGCATCTATTCTTCCACTACAAACTCTTCAGACATGTTTGCAAGTTCTGTTCTCTGGTTTGTGTGTAGCTATGGTGCATTTTCTGTTTTTAATATCGCTGGTGGTCTTGTTGAAGCGAAACAAAACTAGTTTTTGCTTGAATGCCCTATCTTGCGCGTGCTGCGTAACTACTGTTGCTCTCGTGCAAAGAACTCTAAAGCTTGCGTGCAGACTCATGAACATGCAGAGGAGACCAACGGTCAGTGAAAGTTTTTACTAAATAATACATAAGATTTCAGTTTATTTCTCACCAAACCTTATCGTATGCTTTCATAACAATCATGAGTCTCATGGAATAATTTATTAGACTTCTGAATTATACTTTTGTGTCCTTTTGAAACTTGAAGATGTAGTCACCATAAACTGCCATTGTATATCATCACTGATCACAACATATCTCCCTTTGTGTTAAGAAAAAGAAAGAAAGTCATATAGGGTTATAACAACACAGGGGTGAGTAAACAATTACTGAATTTTCTTTTTTTGAGTGAGAGAATGCAGGAAACCGGAAACACAAGCTCATGCGAATACATTTCACATTTCTGCTGCATGCAAAATTTCAAGTTTGGGGACCTGCAAATGACAAGTAGACATGTAACCAATACAAGATTGAAATGTCACACACTGACAAGTTTGAAAACTGCATCTTTTTAGTGTTGCTGAAAAGTTAGTGGAATATTTAAATATAATGTTTTTGTTATATGTGATATATATTTTATTTAAACTAGAAGCTCACGAGCATAACATAACATCCTGTCCGTTTCGTTGTCTTAAGTAATTTTGCATGCTCTAAGCCTAGTGTTGCCACGGCTTAGTTGTTGTTGTTTTGTTTTTCACATGTGAAGATGTTTCAAAAAGCTTGTTTAGTTCCAAGGGTCAAAGAGAGGGTAGAAATTGGTCATGTAAAACTATTGCTGAATTGTTGGTTTTGTTGCATTATTAGTGGAAATCAGAGGGGGGGAAAAATTGAGAAAAAAAAGGTTATGATCCCTTTAAAGATATAAACGGCAATACTTATGGCCCGAGTATCTTGTGGTGAAAAAAAACATTCATAAAAAAAGAAATCCACATACTCCACTGTAAATCCTAACCCATCATCACCTGTAAATCCAATAAGTCACCACACTTACTTCAGATGACAGTTTTTCGCATTAATCCTAAACTTGTTTAGAAACAGAAAGGGGATAAATCTCTCTCTCTCTCTCTCTCTCTCTCTCTCTCTCTCACCCTGTGTGTAAGTGTGCGCATCCAATAAATTATATTTTGCAACTATTCTTGTAATTGTAAATGTCTTTTTGATTACTAGTTTGGGTTCAGGAGACTGAATATGTCCAGTTGAGGACACATAAAGATGCAATAGGTGATCATCCACAGGAACAGAAGCATGTGTAGCCCTTCCACCTCCCTGAAACACATATAAAAAAGAAGGTAGAATGACACATACTGTCGGATACGTTAAAATGAACAACAGAAATAAGAGGGCTTTAATAGTACAGAATGCAAATAAATGGTTGATTGATGTATAGCCTGCTGAAAAGGCCAGCTAAGACCATTATGAATAAACATGCTGGTAAGTACTGGATTGGGGCTGATGAACCTGGTCAAAAAGCATGACTTTTCTGGTAATGCTGTTTTACCAAAGAGATTTTGCTGATTAGGCTAGTTAAAAAGCCTGGTGGGGTCACCAGCTTACTAGCATCCCATCCCTGCTGAAAAATATGGGCTGGATGGCTGGTTTTAGCTGGTTGCCCAGCCATGTCAGGCTGGAAAGTTGACTGATTTTAGAGGGGCTTGGGACAATTTTAGCTGATCAGGCTGGGAGACCAGCTGGCCTCCCAGATAAACCAGCTGAGCACCAAGCTTTAACCAGCTTTAACCAGCTGTTTCTGCAGGGATACATGGGACCAACATAAAAAACACCAAAATATGCTGGTGACCAGCACTGCTGGTCTTTTCAACAGGGAAATATGTGAAAATGTACAGTAGAATATAGTATGTAGCCTAACCTTGGTGTTTGTGATACTGTGTGTTCTCCAGTCTTCCTATCCACCAAACTTTGATTTGAAACACTGATTTGCTCATATGGGTCATTATCCAATAGGCTATTTAATATAGAATCTTTCACTACACAGGGGCAGTGGTCATCTACAACAGTAGCCTTATCTAGACCGTTTTCGACCTGAACAGATGCACCATCACTGAAATTGTCAGAGTGAATATTATTCATTTTGGAAGAAAGGTCAAAATCCATATGTTCATCACTAGATAATATGACAGTCTTATCTGGGTTGTTTGTACCAATCTGATTTATCACCAAAGAGTGGGAAGCATTGATGTTCACTCCATAGTCATGCTGCTCTGGATCTGGAGGTGAAGTCTCTTCAGAGTCACATTTCCTCTGGGATACAAGGATGTTGTTCTCATTACTTGACCTCATCAATATATCCATTTCCACTAAATGTCTCTGTGTCTCGCAAAAATGACAAAAAGAGTTGTTTATTCCATTTCCTTGAGAGTCACATGTACTAGCAACATTTAAATCAAAGTCTATTCCATGTGCATCCATAATTGCACTAAATTCAATGTCTGCATTTGATGCAGAATCTAGTCCAGCTTCTTTATGGTCCAGATCTAAGATGTAGCTGTATGCATCCTCCTCATCTGAATCCAGCACTGACATAGTAAAAACGCCCTGGCCTGATATCTCTGAACAGTTCCTGTAATCCACCCGGCTCTTCATGCACTCTAAGAAGTCACAACATTGCCCCCTTGTGGAGTCAGAGAGGGATTGTCCATGTATCCTGTTTGAACTCTTCATGGGGTGGAAATGTTCAGACACTGAATCTAAACCCATAGGTGTGATAGGAAGTGACTGTGAGCAGGGCTGTGGAGTATGGTAAGTTTTTTCCTGAGATCTGAAACATGTAGAGGTCAGATACTGTGAATCTTCTTGGTTGGTCTCAGAAATATTATGGAGGCCTGTCAAAGCCTCAAGAGATATTTTGGATGATAACACACAGCTGGCTGAAACAGCCCAAGAGCTGTCCCATCTTTCAATGGAGTTTGGTGTATCTCTTGAGGAATCTGTGGACGCATCATCCTGTGTATGAGTGAATGTCATAAAATTAGCAATATTTTACTCTCTAACATGTTTATTTTAATATAATTTTTTATTTTGCTGTTTGTTCGAGAATAGACAGAACCTTTAAATATTTTGTCTATAAAATGCTGGTACTCTAGGTAACATGTAAACAGATTTTTTTTAATGTTAATTCATGACTCAAGAACAGTTCACACCAGTCCTTTGTGATTGAATGCTACAAAAATTTCAAATATTCTTTTGAATCAAAATTGTTGGGGATCTGAAACATTTCTATAAATATAGACTTAGCCTCGGAGTTTAAAAAAAAACAAAAAAACAACAACAACAACAAAAAACAGAGTGACTGTTTGCACCAACGCAGGTGTAACACAGGTCACACAGAGCAGCTCTTTGCACCCCAGTAGTCTATTGGAAACATAGAAATTTACAACAAACTGCACTGTGAGTATTTCACACACACTGGCATGTAATTTTGCTCATTTACCCACCACTGTGGCAGAGGACCTGTAGTCGTCTTGGAGTGACATATGACAAGAAATGCTGTTAGACACAAAGACGTGTGTATTGAAGAAGCACACTTGATTACACTTTGAAGAACAGAACATAGAAAAGCCGTCAATGCGCATGTCTGATTCGCTGTGTTCAGAGGTTATTGGCGCTTTGGTGCTCATGCGCACAGCGCAAGCGTGTCTTGCAGAACATGCATATGATGAGTTCTTACTATTTCTTCTGTCAGTCATCTGGGAACAATTTGCAAGAATAGTGTCATCAATGAGAATGCTGCATAATATATTAGACCATCTCAGGATGCAACAACACTGGGACTACAGGTGAATTGTCATATGTCATCATAATTCAGTACAACCTCAGAAATGGTTATTGAACAAGAAGTTTCTCTTCTGTGCTTGTCTAATCTTCAACCTCCATTTGTATGTTATAAATTTGTATCATCATTATGATAATAAAAAATAATAGCCTAGTATTATGTTATATTTTATATCCTAAAATAACATTGAAAAAAATATACATAAATTATATTATAATTTATAACACCATAATTATTAATAATTATCTAAGTATATTATATATATAATAAATATATAAGTATATTATATATAAATTCTCTCTCTCTCTCTCTCTCTCTCTCTCTCTCTCTCTCTCTCTCTATATACGGGGTACTCAATGTCAGAAATGCAGTTGCAATCGAGTATTATTCTTTTGATGAACTTTTTCATGCACAATACATGTAGTGGACTTTTTATCTGACCTGTTACTCATCTGAGGTAACGGCACTTCGATGTTCCGGGGCAAATTCAAAACTGCAGTTTTTGCTTCACTGAAGGGCACTGCTGCAGGAGAGGATGCCACTCGAAAGCTCATTCAAAACAAAAGTGGGAAATGTATCTTTTCTCGGAGGGCCCTTCCACAAGACGGTTAGTGAAGGGTACATCCATACAGTAATGCCATGTTTTCTTTAGAGTACCCACTTTAAGGGCTCTTCACCTTGGAGTGAGTTAAGGGCATAGGGAGGATCACCTTTGATTGGAATCTGCCCCCGATCTGCTGTAGCTTGTGCTCTTAAAGGCACCTCCGCTTAATTTCTATTAACATGCCCACGATTTACAAAAAATATAATTATAACACATTATTATTGTTATTGTGAGATTATGACGACATTTTAATTTTGATTTATTTAACTATTTTAATTTAATTGTTAAAATTTCTCCCTTTTTTCTGGACGACCAAAAGGGCACCTTTAGATTTGTGAGCGAAAGGGGCACCTGCTGCCCCCCTTCTGTGCACGTCAGTGCTAGAGACTGTTGTGTGTGAAAATCACAGGAGATCAACAGTTACAGAAATACTCAAACCAGCCTGTCTGGCACCAACAATCATGCCATGGTAAAAATCACTGAGATCAAATTTTTTTCCCCATTCTGATGGTTGATGTGAAAATTAACTGAAGCTCCTGACCCATATCTGCCTGATTTTATGCACTGCACTGCTGCAACACGATTGGCTGATTAGATAATCACATTAATATGTAGATGAACAGGTGTACCTGATAATGTGCCCAGTGAGTGTGTGTGTGTATATATATATATATATATATATATATATATATATAAACTAGTGGCTGGTAAAAAAATCAAAGTGGCTGATAAAATTGTGCATTCACCTGCCACTGTGGCTGGTGGGCAAAAAAGTTAATTTCAAACCCTGTGTGGGGCGTAACGCCGGTGAGATGGTGCCTTTTTGACGCCGATTTGATTCCGCGATTGTCGCACTCTTTCCCATTCTGTTTCCTGTCTCCTCTCTTAATATTTTCTTTAATACTACTTATAATAATACATAAAAATGAATATAAATGTAGTTTTACTATAGTAATATTGTAGTAACCATGTTTTTTTGTCAGAAACCATAGATTTTATGCAATTAACAATGGTGTTACTATAGTAATATGGTATACCAGTATACCATGTTTAATTTTGTGGTTATTATGATTTTACTACAAAATACCATGGTGATACTATGGTTAGTGTAGTGAAACCATAGATAATTTTTATTAAGGTAGGTTAGGTTAGGTTTAGCGGTTGGTGTAGTGTCTCTGTGGGACTCTAAATAAACACATTAAACATGCTGCAGTGATGCCCCTATACTGTATGTTGGTACAGTATTTAATTAGGGGTGCAAATAGTATCTGCCTCTATTTGTATCAGGGATGGGGTGCAAATAAAATTTGTCATTATTTGCACCAGGGTGCAAATAGCATCTGCAAAAAAAATAAAAAATAAAAATAATAATAATTATAATTATAAAAATAATTATAATAATAATCATAGCAGTAGGGTATTTCCATGTGAAGTTCATTTCCACTCATATTTTGCTGTGAAGGAGTTCATAGAAATGCATTGTTTATTTTTAAAAGTTATTATGCATGTTCTTTCTTGTTGAAAATTCTTGGAGTGAACAGGCCTTGAAACTTGTTGTTCTTGAGTTCTCTGGTTACAGTAATGCAGTCATCGGGTCTTTTTTTATTTTATTTATTTTTTTACTTTTTTGAATATTCATTTAAGATTTTGACTATGCATATGAATATTCAAAGAATACATTTTGACATATATATATATATATTGATATATATATAGACACACACACACACACACACACACACACAAGCACATCCTTACCATGTCATGGCCTGGACAACACTCAAGAAACTGGGCCACATAGGTGATGACACACTGCTCATCTGGTGAATGCACTGCTATATCTATACCAAAATAACAGCAAGTCAACCAACCAAATACAGCCACTTACAGCTATGATCAGGCTTGTTTTGAAAAACAATTCTGCTTATTTCCCACCACTTACAATCACAAAACCGATAAAATACTTTAGCTGTACAATTCACAGCCAATTTAACTGGTAGAATTTGTAATGCAATTCTGCAGTAAAATGCTGTCAACTGTTTTCATTCCTGTTAATTCCTGAAGAGTGAATGCAGCTCATACAGCAAATTTGTATGTTCCTCTAGAAGGTAAAAACAATACACAACCAATCTTTAAAATAAACTAAAGGAAACAGTTTGATTTGCAAATGAAATATGTATGTTGAGTTACCATCTAGAGCCAGAAGTGGAGGAATCCCCAGCTGCTCATGTGCCACTGTGAAGGCTGTCTCCATATTTAGTCGGGGCTCAGAGGACAAACCTTTCCGAATGTCCACAAACTCAGGACAGAATGATTTAACCAGTGCCAGAAATGCCAAACCGCTTCTCCAGCTTTTACCAAAATCATGAATTTCCACACCATATCTGAGTAAAAACATTGAAATGGCATTTACCATCAATTACAAAAATTCATACAGTTCATTTCAAACCCCTTGAAAACAAAATTGCAGTTTTGTAGCTTTTCTATGTCTAATACACCTGTTGAAACAATCTATATGCTAGTGTAACATTTAGTATTTCAAAAGATCTTTAACTAGATAGTTTGCATTGAAAAGTCTCTATAGTGGATTAGTAAACTAATGCACTTACTTTGCTGTGCAGTTCTGTGTCCAGCTAAGCAGAGTCTTTATGGCTGTACCACGGTACTTGAGATTTTGAGATGACCTTTTGCCTTTTGAGGCTAATGGAGAGCCAAAAGTGTCATCTCCAGGTGGTGTTGGGGAACTACAACAGGAAGAGTCACTGCCACAAGGTAAAGACAGAAGACTTACGGTAGAAGAAAAATTCCTCTCCAGGTTACCTGTGACCTGCTTAACCTTAAAATGGGGAAAAATAGATTAAATGTTCGGACATGGAAATTATGATTAAAAAAATTTTATTCGACAAATTCCACATTTAAATTTCCTGACTTGTCCCCAAATTGGGTTTAATGCACACTTTTGTATAATTTCTCCATAACCTTAAAATCGGGCAGTTATTGTCAAAAAATTCAAAAAATGAAAATTCTCTCATCATTTACTCACTCTTATGCCATCCCAGATGTGTATGACTTTCGTTCTGCTGCTGCACATAAACAAAGATTTTTAGAAGAATATTTCAGCTCTGTTGGTCCAAACAATGCAAGCGAATGGTTACCAGACCTTTCAAGCTCCAAAAATTCAGCATAAAAGTAATCCTTATGACTCCAGTGGTTTAATATGTCTTCAGAAGCGATATGATAGATGTGGGTGAGAAACAGATCAGTATTTAAGTCCTTTTTACTATAAATCTTGACTTTCACTTTCACTTTCTGAAAGTGAAAGTGGAGATTTATATTAAAAAAAAAAAGGATTGAAATATTGGTATGTTTCTCACCCATAGTGACTGAATCACTTCAGAAGACTAAACTACTGGAGTAAAATGGATTACTTTTATGCTGCCTTTATGTGGTTTCGGAGCTTCAAAGATCTGGCCGCCATTCACTTGCATTGAAAGGACCAACAGAGTTAAGATATTCTTCTAAAAATCTATGTTTGTGTTCAGCAGAAAAAGAAAGTCATATACATCTGGGATGGCATGAAAGTAAGTAAATGATGAGTACATTTTCATTTTTGGGTGAACTATTCCTTTAAACTATCCCTTTTATAGTATTTTAATTTACTGACTCACAATTTCACAATTTTTCACGATTATACTTTACCTGATAGTACACAATGATGTTCCATATTAGCCTGAGAACAACTGAAGGATTACCATCCGCAATATCATTAGCGTCAATATTTATAAGACTCACCTATGGTGTGAAAATAACATATTGTAAAATATGTCATTCTGAGGCAAATACTTTTTGGACAACACATTTCCTATAAAAAAAATAAATAAAAAAATAAATAAAAGAAAAACGACTTACATTTCTATCCTCGAGGAAATTCAGCACCTTTGAAATATTGTTTAGTCTGAAAATGCGATGTGGAAACGGCCTGAATCTATCAAGCTAAAGAACATTGATATGATCAACAAAGGGATTCACTGGTTTATTTTAGTTCAGTGTAATATGCCTACAGAATGTGATGATAAAACAAGCCCATAGTCTCACCATATTACAGCCTGATAGTTCCTCAAGGAGAATCATGAGAATCTTTCCATCCTGAACGTCAGTGAATAAATCATGAACCTGCAAAGGTGGGTCACACTACAACACAGAAAGACACCTAAATGAAATACCAAGTGACATACTTTTGTTGCAGTAACATGCCTACTCCTTGTATATATTTAATGCAAAAAAAAAATTATAATTTTGTGCAACAGATCAAATTGTCTAGGCCTTCTGTTACTTATTAAAAGGAATAGTTCACCCAAAAGTTCAAATTCTATCATCATTTACTCATCCTCATGCCATCCCAGATGTGTGACTTTTTTTCTTCTGCAGAACACAAAATAAGATTTTTAAAAGAATATCTTAGCTCAGTAGGTCCTCACAATGCAAGTGAATTAGGTGGAAAAATGTTGAAGCTCCAAAAAGCACATAAAGGCAGCATAAAAGTAATCCGTAAGACTCCAGTGGTTAAATCCATGTATTCAGAAGCGATTTGATAGGTGTAGGTGAGAAACATATACATACTTAAGTCAATTTTTGCTATAAATTCTTCTCCCTGCCCAAATCATCTGTTTCTCACCCACACCTATCATATCACTTCTGAAGACATTGATTTAACCACTGGAGTCATATGGATTACTTTTATGCTGATTTATGTGATTTTTGGAGCTTCAACATTTTGGCACCCATTCACTTGCATTGTGTGGATCAAAAGAGCGGAGATATTTTTAAATAAAATCTTCTTTTGTGTTCTGCTAAAGAGAGAAAGCCATACACATCTGGGATGGCATAAGGGTGAGTAAATTATGAGAGAATTTTCTTTTTTTCGGTGAGCTATCCTTTTAATTGTGCATATGTTAATGCAAAGTGTAATTTTGTCAAATGTTTAAAGAGAAAAGTTTGCCCAAAAATAATATTTCTGTCATAATTTACTCATGTTATAGACTACTTTTATGACACATTTGAGATTACTTTTTTAAATGTAATATCAACTGCCATTGTATTGAAAAGATGGATAGTCATTAAAACATCTCCATATGTGGAAGGTTAAAAAAATAGTCATATGGGTTTGGAATGAAGGTGAGTAATTTATGACAGAAGTTTCATTTTTGAGTGAACTATTCCTTTAAAATTTCAGTAGAATGAAAGAAATACCCACTCTCTTCAAATGCATGTTTATCCATTTGGTAAAAGTTCTCTCTTGAACTGCTTCCTTCTTATCTGTGACAGAGAAATCAAATTCAGCCTTTTGTTTCAAAGCATGTTTACAGAAAACAGTCCCTTAAAACTCCTTAATATGATGAAGAAGAAACCTTGGAAGGAACCAAGATTCAGCAGGGGGGCTAAAGTTCAAATATTCTCAAGCACTGTAATTAACATGCTGTCATTTCAGTGGAACATTATAATGAGAGTCAGAGCAGGTGAGAACAAGTATTAGCAGGTTCACTTTCATTTGAGGGATTTATTGAGTGATGAACAGACTGAAAGGAAGTTTGTGCTTAAACACTATCACCCTCTTTTAACAGTTAAAGTGTTGACTGTTCACAATTACATTTTCATTTTCTAAATGTGTGAAAATCTATTTATGATCTGCTTATGTGGTAAACCTTTACTATAAGGTACCATTTGTTAACATAAGTTAACAGCATTAGTTAACACGAACTAACAATGAACAATACTTTTACAGCATTTATAAATAATTTATTAATCAGTTAATTTCAACATATACTAATAAATGTTTCAAATAAAAAATTATATGTGTTAACATTAGTTGATGCACTATGAGCTAACATGATCTAACAATGAACAATTTAATTTTTATTAACTAACATTAACAAAGACTGATAAATGCTGTAAAAAATGTATCATTCATTCATCATATATGTTAACGAATGGAACCTTATTGTCAAGTATTACTACTTATTTTATTTATTTTTTTTTTAAAGCATAACCAAAATGAAATTATTAAATTAAATATTGTACACTTCTTATAAGGTATTTTTCAAATGTATTTAAATTATAAAGATGTAGAGGGCTATAGTATAGCACATTTATTGAATGTTTGTGCGCCTCTTAATCTTGACATTTCATCTGAATATGTGAAATTGTGAAAATAGATAATTACATAGAATATCCCCAGACAGATTTCACAGTGAGCCTGCTCTTGATCTCCCAGAATGCAACATTTTTACAGCAAACTATTGTATTTAAGAATCACAGTAAATTGCTGTAGGAATTTGGCCATATATTTACAGTAATTTTTTACAGTGTTGACATCATAGGAAAATCAAAAAGAAATCAGTTAAGAAAAATTCTGTCTGGCTCATTCTTGGGAGCAATTTCCAAATGCCTGAAGGTACCACGTTCATCTGTACAAACAATAGTATGCAAGTATAAACACCATGGGACCACGCATGTCTCCTAGAGATTAATGTAGTTTGGTGTCCTATATGGACACAACCTGAAAGGCTGCTCAGCAAGGAAGAAGCCACTGCTCCAAAACTGCCATAAAATAGCCAGACTACAGTTTGCAAGTAAACATGGGGACAAAGATCTTGTCCTCAGGTCCAATGCAACAAAAATTGAACTGTTTGTCCATAATGACCATCGTTATACAAGCCGAAGAACATCATCCCAACCGTGAAGCATGGGGGTGGCAGCATCATGTTGTGGGGGTGCTTTGCTGCGGGAGGGACTTGTGCACTTCATAAAATAGATGGCATCATGAGGAAGGAAAATTATGTGGATATATTGAAGCAACATCAAGATATCAGCCAGGAAGTTAAAGCTCGGTCGCAAATGGGACTTCCAAATGGACAATGACCCCAAGCATACCTCCAAAGTTGTGGCAAAATGGCTTAAGGACAACAAAGTCAAGGTACTGGAGTGGCCATTACAAAGCCCTGACCTCAATCCGATAGAAAATTTGTGGGCAGAGCAGAAAAAGCATATGCGAGCAAGGAGGCCTACAAACCTGACTCATTTACACCAGTTCTGTCTGGAGGAATGGGCCAAAATTCCAGCAACTTATTGTGAGAAGCTTGTGGAAGGCTACCCAAAAAGTTTGACCCAAGTTAATCAATTTAAAGGCAATGCTACCAAATACTAACAAAGTGTATGTAAACTTCTGACCCACTGGGAATGTAATGAAAGTAATAAAAGCTGAAATAAATAATTTCCTCTACTATTATTCTGACATTTCACATTCTTAAAATAAAGTAGTGATCCTAACTGACCTAAGACAGGGAATGTTTTCTACGATTAAATGTCAGGAATTGTGAAAAACTGAGTTTAAATGTATCTGGCTAAGGTGTATGTAAACTTTTGACTTCAACTTTATATTGGGTGATGCATCAAAATCCTGTACATGTTCAATGTATATCTAAATATGTTATAATTTAAAAGTAAATGCACATTGTTCTTAAAGGTGCATCTCCTCTATTTGTGGAACAAACTTCCAGTTGAGACATGCTGAATTTCGTTGTAATCATTGCACAATCCCAAATATTAGGCTATCTGCTCCGAATTGTTTAGTGCGTAAAGACGATACATTATAATAAATCTCAATTCAATTCCTCTTGCATGCAGCTGACAAAACGTGATTCATGGAACTGTCAAGTTTAGCTTTCCTACCACAATACAGAGCTTTGTTGAATCTCGTACCTTGTAATCTTCGTGTGTGCTTCCCAAGGTCTGTAACAATACGTCCATCTCTCTTACTCCACTTGCCCTTTCGATGATTAAAAGTTGAGGACATCCTGAACAGGACAATGCAGTCTCCTGTCCAGAGAAATGGTTGCTAGTGTGCCCCAGTGCAACAGAGAATATCATAGAACTGAGGAGGATATGCACACATAAGTTTAAGTGTATGTGTGTGTGTTCTTGAGCGTCCTGCTTGCCAGCACATGCCCATCTCTTCAACATGTACACCTGCGTTTACCTGCAATAGCTCCTCAGAACCATTCAGAGCCTGAAGCTAATAGTATTTTGGTACATTAAACTATTTATTCATTCATAGACATGATTCAGGATGAATGAATGTTGCATTTATATAGCGCTTTTCTGATACTACACTCAAAAGCACTTTACACAGTGAACAGGGGACCCTCCTCAATCACCACCAGTGTGCAGCATCCACCTGGATGATGTAACAGCAGCCATAGTGCACTAGTATGCTCACCACACACCAACTGTTGGTGGAAAGAGTAGACTGATACAGCCAATTAATGGATGGGGATTATTAGGAGGCCATGATGGATAAGGGCCAACGGGGGAAATTTGCCCATGACACTCTTTACGAGACATGCCCTGGGATTTTTAATGACCACTGAGAGTCAGGAACTCTGTTTAAAATCTCATCCAAAAGATAATGTCCTTTTACAGGACAGTGTCCCCATCACTATACTGGAGCATTAGGACCAACACAAATCACAGGGTAAGCAGGAGGTCTCCCATCCAGGTACTGACCAGGCTCAACCCTGCTTAGCATCAGTGGGTAACCAGTCTAGAGCTACAGGGTGATATGGCTGCTGGCTGGTTTAACAGTTTACTTATTAACATTTAAATAAAACAAGTTGCTTAACTGTTTGTTTGTTCATTGACTATAGTTTGAAACGTGTTAAAATTTTCTTTACTAGGTAAAACATTTAATATATATATATCTAAGAATATACAAAGCAATACATATCAATTAAAAAAAGAAGAGAAATTGCACAATGCCAAATAATCATGCACAAAGAGAGATGAATTATCACACAGAGAAGCCATTACACACTCTGCCCAGAAGAGTCTCACAAATGCAATGTTTTTAGCAACAGTGAGACTAGGCTGGAAATTTCTGAGACTAAAAATAATAGAAAACACGAGTTTGGGTGCAATATTTGATACATAGGTGGCAACAGGCCCACAACCAATTCAGATACTCTAAAACTTGCAGCTTTTTGAGGTTAATGAAAACAAAAAATGACTATTTGCACTCAACCATGTGGTAGCGAAAAGTTGCCTATTTATGTAATATTTAGTATTGATGCACATTGAACAGATATTACTATGTTTGCACTTGTGTACATTCTGCAATAAACTATATGGCAGGGTTCCCCAATTAGTTTTCACCAAGGGCCAAATTCTGTCAACAATACAAAGTCAAGGGCCATGGCCCTCGATGTAATGATAAAGTGTTTGTGCTGCTGCTATTATTATTATTATTATTATCATCATTATTACTACTACTACTATTGTTGTTTTTATTATTAAAAAATTTTAATAATTATTTTATTATTTATTTTTCTCAGTATTACAAGCCTGTTTTATTTATTCAAACAAATATGAACATTTTGTTTGTATACAGATACAAAAAACTACACAACTTTACCCGCTGGGAAAAGAAAATATATATTTTTTTTTTTAATGAACAATCTGGATCTCCATGTCAACTGTTCCTGCTCATCTCCAAACGGGATCTACTCCCTGCACTAATTCTCTAATTACAGATTCAACTAGATAAAAGTTTGTAGACAAACTTTAGGTTGGCTAGAAAAAGCCTGGTCTGATAGTTTAAGATAGATAGATAGACAGATAGATAGATTACTCGGTTGCTAGGGTGATCCCATTTGGTTGCAAGGCAGTTACCAGGGTGATACTAAAAAGGCTCCTTACTACCCTGAGTCAAATTAATGAAACCGGAGGTCTCTACGATGTTCTGGTGCAGAGATATGTGATTTGTTACTTGGTTGCTAGGCAGTTTCCAAGGTGATACTCAAAAGGCTCCTTGCTACCCTGAGTCAAATTAAATAAACCGGAAGTCTCTATGATATTCTGGTGCAGAGATTTGTGATTTGTTACTTGGTTGCTAGGGTAACCCCATCTGGTTGCTAGGCAGTTACCAGGGTGATACTCAAAAGGCTCCTTGCTACCCTGAGTCAAATGAACAAAACCGGATGTCTCTTCAATTTTCTGTTGCAGAGATATGTAATTTGCATCTTGGCTGCTAGGCAGTTACCAATGTGATACTCAAAAGGCTCCTTGCTACCCTGAGTCAAATGAATGAAAACGGAAGTCTCTATGATGTTCTGGTGCAGAGATATGTGATTTGTTACTTGGCTGCTAGGCAGATACCAGTGTGATACTCAAAAGGCTCCTTGCTATCCTGAGTCAAATTAAATAAACCAGAAGTCTCTACAATGTTCTGGTGCAGAAATATGTGATTTGTTACTTGGCTGCTAGGCAGTTACCAAGGTGACACTCAAAAGGCTCCTTGCTACCCTGAGTCAAATGAACGAAACTGGAAGTCTCTACGATGTTCTGATGCTGAGATACAGTACTGTGCAAAAGTTTTAGGCACTTGTGAAAAATGTTGCATAGTGAGGATGTCTTCAAAAATAATGCCATCGGCCTGGGCAGCTCAGTGGTAAAATACGCTGACTACCAACCTTGGAGTTTGCTAGTTTACTAGTTTGAATCCCAGGGCATGCTGAGTGACTCCAGCCAGGTCTCTTAAGTAATTAGGGGGAGTGGTAGCTCAGCGGTTAAGGCTCTGGGTTACTGATCAGAAGGTCGGGGGTTCAAGCCCCAGCACCGCCAAGATGCCACTGTTGGGCCCTTGAGCAAGGCCCTTAACCCTATCTGCTCCAGGGGCGCCGTATCATGGCTGACCTTGCACTCTGACCCCAGCCTAGCTGGGATATGTGAAAAAAAAAGAAGAATTTCACCGTATATGTGCAAATGTATAATGTGTGATAAATAAAGAAAATTATTATAAAAAAATTATTATAAAAAATTATAATTATAAATTATAAAATTATAAGTAACCAAATTGGCCCGGTTGCTAGGGAGGGTAGAGTCACATGGGGTAAACTCCTTGTGGTCACTATAATGTGGTTCATTCTCAGTGAGGCATGTGGTGAGTTGAGCATGGTTGCCGCGGCAGATGGCGTGAAGCCTCCACATGCACTATGTCTCCATGGCAACGTGCTCAACAAGCCATGTGATAAGATGCACGGATTGACGTCTCAGACGCAGAGGCAACTGGGATTCATCCTCCGCCACCCAGACTGAGGCGAATCACTACGTGACCACGAGGACCCAAAAAGCAATAAAAAAATAATAAATAAATAAAATAATGCCATCAGTATTTTTCATTTAGCAATTAATGTCACACAAAGTCCAGTAAACATGAGCTACATCAATATTTGGTGTGACGACCTTTGCCTTCAAAACAGCACCAATTCTCCTAAGTACACCTGGACACAGTTTTTCTTGGTTGTTGGCAGATATGTTTCAAGCTTCTTGGATAATTCGCTACAGTTATTCTATCTATTTAGGCTGTCTCAACTGCTTGTGTCTCTTCATGTATCCCAGACTGACTCGATGTTCAGTGGGGGGCACTGTGGGGGCCATGCCATCTGTTGCAGGGCTCCTTGTTCTTCTATTCTATTCACAAAAGGAATGTTTGGGAGTGTAAAATGTATATTCCCTGTTGACACACTAAAGCTGAAGATATAAATAACCATCTTAAGACTGATGCTTTGGTAAAACATCTTTTATGCCTAAGACTTTTGCACAGTACTGTATGTGATTTGTTACTTGGTTTCTAGGGTAACCCCATCTGGTTGCTAGGTAGTTACCAAGGTGATACTCAAAAGGCTCCTTGCTACCCTGAGTCAAATGACCGAAACTGGAAGTGTCCACAATGTTCTGGTGCAGAGATATGTGATTTGTTACTTGGTTGCTAGGGTAACCCCATCTTGTTGCTAGGCAGTTACCAAGGTGAAACTCAAAAGGCTCCTTGCTACCCTGAGTCAAATGAACGAAACTGGAAGTGTCTATGATGTTCTGGTGCAGAAATGTGTGATTTGTTACTTAGTTGCTAGGGTAAACCCATCTGGTTGCTAGGCAGTTACCAAGGTGATGCTCAAAAGGCTCCTTGCTACCCTGAGTCAAATGAACGAAACTGGAAGTGTCTACGATGTTCTGGTGCAGAGATGTGTGATTTGTTACTTGGTTGCTAGGGTAACCCCATCTGGTTGCTAGGAAGTTGCTACAGTGATACTAATAAGGCTCCTTGCTAGCCTGAGTCCAATGAACGTAACCAAAGTCTCTACGATGTTCTGGTGCAGAGATATGTGATTTGTTACTTGGTTGCTAGGGTAAACCCATCTGGTTGCTAGGCAGTTACCAAGGTGATGCTCAAAAGGCTCTTTGCTACCCTGAGTCGAAGTGTCTACAATATTCTGGTGCAGAGATGTGTGATTTGTTACTTGGTTGCTAGGAAGTTGCTAGTGTGATACTAATAAGGCTCCTTGCTAGCCCGAGTCCAATGAACGAAACCGAAGTCTCTACGATGTTCTGGTGCAGAGATATGTGATTTGTTACTTGGTTGCTAGGGTAAACCCATCTGGTTGCTAGGCAGTTACCAAGGTGATGCTCAAAAGGCTCCTTGCTATCCTGAGTCAAATGAATGAAACCGAAAGTGTCTACGATGTTCTGGTGCAGAGATATGTGATTTGTTACTTGGTTGCTAGGGTAAACTTATCTGGTTGCTAGGCAGTTACCAACGTGACTCTCTAAAGGCTCCTTGCTACCCTGACTCAAATGAACAAAACAAGAAGTCTCCGGAGGACACAGCCTTCTAAACGAGACACAGCCTATGTGTATAGACCATAGACTGTATATAAAGATGGACGAAGCTAAAATGTACAAAAATGAAGCTATAATATCCCGGAAACGGGCACTGCCATCTTGCACTGATGACGTCATTTGGAGCTAGAGTCTGCACAGTAGTGAATGTGGCATGCCGCGGTATCTTTAGACAGAGTATAATTCAGATTTTTACCATATTATTTTCTGAAATAAACAATTATTAGTAACTGCTAGCTACCGATCACCTGCTTTTTTCCACATAGCTAACTGCAAAATAAAACTGCAATGATCCCTCAGAACCCTTAGGTCGGTTAGTACAGTTCAGAACAACTTATTTTATCGGTTTGAAACAGACAATCACAGTTATGGAAAGTTAAAAGTTAAAGTTAACGCTTCTCCTCCCGACGTTCTGAAAAGAAGTCTGCAGGTGCCTCCACGTCTACTTCACTCAGAGAAGCTGTCAATCATGACGTCACATCCCCTTTTTATAGCATCAAATAACTAATTAAAATCAAACTTATCAGAAAATGAACACTTGAACATACATCAATGTGATAAGAACTACCAAAAATGACAGAAACCATCTTTGGGAAAAATTTATTTGAGGTGTACTTTGATTTTTTTGTTTGGCTCATGTCCCATCTGCTAAAATGGAGGGGGCAGGGTTTATGACCTATATTGCAGCCAGCCACCAGAGGGCGATCGAGATGTTTTGGCTTGACTTTTGGGGAGCTGTCATATCGTCCATCTTTATATACAGTCTATGGTATAGACCTTTCATCGGAAGTTTGTCTCGCAAAATCGTAACGGATTTGGTGTGAACAGGCCTTTAGCGCGGGCCAGAAATTTGTCTCTCGCAGGCCAGATGTGGCCCGCGGGTCACCTATTGAGGAACCATGCTATATGGTCTGCTGTTTTTGCCCAACTATGTCCGATTTTTATTGTGTAATGTAAATGATTACACTGTTGTTATGAGCTGAAGGGCATTTTGAACACTGTAGGGTTCACAGATAAAGTCACCAACAATGTTTTTGTTGCCTTATATATTACATTATATTTTTAAGCTTGAGGTTAGACTACCTACAGTGCAACCCCAAAAATGTAGTTGGACACTTATGTATGAATATCATTGCATGATATAACAAAATATCAAACCAAGTGGCATTTGTTTTTAATTAAGAAAAATAGTGAAAGCAAACATTTCACAACAAAAAAATTATCCATATTTTATGAGACAAGCACTCTGCTAGGACACCTGTGTGAACTTGATGGGAACTGACTTATCCACTTACATAGATTGTGTAATGGCCCCAAAGCTAACCAAGCACATTCTTTTCAAAACACACCTGGTAGAACTGACTTAGCTCTAAGGTGTAAAAAGTCTTGTGGCACAGATAGTATGTTTTGGCTCATCAATTTAGAATGAGGATATACAGTAATTTAAGTATTCCTAATAAATGTTGCTTAATTATTTGTATTTCACCAAGTCACTTAAGAACACAATTTTTATTTACAATAACAGCTTGGCAATATATGATTACCAATGGACTACTTGCACTGAGCCTCATGATGTACTTCCACTTTGAAATAATCCAGCTCGCTAGTTTCCGTTTATACGCGTTTACAATGTACCGCAGTTGCCTAGTTCCCGAAACTCCACTTAAAATGAGTGTTCAGAAAAAGATTTTAAAGTCCGGACATTTTCAGAAACAGAAGAAGAAATATTCAGAACATTACTCAGTGCAACGTCTTCAAAATTCAGTGGAATAACGTCTTTACATATTGTGGTTATACTTTTGAAACGGTGAGTATGTTTACGTTTACGGATTGGCCCCATTCACTTCTATTGTAAGGGCCTCACTGGAACCCAGATTTTTGCTTTTTTTAAAGAAAAGGACAGACGGGTCTAAATTCAATTTTGTGGTAATCAATATTATGCCACAAATGCTGTTGATTGAGCTTTGTATTGAACCCGGTATATTCCTTTAAGCAATGTTTAAAGGTGCACTCAGTAATATTTTGAATATGTCATCTTGGACTTACACTGACACCTAGGGGCGTGGCAGCAGCATCATTCAAACGCAATAATATTTAGTTACAGATGCCATTGTTGAAATTCACTATTCACAGTCAGCCAGAATTCATTTAATCCCTGGGTTAAAGTGTCCAATAACAGTGCGGTTACTGTGTAGTATTCAGCTGGTCATGTGATTCTAACATGACCCTCTCCATGTAGAATAAAACAGCTTTTATAAGGTTAATGATATGACTGGGGTCTTAATTTTTATGTGAATGGTCATGATTTTATACATAAGTTTCAAAATTACAAATCGTTTCATTAGAAGTAAAACTTCTTAAATGAGGAAAAAAAATACTTGTGCACCTTTACATATGTTAATGTTTATATTTAGTAAGAAAATAATTAGCAAGAATTTATTTGGCAGAAGCTTTTGCAATAGTGGCTTACAGAATATGTGCATATTGTAGTGACAGCCACACTACTTTAGTAAATAGCATGCATTTAATTGTAGTGTATACAAGTATACACTGTAAAGGCAAAAGTATACTTCGGGTGTGCGCATTGCTGATCGCTCCGCGCGCAGTATGTGTGATGCAAATTGCAGCTTGACTGCGTGCCGCCTAGGTTTTCTTGACTCGCGCACATGGTTTTTGTGCGCGTCGTCTGCGCATGCGCTGGCTATTGACTGTACTAAAAGAGTATCACAAAGCAGCTGTAGTGTGCATTCGTCGAACGCGTTCGCACGCGATCAAAAAAAAAAGTATTCTCACAAAGGCAACGCGGTCTGCCGGGCGCAATCCGATTCGGAAGTATACCTGGACCTTAAAGAAATAGTTCACACAAAAATGAAACTCTGCTGATAATTTACTCTCCCTCAGGCCATCCAAGAAGTATCTGAGTTTATTTCTTTATCAAAACAGAATTTAAGATTTTTAGGATTTCATTTCAGGCCTCCTCCTTCAAACAATGCAAGTGAATGTCCTCCATTTTTTGACAGTCCAAAATGCATATTTAGAGTGCATCAAAGTAATCCACATGACTCCAAACGACAAATAAAGTTCTTCTGAACCCAATCGATTATTTTGAGAAACAAAACAATACTTATATACTTTTTAACAAATGTTCGTTCCGTAAATCTCTGTGACGTGCGCTCATGAGAGGGATGACGTAAGCTCGTTGGTAAGGTCACGCGTCACGTGGAGGAGTCAGGAAGCACGTCATTGTTAACAAGAGAAACTTGCACAGAGCACAGACCAAGCGCCATTCACAAACCAAAACAGTCCAAAACAATATAAAATAAAATACAATTTCCAAATGACACGCTTCCTGACTCCTCCTCCACGTGACGCGTGACCTTACCAACGATCTTATGTCATCCCTCTCATGAGCGCACCTCACAGAGATGTACGGAAGCGAACATTTGTAGGTAAAAAGTATAAGTATTGTTTTGTTTCTCAAAATAATCGATTGGGTTCAGAAGAACTTTATTTGTCGATTGGAGTCATGTGGATTACTTTGATGCACTCTAAATATGTATTTTGGACCGGCAAAAAAATGGAGTACATTCACTTGCATTGTTTAAAGGAGGCCTGAAATGAAATCCTGAAAGTCTTAAATTCAGTTTTGATGAAGAAAGAAACTCAAGATACATCTTGGATGACCTGAGGGTGAGTAAATTATTAGCAAATTTTCATTTTTGGGTGAACTATTCCTTAAAGGGGTATAATTAGCTATGTATTTTGGGGGAATTTAAGAGAAAAAAAAAACAAAAAAACACCACACTACTAGTAAAAATACAGTTTTAATTGTAAATTTTATTGAACAACAGATCTGGTATGCAAAAGCCAAATATATGGCGTTTGTACATTTTGAAATACCATGGGCTAGGGAAAAACGTTATTATCCCATTGCGGAGGCTTTCCCGATTCATTCAGCAAATGTAATCACGCATCCATTTGAATCAGGAGGAACCTATGGATGAAAAGAAAATGTGTTATTGTTAGTTAGGTACCCAGTGTGCTTTTTTATCCACTACAAAAGATGAAACTGTGGCAACTCGAAGTGTCTGAAAGGTTCGCTTCTCCTGCCAGACAATATCTGATTGCCGCTGCTTTGCTCTGCCTGTTTTTAGATGGGTAAAGGTACACAGCAAACCATCACCGCCGTGGTCACAGAACACGGTGTGTTGAAAGAATATCGCACGTAAACTTCGGAGCCTGGGGAAGTCACGCCTTTTGCTTCTTCTGTTTAATCTGTGCAGCGCCGCAGAGTCTCCAGCCACTGCAGACACAAGAGACCAGACAGCGGGACTGCACTACTTTTAAATGCGTATAAAAAAAAAAAAAAAGTATTGTAGACAGTACTTACACACTGCTAATACTTTATGAAAAACATATGGTGTAAGACTCCACCACGCTGAAACAGATTCTTCCACCTCAAACATGAACTACAGCAGCATGTACACCGAGTACGTACCGGAAGAAAAATCTTAGCATGCGTACTCTAACCGGATGTAAACGCCTCCACTATTTACGTCATATAACGAAAAACGAACCATTTGACGATATATGTAATAGTTGTATTTTTTTTATTTATTTTTTTACATGATTTATAGAACCAAAATTAGACATAAAATTACGATAAAAGATTACGCTAAAAACAATGCGTGTAACAGTCATGACTGACACAATACTTGACCAATCACAGAGGTTGAAAAAAAAATACGAGACCCAATAGATTTCAGCATTGTGTGTTTATACTCGAGGGGGTGGAGCTTATTGTCACAGCGTTACAACAGCGAGGCTTACTGGCGTCTGTAAAAGGAAGTGACAAACGTACTTAAAGCTCTCTGAATCTTCACCAAGTCATTCAAACGTGTACAATGAATACCATTATTACATCGACAGCTCGGTGTCTTCGATTGGGGTCGTGGCATTACCGAGCAGCGCAGAATAATGGAGAGTTGCTGTCCGGTTGGGCCCGACTCATGTGCTCTGAAGCGGCCCAGAAGAACCTGGCGGAGATGGTGAAGAAGGACAAAGTGGTGGTGTTCATGAAAGGCACCCCTGCACAGCCCATGTGCGGCTTCAGCAACGCCGTGGTGCAGATCCTCAGGATGCACGGAGTCGATAATTATGCTGCTTATAACGTGCTTGATGATCAGGATATTAGACAAGGTCAGTGGAGATCCGAACGGTCATTGCTCAAGTTGATGATTTTAATGTAAAGAGTTAATGGGAGAGGCATTCAAAGCTTAATTGACCTTACAAAGTATCTACTCACGTGGAAAGTGAGCTGTAAACTGTACTGTATTATGCAGATGTGGTTTTGGGTCTGTAATAGGGTCACTGACAAATAAGGTGGTCCGAGGTGATAAAAATAATAAGAAATATTTGAAAAGTCTTGTTTAAAGCATGTTAAATTCGTAAAAATGCCATATTTAACATGACATGTGGTGTAACTATAAAGTGAAATATATTACAATATTTTCTTTGCACGTTAAATATATTAGTTTACGCAGCTTAGTCATTAATTTCAAAGAATTTTTCCTGTTTTTTAAGTTTTTGTTTTATTTTATTTATTTTACAAGTATTGTAATTTTTGGAGCCAGGAATATCAAGAAGTTTTGGCAGGGTTACACAAAGCCTAAAAAAAAAAAAAAAAGTCAAAATATTGATATTTAAATTTAACAAAATAACGACATTTTTTCCAATTTTTTAATTTTTTTGTCACATTGCAGTAAAATGGCAACCTACATGTTAGTTACGGCACATGACTTAGATATGATGGACAATAGTTTTTCAATTATTAATAAAAGTTTTAATAATATTGTTTCACTGCTAATAAAAACAGAATAAATTAAAGGTTATTCTGCACTACACATGCCAACATCTCTAATCTGTTTTGTTTTTATTCAGCTTTTAATGAGATCGTTTTATTTTAGCCGATTTTATTTTTGTTTCACCACATGCCTTTTTTTTTTTTACTTTAAGCCCCAGAAACAAATATCAAAATTATTTTGAACACAGTAATTGAAACATGTTCATTATATAAGAAATGTATTCAAATATTTGTTTTGTGTGAATTGCCTCTTTAATGTATTTTTAAAAAAGTTAAATGTGCACTTGGTAATTTTTTACACGTCCTCTTGGGCCTGAGTTCAGCATCATTCAAACGCAATAATTTTCAGTTACCAATGTCACTGTAGAAAATCACTATTTACAGTCAGACATGATTAATTTACTCCATGAGTGTAATTGTCCAATTACAGGGCGGTTACTGAGATTAAGTGAGTAGTATTCGGCTGTTCATGTGATTCTAACATAGCTGGCCCCATGGGGGGGGGGCCCTCTTCCATGTAAAATAAAACCACTTTTATAAGATTACTGATATGACTGGAGTCCTCATCTCATGTGAGTGCTCATAATTGTATACACATATTTCAGAGTTGAACTTTTTTTAATGAGGGAAAAAAAATACTGAGTGCACCTTAATAGATCATGACAAAAAAAAAAGAAAAAAAAATGATCGTCACATCATTGACACAATAGGAGAAACTTGGTTATAGGCTGTGTTAGTTGGTGAGTGGCCATTACTTTAAATGTAGGTTAACGGCAGCAGCAGGTTTGTCCACTCTGATAGCTTTTATCAGTCTTTTGCAGCAGTAAAAAAAAAAGGGGGTGTTAACCTCATATCACTGAGTTTGGTAGTTTCCAACAGTATTGTTTAGATTCCAAAGAGCTTAAGTGGAGTTAAAAGAGAAGTAGTCTTGGCACAAAAATGTATTACCAGAGCTGTGTAATAGTTAATCATCCACAAATATTTTTTATTTGTTACTAACATCAACTGACTTTCTTTCCCCTTAAAAGGAATAAAGACTTTCTCCAACTGGCCGACAATTCCACAAGTGTTCTTCAATGGCGAGTTTGTTGGGGGCTGTGACATTTTTCTTCAGATGCATCAGAGTGGCGACCTGGTAGAGGAACTTCAGAAGTTGGGCATCAGATCAGCTCTGCTGGATCAAGAAAAAGAGTCCAAGTAGGAGTGTAGTTGGAAAGACGGGTCTTCAAGATGGGTCTTTGGGGAAATTCTCCATTGACATAAACCTCAAAAAGGTTGACTTGTGAGGGTGATGACCTGCGGAATAAACTGCCCTCAGATAACTGAAGGAAGTGTTGGCAAACCACCCGAATCCTGAGAAATCACTGTAAAACACTTGACATAGAATCACACCACATTTCTTCTGCAGCATATGTTTGTCTTGATTTAAGATATGCTAATGTTAGACGACTGCTTATTTAAAATGTTGTATTTTTAAATATATTATGAAATGTATTGTAGATGTCGAAATGTTTTTTTTTTTTTTCTTTTTTTTTCTGCAATAAAATATTTTAAAGCACCTGTAGTTTGAAACTAAAGCTATTGGGTGTGTCTCACAAGATTATGAATTCTGTGCATCTGAAGTCATTTACAAAAAATGTAGTTGATTTTCTCTTCCTCATTCTGTAATTACTGGCACATGTGTAATGACACAACATCTGTCACCTGACATTTGCTGTCTAAAGCAAATGTTTAGAATTTGCTGTGGCAGTTAGGGTTAGGGTAATACTTTATCAACACACCTTTGTACAATTTACTCATGTAAGAATGTCTAATCGTTTGGGTAAAAAGTATCTACTTTTCAAAAATAAGGTTTGTCTTTAAAATATATAGAGAGAGAGAGAGGTTTTGTTATTTTGACTTTTAAACCTCTTGTATATTTAACGTAATTACTTAAGAGTGATGTCATTGACAAGATTATGAAGGTGATGGTTAATCATAATGCGAGGTCATCAAAGATTTGGTTTAAAATAATATATTGGGTAATGTATACAATTTGACAAAAGACAAATTATTTAAAATATTCGGTATTTAGTTGGTGCAGTTTCACAAGTGTCCACAAAAGGGTGCTACTGCATTTTAAAACTGGTTCTCAACGGGTGGGTCACAGGCCCAAAACGGTTGCAGGTCTGATTTGATGGGGTCACAGACAGAAGGGATCGTATGGTGTCATTTTTATATCACCAGAACTTGAATTTGAAAAAGCCTCCGAATTCATGATCTTGAAAAAAGAATGGGTGCAATTTGATGTTATCGAACATTTTTGCTGTTAACTTTAAATATTTGAAAATATTTTGTTTGAATTAAAAAAAAAAAAAAAAATATCGGGTTGTGAAATTGAAGTTTTTTTATTTTTTTTTATTCAAGTGGTGGATTTCAGGTCGTAAAACTCAGGTCTCAATATTCAGGTTATTGAATACGGGTTGAAAAATTCAGGTGGCAAAATCTGAGGATGACATCCGGGAATGCAAGGAAGAGCAAACGAGCGTCGATGTAATCTATCTCAAAGCGATTCAGCGAAGGATGCGATTATAGGCCTTTAGAAAAAAATCTCATATCTTTTTTTTTTTTTTTTTTTTTTTCGTTTTTTGGACCAGAGATACAGTATTATAAGTACTCAGGTATTTTGTTAGAAATTCATCTATCACATGGTAATTTGGCTAATACTACTGCATCGTTTATCCATGTGTGATGCAGATCACCCTTCTGCCATTGTTTATGAGTTTACAAATGTGTCAGTTTTGTTATTCAGCCTATTTCATGTTCATAATTTCGAAAATTGTTGGCCATATGCAGTTAAAAGTAACATTGATAAATGTTATGCTTGAAGGTCAGTTCATTTTGGTAGGCCTACTTGGTCATTCCCAGAAATCTGTGCTTTTTGTGTCCCTTATTAACATGCATAAACAATGAATAGCTGATGCCAACTTACGATGTCTTATTGGCAATTTTTTGCAAAAATCCAGTAACATTTAATTTTTAAGTGTTGTTTATGTATTTATTTTTTATTAATTTTTTTTTTAATCATTTTTTTACTTTAAACGCTTTTTTTTTTTTTTTTTTTTTTTTTTGCTTTAAAAAATTCACGTTTTTTAAATTGAAAAGGCATTGATTTCGACACGATGTTAAATGAAAAATTTGGGTCAAGAAGCAAAACTATTTCAGGACCACTGTTTTAAGGTTCATTATTTCCTGATATACAGTATAGTATATTTGTATTGTCTTCAAGATAACTGTGCTAAGAGTTTTTACAGTTGATTGTCACAGAGTGATAAGACTTTTAATGTGGAAGATCTCATCAACATCTGAAAAGTTCAAAGATTTCTTCACGAAGACAAAGTTAATGTCATTAACTAGATTAAGATCTGTATCCATGGTACAATCCAGATTGGTGGATTTGGGATGGTGAAACAATGGTTACAGGTTTGTTTCCAGGTAATCAAGAATTCTGAACTGAAGAGAAACCAATATTCCCCTCCTAGACTTAATATTGTAATAGCAAGACACTAAACACCAGTTTTCTCCAGGTTAACTGCCATAATAAGGTGTATGCAACTCTACATAAAAAGTATGTGCTGAAATGACAAGTAAGCAGTTTTGCTTTTTGCATTGGGAATGATTTAGATATTTCTGAAGATAGATGCCCTGACAGTAAATGGATGAGATTTGGGAAATGGTCAGAGCTCTTTTTTGGCTCATCTAATTAATTAGTTAATTAATACCTGATTCACCAGATCCATACATTTTCTGTTCATAGCACTTAAATGCTATTGCTTCACAATTTTTTTATTTTTTATTTTTTATTTATTTATTTATTTTTGTGGCTCTGACATGTAATTATTTTTATTATTTACATAATCCATTAAGCCCCTCCCAACAATTTATTTATAAACTTCCAATTTACATTCATCATTTCCTGGTATACGTCACTATATATGTAGAATGCATATCATAGTGTCTACATTCGTTTTTTTATTTTTTATTATTTTTTTTTTTTATAGGGTTTGATCACAAAATTTGTAAATCAAAGACTTTAAACATCTATTTTCGTGAGTGCGCAAACGCAGTGCTACGCGCTAAGACCGTGCGCAATGTCTTATCCAGTTTTTGGGAGATCATTAATTCTATGCACAATTTCCATACCAGCGCAAAGTGCAAGTGGGCGTGGGTGGGAGTACTTGTGCTATCTGAGGGTGTATGCATGCAAACTTTGGGTGTATTGTATGTAAACGAAGTGGTGCAAATCACAATTTGCTATTTTCCTGAGAATTCGTTCATAGTGTTAAGACTTTATAAAAGCAGGTCTTATCTCAGCACAAAGTCTAAAGTCTGTTCCTGTATTTGCAGTTTGGAGATTCCCCCAGCAGATGGTAATACAGTTAATGTCCAAGCTCTGAAAATATAGTGGAACACCATATTATGTCCATAAATATCACTGTTGTAGAATTTTATGAAACCAAAATGTATTAGATTTGTGTAAAACTATCTATAGGTCATGGTTTATTTTCCAATTATTATTTTTTTTTTAGGGGTGTAATAGAAATTGTAATGCTATATACTAAGTAATGTGTAATCACAATCATACATTAAGTCTTAAGTGAATATATTCAAATACTATGTGTTTTCTGTGTTTCTCTGTGTGCATGACTGAACTCTCCAACCCTGCATTTCTGAAGACAAGAGTGGCCTTGCACCCCCGCCTCCTGTTGCTTATCTAACAAGTAACTCAAACAGACAGTGTTGAGTAGGTTTGAGCTGTCACAATGGAGGGGGCAGCTAACCCCAGAGAGAAACAAATGATACTGTGTGCATCTGCATGTCAGAGGTGCAGAATGATTGAGCCCAGCTGATTTTGGGGCCCATATAGGCTGAGGAGGTTGGGGGCTCATTGCTCATTACCTGAGAGAATTCTCTGTATGGTTTTGAGTCCACTTGCAAGTGTGTTCATTAAATACTTATTAGAAAGGCACCACAGTCTTTGAGTCTTTTATTACAGAATTTCCACCACAAGGGGCCAAGCCTCAAAGAGGCTGTAGCCCCTATTGCATCCATTAGATAGGGGCCAAGCCTCGAAGATGCTGTGCCACCTATGGGTCAAAAGATGTGAAAAAATGGCTATTTTTGCCCGTAACATTTGAATCGCCTGTCCTAAAATCATGGAGTTGGTGTCTGTGGATTCTGTGGATCATGAGGATTTCAACTATACCAATTATCCCCATATCAGCTATATTGTCTCTCCACCATACTGAATTTTAAATAAAAAAGTGATATATCTTTTAAATACATTGTCTGATTTCAAAGAAAATTGGTACACTGAATTTTTATTTTTTAGTTATTTTTTTTTTTTTAATTGTTTTTCTGGCTTCAGCAAATATTGCTCAATAAAAAGAAACAGATTTTACTGAGAACATAATGTTGTCAACTTTCCTTAATTAAATGCTATATTTGTTACACGAGATATTAAGATTAGGCTGTACTCATAATAATGAAGAAACATTCTTGTTAATTATTTAAAGTGAAGCGAATTTAATCTGGAGTTTAGTAAACTCAACCAAATTTTTTAAGATTCCATGGGAAACCACATGATCAGTGAATGAATTGCAAACATATTTGGGACTGGCTGCCATTTTGGATGAGGAGAGCTTGTGGACAATGCAAAGTTTTTGCCAAAAAGTTCAGTATGAAAAATAGTTTTTTAAAGAGTTGTTTTGCTATCAATTTTCTGTGGATTCAAGTTTCTGTACACTTAAAGAAGTTACATAAAATTTCGTTACGTTTAGTTTGCAAATCTACAGTATACTGAATGTGTGTCTGCATGAGGCTAAGTAGATGTACACATGTAAGCTGCATATTCATCTGTAACCGCTGCTCAGGGCCCTTACTCTCATGGCAACTGCAACTCCTCACTCGCATCGCAGAAACTCAGCAAGCAACAGGTAATTCCTGCAAGTTAATCGCTTTTCTATACCCATTTTAAATAATATAATAAATGCAAACATCTCATTGTATATCATGAAGGGAAACCAACTAACATTTGCAGAGTGTTTGGTTTATATTCAGCTTCATCAGTTTCATCTACAGTTTTAATGCTGTATGTTATTTTTTCCTGTTAAAGCTGCTTTATGAACTGTATGAGCAGTATATATCAGTTATTGTTTGAGACCATATGAATAAATAGGCCTACATACATCAATATCATGTGCAGCATAAATGTCGGTCTCTGTAATGAGTTTCACTGTTGTGGTTGCAGCTTGCCTCAAACTGATGGCATTGACATTGACATTGTCAATGACAATAATTAATATTCTGCATGTGGTGCTTACACCATGCTTTTCTCGTGGGAAAATACTGTTTTCTCATTGTCGGGAAGTGGTGAAGAATTCCCGCGTTTTTTTCACCAGAGAGACAGTTAATCTTCAACCGTTGGTCAGGCGTCACTCATACTGCAGAAACTAAAAGCAGGAAACAGGTAACTCCAACAAGTAAATCGCTTTTCTACATGTTTTAATGCAAATGTCCAAATGTCTCACTGAACCCCTTCTTCTTAAAGGGAGTGTTGGTTTATGTTCACTGTTCAGCTTCATCAAATGATTTTAATAGTTCACCCAAAAATGCTATTTCTCTTATAATTTGGCCTTCACACCCCTTATGCCTTCTCAAACTCGTACGACTTTCTGTCTTCTGTGGAACACAAACCAAAATTTCCACTCAAGTTATATGGATTACATTGATGCTGCCTTTATGGATCTTGAAAGCTTTTAATTTCACTGACTTGCATTGTATGGACAAACACACATCATATATCCTTTAAAAATCTTTGTTTGTGTTCCCCTGAAGAAAGTCAAATGAGTATGACATGGCATAAGAGTGCTTAAATGATGAGAGAATTATCATTTTTGGTTTGCCCCAAGGAGACACCCTGATATCAACGTGTAAGCTGGTTTGTAAAAAAGCGTCCCATTATAAGTATAATACTGTTGCAATATGTAGCAGGGTTTGCAGTGGTTGAAAATTGTCTCGTCATGAATCTTAAATGTAAACTAGCCATACATGTAGCTTATCTTTTCAGTTACAATTATCCAAATACTTTTTAATTTTTGTATTTTTTTTTTTTTTTTTTTTTTTTTGTCTAACAGGATAAAGTCATTTAAATCATAGTCCTGGCAGGCAGTGTTTGAAGTGGGTTGGTACGCAGCGGTATGCAGTACCTGCACTTTTATAATTTACTCTACAGAGTACCGGCAGTTTTTCTTGCGTACCACCACTTCTCAGAGTCTCCCTGTATGATGTATTGTCTTTATTTAATGTAAGTCAGTGATTTGATGCAGCCCGCCAATCACTTTTATCTGACCTTCCGAATGATTTTAATAAAATTGTGGTAACCATCCGAACACACTCTGATGAAAACTCAGCGGTGAGTTTAACAACACTCAACAAATGCAACAGCATCTACGCTCGTAAAGCTATCCGTGGTCCAGTTCTGGAGGAGCGCACGTGTTTAAAGTCTGCATGTAACGGAAGTTCCAACCGACTTTACTTCAGTATTGTGACGTATTTCCGAGTGAAACAGAATACTGAATGAGAAAAAAATAGAGGGCAGGGCTTGATTTTATCCACTGGGAATTGAATGGATCTAGAAATGTAGGCGTTCCATACAGAAATGGAGGCAGATCTGAACGCAAGTTTACAATCAGTTGTGGAGGACTAGTCGCTGCCTGACACACCACCAGCAATTGCTTTCGATGGGGAAGAAGTTTGTTTGCAGCAGGCAGAGGAGGACGAGGAGCAGGAGCACACAGAGGATCATTTTATCATGGGAATCAGGCCTTATATGTTTGAGCCATTACCTGCTGAGAGTACTAATGGTGACCTGGACGTGGAGGCTCAGGAGCAAGTTCACCCTCGAGAGCATCTCGATATCTCCCAATAGTAACGCTAATTTTTCAGTTGTTATTTGCTATTACTGCTGCAACCTTTATTACATTAACCGGTGTTTAATTACTGCACTGCAAAACCCGATAAGTTGAGAATACTCAAAACTTTTTTTGTAACCAATTACCCAAGAATATTTAAGTACCTGTAATAATTTTTTGAATTAAACTGTAATTAAAAATATATATTTTCAGTTAATTTATTTATTTTTTTTATTTTTTATTTCTCTTAACTTTCATATATTTATACTTATAATTTTAATTTCTACATACTAAATTACTTTAATTCGATAACGCTACATGAAATTAAGTTCCACTAACTTAAACTTAACTCACAACTTAATATTACACAAATTATTGCCTTTGTGAAAATTTACTCAGAAGATCAAAATGTGTTAAACACTAATGGAAACCTACACAATATAATTACTGGATTAAAAATTTAAATATGGAAAGACTCCACTGTTACAGTTCAAAATATTTATATAGTTATTAAACATCCTGCCTTTTCAAAGGCATTAACAATCATTATCAGATCATGAAACTACTGTATACAATACAACTGAATATTTTACAGTAAACACTCTTCAACACCAGTCTGGTGTGATGATTACCTTTTCAAAGGTAATCATCACAAGCATTACCAGCTTTTGAAAAAATTACAATCGAACATGAGAGTGAAAGCTCTTTCCACCATCAGGCTGAACATGCTGTTTGGCAGAAAATTAAACTATAATAATGTACTGACTGTTTTGCACACGTGCATTCAAGCTTGCTGCTTGGTTCAGTCTTTCAACAAATCATTTTTCAAAGTCAGTAGGCATGGTTTCAGTGGTTTATTATCATCCAGACACATCAGTATTTTCTGGATAAAGGTGAACGTGATGACGTGATGATGAGTTTCTTTGGATACTCTAAATTGAATGCATAGATCAGGCCAAACAACAATATGAATGCATCAGGCAACCTGGGGAGATCACTCACAACAATATCCCCCTCAGCTACAACTAAGATGCTGTCGGGGCTGAATATGTCTGTACCAGTAGTCAGGAGAGCAACAGGAGTGTCAGTGATATCTGACTCCTCTTTCTGCTGTAAAATACAAACAATCCAATTATGAGGAGAGCTCCAGAAGTTACTGTACACTGTGTTAAGATAGACTTGAAAAAATACAAAACTATAATGTAATCATTTTCATTACGTAAAATGCCGGAAAATGCATTCAAGTTTGTTTACTTTATGATATGTTTACACTGTATTAATTGATATTAACACATAACAGTGCTTACATTGCAGGTCTTGAAGAACTCATCCTCGAGCAGGTAGACAGGAAGTGCACGAAGGGACAAAGGGCATCTCACATTGACATCATGTTCTTCCTTGATTGACATATCAAAAGTAATTATTGTACATATACTTTAAGCACAAATTGGTTCTACCTATGTATTTGCTATACAACAAATAAATAATTTATCCCTCCAATTGAATTTTCAGAAGCAATTATAGATTATCTTAAAGATGTCAAATTGAAACCAACCCAATCACACAAAGAATGAGAGAGAAATGAAAGGTAAACAAGACAAGTGAATTGGTCAGCTCCACACTAACATATTAAGCTCAGTGGTTAAGACATTGGACTATTGATCAGAAAGTCATGAGTTCAAATCCCAGCACTGATTGAGGAAAGATTGAGGAAATTCCACTCCACTGAACTTCCACTTGAGCCTACAAAATGTAACAGTTACAACAAATATAATTTAAACGTAATTATTGATTTATCTGTGGAAGCCCGTTTCCGCCATGGAGAAAAAAATAAAATAAAGATAACCGCGACTTCATATCTCAGAATCACGACTTTATTTCTCACAATTGCGACTTTACATCTCGCAATTCTGACTTTTTTACTCGAAATTTAGACGATACTTGACATTTAGTGAGTTACAAAGAATGCACGGACAAAGCATCAATCATTCTCTGTAAACAGGCTATAAATATATACAGTAAGAACAACACTCATCAGCTAGCCAAGGAAAACCAGACGCTAGCGCGCGCGCTCATGTTCGTCACATTTGCTACTGCGTCGTGTAAAATGCAAGTAAAAAAGTAAGTATTGTGAGATATAAACTCAAAATTGCGAAAAATAAAGTCAGAATTGCGAGATTTAAAGTCGCAAATGTGAAAAATAAAGTCACAATTACCTTTCTCCCTCCATGGCAGAAACGGGCTTCCATATTTATCACAAATTAAGGACTTACCACACAAACATGTTAAATAACATATTTACTGAATCCCCAAAGACTTCTAACAAGCTGAATAAGAATCCCACCTGGAGCACGAAAAGAGATTTTTTTTAATTTCTTGGCTAGTCTCAGTTTTTCCCGAGAAAAATGCTTGTTTTGGAATAACCCCAAAACGGATTAAAAATCTCTTTTCATGCTACAGACGGAATTAATTTTATCAAGCTTGTTAGAAGACTCTTTATGGACTCTGCCTTACCAATTGACTCACATAGACATGCTCATTTACTATAATTTACTGTATTATGAATTAAGTTATAAACGATGCAAACTGAAGGCTAACATTACTTCCACGACTTACCCAGCTAAATTAATTTACCCTGCTGTTTCATTACCGTGGCTGCCAACAGACAGCTAAGCTAACTGTTAACGGTAAAAATTGAAAACCATTTTACTTACTAACGCTTATTAAAAGCAGCAGTGTCAGACTTTAGAAAATAATGACTGTTGACAGCTGAAAGGTAAAGCCTGCAGTTATTTGCATACTTCAAAATTCTTCCCGCCAGCTAAAGGGTAGCCATCTTGATCTTTTGGAAAGTCCATAAATGTAAAAAAAGATGTTGGTGATGTCAGACACTGCGTGATTTTGTACACTCATAAATTGTGATGCAGTTGGCAATGTTTACTCAAAAACATAGACTCAAATAAAATTAAAACATCATTACTCATTAAGAAAACACAGAAGTTTATTGTTGGGTTAACTAAATTACTGGTTTTGATTGCTACACCGATAAAGTTTATAAGTTAGTAGTACTGTTCGAGTTTACAGTGTGTGTTTTGGCAAGGTTTTAAATAGGGTGCATTGCTTAGAACAGTAGAATAAAACTGTGTCTAAATATATAGCTGGCAGTTAACGCAGCTAGCAACGAAAACCGTTTCTGACTAGCTTGCTAGCTAGTTTCACTTACCGTCAAACTTTTTGTGGTATCAACGGTGTACACTGACGGGACAGCCGTATCTGTTATAAGGATAGATATTTCATAAACCCCACTTCGTGTTCTGTCCAGTTTTTGAAGTATTCATGGGAGAAATGCTTTAAACACAACTGTGACCTCTCTGGTATTCCTCCTTCTTTGAAATGCAAAAAATCAAGCCATCGGGCCAGCAACCAGGGTATGTGGGGGATTGGGAAAAGGGTTTTGGGAGAGCCACAACCTAAAACGCACCTCCTCGCCATCTCTGTTTGCTATGCGTCTTTTTACTCGCTGTCAAAGCTCATCGCAGACAAGTGGTTGGAGGGGAACGGTTAAAGGATGTTCTGCCCAAGCCGTCAAACTGACGTCATCAGAGAAGGAATGTCATTCCAGAGGCGTAGCTAATTTTCAGATTTTGATTGAAGATTATGAAGACAAATTATTTTCTGTGGATTAACTTGCACAGATGAATTGTTCACCACAAGACTAAATGTGCACTAACAAAGTAAATAGGGTCCATTTTGATTACATGCGGACTTTAAACTTGTCTGGCCATAGTTCAGTTACACTCTTCTCCAAACCATGAACCAGCAACTTTTGGGTGAGCACATTTTATCACGTCTTATTCACTCAAATGTATTTATGCAAATTGCTTAGCTGCTGGGTGCAGTCAAAACTACAGACTTAAAAAAAAGCTGTTACCGAATTGGTGTCGGTTCATATGCACTTTTTTTCACAAGAGGCAAAACGATGAAGAAAACCAAACCTTCAAAGAAAATACATAGGAAAAGTTGCTTTTATTCTCCATTCTTTTCTTTAGTGTTCGTAAAAAGATTATGTGAACTGTCATTTAACTTTCTTATGCATATATCCTGACAGTGCTTGGTTCTACATTGTTCTCAATCCTGAACATCATCAAATCAGTTTGTTCACCATTTCTAATTATTATCATCTGTACAAGTATCTGGCTCCTGTGTGCAAATTAATGTTTGCAGGATAAGGAAGGCAAATTTGCCTTCACTGAATGGGAGGATAATCAAAATTTTAAAAAGTAAAAACAAACATAATGCTCTTTTTCAGTTTTAGGCTACATTTGTTTTGTGTAAAAAGACAGTTCTAAATTAGATTGCCATTGTTCTCTTATGTGTGTTAATATTGAAAAAGATACAGACCTAAATATTCTTTCTCAGTTTTCATAAACAATAACCCTACATTGTATGTTTTTATTTTCAAAGTAAAGCTAATCAAAACCCATTTGTTAGTTGAGGATGTAAGGTCATATTTGTTCTTCAGCCAGATCTTAAGAAGGAATTTATGGCCAGACCATTAAAAGGTTATTTAAATTCCTCTTTTAACATAATTAAATACTATTTTAATTTAAATAACACATTATTAACCATTTTATTTTACATGTTAACATGTTAATTACAATAAAAGTGTTGGGTAAGATAAATACGGATAAAAAGGTTTGGCCCCATTTCTGTTTATAAATCCCCAAGATTATGGTTTTCAACTGGTCTTAGAGTATATTTTATCTTTTATATATTTTATATTAAGTTTAATACTAACAAGGAGAGTACCTGCACTTTTTATTTTCCACTTCAAGCACTGCTGGCAGGTCAAAACTATAACTGAAAGAAGAGGTTTTCAAGGCAAAAAATATTGTACATATTTATATAGCACCATTTTAACATATCAGCTGACATTCATATAAATGTATGCATTTGGTACAGTGGTTGAATAGCTGTGTGTTTCAAATGAAAATTCTCTCATCGTTTACTTACCCTCATGCCATCCCAGATGTGTATAACTTTCTTTCTTCTGCAGAACACAAATTACGATTTTTAGGAGACTATTTCAGCTCTGTAGGTCCATACAATGCAAGTGAATGGTGGCCAGAACTTTGAAGGTCCAAAAAGAACATAAAGGCAGCATTAAAAATATGAATACGACTCAAGTGGTTAAATCCATGTCTTCAGAAGCGATATGATAGGTGTGGGTGAGAAACAGATCAATATTTAAGTAATTTTTACTATTAATTTTCCTCCCTGCCCAGTAGGTGGCAAAATTCACAAAGAATGTGAATCCCAAAAAAAAATGTTTTAGGTCATACAGTATGTGGTTTTGAATCTTGATAAAGGCAAGGTCTGGCCAAATTTAAAAGATCTTTTGAATGAATAGTTTCATTATAAATACAAACTGTTTCTGGTGTTTTTTGTTGTAGTAATAGTTCAGAGAGTTTTCTCCTACCTGCATATATTTCTGCAGTGTGCAGTCTGTTAAAATGCATTTTGAATTGTGTTTATTTAGATTTACTGAAATTCTTTAAATAATTAAGATATTATCAAGTCATTGCACAGCCGATTTAATTTTATGTTTTATGTTTATCGTCATGATTTTGTTACTATTTTTGTATTTGAGAACATATTTTGGTTCTGGGAGAGCAGGAATATCTATATGTGACTGTAAATTTGTAAACAAAATTAAAAACCTTTGGCATTCAGCAATCATCTGTTATTACTTTAGGTCATTTTATTTTAAAGTTAATTCGGGAAAAAGCGCAAGTTTGTGTTTAACTTATTTGCTATGCAAACTCTATGCAGGCTTTGGATTTTTAGGACACCGGTATTTCAGAATGACCAGGGCAACAATTCAGTTAAGATGACTGGTCTGCTGGTTCGTCCAGTTATTAATTAATTATTCAGTCACATAATTCTTTTGATGTACATCTTGTATTCCTGTTAAATTCAATAGGAGTTTTTCGGTAAATGTGTTTCCATCATAGTTTATGCGCATTTCATCTTATCAAATAAAAAATGTATCCACCTCAAGCGAGCGTATAAGTTTTCCATGCTTGGTGTTTTCATCCAGCAGATTTTATGCGATATCTTAAAATACACATAAAAAAGCGTTGATGGAAACAGCTATTGACGTTTTTTCTTTTGTCTGTTCTTAAAAATCTAATAAAGTGTGTTTTTTTAAGCACATGTCTTTGTGACTAACAGCATTTCTTGTCATGTGCCACTCTGAGACGTCTTGCAGCAGGTCGCCCGCCTGTTGCGGGTAGATGATCAAAATTACCTGTGCATGAAATACATTTGGATGAGGAGCTCGCAAACTGAATTCAGCCTCATCGCATTTGGTGGGTGGCAGGTGCTAGTTTCACATCCTGGTCTCTGTTTAATATAAATTATCTGGCGACTTCCCAGATCCATGGATTTGCCATTTCCTGATATTGTCAATCATGTCTGTTCAGAATCGGGATCTTTGTAAGACATTGTCGATATCCGATTACATCGTCCCATCGCCCAGCCCTAATCTATGCTTGCTCTGTGAGATCTTTGGGCTGTGCAGTGGTTGCCATGTTGGTGCTTGGCCCCGTAATTGCTGTTTGCAGCTATATTTATTATTATTATCTCAATGGCAGTCTATGGCAGCCCACAGAACCGTTCGTAGGAAAATGATGAAATTTGGCACACTGAAAGGGGTAGTCATGAATAGTCCCTATAGCAAATTTGGGACCTCTAGGACAAACTCAATAATGCTACCACCAGTCAAAATAAAATTTTCTTTTGCATGTACCTTTTGAACCGTTTGTCCTAGAAACACATTTTTTTGTCTGATTACTCTCTTCTTAATGTTTCAAACGAACCCCCATACATTATAACTCTGCCCATTACAGTAGCTGCCATCTTGGATAATGATATCTACAGTTTAAAAGTTTCACATCCTTCAAACTTTGTCCGATTTGTCCAAACAATGGCTCAAAATCTCCAGACCGAGCCACACAGAAATGATAGTAAAGAATTTCGATTTTGCCTTTGTTTAAAAGTTACAGCAGTGCAAATTTTACGAGGTCAGTGTAAAACTGGCTGTATCTCTGCAACAGTTTGTCCTATCAAAACAAAATTTGGTATGCTTCATCAGGACCATGTCCTGATGGTACATGCATAGTTTGGAGACAGCGTATGTCCTAAAATCAGGATTTAGTGTCTGTGGATTCCTTAGGTCATGCAGATTTCAACAGCATGTCAGCCATATTTATCTTCTGTCACAATGAATTTTATTAAAAGTGAAATATCTTTTAAAAGCATTGTCAGATTTAAAAGAAAATGTTTATGCATCATAATCATTATGTCCTGAGGTTACCTGAGCAGTTTTGAGACAGTGCCACCTATAGTTAAAAAGATAATTCACACTTGAGTGCTGTAGTGCCCCCTAGAAAATGGACATTTAAGGTGGCTCTGTAGCACCCCCATTTTCACCTACAGTCACCAAAATTGGTACATATATACAGTTTAAGTCAGAAGTTTACATACACTTATGTTGAAGTCATTAAAACTCATTTTTTTAACCACTCCACAGATTTCATATTAGCAAACTATAGTTTTGGCAAGTCGTTTAGGACATCTACTTTGTACTAGACACAAGTAATTTTTCCAACAATTGTTTACAGATAGATTGTTTCACTTTTAATTGACTATATCGCAATTCCAATGGGTCAGAAGTTTACATACTCTAAATTAACTGTGCCTTTAAGTAGCTTGTAAAATTCCAGAAAATTATGTCAAACCTTTAGGCAATTGGCCAATTAGCTTCTGATAGGAGGTGTACTGAATTGGAGGTGTACCTGTGGATGTATTTTAAGGCCTACCTTCAAACTCAGTGCCTCTTTGCTTGACATTGTGGGAAATTCAAAAGAAATCAGCCAAGACCTCAGAAAAAACAATTGTGGACCTCTACAAGTCTGTTTCATACTTGGGAGCAATTTCCAAATGCCTGAAGGTACCACTTTCATCTGTACAAGCAATAGTACGCAAGTATAAACACCATGGGACCACGCAGCCATCATACCGCTCAGGAAGGAGATGCATTCTGTCTACTAGATATGAACGTAGTTTGATACGAAAAGTGCAAATCAATCCCAGAACAACAGCAAAGGACCCTGTGAAGATGCTGGAGGATACAGGTAGACAAGTATCTATATCCACAGTAAAACGAGTCCTATATCGACATAACCTGAAAGGCTGCTCAGCAAGGAAGAAGCCATTGCTCCAAAACTGCCATAAAAAAGCAAGTGCACATGGGGACAAAGATCTTACTTTTTGGAGAAATGTCCTCTGGTCTGATGAAACAAAAATTGAACTGTTTGGACATAATGACCATTGTTATGTTTGGAGGAAAAAGGGTGAGGCTTACAAGCCGAAGAACACCATCCCATTCGTGAAGCATGGGGATGGCAGCATTATGTTGTGGGGGTGCTTTTATGCATAATAGATGGCATCATGAGGAAGGAAGATTATGTGCATATATTGAAGCAACATCTTAAGATATCAGCCAGGAAGTTAAAGCTTGGTCGCAAATGGGTCTTCCAATGTCCCCAAGCATTCTTCCAAAGTTGTGGCAAAATGGCTTAAGGACAACAAAGTCAAGGTACTGGAGTGGACATCACAAAGCCCTGACCTCAATCCGATAGAAAATTTGTGGGCAGAACTGAAAAAGCATGTGAGATCAAGGAGGCCTACAAACCTGACTCAGTTACACCAGCTCTATCTGGAAGAATGGGCCAAAATTCCAGCAATGTATTGTATGGAGCTTGTGGAAGGCTACCCAAAAAGTTTGACCCAAGTTAAACAATTTAAAGGCAATGCTACCAAATACTAACAAAGTGTATGTAAACTTCTGACCCATTGGGAATGTGATGAAATAAATAAAAGCTGAAATAAATCATTTTCTCTACTCTTATTCTGATATTTCACATTCTTAAAATAAAGTAGTGATCCTAACTGACCTAAGACAGGGAATGTTTTCTACAATTAAATGTTAGTAATTGTGAAAAACTGAGTTTAAATGTATTTGGATAAGGTGTATGTAAACTTATGACTTCAACTGTAGTTCTCATAAAGCCAAACAACATCCATACTCACAGTCATTAGCTCTGCCCAACAGGAAGTCAGCCATTTTGGATTTTCTGAAAATTGCAGGCTCTGAACTTTTAAATACTCCTTCAAGTGGATTCATGTGACTGGCACCAAATTTGTGCAACATCATGCCAAGACATTGTAGATGCTAAATTCCAAACAGATTTTTGATATTTTGAACGGTGTCACCATGGCGAAGCAATACATTTATGGTGAACAACTGGAAATAGGAAGTGCCTTATAGGATTACTATTAGGGCCCAAGCACTGAAAGTGCAAAGACCCTACTGTTCTGTTAAGGATTAGGGCCTTGCAGGCCCTATTGTTCTTCTAAGGATTATTAGGGCCAAAGCACTGAAAGTGCAGAGGCCCTATTGTTTTTCTAAGGAATTTTCTTTATTAGGGCCCAAGCACTGAATATGCTGAGGCCTTATTGTTCTTCTAAGGATTATTATTATTATTAGGACCCAAGCACTGAACGTGCGGAGGCCATATTGTTTTTCTAAGGATTATTATTATTATTATTCTTTTCAAGGTTTTCCGTACTTTTGGGGAACTTAACATGCGTGAAAACTCTTGAAATTTTGCACACACATCAGAGTCATTGGCCATTAGGGCTGAGAAAATTGCATTAAATAAAGCAATACATTTATGGCGAAAAATGGGAAACAGGAAGTGTCTTATATCTTCTGTGTGCTTTGTGTGATTTTGATGAAAATTCAGCTGTATGTTTGGTACTGAGGGCTGATCACATTAATGTGGCTATTAGGGGTCACGGTCATAGTGCCACCAACTGGCAGCAGGAAGTAGACTTTGAAATAGCCCTCTTATGTTTGCATGAATTGCTTCAAAATTTTTAGAATAATGTCAAGACATTGCTGATGTAAAATTGTAAAGTAATATTTGATATCTTAAATATTTGAATGAGAATTGGGATGCGTCTTCAACATCAAGTACTGAGGGTACATGAGCTGTTTGAAAACAGCACACATATAGTTAAAAAAAGATAACCCACACTTGTGTGCTGACTCTAAACTCAGCTTGTCTCTTTGCCACTCATTGAGTATGTTGACTGTGTGGCACAGCATGTTAAGCACTGGCTTATAATTTTAAAAGTCATGGGTTTGAATCCCCAACTAGGCAGGTCATATGGTTTTATTTCTCTTTTACTGGAGCTCTTTGTACTGTGCTTACTGAATGATTGCAGGGCTAATTGAATTTTGATTTTGATTTTGTTGAAAAGTTACTTTAATATGAAGTTGATCATGGTAACTGCTGTGTTTGGTTGTGCTTACTGTCATCATGGCATGACACTCTGGTGGCTGTTAATCACAAGGCAGCATGGTTCAGTGGATTGTGCACAGAGCTGTAATATGGAAAGGTACAGGTTCAAACCCTGCTTGGGATGACTTGTAAACCAGTGTGCATTTGCAAAATACACCATAGCCACTCTGAGGGTCCTGTAGGCCATAAAGGCCATATTGGCTATTTAGGGGGCTTGGCCCCAGAATGACTGCTTGCAGCTATATTATTCATATTTACAATTGTATTTATGATCTAATTTGAATTGGTATTTTTCCATCTGTTGTCGTTGAGTGATTTTAAGTCACTGCAAAAGTTACCGGTGGAAGAATTTGGAGAGAGTAAAATATTTGGATTTGGTGATGGTGATTTGACCACTTCGTTATTTTGATTATACTTTCAAGTTTGAAGTGTAATTTGAATTTAGAAATATTTTTGGTTTAATTTTTTCATATTACAATAAATTAAATAAAAATTTTAAAAAATCTAAATCGACTGGTAGAAGTGAAATGTGTTTCATTAAAATCACTGTTAACACTAGCCATGATTTGTGTGTCAGTAGATGAAAATGATTAATAATACTTACATTCTCTATAATTTAACGGAGCATACAAACCATATGCAGCTTATGCATAAAAGAGGTAAATCCATATTTCTGTTCTTCTAATTCATTGCATGCAGTCCATTTACACTACCAACATCTTATGAATGTGCTGTCTTTGTTTGTATCGCTGGTGCTTAACAGGAAAAGGACTATATAATAGGATGCAGATGGTGGAATAACCGGAAAAGAACCTATGAATTAAATTGCACATTAGCGTTTTGCATGCATAATTTCGCCAAACTGCTCCTAGACTTAGCGTATGTTTGCATGAAAATACCAAAACTTCATGGCCATGTCCACTGACTTTGCACTTATGAATTTAATCTTAGTGCTATCTAGGGTGCTAAAATAGGGCCCAACAGCTGCATCATTCAGCCTTGTTTCCATGTTCACCATCCTCTCAAAAGCCTTCATATCCCAGCACTCACTTGGCTCTCCGAGCTAGTTGCTAGGCAACACCAGGATTTCTAATATTCGAGACAGAAGGAGTGAGGAATGCCATGTGGATTTGGTTTGCCAACAGCATCAGGGCAGGCGTGCCAGTGCCTGAAGTGTGTCTGACACCTCTTCTCTGTAGGTGTACGTGTAGACAGCTGTGACTCAGCCAGGAACAGGGTATTACAGCAGCTGTCAGAAGATACATCCTCAAGAGCACACATGGATGGAAGTCTAAAAGTGACAATATTTTTGTGCCGTTAATAAAAGTGCTAGTGCCCGGACCACCGAGACCAGCCCCCTGGCTACACACTTTCTGCAAACAATTGTATTCTCATCTGACTACTGGATAATTCTCATCTTTGTTTTTCTGGAAGAAATTAGAAACTGAGAGAAAATGTTGCAAGCATATCAATTAGATTCAACAAATACATTGTGAAGATGGACCTAAGTAAACCCTTGTCCATAGCTGGGCTGAGGAGGGGACCTGAGAACCAAACCCTTCCTGTCATTCCTGAGCAGGACTGGCATGGAGATTGGTAAGGCAGAAACTTTCACTATCCTCCACAAATAAAGCTGAGTTTTTCCAGATGCTGTGTCAGGTAAGCACTTCTGCAAAAACAAGTTTAAGCAGCTAAGATCAAACATAATGAAATTGTGACTGGGGGTCACCAGTCTACCTTATATTGAGGTGTATATACAGAATCAGGCCTTGTAAAGTAGATATATTCTGTGTGAATTAGTGTAATGTACTTTAATGTCCATGTAATGCATCATAGCTTAATATGCAGTGAAAACTAGAAGTAAGCCATTGGTACTGTAGGTTGATTCCCCGAAAAGTGTAAACACGGTGGCTATGTGCTGAAAACATTTCTTTACTTGTTTAAGCATCCTGACCAGTTATGATAAAGCCAACCTAGTCTCACAGAATGAACGTCATTATAACTTTTTTGCAAACTGAGTTTTATGTACCTCATTCTACGTTTGTTCAAATATGACTAGCTTCCACGGAAGCTCACCTGATAGAGTGTTTGACTTTGGACTTAGAAGACCGTGGTTCAAGCCCAGTCAAGTACACAAGCTGTTGTGAAACTGAAGTGTCATAGAAGCAACACAAAATGACTTGGTTGCATCAGAAAATGTGCTTTTAATGTCACATTTGCTTTTAAAACACTTTTGGTTAGGTTTAGGCATTGGTTAAAGGTAAAGATGTCTGTTTTGTGAACCGCTCATTTGCTTTTAGAAAACTACTGGTTTAAATTTTTATGTTAGGGAAGTACGTTTTACTCATTAAAACCTCCATCTAAAATTCCCCTTAAAAACCTTGTATGATTATGATACCATTTCACTCCCTTTTGGCGCCCCCCGATGGACATTTCACTGGGAAACTGCAGCAAAACGTAATACAAAAGCACATAATTTTGGTTTGCAAAAATGTAGCCATGGTCAAGTAATTTTAATGAGCGCAGGCTGGATAAAGCAACGTTGGCTCAACCAATGGAGTTTTAGGGCGCAACTATCTGTTTGATCAACCAATAGAAGATGGGGGAAGTGTTTGGGAAAACCTGTTGGAAAAAGTTATTTTGGGGCACTAGTAGCACAGAAATTACACACTTCACCTTTAAATTGGTCTAATTCATTATGGCATAATTCATGAATGCACTGTCTTTCATCTTTTATTCTCTTCTTGGTTCAAAAGGGATCTGTCATTTTCATGCAGACTGGTTTCAAAAAGACTCTACAGACCCACCAGGGGAAAATGCTCAACTATGCGGTTACCCATCATTCCTCAAGACCACAGAAGAGAGAGAGCAGGGAAGAGTCCATCCTGGCCTTTCTGGGGATTGTTGGAACCATCCTTAACCTACTTGTCATTATTTTGGTTTACATCTATACTTCGCTTTGAGATTAGTCTCTGATGTTTAAAATATGTACAAACTTTCCTTTTGCTTCCCAGACACTGGATCAAAGATGAGATTTTGCATGCATTTTCTCACCTATATTTTAAGGTTCACTCAGTATTTTTATTTATTTTTTTCTTTATTTATTTTTTCTAATTTAAAAAGTTGTAGTTCTAAAGAAATGAACAGTAATTTTGAAACATATGTTTAAAATCATTACCACTCATGTGAGATGAAGAGTTCACTCATATCAATAACCTTATAAAAGCTCTTTTATTGTACATGGAGCAGGGGCGCCTCATGGGGGTAGCCATGTTAGCATTACATGACCAGCTGAATACTACTCCCTTAACTTCAGTGACTGCCCTGTTAATATTAAATGAATTCTGGCTTACTTTGCATAGTGAATTTATTGGTAACTGAAAACTACTGTGTTTGTATGTGCATCTAGGAAACTAGGTGGCAGTGTAAGCCGCTTTGACGCACTTCAGAAAATTACTGAGTGCAACTTAAAACTGAATGGTGCATCATTTAACCTAATTTAACCTGTTATTATCATATTCTTCACATATTTATACTTTAATCATAATGTCAGAGAGAATATTTTGTAGCTTGACATATTACTGAATTTGTCCATAAATTCTAATCTGTCTGCAAAAAGTACATATTACAGTTTAGTCACTAACGTATAGTGTGTATCATGTTATATACAGTATCAAGGAGCTATTGACTAATTTTTGTGATTGCCTCTTATCTTTTAGAAATTTTTACTGTGTTGAATACACTATCTGTACATTAGTAGATGATCTTCCCTGTTTGCCAAAGGTTTCTCAGCTGTTTAAAGTGTTGAGAAATGTTTTCAAAAGTGTTTGTTATTGTTTTCGTACAATCTGGAGATCTCTTAATAGTGGTTGCTTTATAATTTATATTTTCTGACCACGGTGCAGCTCACTGCATTTATTGTCTTCTCAAATGTAGTTTACTGCTATTTGTACTCGGTATATTAATCGTCATTGTACTGTATGTAGTATGAAGCTTTGTTTAAGGCACTTGCTTCTGTGATGTTTTTCTCTATGATACTAACAGTTACTAACTTCAACCAGCTCTCTCAGTTACAGTAACTCTAACCAGCTCCCTCATTAATACTGCCAGGGGCGTAGCACCAAATGTCGGGCCCTGGGCACAGAACTATTTTCTCTTTTGACAGTTAGATATCGGCTTCATTTCTGTAGATACATTAACAGACCAGTAGATGTACATGAATTGTACTCAGTTTGCACCATGTGTTGGCTAAGGACACCACCATTACCCCCGTTCCAACACCCCTGAATGCTACTCTAAGGGGCTGATCAGACGCAGCGCAATGAATATAACAGAATGCAGGTGTCTAACACCCTTTTAAAAGTTGAGGTCTTTTTAACTTGCCACGGTATCTAAAAATGCGGCAGACCTGCGCAAGATGCTAAAAAAACACAGCAAGACATGGTGCAATAGTCATATCTAGCGCATGTTAAAGTAGAAAAACAGTGGAAAAACAATACTGATGGACAGAAAAACGTGATAACTGTAAACAACATATAACTCTGCTCATATGCTAAAACCAATACAATTCTTACTAACTCTAAATTAACCATCTGCCTACCCAACATAAACATTAACCTGGTCCCTAAATTGCCCCCTTACTTATTCTTGTACTAACCCTACTAACCCTCTTTTACTAACTCTTGCCAACTCTTGTACTGACCTTGTCACTGATCAACTCCTTCGCTAATACATTATCATTCTCAGTTGAATGTTACTCTTATAACCACACTACAAACTTAAATATATATATATATATATATATATATAAACAACATTTTAAACTAATGACAAAAATGTACAGTATTTTGAAAATAATACTACTAATGCTACTACTACTACTACTACTACTACTACTAATAACAATAACAATAATTGGCTTTGGGTGAGAGGCAATATTTTTTTCTGTTTCTTATAAAAGTTTTTAGTCAATATTTGAGCTGGTTGAACTTTAACTAATCCAAAGGATTTATGTGGCACACTTGGTAGTGGCGTCATATCCATAGTCCAGACCAAATTCAGGGCAAGACCAGTGAGAAACAATGAGGACTTGTCATTTATTCGGTCAACACAGTGGCAGTAAACACTAATATAATTATTTATTTATTTGATAAATTTTGTAGTCTGTTTTTCACAGATACATATTGTAGCTTGTTTTCAGTTGAGTCATGAAAACTCTCAGAAAGATTTAGCATATTAATGTGGGTATGACATACTGATAGGATATTAGTCTTGGTGGATTATTTATGCTATTAGGCTGCAGCTGCAGTGAAAGTATGGAGACTTGCTGTTGCTAGAACATACACAGACATACTGAGTTAAGCATGTGTTGTGGACATGCTGCTGTTACTGCACAATTAGAAAAAGCACAAGACATGCTGCTGCACAATTAGACATATATAAAATCCCTGCAGCTGTTCTAGACAAGTGGAGGTGGGGAGGTGGAGGATTTCAGAGAAAACTCTTGCAGCATGTTGCAATGAAACTGGCTTACTTGCAAACTGAGCAAATTTAAATAATTGGCAAAGAGAGAGTATGCAAATTGGTTGGCTACCCGATTACACATCAAAGGACCTATGAGTCATGTCACTAGCCGTTTAAGCCATTTGGCCAAGCAGGCCCAGGCACACATAGAGATTTAGTTAATTAGCGTTATGCCATTCAGCCAAAGCACACCTAGCTAGCATACACTCTGTGCACATGGCTCTTTGGAGCAGCAGCAGTGCACAAGTCTTGGCTATAGATCTGCTTGTTTGGAGGGTTGTGTGTCAGCTTATACCATGCGAGGCTTGACATATCACATGTGAGTGAGCTGATTGGCTAACAGATATTAAGTTCAACAAACAGCTTGCACCATTCAGAGTTTCATGCCTGAACTTAGTAATTTATCATGAATTATTGCCCCAATTGTTAAGCCTTAGCAACAAAAAGCGTTATTGTCGTCTGCACTTTGGGAGGTTCATAATGAGAACTGAAGAGATTTGGCACTAACAAGCACAACAAAATTCTTATTCCAATTATCTTGAAAATACCACCATATTCCACTGGAATATCAAAGAGGGGGTAAAAAACACAACATTAATTTTCTAATAGGATGTGTTTATGGATCAACATCCTTTGTTGGTCCTGGAATAACATTGATATCAGCAATTCAGATTTTGGGTTAGTGTTAATCTTATTTTAAACAATCATCAGTTATCAAACAACCATTTGATCTGATTTAGGGGTAGGTTAGGTTATAGGAATGTTGTTCTATAGGACCAGCAAAGGATGTTGATTCAGGATGATATTGATGCAGTTAATGTTAGTAGAAATTGTACTAATGAATCATGCTTTCTACAGTATAGCACAATACATAAACCATAAATTACATTTTAGTAAACCATTCAAAATGATTCATGTATTAATCAAAGTCAGAAAACTGGAATAATTTTTTTTATTCTTTCTAAAAAAAGACCAGAGTGGAGTGTAACTATTCAAAACATTTGTTGGATCTGATGTGTGAAAGTCTGATCACAGAAATAAATTCTGTGATTTGTATTTGGGTGCCTTTCACCGCTCTCTGAGTGACTTTCTTGTCCTGTATTTCTGAGTTGCCAAACAAGAATGTGATGGCATCAGTAATAACAGTTTCAATGGCACTGCAGTGAAATGTACTTACAGAGACTCTTATTAAAGAACTTTATTTACTTGTACATTTAAAGTGTTCTGTCATTTTTATTAATTGATTTCTGGAAAAAAGTTAACTAAAAAATGTGCTTCATGTGGTAACTTCAAAATTTTTATTCAAGTCAAAATCAGTGATTCAGTCTGAACACATTAGGTTACACCAATAAAACACATTGTATGGGTTAGAATTAGCTCCTTAATGTAACAATAGCAGATTAGCACTTTTTACTGTGTACACACCAAGGCATGCAGCCTCTCAAGTACATACAAGATGAAATATACATTGAGAGCAATTCAGTATGTGAATAAAAAAATAAAATAATAATAATAATAATAATAAAAAGATGCCCTCTAAAAAATCTGTTGAGCCTCTTCACATGCAGGAAATTACCTAATTTTAGAAAACAAATACAAAGTTGTGAGATGTGCTATATTGAGAAACAGGCACAAGAGAAAATCATTCTACTGGAGTTTCATAACAAAGTTCGGGAGGAGCTTGTTAATTTAATCTGACCAATCTCATTGCCAGAGTAAGCATATCTAAACATCTGCTTACATCCATGGCAGCGACGATTCTTCCGGCATTTGGCACCGTCCATTGCCCATGAACAGACCTATGCAAGTGGCTCAGATCATTGGATTGCAACTCTGCTACAAAGCATTCGCCTTCATCAGAACAGCTCTTCCGTCTAAATCGTTTCATTTTCAACAGAAGCTGCCACAGCGTCTCATTCGTTTTATAGTATCGACTGCTACCACTTAAGAGCTACTTTTATACTGTTTTCTTCTTAATATCCATTCACCGAAGCAGATCATTGCACAAAGCTGCTTCAGCAACTGGCTGCTTCGGCACTGTTTACACGTGAAATAGCTCCCTTCGACTGGTCATATGTTCTTATCTAAAACGTTCCTCCCGGAGCGGTCAATCACGTGAGCCTTCCTCTGCGAACGGGCGCTGATCCGGCTTCATGCTACCCGAACTCTACTACAGCTTTATTAGAACAAGTGGGAAACAAAATTAACTATTTAATTCAGTCATCATTCCAGCTTTCCCTGTGTTTCAACCTGGTTCCCCCGCACAGGTGATTCCTGTCAGCCTCACTACTTTGCCATGCAGCTCGTTTAGGGCGTGATCCATTCAGTGATTCCTTGCGATGTCACCTTCCAACATGACTATTATGATTGTTTCTCCCTTCAAAGGGCCCTTCGTAGTGTGATTTATTCAATTTGGAACTCAGGGGCAATCATGCAACAAACAAACTCTTTCCAAACAACCGCTACTCTAAATTACAACATCTTCTCTAATCAATGCAGACATTTTAGCACAAGCTCGCTGTCACAGCAGCACCTGCTCTGACATACGTTTCGCCTCCTTGTAGCACCCAAGCTCGTCGGAGAAAGCTCCTCATGCACCGGAGCTTGAGGAGCTCAGCGTGAAAGCCAGAGGAGCTGAACACGCAGCGCCAGCTGAAGCCTGGGCTCCGATTCTCCGGGGGTCGAGTGGAGAATTGCCTCCTCACAAAACTACGCAGACATTTTAGCGCAAGCTCACTGCCACAGCAGCACCCACTCCAACTAGTATCGCAGCATCAGGACCCGCACCAGCCGACTCCATGATATCTTCTTCCCCCAAGCAATCAGACTTTTGAACTCTTGATCTCCCACGGTCAAAATACATCAGCACTGCACTTTATTACTCTTACTCTTATATCTCACACCGGACTGTCATAAATTATATTATTATAATATTATATTCTCTCTTAACAACTTACTATCAACTGACAGCCTGAATGTCAATACAGTACAATACAACCAACTGTACATTCTATATATACTACTATATATACTTTTTTTTTATTTCTATTGAATAATGTGTATCTATATTGTGTGTATTGTATACTGTACAGTGTATGTTATTATTTGTATATTGTTGAGTGTAATTATGTGTATAGTAGACTTTAAATTGTACTGTGTTAATTTGATGTTACTGTAAATTGGTATATGTCTCATCACTGTCACGACTGCTATGTTGATCGGAACTGCACCCAAGAATTTCACACACCATTGCACTTGTGTATACGGCTGTGTGACAATAAAAGTGATATGATTTTTATTTGAACTATGCTACAGCTCACCAAAGCTATACACAGCCCCTGTCAGAACAGGCACAAGCCAAATTCGGCTCCGCAAGAGGCGGATTGCACGCCGCGTCCAACTCATTCATAATCATTCCGCAAATGAGTCTCGCCTCCTCACAGCATCAGAGCTCGCAGCACAGCCTGATAACCATGAAGCAACCACTTCTACAAACTTCTATTCATCTCTATAACATGACTTTCTCTCCTCCTGCACAGAACAAATGCTTCACGCAGGTAAAAAAAACAACTTCTCTACAAAGAAGTCTTCTCTACTTTTGCCCGAATCATTGAATTACAAACTTTTAACAAGCTTGACCATAGAACCTAATTGTTCATGACTTTAAAGGCGTTCAACAATCTGTCATAATCTTATGCTCCACCCAGTTTAAAAGTAGCGGGTTCAAATCGATGCCAGATGATTCAGCTTTGCACTTTGCTTCATACAGCAATTTATTCAATTTTCTGTTGAATTTATTACAGGTCATCATTATAAACAAGTCGTTTTATTCACCATATAACTGCAAACGGTGCCCATATAGTATCTATTTAAATCCAACTCTTAGGCACAAACTCCAAACAATTTAATCTATATTCAGAGTTAATCAAATTACTTGCATTACATTGGAAAACGTCCTGGTTACTTTCGTAACCTCCGTTCCCTGATGGAGGGAATGAGACATTGTGTCGGTGTAGTGACACTAGGGGTCACTCTTGGGAGCCCCAAACACACAATGGGAATTGGCGAGTGGAATTTGCATGCCAGTCCCCTGGACATACGGGTATAAAAGGAGCTGGCTCGCAACCACTCATTCAGGTTTTGTGCTGAGGAGCCAAGACAAGGTCCCGGCCATTTCAGCGGGTAGTTCAGTATTGTGGCAAGAGGGACACAACGTCTCATTCTCTCCATCAGGGAACGGAGGTTACGAAAGTAACCAGGACGTTCCCTATCTGTCACTCACTCGACGTTGTGTTGATGTAGTGACACTAGGGGTCCCTATACGAAATCCCACAATAAGCTGAACTGTGTTACGTGGACTGGCGGTGCGAGATGGGCAGACCACTGTGTGCCTCATAGCCAGCGCACCAGGCTGTCACGTAACCTCCCCTAATGCTCTAATGAGCATCGAATGGTCCTTTAGGAACAAGTCAACTTGCCCAACAAATAGGGATAGGCTAGCCCAGCCATGGCCTCTTTTCCTCTTTTTTCTCCCCAAAAAGAGTGGAATTTTTTTTACCGGCTGGGGGCCATAAGTGTCTACGTCGGGGGAGTGTCACTCCCAAGTGGAAGACACCACGGAGACCACACCCCGCCCGGAGGGGGGAGGTATATTGAGTGGAAATATGTTACATGGTCTTACCGAGCCTTGTCGGAAGTATGTCATGTGGAGAAGTCCCATGGTAGGTCCTACCCAAAGGGGGAGGAGTTCTACAAACATGGTGACCGGGGGCAGAGGAACCTCTGCCCAAGGAAGACACAGATTACTGACAGGGAAACAATTTAGCCGAAGATATATCACATGGGGTCACCTATGGGAAACCAGCACATGTAGAGCACCTACCCCAGTACACGGCTTAGTTAGCACATGTACTGCGCCGGCAGCGAGTCCTCCAGTGGGAGGATTACCGGGAAGCAAACAGGTCTACCTGTGCTCAACCAAATCGACTCCAAATGAGCTGGACAACATGGGGGTGGATTCTCCACTCCCCCCTGAGCGTAACCTGTCATGACAGCGTGTCCGCTGCGGTGTTGAGGTCGCCCAGGATGTGAGTGGCTCGCAGTCACTTGAGGCACTGCTGACTCCAGAGGAGGAGATGGCGGGTGAGTTGTGACATGCAACAGGAGCGAAGGCCGCCTTGGCGGTTGATGTACGCTACCATCGCTGTGTTGTCCGTCCGGACCAACACACACTTGTCCTGGATCAACAGCTGGAGCCTCCGCAGGGTGAGCAGTACTGCCAACAACTCGAAACAGTTGCTGTGCCAATGCAGCCGGGGGCCAGTCCAAGAGCCGGCGGCTGCGTGCCTGTTGCATATGGCGCCCCAGCCCCTCTTGGAGGCGTCCATCGTAACCACGATGCACCTGGAGACCTGCTCTAGGGGAGCCCCTGCCCGTAGAAATGCTAGGTCGGTCCAAGGGCTGAGAGGCAGTGACAGATTGGCGTGACAACCACGCAATGTGTCTCACGGTGCCATGCCCATCTCGGGACTCAAGTCTGAAGCCAGTGCTGAAGCAGTCTCATATGCATCAACCCAAGCAGAATGGCCACCGCTGAGGATGCCATATGCCCCAGGAGCCTCTGAAAATTTTTCAGTGGAACCGCTGTCCTCCATCTGAATGCCTTCAGACAGTTCAGCAGTTCAGCTCAGCTCAGCTGTGAACACACAACACATCTCGAGAGTGAGCTAGGATTAGCCAGTCATTGAGAAAGTTGAGGATGCGGACGCCCACTTCCCTTAGCGGGGCAAGGGCTGCCTCTGCGACCTTCATGAAGACTTGAGGGGACAAGGACAGGCCAAAGGGGAGGACCTTGTACTGGTACTCCTGGCCCTCGAAAACAAACCGCAGGAAGGGTCTGTGTCAGGGTAAAACCAAGACGTGGAAGTACGCGTCCTTCAGGTCTACCGGCACAAACCGCGCCGATGCAGGATGTGCTGAATAGCCTCCATCTGTTGTTTCACCATTAAGAACTGCTGAACAAAGTCCTCGACGGTGTCGCCAAACAGGCTGACCTGGGAGACAGGGGCATCAAGGAACCATACCTTGTCAGCTTCCCACATCTCGACCAAGTTGAGCCATAGGTGGCGCTCCTGGACCACCAGGGTGGACATCGCCTGCCCGAGAGTTCGCGCCGTGACCTTCGTCGCCTTGAGAGTGAGGTCAGTCACGGAGCGCAGCTCCTACAACAATCCAGGGTCAGAACTACCCTTGTGCAGTTCTCTTAGCGCCTTGGCTTGGTGCACTTGCAGGGAAAGCCATGGCATGCAGGGCGGAGGTGGCCTGTCCAGCGCACTGCAGGCCTTAGTCGCCAGAGACGACGTAACCCTACAGGTGCTGGACAGGGATCTCAGGCGGCCCCGCCAGCTGGCGGCATTTTGCGGGCACATTTGCACCGTAACTGCCTTATCCACCTAGGGAATCGCCGAGTACCCCCTGGCAGCCCCACCATCGAGGGTAGTGAGAGCAGAGGAGCTGCCATGACCTCGTGGGCTCCTCATGCACCTCCAGGAAGAAAGGGACCAGGGCCGGGTGCGGCCGTGAGCGGTGCTCCGGGCCCAGGAACCAATCCTCAAGCTGCGAGGGTTCGGGGTGGTGAAGGGTTCCATTCAAGCCTGACACACGCAGCCGCCTGGGCAAGCATGGCTGCCAGCTGCACATCTGGCTGCGACTGGGCGACCGCACCCGAAGGTGGGAGCCCAGTCGAGTTCTCAGGGTCAGACTGGACAGCCCGCTCTCCGATGCTGCAATCAAGAGCTCATCCACTTTGCGAGCACCGAAACGAGATTGCAAACTCGCCCTGAGACGAGCTGGCGGTCTCATCCCAGCGGGGCAAATGAGCGTACTGCGGAATGGGAGTTCTACGGGGAGTTACCTGGTGGAGTGGCTCCCATTGGGGTCCCCAAATCGCCCCCAGTGCTAACCGATGCAGCCTCAAACCTGTAGGAAGAAGGACCGAGGTGGGGAGCTGCTGGGGTGGTCTTTCCCTCCAACGAAGGAAAACTGCAACCGCAACATTGCCATGGTCACGCTCTCGCAGTGAGAACATGACCTGTCCACAAATGCTGTCTCCGCATTGGCAGTGCCCAAGCATGTAAGACCGTGATTGTGGCCATCGGAAGCGGAGAGGTAACGACCGCAACCAGGAAATACACACAAATAGAGCGGAATCTTTAAAAAGACGCTCTCCGTTATTGCCACTCTTTTAGAAGGGAAAATATACTCTTTCAGGAGGAAGAATATACTCTTTTAACTGCTGAAGCGCCCAGGGTCGTTCTCTGCACTTCACCAGTGCAAGAGGGGGAGAAGCCACTGTAATGCGGCGTTAATCCAACAGCTTTTCGAGGTGAATGGATCGGCAGAGTAATTCAGCTCACAGAACACAACTGCTCAGCTCCGAAGAGAAAATCTGAATGAGTGGTTGTAAGCCAGCTTCTTTTATACCCGTATGTCCAGGGGAGTGGCATGCAAATTCTACTCGCCAATTCCCATTGGCCTTTTTTCAAAATCAGAGGTTTTTGGGGCTCCCAAAAGTGACCGCTAGTGTCACTACATCGACACAATCTTGAGTGAGTGACAGATAGGGAACAATCTACAAAGCTCCAAACCATACGCTTCAGTTAAATAAACATCAGACTACGGTATTTATCTGAGTAAATTAAATCCAACTCTCAGGCACAAACTCCAAAAGATTTCATACATACAGGTGCATCTCAATAAATTAGAATGTCGTGGAAAAGTTCATTTATTTCAGTAATTCAACTCAAATTGTGAAACTCGTGTATTAAATAAATTCAGTGCACACAGACTGAAGTAGTTTAAGTCTTTGGTTCTTTTAATTGTGATGATTTTGGCTCACATTTAACAAAAACCCACCAATTCACTATCTCAAAAAATTAGAATACATCATAAGACCAATAAAAAAAACATTTTTAGTGAATTGTTGGCCTTCTGGAAAGTATGTTCATTTACTGTATATGTACTCAGTACTTGGTAGGGGCTCCTTTTGCTTTAATTACTGCCTCAATTCGGCGTGGCATGGAGGTGATCAGTTTGTGGCACTGCTGAGGTGGTATGGAAGCCCAGGTTTCTTTGACAGTGGCCTTCAGCTCATCTGCATTTCTTGGTCTCTTGTTTCTCATTTTCCTTTTGACAATACCCCATAGATTCTCTATGGGGTTCAGGTCTGGTGAGTTTGCTGGCCAGTCAATCACACCAACACCATGGTCATTTAACCAACTTTTGGTGCTTTTGGCAGTGTGGGCAGGTGCCAAATCCTGCTGGAAAATGAAATCAGCATCTTTAAAAAGCTGGTCAGCAGAAGGAAGCATGAAGTGCTCCAAAATGTCTTGGTAAACGGGTGCAGTGACTTGGTTTTCAAAAAACACAATGGACCAACACCAGCAGATGACATTGCACCCCAAATCATCACAGATTGTGGAAACTTAACACTGGACTTCAAGCAACTTGGGCTATGAGCTTCTCCACCCTTCCTCCAGACTCTAGGACCTTGGTTTCCAAATGAAATACAAAACTTGCTCTCATCTGAAAAGAGGACTTTGGAACACTGGGCAACAGTCCAGTTCTTCTTCTCCTTAGCCCAGGTAAGACGCCTCTGACGTTGTCTGTGGTTCAGGAGTGGCTTAACAAGAGGAATACGACAACTGTAGCCAAATTCCTTGACATGTCTGTGTGTGGTGGCTCTTGATGCTTTGACCCCAGCCTCAGTCCATTCCTTGTGAAGTTCACCCAAATTCTTGAATCGATTTTGCTTGACAATCGTAAGGCTGCGGTTCTCTCGGTTGGTTGTGCATCTTTTTCTTCCACACTTTTTCCTTCCACTCAACTTTCTGTTAACATGCTTGGATACAGCACTCTGTGAACAGCCAGCTTCTTTGGCAATAAATGTTTGTGGCTTACCCTCCTTGTGAAGGGTGTCAATGATTGTCTTCTGGACAACTGTCAGATCAGCAGTCTTCCCCATGATTGTGTAGCCTAGTGAACCAAACTGAGAGACCATTTTGAAGGCTCAGGAAACCTTTGCAGGTGTTTTGAGTTGATTAGCTGATTGGCATGTCACCATATTCTAATTTTTTGAGATAGTGAATTGGTGAGTTTTTGTTAAATGTGAGCCAAAATCATCACAATTAAATGAACCAAAGACTTAAACTACTTCAGTCTGTGTGCATTGAATTTATTTAATACATGAGTTTCACAATTTGAGTTGAATTACTGAAATAAATGAACTTTTCCACGACATTCTAATTTATTGAGATGCACCTGTATTATTGTCACTCTGTGCCAATAATACAGAGTTAATCAAATTACTTGCATTATGTTGGAAAACAACATATAAAGCTCCAAACCATGCACTTAAGTTAAATAACATCAGACTACGGTATTAATCTGGGTAAATTAAATCCAACTCTCAGGCACAAGCTCCAAACGATTTCATACGTAATACAGAGTTAATCAAATTACATGCATTATGTTGGAAAAAAATCTACAATGCTCCAAACCATACGCTTAAGTTAAATAAACATCAGAATATGGTATTTATCTGGGTACTTCATGTGCCTTCTAATTTCATGACAAACCAACTTTAAATGACGTTGTACATATGCACATGCAAGCATGTTTCCTGACATTTCTTCACATATTCCCGATATTTAATCTAGCAAACAATTATGCCCAGGCCTTCACAGACGCCACGTTTACCATGTTATTATGTTTACTATTGGCTCAATTCATCCTTAAGCAGCACTATGTGCTATCCAGATGCCGCAACTATGGTGTTTTCGGGCCTTGCAACTAAACGTCACACTACACCGCAACAGTGCAAATGCACTGTCCAAGCACTGCAAATGTGGTGTCTTTCAGGCCTTGCGAAAAACTCTTACTACACTGCAAACAGTGCAGCATGCTGTCCAAGTGCCGCAACTGTGGCGTCTTTCGGGCCATGTGTCAAACTCCCGCTACATGGCAAACAGCGCAGCACGCCATCTAAGCGCCGCAACTGTGGCATCTTTCGGGCCATGCGACAAACTCCCACTACATGGCAAAATAGCACAGTGCGCCATCAGAACGGCGCAACTGTGGCATCTTTTGGGCCATGCGACAAACTCCAATTACACGGCAAAATAGCACAGTGTGCTGTCCAAGCGCCGCAACTATGGCGTCTTTCAGGCCATGCGACAAACTCCCACTACACTGCAAATCAGCGCAATGCGCCGTTCACGCACCAGAACAGCGGCATGTCTTTCAGGCCATGCATCTCAGCTTCCATGACTCCGTAACCCATATTATGCCACTCATACTAAATGTTCCAGACACCTCTGTTTTTCCACGCAACCTATTCTTTCTGCCAACATCCATCCCTCTGCCCTTTCCTCTCTATGGGCCACTGGAGCGGATTCCCACACGAGGCTGCCTCCGCCGGAGAACTCCACCCCATTCTCCTCTTCACCTTACCCCCCTCCTTTCTATCATCCTAATCTCCCCTACCTCAGAATTGTTCCTTGCTTGAGGCTGCCTCAGCAAGCAAACCTGGTCCCGAATCCTTTTTCAGCTAACTCTGAACCTCCAGCTCACCTTTCCACATTCACACTTCAAACAGCTTTACCTCTCACTATTCCCTCAAACGCCGTAGTCACAAAACCTCTGCCAGTCTCCAATCACATCTGCTCTCAAATTCTAGCAGAGATTCAGAGCCTTGGCCCAGAAGCGAACCCGACACCAGCCCCAGTTCCTCCCTGTTTAGAACTGAAATTCCTATAAATCACCCTCTCAAACAATACTAGGATACTCTCGCCACCGATCTGCTAACCTGATGCCTAAAATACCCTCCGACAGGGTTACATTTCTCCAGTCACCTCAAAAGACGCCACGCTCATCCTCACCTTCTTCGGCTTCCTTCACTGGTCAGAACTCGCTACTGACGAAGTAAAACAGATCAGACCAAAAGAGGGCATTTATTTTCATTTTCAGTCTGCCAACTCCCATCCAGCCCTTCCAATCACTAACACACTATCTCCATTACAGAGGGTCCCGCTTAAATACTGCATCTCAGAAAAATTATACTCAAGCCATTCCTTCCATATCTGCGCCTCAACTGCAGCAGTCCAAAGGCCTGCCCGAGCACCAAATCCACTTACTGGGCCACTGGCCATCTGCTGCTTACCTCAACTATATTCGTACTAACCATCTCCACATCAGAAACACACAACAAGTCCTCATTGTTTCTTGAGTGGGGCCAAGTCGGTTCCGAGCAGCTAGGATTCACACCTCCTCTCGGGGCGATCCTGCAGGAAAATGGGACAGCCCCCTCCCAGCAAGCCTCCCCTCAAACGCAATCACATCAAGGGCTCTCCCATTCGAACAATACAAAAGGGGAGGCTTACTCCAAACTGCCTCACCCGTACACATGGAGGGACCTCCCGTGATGGTGCTGCGAGGGCCTCCACTGGTTATACTGGTAGCCCTCCTGTTCGTACCGCTGTGAAGGCCCTCCCACTCATATACATTCAAGGGCTCTCCCGTTCTAACGGTCTCCATATCAGAAAGACATAACAAGCCCCCACTGCATCTGGAGGGGGGGCCAGGTTGGTTCCGAGCGGCTAGGATTCACACCTCCTCTCGGGCTGATCCTGCCCGACCGTGGGGGTGGCCCCCGTGGTCGGGTGTTGCAGACCCCTCCAATGAAATCACGTCAAGTGCTCTCCCATTCGAATGATCCAAAGGGGGGGCTCGCTACAAACCGCCTCGCCAGTAAACACGGAGGGACCTCCCATGCAGATGCTCCCACTCAAATACATTCAAGGGCTCTCCCATTCAAATCTCAGGGGGGGTCTCCCGTGTGAGTGCTCGAGAGCTAACTCACGTTTATTTGTATTGTGGGCTCTCACTGTGAAGACTTCCCCCGTTTTAATGCAGTGAGGGTCCCCGTTCGATCGAAGGGGGGGCTCGTCCACTCGAGTGGCTGCCGAGCCCCACAACCATGGGGTTAGCCTGTTTGCAGCACGGGCACCTCCCATCGAATGACTTGTGTGGAGGTGACATAACGTCAAGATCGGGGCAGGGCAGGCCCACCAGCCGCTCTCACCTTGGGCAGATCTATCTTCCTTCCTCTAGAGGGGTTGGGGGGTGGCCTCCCAGCCACTGGCGTCGTTAGTCCTCCAGGTCAACAGCAGCTCCCGTGAGAGTTCATTTCCATGTGGCAGCAACCACCTCTGTCTCTTCAGTGTTTCCACCTATTTTTACTCTACTCATTCTCTACCTATCCTGCAGCTCCCAGTTTCCTATCCCCCAAGCATACCCTAACAAGAAGCTGCCTCTGAAAGAGCCTCGAGCCCTCCTCAAGGGAGAGTGAGTTACTACAGGATTACATTAATTTGTAAAATACTAAAATGGAGCTTTCTTAACAAAGTTTGGGAGGAGCTTGTTAATTTAATACAACCAATCTCATTGCCAGAGTAAGCATATATATACAGCTGCTTAGCTCCATGGTGGTGACAATTGTTCTGGCATCCCTCCATCCACCCCATCTCCTCCATCCTCTCAACAATAACTCTACAAGTCCCAGGGGGTATTCGAGCTCAGGTCAAGTCTCAAGCCTCAAGCCCTCCTTCAGGGACAGAGAGCCAAACCCATTTACACTATCCTTACTACAGGATTACATTAACTTGCAAACTACTGAAAAGGTAATATAACAAAGAGAAAGCTCATCTTATGAAATGGATTTTGTATGACTGAGATCTACTGAAGAAAATGTGAGTAGCAGAACAGCAAAATATTATAGCTTACACTATTCTCCATCATTCTCAAACATCTGTGTTAGATTTTAATTTGATAAGCTAGTTGTTTATCAGTAATATTCTCGTAGATTAAGGAGGTCTATTATACCTGGAGAAAGTGATCCATTAGCATTCCCATTCTTCTCAAAGATAGTTGCTTGGCTGGTGCATGACGAATCACTCTGGAGCCACAAGAAATAATTAATTTCTGTTCTTTGACATCTTCACATTAATGAGAAAAACTGCTATTACTGAGTTGTAAAAGTGGCACTTTCTTAGGGTGGCCAGACGTCCCGTTTTTCCTGAGATAGTCCCCTATTTAAGCACTTTTTCTAGTGTCCTGACTTATTCTGAATAAATCTTGTTTTGTCCTGTATTTCCCCTTGCCAAAGATTTCTTTATTGCCTATGCAGTTTTCTCAGTCACGTGAGTATTATCAAAGTATATATAATCAAAGGTAGCCCAAGGATACGGCTTGTATAACCAATAAAATCACATCGTGTTATTTGAAGTACATGATTGGATTCAACTATCCAATCACAATCCCCTATCAATAGATGTCCAATTAGTAAACTGATTGATGAGTCAGTTTGAAAGAGCACACAGATGAAATTGCAGCTGGAAAAATGTCAAGGAAGTGTGCATGTACATTTAATGATGATCTTCAAAAAGAGTTTAAATTTCTAAAAAAGGAGTCACAGACAGAGCCTAGTAAAGTGAGGTGTGAGATCTGTGGAGCTCGCTTTTCCATTGCCCATGGAGGCCGCACCAACATCGTGCAGCATGTTCATTCAAAATAGCATGTGGATGCTGCTAAAAGTAAGTGTGCCACACCAAGTGTTAGCAATTTTTTTGCTAAAAAAGGTGCACACAAGTGAAGGACATTTTGCATATCATTCTGTTGTGCATGGCCATAGTTTCGGTCGGCTGACTGCACTGCAAAATTGATCAAGTAATTGTGTGATCCGAAATTTTCTTCTGCCCACACCAAATCTGAAGCTGTCATATGCAATGTACTCACTTTTGTGCAGCTGGACTATCAGAAATTACTGCAGCATGACAACACATATTTCCTCTCTCTTGGGTAAATTATGCCCAAAGTTTCTAAGAGACATTATCAGTGATCCTTGCACTAAAATTTGTATTGGCTTAAGGATACGTCAGTTTAATTTTTGCTGGGAGGGGGCTGTCCCATTTTCCACAAGCAGGAATCTGGTCACCCTACACTTATTGTACATGAGGGGGAAACCATCCAAAATGTTCGAAACCTGCAGACTTTGACCTCTAAGACATCAGTATGGTATCCATTAAGGCTTACGGTTACATTTGTTTTAATTTCAGCGTGAATTAAAGAACTCACACTGGGGGATCCCTCAGTACAGGAGAAACTCGTGCGAAAAGGTTAAAACTGACTGGAACAACCTGTGCATTAAGCGTTTTTAACGCACGCATTCCAGCCAATCAGAATCGAGTATTTGAACAGACCATGGTATAAATCAAATTATTGTTACTAAATGTACCAGTCTGTTACATATTTTATATTGTTGATAACTGGTTAGGATTAAGAATGTGGCTAGGTTAGGGGATCGAAAATATTCATATTACCAGGCTCTGACATGCACAGAACGGGGGCTAAAGGGGCGCAAGCCTCTGCCCCTTTCATTCACAAATGTAAAGGTGCCCTTCACAAATGTAAAGGCGCCCTTTTAAGTGGAAATGCTTATATGCTTTACGTGGAATTTACAAGGATAATATGGCATGGTATGCGTAAGTCACTGTCAAGTGGCCTGTGAGGTATGCATGATGTGATAACATCTAATGTCCAAATTTGGCATATGGACACTAGAAGTCATAACCGTGGCCTTCTCCACTCTGAATTCATGTAACTTGCACAATATAGGAATATTAAAGAGTATTGCCATTGAATGGACATGGATGACAATTCTTTCTGAAGAAATGTTAAGTAAACAAATGAGAATCCATCAATATTTTTTGAAATATGCACACTTTTGGCTAGACTAAACATTCTTTTGGATGCTGTTTACTGAAGCCTGCTAAAGACAGATCAATGGGAGTTTACACAGTTGAATTGGTATGTGCGTCTTTATTACGTTTGAAGTTTTGATATGTTGACGCAAATAGAGAAATTACTCTCACTGCAACATTTACATAGTAAAGCTGTGGCAAATTAATGAAGCTGGATGCACCTTTCCAATGATGTACAGGTTATTACGATTAAATAAGAATTAATTAGCAATAAATGAAAATACCGATTGCAAGGCTATAGGTGATCTTTGACTACACCCCAACCCCCCCCCCCCCCCCCCCCGTTTTTTTATAAAACAACCACTGCATATAACTGTATAATGCAATTACACTAATATATATATAAGTATAATACAACATATTGTGATTAAACACACAAAAAAATATCCAAAGATTGACAGTGACACCTCCCTGGACTTTTGGTTTAAGGCTGCTTTTGGCATCTGTGTCTTGACACGCTGGGCTCTTGCACAAGCAGCAGTATTTGACACCTCTGGAGTGAGTACGTGTTGCATTCACACGTCGTTTGCAAAAAAATTATATTTCACTTGCAGTATGGCAGTGGTTCTTAAAGTGTGGGGCGTGCTTTCACACATTCAACAAAAATAGTGAAAATACACATAAGAACCAATGTGTGCAATTTCTTTTCATCTGCCTTTTCTCCTGCCTTGTTTAAATTTGTGCATGGCACCACAGTGCATCATGCATGCGCAGCTCTAGACAGCCCAGAGCATTGATGTCAGGTGTGCTCATGTAAACAAGGTCATTCTTGCACGCGCGCCAGATTCAAATGAGTGACAAGGTGAATGAACACTTACATTTCGGTCTGTTCCTCACACAACACTATCGTATGGCTTCAGAAGAACTGAAATCTAAGGCATGAGTGTTATGGACAAATTTAATGGTGCTTTTATGTGTGCTTTCAGAGCTTGGACAGCCACAAACACGATCCTCTTGTCCCTCAATCTTGTAATTCACGGATGAAGAAAGAAATACTGATTTTGAATGACGAGGGTGAGTAAGTGATGGCAGAAAGGTCCGTTTTTATTCAAGTTTAGCAGTATCATTAATCAGGTGCAAATTATTGTCCAGAGGTCCTGACTGCTACCGAAAGCATGTAGACGGCGCTGTCACGTGATACTTGTTACTTTTTTCAGTGCTGGCTTGGATGCGACAATCACAGTCATTTATTATTACTGGATGAGGATTTAAAAAAAAAACTTTTATAGAGATTGCTGATGCTTATTTCCATTCATAGGTATAAATCCTTGCAATTATCAGTTTTTATTAAAAATAACTATTCTAGAGTAAAATTGTCTCCAATGAGACATAACACTTTCTGATAGTGAAATGCAGATGAATGGAGGATTTGTTTTTCTGAGCAGCCAAGTGCCCCCTGGAGTGGAGGGCGCCCAAAAGTTTTTCTTGCTTCAAAGGGGGGGCGTGGGCTGAAAAATTTGAGAACCACTGCAGTATGGTGTAGTTATGGCATCTACCAGCAGGGGCTGACTGGACCATGCTAACCTCCCAAATCCTGACCCATTGTTGACTCATTGCACAATGTTTTGGTCCTTTCAAAATTAAATACCATTAATGTTCAGTATCTATAGTATATGTTTAAGAAGAAATGAAAGGAATTAGCTTTATTTCCAGTCATTTTGACATTGTATTTCTCTGTTGTACCAATGCCACATCGTAATATACATGTAATAAGTAAAGAAATCGTTTAGCTTTGTGATTGGAACACCACACATTGACTACTGTTTGAGACATGCATGAAGTGAACAACTGTTATTTAGCACTATTGTTAACATGCCTTTGTCTGGTTCAATTAGATTTTTGTTTCTAGATTAGATTCATACTAACTGGCCCAAAACCAAACTAACTTGGTTATGTATTAATACAGCAGCCTTTAACTTGTACAGTACCTTATAAGGGCATGTATGTTTGTTAAATGAAGGGATAGCCGTCTGTAAGTCCTGTTGAGTCTGATTTTTCTCTCATACAGTCCATCTGGACACCTCGAATGTACAAAAGCAATAAGAGAGCAGCAGTCTGCTATGTTAAGATCCTCCCCTGTGGGAATCTAGCAGATGTGCCTCAGCGCACACTGGGTTAATTAAAAGAGATGTGACATCATCTTTGCATTAGTGTACTTCCCTGCTTTCTTATCAATGTGATGCATCATGCCCTGAAGCTGAACGATGGAAAAGCATGGCGATCTGGTGACAAGCCTTCAGCAGCAGTGAGAAGAGCAGACAGAAAGTAGGAGGTGGCGGGGGAAGAGGGAGAACATGAGTGGGAGAGAGACAGCAAACATTAAATTGCTGTCTACATTTTATACTCCTAATCTTTAGGATAGCATTGGCTGTTGTTAAAAATGTTACTGTGTGTTGTAACAATAGAGCTGTTCAGGTTGTAGTCCAAAAACCCAGATGTGAATTAGCATTTTCAAGCCATGGGTTCCCTCTGAATTTTTACATGGGTTTTTATAATGGCAGTGTTTGGATTTATGTGTAAAATAAGATTTGTGATAAACATTACTTGATGATATGAGGATGTTTTGTTGTACAGCATAAATTATACACAATCATACACCTTTTAAAAAAAGTATGTGGATCCACTTTATATTAGGTGGCCTTAACTACTATGTACTTAACCATTTGATACAATGTACTTATTATGTACATACATGTTGTTGCATTGTAATTACATTTAAAGTACTTGCATTTAATCACATTTGTAGTTACACTTTACCCCTAATGCATCCCTTACCCCAAAACCTAACTCTAACCCCTAATCCTAACCCTAACCCTACCCTTACTCCTAAACCTACCCATATCTCAACCTCGGTAGCAGCAAATGTGGGAATTTTGCAGATCAGCATGTTGTTACATAGTAAATACATAGTCTTGTATGTATTTAATGTTAGTACATAGTAGTTAAGGCCACCTTTTATAAAGTGTGACCAAGTATGTTTCTAGCAAGTTGCTTGATAAGGACCACAATGGTTTTCCGTTTTGTCAGGAATATACACTCACATGCTTGTGATATTTGTAATCTTTATTTAACTTGTTAGCACCATACACTACATTAAAAAAACATGGCTTCAAAATTCACGTTTGAGGTATGACTGTGTAATTTATGTTGTAGAAAAAACACTCAAGTACCTTCAAGTAATGTTTACCACAGACCTTATTTTACTCAGAAATTGTAAAACTCCATTTAAATAACAACGCAATAGAAATACTGTTCAAAATGAAGACAATTTTGTTTGAACACTTATTGGTTATCAAACTTAGTGGAACATGTCCATAGTTATTGTGAAAAACTACACTTGTGGTTGCTCTGCTAGGACACGTGTAAACTTGAGGGGAACTGACTTCATTCAGCCACTTAAAATCACCCTAACACAAAATGGTTAAAAGTAATTAAAAAGTGACTAAAAAAGTAAACTTAGTTATGAGAAAAGCTCTACTATTATTTGTTTGAAGATGCCAATTATTTTGAAGTTGGGGCCACTGTTGTTCTGTTCAGGACAAATACAAAACAATTGCAAGTTATAGGGTAAACTGGGTCTTGTAGTCAAAATAACTACTCCGGTGAATATTTCTAAAGGTAGGTTTATTTTAGAAGGTCAATTTCTGCATGTCAGAAACACTCAGTTTTGGTGCTACTACTCCTTTAAGACTTGACTGTAAACGCCCACTGTTATGATTGGCACTCTACTCCCGACTGACCCGCTCACTCTCTTTGCCATCTCACAGCTCACCACTATTGTGAAGACTACAGAAGTGATTAAATGTAAAGTAGACATGTTGTGTTGTTTTGGAGGCGGTCAGATACAAATGTCTACCACAATGTGACATCACATTGTTAAGGAAGTAGAGAACGAGTTGTTTTGGCAGATTAGTTTCAACAAATGCTCTTTTTGCAGTGAGGAGGAAGTTACGAGTTCTGAAATTTAAAGCATGTTTTTATAGTACAATGACCTCTTATTTGTCAAAAGATCAAAGAAAATTAGATTCTTTATGTCATGATTGCTTTAAAGTCTTAGCTACTAAACCCTCCAAAACAACAGCAAAAATAAAAAGCTATGAACATTTTCTCTGTTAATGCCCTGAAAAAAAAAGAAAAAAAGATGCAGTTCACTGAACACACATTGACATTTGTGACAATTTGCACCAACAGCAAGGCATGCTGTCTGACCATATGGGGTAAATTATCACGGGGTTGCAAAAAACCTTTAAATTAGGCTTTCAGCAAACCTTTTAAAAGTAAAACAATTATGAAGCACAAAATGATTCATGAAACAACAAAAATGGAAATATGACATACAAAAATGTCAAAACATTGTTTTGGCCAACAAATATTGTAAATTTATAAATGTATCACATTTTAAACCTATGTTACAACCTGCCCCGATAAATGTGACAACATGCCCCTGCCTGACTTTCAATATAAGTACCTTTGTTCTAAAAACCCATTTAAACCTTTCCATAAAAATCTGCCTTCATAATATGAGTTGACCGTTTACCTATGCCAGTGTGGCTTTATTATGTTTTAGTTCACCCAAAAATGAAAATTCTATCATCATTTACTCACCCTCATGCCATCCCAGATGTTTATGACTTTCTTCTGCAGAAAACAAACAAATATTTTTAGAAGAATAATGTAGCTCTGTAGTTCAATTCAGTGCAAGTGAATGGTGACCAGAATTTTGAATCTTCAAAAATCACATCAAGGCAGAATAATAGTAATCCATATGACTCCAGTGGTTAAATCCATATCTTCTGAAGCGATAAGATAGGTGTGGGTGAGAAACAGATTAATATCTAAGTCCTTTTTTTTTCTATTAATCTCCACCTCTGACCATCTCCGACCAGTAGGTGGTGATATGCACATTGAATGTGAACTGCCAAAAAACAAAAGAAGTATAAAGTTAAAGTGGAGATTTATGTTAAAAAAAGGATTTAAATATTGATCTGTTTCTCACTTACACCTATCATATCGCTTCTGAAGATATGGAATTAACCATTGGAGTCGTATGGATTACTATTATGCTGCCTTATGTGATGTTTGGAGATTCAAAGTTCTGGTCACCATTCACTTGCATTGAAAGGACCTACAGAGCTGAGATATTCTTCTAAAAATCTTTGTGTGTGTTCTGCTGAATAAAGAAAGTGATACGCAGGGATGGCATGAGAGTGAGTAAATGATGAGAGAATATTATTTTTTGGGTGAACTATCCCTTTAATGGAAGAGCTACAACAAAAATATGATAATAGTAAAAATTTACTTTGGAGGGAAGAATTAACAAAAATTATTCTAATTTAAGAGGGTTTTTTGAACAAGGTGTTTGAAACATACAATTACTCTGCTAGAAAAAAACACATTTGTGCTCTTTGACTCCAAATATTGTTACTGAGATATAGGCAAAACAACTTCCCATGTGACAACTAGTCCCAATTGTATTAATATGCATAGTTGTGGTATTGTCACATCACGTCATGTCATTATATTTTCCCCCCTAGGACTCTTAATTTGAAATTTATAAGGACCCTTAGTTTGAAAGTTCCTTTGTTTCCCTCCACTGTCTCTGTCTTCAGTCCCTTGCCCTAGTTGTATCACAGGAGTTCCTCGTCGTCTTGTTAGCCCCTGTGTATGTATGCCCTCTTGTTCGTGGTTCCTTTGTTGGTCGTTGTTGGTATGTTTGTATGTAGCACTTTGTTAACCAGCGTATTGCTGTTAGGTTTGTGTTACCTTCTTCTTCAAAAGATTCCTTCAGAGTTGTGTTCTCTTCTGTTTGTTTATAATTAAAAGACTCTTCCCTAGACAACCCTGACAGAAGGACCGACCAGCAAAATGGATCCAGCAGAACTTATTGAGCAGCTTTCCCAAGGGTCCACTTCTGCAGCTGAGTACTGCCTCAAATTCTGGAGTCTGGCCACCAAATTGTACTAGCATGAGATGGCCGGTTGAGGAAACTGGTCCCTTTGGACTGTGATCGTCTTCTCTTCTAGATTTTCTCTCTGAAATCATAAGGGCAGACCTTCTACTCCGTCATCCTGCCGCTACAAATCATAAAGTCAGACCTTCTGCTCTCAGCTCCGGTGGTTCCGGAGACCCCCTCGACAGAGGCCCCTGTGCTCTCAGCTCTGGTGGACCGGGATACCCCCTCGACAGAGTCCGTCCCCCTGCTGCTGCCTAAGCCTGACACAGTCAATGAGCCAGCACCTGCGCCTGCCATGGTCAACGAGACAGTCCCTGAAGCCTCTGCCGTCCCAGAGCTAGCGTTTGAAGCCTTGCCTGTCCCAGAGCTAGCATTTGAAGCCTCATCCGTCCCAGAGCCAGCACATGAGTTCCAGGCTGCCTTGACCCCTGAACCCCCCAAGCCTTCCGCACCTTCACCCTCCGAGCCTTCCACAGCTCCACCCTCCGAGCCTTCCGCAGCTCCACCCTCCGAGCCTTCCGCTGCTCCGCCCTCCAAGCCTTCTTCTGAGACTCTTCCTCCAGCAGCTCCACCCGCTCCTCCTCCTGTGGCTTCGCCTCCTGAGACTCAATGCCCTGAGCCTACTGTGGCTCTGCCTGCTTCCCCTCATGTGTCTCCGCCTGCTTCTCCTGTGGCTCCGCCCCCTCCGGTTCCACCTCATGAAACTCAATTCCCTGAGCCTACTGTGGCTTTGCCCGCTCCTTCTCTAGCAACTCTGCCTGCTCCTTCTTCTAAGACTCCAGCGGCTCGGCCCGCTCCCCCTCAAGCAGCTCTTCCCATTTCTCCTCCTGTGGCTCTGCCCCCTCGGGCTCTGCCTCATGAGACTCAATCCCCTGATCCCACTTCCAAAGCTCTGCCCACTGATCCCTTGCCTCCTGAGCCTCCATCCCTGCCAGCTCCGCCCCGTGAGTCTTCGCCCCCTGCGGCTCTGTACCCTGAGTCTCCACCTTCTGCCCCATGATATTCCGATATGCCACTCTGCCTTGTCAGGCCCTGTTCTGCAGCCCAGGCCTCCTCCCAGACCTCTGGCCCTTTAATACTGCTGTGATGTTTGCGTTACCTTCATAAGATTCCTTCTGAGTTGTATTCTCTTCTGTTTGTTTATAATTAAAAGTTCTGCATTTGGATCCTGACTCTCTCGCCTCTTCCTTACACAACCTGACAGGTATATAATTTGCACTTATTTTCTAGAGTCTTTTGTGAACTTTGATCAAGATTCACAACATTAAATAATCATTTATACAGTCTTTAAACCATTAGAGATACAAATTTATCAATTTTACAATGTTTCATTTGCAGTCTTTTCCACCTTGTCTTTAAGGTTAATAATATTTAGTCTGGGGAAGCTGGTCATAAATAACAAAATTATGGCAGTTCTACCCTGAGCCAGTATACATAGCATGCAATGAATTATTACTCAGAGATATTCAACCCAATACCTCCATTGTGATGTAGATCTGGGGCAAAAGGGAGATGCTGCTTAAATGTAGCAAGCTATCCATCAAGGCATATTTAACCTTTCGCTTGGGGAATCCCTTAATGTCGTAATATTGTACTGTCCTTATTCATACACAACAGTACTCACTCTGTATACACCAAAAGATTACTCAAACATTATGATGATGCATGTTTAAAGGGGAAGTGTATAATTTCTCAGCCACTGGTATCACCAAATGGAAATGCAAAAATAATTCCAAAAAGTTTTCCCGAACACACACGGTCACTTGCAAAGCCCACTTGTAAAATAATTTATTATGACAGAATAAATGAACATCTAAAGTGGAATGCCTCCCGAAATTTGGATTCAAATTAGATCACGCCCCCTCACGCACCATGTGAGCAATGGCTCTGCTCTCTCCCTGTCCTGTCCTACTTTCCTGGTACTGTCATCATCTTAGACTCCATCTGTTCATCTACAAGGAAAAGATATTTGGCATTAAGATTCATCTGATGCCCAAGTTATAAATCATATCTAGACTGGATGATAGCGGGCAATTACCAGCAAGCAATGTGTGTATGTGTATGTCAGTGCACGGTTATGAAAGTTAAATAAAGGAGGGATATGAAAGGCTGGTTCTTTGGCACAGTGGCTTAAACTCCAATGATTATAATTCAGCAAAGTCATATGGTAATGAATTTAATGTGCTATGTCCCTGCAGTTCTTTTTAAACTAACGGCTTTGTGAAATTTAGTGATATTTAGTCACTATACTTTAATGGAGTGTGTATTTACACTAAGTGCAAATAGCCCATCGTGTTGGCAGAGGCTATTCACACTAACTCCGCCCACCACTACTCAGACCTAACTCAAGACAGCCATGACAGATTTATTTGGGGTCAACTGCTGATCAAATGAAGGCAGATATATTTGAATTTTCCACGATGGGGCAGAGACATTAAACTGGTTATTGGGTTAGACATTTAGTGGATTAAGAGATTGGATAACTAAGTGACTATTTGCGCTCCAATAGTCTGTTGGAAACACAGGATTTTACAACAAACTGTGCTTCCCACGTGCAGCTGTAGTAGCTCTGGGTGTAACAACAGTATGTGTTTGTGTTGTCACGCTGGAGATTGGGGTTCCAATCCCACCCCTTGACATACTTTTTGCCATGTCTCTACTCTTAATATTTCCTATAATACTACTTATAGTAATAAATAAAAGAGATTCCTCACAGTGATTTGTTCACAGTGAAGGTCGGGGAGTTGAGAGAAGGATTTGATCCGGATAAAATTAACCATGGTTTTACTGTAGTAATATTGTAGTAACCATGTGTTTTGGTGGAAACTATAAAGTTCTGATGTACTAACCATGGTGTTACTAAAGTAACATGTTGTTGATAATAGTTAATAGTAACCATGTTTAATTTATGGTTTTACTAGAAAAATACCATGGTGATACTATGGTTACTGTAGTAAAACCATGGTTAATTTTTGTAAGGTGGGGGGTGACAAACTCGTGCTTTGGTTATTGGTGTGAAAGCACCCTTAGTGTAAATAGCATTTATCTCTGCCATACTTTAATCAAGGTCACAGAAGAACATTGGATCCAAAAACTTGGATTGAGATTGTTACATTATAATCAAAGTACTTCTCAAAAATTGGAAGGGAGATTGTTTATTTAATCCAGAGAAAATCTCAACCTAGTCTCATAGAATGAACGTTACTATAACTACATTTTTGCAAACAGAGTTTTACATGCCGCTTTCTACAGTTTTCTAGTGAAATGAACAACTGTGCATTTATTTACTTTCACATAAATCACGGGTAGTATAGTTGTTTAGGACTTTATAAACACTTATTTTTCGCTCTATTACTCACACCCTGCTATGTTATTATATCAAAACCATTTTACTCTAATTGTATTACAGACCCACTGACATTTACACACTTATTCCACTGTGTGAGTCTTGAGCCCAGCCAAGGATGCTCACAAATGACTAACACCACAAAATAAAGGAAAACAATAGAGTTATAAACTTCAAATAACTCAAAGTAATTTTGCAGAATGGGTGATGTCCACCTCCAGTGTGTTTGATGTAATTTCCTAACATACAGTATATCTTCAATGAAAGGTCATGGTTTCATGACATAACAGGGTGCACAATAAATCAAGGGACAAAAAACCTAAAATTACACATTTACCACAAATGAATACATGTTAGTGAGATAATATAACACTAAACTCTTAACTGTATGTGGGGGAAAAATAGAAATCCAATGATTTAGCATTTAGTTTTGTCAAATATGTTTGACGTGCAGTTTGTGGGACATGAGAAAATGACAGTACAATAGAAATGGATTTCAGTTATTTAAAATTTAACGTTTAAGCCCACAGCAGTGTGTAACATTATAAAAAGTCTTTATTCTTTTTAACAGTCCTATCAAAATTGTAATCGGGTGAAATTAAACAATATAAATACCACACACACTTGTAATGGGGACTTAAATGTCACAGAATTGTAGGAATGACCCATATTTACAGACGTTCCTGTGCGAGACGCTGCTTTACATTGAAAAACAGCTCGGACAGGCACAAAATCGCGTTCAGTGTGAACGTCCACTACTAAACTTAAAATGAAAAACGGTTTAATACAACGACCAGGAAGAGGAGATAAAGGGAGAGAAAAGGCTTAACATGAAAATAGTGCATTTCTCCTTGGATTAGTGTTGTTGTTTTGGCAGTAAATAGTGTTTATCATAAGGGAAATGTAAGAAAATCAAGTTTTAACTACACCTGTACTAATGTAATTTTATTTTGAATTAATGCAGTTTTTCTTACCTCTCTCTCTCTCTCTCTCTCTCTCTCTCTCTCTCTCTCTCTACCAGAACGAGCTCTGACATATGCAATAAAATGTAATGGCATGTCATGAATAGGTGTGTTTAATGGTGTTTTAAAATCCCAATGGTGGGAAACAATTAACATGCACTCGAATGCTATATGATTTTGATAAAATTGTCTTGCTTCTGACAGAAAGCACACGCTGATTGACACTGATCGTCCGTGTAAAGCAAAAACCGATATCTCACACAACTCACGTGAAAGGTGTGGGTGTTTCAGGTCAGTTTCTCTCGATTTGTGAAACATTCTCAGCAGTTTGGGTGTGTGACGCTAAAATATGGGACAAACGGCATTGCGTATGGATTTCAACCGGAACACAGTTTTTTCCCTTAATTATGGGACGATTCCTTATTTTACGGGATGTTTGGCATATTTTGTTAATTAACTTTACCTGATACTGCTTCAGCATGAGGGTGACTCTCTCTCTCTCCATGCACTGTCATAAATTCTCTCAGTCGATGATGGTGTCGGCAACGGTTGTCAGGGGCGGGGAATGGCAGAATTCAAGTGATAATGTGCAAATTCCAACAAAGAATCTCCAGTTTCACAAAACAGCATCCAATACAGTTAAAGAGAAACTAATGATAGTAGATTATGGACTTCTGAAGCAGCAAAACAAGCGGGTATACTGAGGGTATACGCAAATACTGATCCTTAGAAGTCGTTATATGCAAACAGCCTTGGGAAAAAAGTATGCATACAGCGTATACATGTGTATGGCCCCGACTACAAAAAAATAAATAAATAAATAAATAAATAAAGGAGGGTCAATGGTTTGGTATCATTGTAAAGAAAACTTTCTAATTGTTTAATGATATAGATTATGATACATTCTGAGACTCTCAGCCTAAGAAACTGCTAAAAAAAAATTGAGCCAAAAATAAATTTGTATTTATTTTTCTGGTTTGACATTTTATATCTCTGGATGTAAATAAGGTGGCTTTTTTTTTTTTTTTTTTTTTTTTTTAATCATGTCAACTGAGAATTTTTTTTTACTGATATGACAAAGCAATCAAAAGTTATAGCATTACAAATATATTTATCTTAGTGTCCAAAAACATCTCCATGTGTCCATGCCTCTCCAAACAAATAAAACATAATAACTGTACATAAGAACTAATTACACATGCAAACACAATAATGACTAAAGGTATGCATAGCATTCAGACATGACTTTAGTAATGAGATTTCACAGAATGAGTGCCTTTTGACACTGCGTCACCATCTCCTGGTGGCCATATGTAACTTTGTGCTTTGTGTGTATTATCTAAAGAGTTATGCATCTGATTAACTTGTTTGTGGGCTCATTTGAAAGATAATCCCCTCTAAGTAATAGTATGCTATATTTTATGTTCCATTTATTTTTCATTAAGTTATAAGGTAAAATGCTGCATTCAAGCAACACCAACATATTTGTCAAAGACATATACTTAGCTATTACTCGCTATATTTTTTTCTGAGTAAAACAAGGCTGATTGTATTCTACTTTTGAGAGCTTTCAAACAACAAATGACATAGATATTTGATGAGTTTGATGTTTTTTAGTGATTGCAATTATGTGAACAGTGCAATTTTTAATTATAATTAATATTTTGATAAAAAAAAAAAAAAAAACATTCTTGTGGGCCCGTCCAAATTTAAAGAGTTTAGGTTATGGATGTCTTTTTTGTTCATCTCTCATTTATCTTTAAAGACACTATTGGTTAGGTTTAGGTAAAATTTTAGGGAGGAACATCCATATAATATTCACCTTAAAAACTACATAATTTCACTCGCTTTTAGCACCCTGCGGTGATCTGCGGTGACCTTGATCAAATTATAGTGACTAAATATCACTACATTTCATGATTCACTAGTAAGATTTCTGCGCTTCAGTTCAAAATTGGTTTACAAAGACCAATGAAAGCTAGACTTCTGAATTTTAATAGTGACATGCGATTATGACATGCTATTCAATTGTAATGTTTTTATTTATTTTTGATTAGTAATTAAAGTGTTACACTGTAAAAAAAAAATGTGAGGAAACCTACAAATTGCTTCATGTGGTGACATTTAAATTAAATGGTTTAATCAGTTTAAAATTTTATTTAACTGCAAATTAACTGACAAATAAAGTTACACCAACAAAAGACATTTTTTTTTTGTTAGATCAAGTAGAAATAGATCTTTAAGATAACAATTACTGGCTGGTACTTTATTATTATTATTATTATTATTATTATTATTATTATTATTATTATCTTATAGAGGAATAATACACTATCTGTGTGCTGAGTTATACATTATTCACATGATCTGTAGCAATTATGTCACATAAAAAAAAAAAAAAATAAGAGAGTTATGAACACAATAAGAATGTTGCAGTGCATGATAAAACTTAGATTTAGTTTTTTCTAAATGCTATTTAATTAACCTTTTAAAAGTGAAATAAGAGACATTTATTTAAAAAAAATAAAAATAAAATCCTTAAGAGTTTTGCCTGGAAGCCAGAATGAAATGCCTTAAAAAAAAAATAAATAAATAAATAAAAAGATTTACATTTACTTTTTTGGCAGGCATGTATTTCCATAGCTACTCATAAAGTGTTTTCAGAGTAGGCCTGTACTTTGTTATTTATTACTACTGTGTGGCCTATAGGCAATATTTACACCATGCTCTATACCAGTTAAGTTACAAACTATATAAGAACAAGAGAGACTGTTTCTTCAGTTTAATCATGTGACCAACTCAACATCTTTCACATGACTAAGCAAACTTGGAAAAGTCCATCAGCATTAGGGTTAAAAATAGCACACTATGTTTTAAATGGTTTGACATTTACAAGCCAACAGGTCTGGAAGCTGTATTCAGTATTTGTTTTGTATCCGTTTTTTGTTTCATACATCATTTAAATGAATCCCCTGAAGATCTTAGTTCACAGCCAGACCAAAATATAGTGTAAAGGCATATTTATTTTCCAGTATTTGTGTACATCCTACTTACCAAAGGGTCAAAGTAAATTATGGGCCATATTCAACTGAATTGCTCCACAGCATATTTTGTTGACAGCCTGACATTTTCCCATAGCGCATGGAGGAAATTTGCAGTTCGGTATATTTACTCTTGACAGCTTTCTTGGTTCAATGTTCATGGCTTCAATAAGTCTCACTATCCTAAGGGACACAACCATGTTGTGATAGACTCAGGCAAAAATGACCTCTGCCCACCATTAGAGATCTTTTTGTCCACATGTCAAAGCCTGGCATGTTAATGTCCAAGACAAGGGTGATAAGTGCTGCAAAATGCATTTACCATTATCATTTTAAAAGATTAATATGTTGGGGGCAGAAATAAAGATCTTAAAATGATCAATAAATTAAATGATTCATGGGATACGGAAATAGCAATTAATGATGTAATAGTTTATATATTAAATGAGTTCTTCTCAAATTGCTTTAGGACCCAACTGTACCCAACACAGAACCACAATAGTTTACTATATCATGCAAAAGCAACAAAATTGTCTTTAAAATATGACCATGACATTTTATTATGTTAATTTTGTTACTGACAATGTCCGATATTCTCTGCAATGACTTAATGTTCACTTCTAACAAGCAGTAAAACTGAAAGTAACACACCTGGAGTTAAGCCGTGTCTAATTAGAGGAAGCATTAAAGGTCAAGTCACTGCATGATGAGCCATTTTACACCCATAATCTGTAATACACTGTGAGGGGCGAATTACCCAGTGAAGCTGCTGTTATTACTACATACTCTCATAACCAAATGTCACTGGGGGGACTTTCTGCCTGCAATACTGAAATGTCACTCTAATGCTGTTTATTCTACTCATCATTCAAATGCCATGAGCTCTTACGTGTCATGTGACCGATTGTGACAATTGAATGTTTGGATTTATTTTCACAGAGAGGAACATTTGCAGCAATTAAAACCTTCAGTTTAACTCTGTTCCTCACACGGAGCTATTGTACACCGTACATTTGTAAAATGTAAGTTTACTTAAAGGATTAGTTCACCCAAAAAATGAAAATTCTCTCATTATTCACTTATCCTGATGCCATCCCAGATGTGTACGACTTTCTTTCTTTCTTCAGCAGAACAAATTTAAACATGTTATTTCAGTTTATGGTTAAAATGCCTTATTTCATTTTGCAGTCCAAACGTGTTGTTTAACTTCACAGTCTAAAACTGTTTTGTCAGTTTATGGTAAACTTTTGGCACCCTGTGCTGCCAAGCATTCACCAAGTGTATGGTTTCAGAAGACTTCAAATGCAGCATTTGGTAAGTTATTGTAACTGTCCAAACTGAGGTGAGAACAGCATAGCAATGACATTTTGATGCATAAAGTCAGTATGGGACATTTTGGTCATGAGACTACCCTTGTTATTACCAGAGACACAAGCGAAAAAGCAGATTTTGTTAAATGGGTCATTTTGTTCTGGACACAGACTTGATTATTACAGGTCTTGACTTGGAATAATGCATAATTTAGATATTGAGCTTTTATAAGAACTCTCTCTTGGGCCTCTTTCAAAGATGGGAACAGTTCTTCTGTCCCATACGGCGATGTAGAGATTTGATGTAATTTGGTCGCTTCCTGAGACAGTGGTTTAGTTGGTAAAGGGCAGCAGCTGTGGAGTGGTAAATTTCTGGATATTATCTCATTAAGGCTGCCAGTGGAAAAGGTGACCTAGCATAAGAATCGACAAATACTCATTATCTCTTTTCCACAGTGAGGGAGACAGACATGTTTAAAACTTCTTCAAGGCAGTCTTTGTTCTTTTGAAATAGAGTGCTTGTTTCATGCAATAGTTTAGTAAAATAATTGTTGTTATTTGTGGACAAAATCCAAATTATGCATAAAAGCTTAATAAAGTACAAGAAATTTCACTTGATTCTGTTGTCAACATTTACGTGAATAAAAGACAAAATAACAAAGAATGCAATAAAGGATTTCAATATAATAATTAAAAAAGACATACAAACACATATACATACATACATATACACATAAGTATGCACTTACAGTAAAATGACCGAAGCAAAGTGAAAAATACAGAACAGAAAAAAAGCTGAAATATTAAAGAACATCAGACCAATAAAATACTGGAAGTTGGTTCTGTGGATGATAAAGGTGTTCCTTTGGTTAAGGGTTTATGAAAGGGTTCATCAATGACTAATAAATAATTTACAAATGCATTATAAATCATTGATATGTGATTATTACAACATGAATAAAAAGGGCAATTTTCATGCAATACTTCAAATCAAATCAAATCTCTTTCAAATCACTTTTATTGTCACACAACCATATAGCTTACTTATATTTCAGTTAGGACGACTCTCGGAAATAGATTAAAGATTTTTATTGATGGTTATGACAGTGGAGTAGGCTTGGTCTTGGCGGACTAGATCTGCTTTACGCATGCTGCTGCTGCTTGACATAAGTCAATATGCTGCTGCTGTTGGCACGGAAACATGATGCTGCTGAGACAGAAGAGATATTCTGTTGCTACTATACCAACATCAAGATAAAGCCCCCCATGCAGATCTAGGCAGGTGGTGCTGGGGAGGTGGAGGGAGAACACTACACGTAACGGTGCTGCTGTAGCCATTTCTCGGTGTATTGTGTGAGATGACTACCAGTTTTACATATTTTTACACAAGAAAAGCTTCTGATTGGGTGCATAAGTGACAGGTGCACGTGTTTGACCTATTAACCAGTGCCATGTAGAGTTTCCTAAATGAACATAATTGTCATTTGAATTTATAGTCAAATACTCAAACATCAAAAATAAAATAAATCAATAAATAAATACTGACACTACATATTTAAGGTACAGAGTCCTTTAGAGGACAAGGTGGGATTTGTATTTTTTTTTCTGAAATAGTTTTGTGTGCCCTCGCAATAGTTTAAGTTGTCTCGCCATAAGTTTTACAGTCCCTTGCATTAAATTTACCATGCTTTTACTACCATGCTAATAACCATATTTTAACCATGATATTCGTAGTGAAACCATAGTGATAATACAATAAAACAAATATGGTAATAAAAAATCATAATTTTGATGTTGTTATGGTTTTACTATACAAATAGTTTAATTATGGTTACTGCAGCTTTACTATATGCAACATTGTCAGTTACATGTTTTTTTGTTTTTTTGGTGGAAATCAATTTACTAAAGTAATACTGTAATAACCATGACTGTTGTAGGCTAACCATGTTTTTTTTTTTTTTTTTTCATGGTTTTACTATAGTAATATTGTAGTAACTATGAAAAGTAACCATGTTTTTTTTTTTTTTTGGCGGAAACCATGGTTTTAATACAGTATACTGTATCCATATAGTAACCATGGTTTTACTATGGATTGACCATGGTTAATCTTGTGGTTACTATGGTTTTACCATGGTATTTGTAATAAAAACATAATAACTAAAAAAATTAAATATTTTATCACTATAGTGTTCATTTTCCTGTATTATTGCTTTGGTTTTTACTATGAATATCAAGGTTAAAATATGGTTACTGTAGTAAAACCATGGTAAATTTATTGCAAGGGAATGAAAAACTATTGTGAGGGCACACAAAACATATTGCAAGGGAACACAAAACTATTTCAGAAAGAAAATTTTCACCTTGTCCTCAAAGGGCCTCCGTATCATGGAGACCAATGTCGTAAGGGTTCAAACGTAAAAAAAAAAGTAAAGACAAATTAAGTTTAAATAATTAAAAGGAAGAGAATTGCTACAACACACAACAAACACAATACATTTTCTTTGCTTGAGGCCTCTTCCTGTTCTGCTACACTAGGTAAGTTTCTTCCACTGTGTTCCTGTCTAGACTGGAAGTAAATCATTGAAGCAGATGATAGGGGAGAGATCTCTCTTGACCCTTTTATATAAATTGCTTCATGTAAAATGTATCCAGTAATACATTTTGAAAAGGAAAATGCTAAGTTTGTTTTGGATAATCACACAATCCAATTAACATTCTCTTCTTTACTTTTATTATGCAACCTAGTCTCAGAATGAATGAACATTACTATAACTACACTGGTGGCCAAAAGTTAGGAATAACGGACAGATTTTGCTATTTCGGAAGGAAATTGGTACTTTAATTCACCAAAGTGGCATTCAACTGATCACAAAGTATATTCAGGACATTACTGATGAAAAAACAGCACCATCATTATTTGAAAAAAGTAATTTTTGTTCTTTAAATGTCTTAAGGTCAATATTAGGTCAAAAATGGCAAAAAAGAAACCGCTTTCTCTAGAAACTCGTCAGTCAATCATTGTTTTGAGGAATAAAGGATATACAATGCTTGAAATTGCCAAAAAACTGAAGATGTCATACAAAGGTATACATACAGTCTTTAAAGACAAAGGACAACTAGCTCTAACGAGGACAGAAAGAGATGTGCAAGGCCAGATATATAACTAAACAAGAGGATAAGTACATCAGAGTCTCTAATAGATGCCTCACATGTCCTCAACTGACAGCTTCATTGAATTCTACCCGCTCAACCCCAGTTTCATGTACAACAGTAAAGAGAAGACTCAGGGGTGCAGGCCTTATGGGAAGAATTGCAAAGAAAAAGCCACTTTTGAAACAGAAAAACAAAAAGAAAAGGTTAGAGTGGGCAAAGAAACACAGACATTGGACAACAGATAATTGGAAAAGAGTGTTATGGATCTTAAGTCCATTGAGCTTCTGTGGGATCAGCTAGACTGTAAGGTGCATGAGAAGTGCCCGACAAGACAGCCACATCTATGGCAAGTGCTACAGGAAAGTATCTGGACAAACTGACAGCTAGAATGCCAAGGATCTGCATTTTTTTTATTTAATTTTTTTTTATTGTAATAGTATTTTTTCACTTTATTAATGTCCTGACTAAACATTGTAATCAGCTGAATGCCACTTTGGTGAATAAAAGTACCAATTTCTTTCCATTAGAGCAAAATCTGTACATTATTCCAAACTTTTGGCCGCCAGTGTACATTTTTGCAAATTGAGGTTTTCGTGCCAAATTCTATATATCGCTGCAGTTTCCTGGTGAAATTAACACTAGATGCGCTACAACAGCTGTGCTTTTTGTTCACTTTCACACAAATCACGACTACAATGGCTGATTGTGAATTCATAAACACTTATTTTTCACACTGTTACTCACACACTGCCATGTTATAATCAAAACACTTTTACTATAATGCATAATTTGAAAAACAATAAATGTTATCACTTGTATTACAGACCCACCTACATTTACACACTTATTCCAATGTGATTAGCTTCCGCGGTAGCTGACCTCTAAGAGTGTCGGACTTTGTACTCGGAAGACCGTGGTTTGAGCTTAGTCAAGCACGTTAGCTGACATATAAGCCGAAAGTGTAATAAAAGCGACACAAAATGACATTGTTGCTTCACAAAATGTGCTTTCCCTGTTGCATTTGCCTTTTCCACACTATCAGTTAGGTTTAGGTATTGGTTTAGGATGAGAATGTCTGTTTTGTTTACCTTACATTTGTGTTTATTACTTTATTGGTTTTGGTTTGGGCTAAAGTTTTAGGTGAGGGAGGTACGTTTTACTCATTAAAAACCTTGTCTGATTATGACACCATTTCACTCGCTTTTGGCATCTCCGCAGGAAATTTCACTAGGAAACTGCAATGAAACGTGTCATGTAGCACGTAATTTCGTTTTGCTAAAATATTGCCACAGTCACGTAATTTTTATGAGATCAGGCTGCCATTATGGCTTCTCCCAGCATGCACTGATACAGACGCACTTCCGAATTGGGTCGACTGAAGATTGCAGACATCTTTGTTGAAGCAACTGCACAGAGAAGCATTACGATGCTTTACTGGCAGCAGCTGTTATCAGACTGTAGAGGCAAAACTAATTCTGTTATTTGTCGAGGAGCCAACCGGAGCAGAAAATCAGCTCCATGGAGGACTTACAGATTTGTGACCTTAGACAGTTTACTGCACTTTATAGTGTTTTTTTGTTGGTGTAAACAAAGAGTCTGTCTCTCCCATATATAGACCCCCAGAGACAAAATACTGTGTACTCTAATATTTCACAATAAATGAGATGCATTTTCCTATCCAAATAGCAAAACGGCAAGCTTGCTCCATATTTCAGTAAATCAATAACACATTGCTTCATCTACCATGTGCATTCTTCAAAGGGGAAGTGTGCAATTTCTATGCCAGTAGTGTTACCAACGGAGATGAAAAACAATATGAAAAGACAGCTTAGTTTTCTCTGCATAAGTTGGGATAGACTAAAGTATTTTAACATTCAAAAAATTATTTCAACTTTTGTTAACAAGTGCACCATTTTAGAACTTTCTTTGCATCAGAGGCACTCTGGACAATTCAACCATAATTACAGTGGAGGATGTCTTAATAAAATGAGTAAAAAAAAGTATTTGCATATATTGCTCTATGCGGACAATAACCAGTGAGTGAAATATTTTTGCTTTAAAAGCATGCCTCTTACTAATGCACACACGATCCAACGTCCCAACATGTTACGCTTGGAAATGCACAGAAGATTGTAACAAATAGGACATCATACAACAAAATGGAACCATCACACCTGATTAGTGTATATGCAGTGGTCTTATGACAATCACTAAGACCCCTTAAGAAAGCATAGATTAGAAAAATATAGAATACACACTAAAGTGAAATATATAATATGGTATTTTCAGTCCTAAGACAGACATCTGAGGTTTGTATGTTGGGTTCCTGGACGTTTTAAGACTAATTTCTTTCAAAGTTAGTTCAATTGTTTATTTAAGATCATATTAACATACAGCTCCATTACCTTTGAGGTAATGAGTGATAAACAAGGTGTAGGCAGATTCAAATTAAGGCAAGGAGACACATAATTTACAAGCAGAAGTGGGATGATACATATTCAACAGTTTAGAGAGGGCAAGAGCTCATCTCCACCGCCCTAATTTTGCATCATCTGCATGGTTATGGCTCTTGGTGTTTACTGTGTTATATGTGAACTGGCTTAAACTGGGGAAGGGATTATAGTCTACAGGTAAAGTTGTGGGCAATTTCAGTGTAATTTTAGGGTATCTGGAAGAAGGACTCAAGAGCAGAGGTGAGATTTGACATGTAGTTTTATTTAGTTGGGAAGGAGGGTAAGGGGCTGAACTGGAGAAATGGCTGGCTTAGGCCTGGGGTAGGTAACCTTGAGGGACTGAGCCAGGGACTGGAAGCAGAAGGACCGGGCCCAGAGGAGTCTTGACTTGGACCCAATTAGCAGATGGAGCCGGTGAATAGACCAGACCAGGATGATGGATGGACCAGACTTGGATGGAGAGCGGACCAGGTGAGCATCAGACAGGACACCAAACCAGCGGCCCACAACTGGAAAGCCGACAGACAGGAGAGAGCCACAAGGAAGCCCAGGGAGAACAGGAGGGCAGGCAGCTAACAAACTAGGACCAGAGAACCGGGGTGAGGAGTGAGTGCTAATCCAGAGTCTGTCTGAGAAACACTGAGGAGAAATTGTCAGGGATCGTCGGAGAAAACTCTGAACACACACAAGATCAGAGCACTGGAGAGTTAACCAAGAGAGACCAAGTTACTAGCTCGGAGAACCAACTGGCACAAGACAGCAAACATGGGGAGTTTAAGTAGAGGGAGAGAGGTGATAAACAGAATGGAAAACAGCTGTAGTATATCACTAATAACGAGTGCCACGAGCTGAGGCAGGTAATTAACACAATGGCAGACACATGAAGGAGAGGGAAGCACGACACACACACACATACAGAGCGGACTTACCAGCTGATCAGCCCAAAACCCCAACAGTACCCTCCCTCCCTAGAAGCGCCTCCTGGCGCTCCCCAGGGGGCCGACCTGTGACAACGGTGGAAATCGTCAATGAGAGATTTATCAAGTATATCCTATGGGAAGGCTTGTTCTGGGCACAGACTGAGCAGGCCGCCACAAACCAATTTATCAAGTATATCCCGGGCAGGGACCCAACATTTCTCCTCCGGGCCGTAACCCCTCCAGTCTATCAGATACTGGAAGCCAGACATCCAACAACTTGCAGACAGTGTAAGCGGGATCTCTGTCTACTACTGGGGGGGTGGGGGAGGGAGAGGGTGGGAGGGAGGGATTCAGGGAAGAACGGACAAAGGGCTTCACACAGGACACATGAAACAGGGTGGATTTTACCTAGGGATGGAGGGAACTGGAGCCGTACGGCCACCGGGCTGAGGACCTTATTAATGGGGATGGACCACCACCATTAATACCATTGTGCTGCCCTGGGAAGGAGGGAGGCTGGCAACAAAATCAAGGGAAATGTGGGACCAGGGACAGGAAGGAATGGGGAGGGGTTGGAGGAGGCCGGCTGGGGGGCATGGGAAGGCTTGTTCTGGGCACAAACTGAGCAGGCTGCCACGACAGGTGTCCTCAACGATGGATAGCCACCAGAACCTCTGCCTCAGGAGGGCCAAAGTGCATCGTGCTATCGGGTGGTGAACAACACTGGAAGAGTGGCCCCACTGAAGGACAGAGAGCGGATCGACTCAGGAACAAACAGCAGGCCCTCAGGGCACCCTTCCGGAATGTTTACACCCCTGAGTGCACTCCGGACCCTGGACTCCACCTTCCACGACACCGCCACCACCACCCATCTGGGAGGACGATGGTGTCGGGTGTGTTCCTGGAGAGACTGGGAGAAGATCAGAATGTCATCCAGGTAAATGAACATGAAATGACCAAAATGAAATGGCACAAGACAGCAAACATTGGGAGTTTAAGTAGAGGGAGAGAGGTGATGAACAGAATGGAAAACAGCAGCGGTAGATCACTAGTAACGGGTGCCACGAGCTGAGACAGGTAATTAACACAATGGCAGACATGTGAGGGAGAGGGAAGCACGACACACACACAGAGCGGACTTACCGGCTGATCAGCCCAAAACCCCAACAAGTAAAGCTTGAAGTGGATACGATGAGAAATAAGTCAGAAAGAATCAAGCATCCAGTCAGTGCTTAATTATTTATTTTTTTATACATGTGTGTAGAAAGCGCAAGAATTTGTTGGAAAAAAAACATGTGGTACAGTAGCTGGTGCTATGGCCTCAGGCCTATGCTTAGCATATTTTTGTATTTGTTTAAACTCATTTGATTTTGCTTTGTTTCCACACTTAATAGCAAGGATGTAACAACATATACGTACATGTGTAGTAACACACAAATGAACTGGTTCTGTCCAGTCAGAAATATTATTTAAATTGTATTAATCACCCTGACTAAATTAGTTTTCACCAACAAAACTAATTTTAAGGGATAGATGAGATAGAAATAGCTCCTTAAGTTAACAGTTGCAGCTTACTACTTTTGACAGTGTACACTCCAATTACACCAACATATGCTTTGAGGGTGAACGGACTAGATCCAGTATTTACAGTACAACACTACATAACATTACTCAGTAGCAAGGATGCCATAAAAATCGTATTCTTCCATCAGATCCACTTTCCAAAAAGCTTTTTCCCCTTCTCAATTGTTTCTCATAATTTGTCTCTGTTTGAATGATGTTAATAAGGAGATCTGGTAAGTAGATTTGGTTCACTCTCTAGGCCTGTAATGGCATTCAGATCCACACACCCACCCACTCAACTAACACTAATGAGCAGAAATGTCTAGTCCCCTAAGGCTTCGGTCATGTAGGCCTGTTGCTATGAGACAGACATTTAACCAGAAAGTTTCCCTTAACCTTTATCAATGGCTGAAGGGATTTTCTGTTTATATAGTAATTGATGCATTGTGACCTTTTTTCTGAGGGCAGTTTTGTGCTGTGGGCATCACAGAAACAGCTTAGATGTGTGAGAAGTGAGATCATGCAAAATATATTCCTTTAAATGAGATAAGCTTTCCTCTTTTTCCTGCAGTTGCACATTATGTGGTAACTCTCTCGCAACTAGATACATCATTGTCATTTTTTCTGGCACTCTTTCTAATCTGACTTTTGCAAGAGTTTGAGTGTTTGTCTGGCAGTTTGACAACTCTTTGCTTTCATAGACTCAACTCTCTCCCTCCCTGTACTGTATCACAGTGGTTGTTCTAACCAAAATTTACCCTAAAAATGCACAGCTAAAAAAAGTGTAATTCGCTCTTGAGGAGAATGTGTCATAAGATTTAACTTGTATCAATATCCACATTGTGATAATCAGTAAATTACTCAATAAATAATCAACTACAACTTACCAATTACTTATCTAAAATTGTAATCAGATTACTTTACTAATTACTTAATTGAAAAGGTAATCACACTACTAATTATTTTACTTTAAGTTGCTTTTTAAAACACTTTTCTGCTCAACAAATTCAAAATAAATCTATATTTCCTCGTTCATTGTTGCACACAATTCATACTCAGCACCTCACATTTCTCCCTTACAATGACTTGTTAGTGGGCACACGCCCTTCAGCTGTCCCAGAAATGCAAATATTTAACCTATTTCTTGTTTTAAATTTATTCTGTTTAAAACCCTTGTGATGTACTTAAAAATAAATTAATTATTTGAAGTCAGTAACTGAATCTTATTCCAAAAATTGACAATTTAATGTATTACGCTATTTTTTGACTAAATAGTTTTTATTAGATTACAGTTATGAATTTCTTTGTAATGAGATTACAATAAAGAACTGGTCATAATACAGAAAATTACTTTCTATTTTTTGGTTTCTTGTGAATAAAGAAAAATACTACAATTGATTTCTTAAGACAAATTCACCCTGGCAATACTGCAGAGTGAGACAATTGAGTGCAAATACCAGTTTAATAACAAACCTACCTTTTGGTCCTACAGTAACCGACTAGTAACCTCCTAAAATCCTAAATTCACACATACTGTGGACTAACTGCAAAAAATGTGTCTAATTTTTTTCAGAACCCAATTAAAAAAAGGCACCAATTCTTCATAAAATATATTGTATATGTTTACAATCTTAAGATGAACAGAAAAGTCTTATTTTATTCCACTAGATGGCAGCAACTAGGATTTTTTTTCTCTCTCTCTCTCACCTTCCCTCACAAAATACAGATCTGAAATGTAGGTGGCACTCTAATGCATTTTAGACCTCACAGATGTGCAGACATTCATTCTAATTTTCAGTTAATGCAACACCCCCATTGTTTCATAGAATATCTCAGCCTCTGAGTGGACTAGAAGCTCAATCAATCAATCAATCAATCAATCAATTTGATTTCTATAGCACATTTAAAACAACACATGTTGACCAAAGTGCTTCACATTATAGCATAAACAGATCATATACATACAGAATGTAGAAAATACAATAACACATAATAAAATAAGCAACCCACATTAAGCACAGTTAAAAGCAAGTGAAAAAAGGTGAGTCTTCAACTAAGATTTAAAACAATCGACAGGACCTGATATGTAGTGGAAGGCTTTTCCAAAGCCGTGGAGCTGCTACTGAAAAGGCTCGATCTCCCTTTGACTTAAGACGGGACTTGGGGATCGTTAAAAGTAAACTCTGCGAAGACCTTAGTAGTCTAGAAGGCGTGTGATGCTGAAAGAGATCCGTAATATAGGGAGGAGCCATGCCATGTAATCTCTTAAAAGTAAATAATACATTCTTAAACTGAATCCTAAATTTGACTGGAAGCCAATGAAGAGATGCTAACACCGGAGATATGTTGTTGTGTTTTTTTGTCTCAGTCAGCAATCTGGCAGCAGCATTCTGGACTAACTGCAGATGTGACAGTGAAGTATGAGAAATGCCACAGAGCAATGAATTGCAGTAATCTAATCTTGAATAAATAAAAGCATGTATAACAACTTCCATGTCCTTAAAAGATAAACAGGGTTTCAATTTCGCAATGAAACCACCTCTGACCACAGAATTGATGTGTTTATCAAGCTTTAAATCAGGGTCAAAAATTACTCCAAGATTCTTAACTTGGTTGTGTAATTTAAAAGGAAAGGAGCCTAAATCATTAATCATGTGTTTGGTTGAGCCAGGTGGACCAAACACCATCACTTCAGTTTTTGATTCATTTAGGTGAAGAAAATTAATTTTCATCCACTTTTTGATATCATTTATACAGCAGATAAGGGAATCTAATGCAGAGTTGTCACCAGGCTTTAAAGGAAGATAAAGCTGGGTATCGTCAGCATAACAGTGATAGGAAATATTATGCTTTTGACAGATTTGGGCCAAAGGAAGCATGTATAGAGAAAATAAGACTGGGCCCAAGATTGAGCCTTGGGGAACCCCACAGGTACTGGGAGACCTGGGGAGGATGAGAAGTCCTCTAGTTCAACAGAAAATGTCCTATCTTTAAGATAAGAAGAGAACCATCTAAGAGCAGTCCCCTGAATCCCTGCCCACTGTCTTAAGCACCTCAAAAGGATGTCGTGATCTATGGTGTAAAACGCGGCACTGAGATCAAGGAGAACTAAAACTGCATGACTACCTGAATCAACAGCCAGCAGCAGGTCATTAAATAATTTTAAGAGTGCAGAATCTGTGCTGTGTTGTGCTCTAAACCCCAATTTAAATTTTATCAAAAATTTATTTTTAATTTAAAAAAAGAGGAGAGTTGATGTTAAACAACCTTCTCTAAAAAATTTTGATAGAAAAGGCAGTTTTGAGATAGTTTATTAATGCTGTTGGGTCAAGGTTGGGCTTTTTTAGTAGAGGATGCACCACTGCGTGCTTAAAGCAAGATGGGACAGTACCCTCTGCCAGACTGCAATTCACTTTTGACAATAAACACAAGCCAACTACATCTAGAACTTGGCTGAGGAGGCGAGGAGGAACAACATCTAAAGAACATTGCGTAGGCTTCATATGTGAAACTAAATCGACTAAATGGGATATTGAGACTGGTTCAAACTCACTAAAAAGAACAGCAGAGGGAGGGGGATTTGAGGGGTCTTGGTTATGCTCGGAAGTTGAGATGCTAGCTCTAACAGCAGCAATTTTATCAATAATAAATTCTGAGAAACGTTCACAAGCTTCAGAAGTAATATCCAGAAAAGTACTAATAACAGGATTTAGCAAAGTATTTATTGTGCTAAATAAGCTTGAGGCTTACTAGAATTCTTTTTTATAATATCCAAGAAATATTTTGCCTTGGCTACTTTAACAGACTGTTGATATTTAATCATGCGTCTTTTAACATGTCATAAGACACTTGGAGTCTGTCCTTCTTCCATTTCCTCTTTGCTTTCCTCCACATTTGCCGGAGCCCGCGAGTACCATGGCTGGGGTCTAGTTTTAGGTATTACATTTTTAAAAGGAGCGCAGTTGTCCATAATAGCCTTGCATGTAAAATTAAATATTAATACAATATCATTTATGCCCAAACCAAAAGGCTGTGACTCAATTGTATTAATCAGAGGAGAATATTTATATGCCTCAGAAAATTTGCTACCTATTGAGGGATTTATGGAATGAACACGTTTGCCTAACGGCTTTGAATTAGTTAGACAATTCAGAAAAGAAGAGGAAAAGACAACTGGCTTATGATCAGAGAGACAAAAATCATCTATGTCCACATTAAAATCAGGGACACCCAGAGACAAAACCAAATCCAAACCAATGACCTTGCTTGTGAGTGGAATTTAAAACAGACTGGGTTAAGTTAAAAGAGTCAATTAAACGTAAGAACTCTTTTAACATAGGCTTGTTTGGGCAGCACACATGAATGTTTAAATCGCCCAAAATTAACAGACAATCAGATTTAGGTACAACAAACAGCTAGAAACTCTTGAATAAAAAGTTTGTTGTAATTCGGGGTACGATATATGAGTGCACAGGTGACAGGGAAACCCAAGTCTATGTTGAACAACTGCAATTCAAAACTAGAATAGTTATTCGCCGTTAACAAACAGCATTTAAATTGGTTCTTAAATAATGTTGCGACCCCCCCCCCCACCGCGCTCCACACGGGGCAGCTCAAGATAGAAGGCTAAGATCTCCAACATTTAGCCAGGTCTCTGTCATAAACATGAAGTCAAGTTCCCGAGATGAAATAAAATCATTCAATAAAAATGTCTTATTTGAAATGAACCTGACATTTATTAAGGCAATCTTTAAGTTTATGTCAGTTACTGAAGAAAGAGTATTAATTTGTGGGCTCCTCAGTGAGACAAAATTCAATGTTCAAAGGTTGGAGGGGTTTACTCCTCTGCAAACATGCCGTCTCAAAGATTCGCATCTATACGTTAATCCAGTTAATTCCAGGTGTTCAGGAATAACATATTGAAGAAAAGAGTATCTTAGTTCATGGATGCACGGTGAATAAGTTTGTCCTGGTAAAGGAACCACGCTCGTCGCAGCCAAGGGGTCAGAATATCTGGAGAAAACTCTGGTTGAACTCAGCCTCACCAGAACACCACCTCTCTTCCCCTGTTTCCTATAGCATTTCTTTTTGTGGAGAATACAGTCCGGTATGCAGCAAAGGTTCGCTGGTAGTTGTGCAAAAAATGAAGAGTGCAGTGGCTTTTGTCCTTTAGGATTCCAACAGCATACGTCTGGAGCAGAGTTTCAAATGTTCAGGAGACATTCACGGTCATAAATCCTGTGTGGAGTAGCTCTTGGTAGAAACAGACAACAACAAAGCAGGAAAACAACGAGAAACATATAGCATAGACACCAGGCGATGGCTAGCCAACATACAAGCTGGCGCCATCTTTCCCGCCATCTTTCCCGCCACGTGTCATTACGAATCTGAGATTCTCCCCTTTGCGATGGTATAAAACATTTTGTCACCAATAGTCAATAACATATTTTCCCCATGATTTGTTTAGCATGCTTTTCCTGCTGGACTGCATATTTTGTTCACTGATGTTTTCAACCCTTATTTTGTTATTTTATGTAACATAAATGCAAAATTGATGATGAAAAGTTCAGCTTCTAAGCTTTCAAATGATACCCAATATGTCTAAATTATGTATCCAGGGACTTTAAAGTTTTAAGCGTAAACTTATTTAGCGATATACTGTAGGGCCCCCTAAATGACTTACTCACCCTCATGTCATTCCATATGTATTCCAGTGGATAGTGTTTCTGTAAAATTTGTCTCCTATATCTGGCGGGAGTTCTGTCGGCCCCTGGGGGCATCCACCAGCTTATTGTCTGGGTTCCATCCCCAGACAAATGGCCAAACTGAGCGGGCAAACCAGGACCTTGAGCGGATGCTCCGATGTTTGGCCTCTCTCAACCTGGCCTCCTGGAGTAAGCAGCTCTCCTGGGCGGAGTACACCCATAATTCCTTGCCGGTGTTGTCTACGGGGCTGTTGTCTTTCCAGTGCTGCCTGAGGTAACAACCCCCCTTATTTCCTTCCCAAGAAAAGGAAGCCTCGGTTCCCTCGGTGCAGGCCTTCATCCAGCACTGCAGACAGACCTGGAGGCAGGCCAGAAACGCACTCATTCACTGTAGAGACCGTACCAAGGCCGAGCTGTATCCATGCCAGTGGATAGTGTTTCTGCTTTCAAATTAAAAAAAATTATGCAAAAGTGAAAAAGTATTTTTGCTCTAAACTAGACTGATCTCACAGTGAAATCGGAAACAGTAGGTTGACTTTTCTTTAGCTGAAATTGGTCTGTGCTTGCCAAAATTTGAAACACTGCCCCCAGTGGCTGAAGCGGTAAGTGTTTTGGGGGTATGGGCATGTGTGAACTCCATTCTGTCCAAGGAGGGGTGCCAAAAGCGAGTTCTGAAGTGAGTTGTTTTCAGCTGTACAGGCTGTAATACAGAGAAGAGAAATGCATTTTTTTTTAAACTGAACCCTCCACCTCCCACCCAAATCCCAAACCTCAAACCTAAACCTAACCATCAGTGGAGTCAAAATTTAATGTTAGAGGGGAAAATGCAACCTCTGAATTGCGCTTGCCACTGATTATGCGAAAGTGATTACTTCCTGGTTTCAGTGCGGGATCCAAACCTGGGTCTCCCACACTCCTAACACAACACGGAACATGCCGACTACCCGTGTGATCATGTTGTCTAAACAAAGCTTCATGTATGCTCTCGTGAATAGGCAACGGATATCAAGATTTTCACTGAATAATGACTTTTCTGGAAATAAATGTTCAGGTTGCTTTTCACCAAAACCAAATCATATGTCTTCAGAAGACTTGCAATACGATGCATGAGCAGGGTTGGGGAGCAATGGAATACATGTAACGGGATTATGTATTTAAAATACATGATATAAGTAACTGTATTCCACTACAGTTACAATTTAAATAATTAGTAATTAGAATATAGTTACATTCAAAAAATATTTTGATTACTGAAGAGATTACTTTGCATTTTATTGTCATTTGTTTCATTTAATATTTAGACCTTTCAGTTGAAATGACATGAGGTTGAGCAAATGATAACATAATTTTCATTTTGTGGGTGAACTATTCCTTAAACACCTCTGTTAATCATACATCAATGCATTGTTGAACAGTTTTGCCAACGTGTCTCCTCAGCTATATTTAAAATTCTTTGGTGAAATACCAGAGAGTTTCCCAGCAGTAAAGTCTTCTAAACCCCATTAAGCTGCAATGAGGGTGGCATAGTTCTGGTCACAAGCTAAGAGGGACAATTAGCTCTTACATTTGCAATTTAGATTTAGTTTTCATGCATGAAAGAGAAAGCGTGGCAGTTTAATATTCTTCCATTTACAGATTCTGGATACACATGTCCAGTAATGACTCTTTCACCCCGACACCTTCAGCTCCTAATAAGTGCTTGAGACTAAACTTGAGACAGCAAGAGATCCAACTGATTTTAGTACATTTCAACCTCATATCATAGGTTAAAGGGATAGTTCACCCAAACATGAAAATTCTCTCATCATTTACTTACCCTCATGTCATCCCAGCTGTGTATGATTTTCTTTCTTTTAAGAGAAAGATTTTAAGAGAAATATCTCAGCTCTGTTGGTCCATTCAGTGCAAGTGAATGGTGGCCCAAGCTCTGAAAGTCCAAAAAGAATATAAAGGCAGCATAAATGTAATCCACACGACTCCAGTGGAAGGAGGAAGCGATATGATAGGTTTGGGTGATAAACAGATCAATATGTAAGTCCTTTTTTTTTTTTTTTTTTTAGTATAAATTCTCCTCCCTGCCCAGTAGGTGGCAATATGCACAAATAATGTGAATCGCCAAAAACAAAAGAAGAAGAAAGTGAAAGTGGAGATTTATGGATAAAAAAGGACTTAAATATTGATCTGTTTCTTGCCCACACCTATCATATCGCTTCAGAAGATATGGATTTACCACTGGAATCTTATGGATTACTTTTATGTTGCCTTTATATGCTTTTTGAACCTTCAGAGTTCTGGCCACCATTCACTTAAACTGAATGGACCAACAGAGCTGAGAAATTCTTCCAAGAATTCTCCATGTTCTGCAGAACAAAACGTCATACACATCTGAGATGCCATGAGGGTAAATAATGAGATAATTTTAATTTTTGGGTGAACTATCCCTTTAAGATTAAGTTTGGGTTAAATTTTGAACTTATCTCAAATTTGAATCCATGTTTTTTCTTTCTTTCTTTCTTTCTTTCTTTTTTTCACCATTAGTGATGCTTTATGACAAACAAAGAATATGAAGACAGATGATCTGATTACCAACATTATCTAAATGTTCTACAGTTTTCAATTCAGTTGCGCAACACCGAATTTGAAGGTGCCATTTGCAGGTGTCATTAATAAGCAACAGTTAATTTAGTAAATTTAGATGTAAGCGAAACTAGTCTGTTTTCCTAGACATTTTTCTTCAAACGTAATGCCACAACTCATGAGCCACACAATATCTCACCCTTGCTTATTATTTAAGACCCTTCTGCATGCGTTCTTTTTTATAGTGTAGATCTTCATTACACAGCAATGGATCCACATTACATTAAATATTTGACACGTTCCGCCATCCTCATTAATCATAAAGGGTTTAGTTGCACTTGGTTTCATATTCTTTCTTTTTAAATATTGCGACCATTATTTTGACCTCGTAATAACACGTGTGCAGCATCGAGACAAAGCTTTTTGTCCCTACAAATAAATCTTTCTGAGAGGGTTCCATCGATCGCCGTAGTGATTATTCCACAAAAGCAAATGATAAGCGATGTCTCACTTGCCTCAGCTCTCTCTCTCTCTCTCTCTCTCTCTCTCTCTCTCTCTCTCTCTCTCTCTCGCCCCCTTTCTTCTTCTTTCCTCTCTCCTCCAGTTTGTCTCATACTCCAGTCTCGCTGTTGATCCGTCTGTAAAATGATCGCGCGCGCATATCTGATCGTAGGATGTAACTGGAGGATGGAGCTGAACTCGACGATATCATTCGGATTTAAATAGGTTAACAACGTCGACAGAAACGACACAGACATTTAGCTTCTTGACCTGACGCTTTTTTTTATTTATTTTTTTATTGTTATTCTGAAAAGCAAGTATCATCATGGATCTGTCATTTATGGCTGCGCAGGTAGGATATTTCACGCATTTGTCTCGAGCTATCAGAGAAGTATACAGTTGTACAGTTAACTTGGAACTTAAAGTGGAACTCATAGTTGTGTCTTGGTGTCAGAATTTAAAAACTTAATGATACATATCAGGATCTCGTGCGGCAGCAAACGTAATTTTTTTTTGTAAATATAATGTGTATATTAAATTGATATACAGTGGGGTCCAGATGTCTCAGACCAGATTGTAATTCTGAGATTTACAACTGGAAATAAGATGTGATGTAAAATGAAGAAGAAATTTTATAAGCAAATATGTGACTCTGAACATGTAAACTCCTTTGAACAAAAGGTCAGATTTTCTTGATTCCATTGAAACACACAAGATTCTTTCTCCAGTCATGCTGGATAACATTATCTTCAGGTTTCGCACAAACTTGTAGAGTCCATGCCAGCCTAAGTGCATACTGTCATTAAAGCAATACTGGGACCTACGCAGTACTAAGAACTGCATCATTTAATTTTTTAATTCAACTTTTCAATCACGTGGTTTTGCTGATAATAACATGAAAATGATTTGATTTAAACATAACATTTTGTATTACTGTGACTTTCAAATACAATATATTTTCACTAGTGGTCTCAGATTTTCAACCATATTGTAAATAAAAAAGTATCTTAATCTTCTTGCAGATGAATCAGCCTGTATTAATTTAATAGTATATATATATATATATATATATATATATATATATATATATATATATATATATATATATATATATACACACATATTTGTCAATGTAGTTTTCAATCAATTGGCAAGCATATGGTTTGTGTTCCCATCATTGCTGGATATTCATTACAAAAATATAAATTTGTCTAAAAAAGCACTAAAGGCAACAAATTGCCCTGCAAGGCCAAACAATACACTGTAGTTGACCTGCAGTCATTGCGATCTTACTGGTACACATCTGAAAAATAGATAGATAGATAGATAGAGAGATAGGTAGATAGATAGACAGGTTGAATGCAATAAACAAATGTTGTCCAATAGCTGCAGAAAACATCCACTCACTGTACAAATGGTAAAAATATTATAGCAATTAAATTTTACTTAAAAATATTCAGAGGCACTTAGAATAGTCATGGCTCATGCAGTAGATCAATAATTAGTGCAATACATTATGTTTAGACCTTGAAAATGTGTGTGTGTGTGTGTGTGTGTGTGTGTGTGTGTGTGTGTGTGTGTGCACTGTAAACGATTCATTGTTCATTGCCTTGTAATGAGCTGTAGAACAATTATTTGCAGAAGGCTAATGAGAGTGAACCGCTGTGCTTGATCTTTATAGTTATATTCCTTACCTCATGTTTTATTAACTTGAAAGAAAAAAAATCTCAAGGCAAAATAAATGTTTTCACACTACAGTAGTTTTATCAGAGTTAGATGAAAGTTAGTGAAAAGAAAACAAATAATTTCCTCCCTATGGCAACTGCTTTGCTAGACTTTAATAAAAAATGTATAAGCCAAAACTCTGTGATTAGACAGACCAAGTTTACATGAACAGGGTTTTTGCAGAAATGGCATTCTGAAACGTCATGTAAACGAGAACGGCGATTTCCTTACGCCACTTCAGGAATTAAGAAGCGGTTTAACACACCCAGGTTTCTCCCGGAGAACTGGGCTTAATGTGGCAATGTAAACACATAAGCAGCGTACTGATGGGTGTTTGAAGAGTGTGCATGTGCTTGAACAGACCAAATAACAGATGTCCAACAACATGTCAACACAGCGGAAAAAATTTAACATTTCTGGAAATACATTGGGAAAAGCACATACACTATAATATCAATGGCCCCTCACGTTCACATATATGCACTCATATATTGGGGGAATCCCAGAGTTTGAGGTAAGAGGGAAACGCAGTTCCGCTGCAGGTCCCTATGCAAAGTTAAGAAAAACAGCAACAACTGTGGAATATCTAAAGCGAAGCAATGGAGAATAAAATAGCAAAGTCTTTCTCGGATGCCATGTTTGCTTTTTCGCAAATAATCTGCTTTCTCGCAATAAACCGCTTTCTGGTGTCCATGTAAATGTAACAGCTCTTGTTTTGGATGAGTATTTTCTTGTAATCATAAGAGTGTAACAGAGTAGTTTGGCTTAGAGCAACATCAGAAAATTGCACTGACACGGTTATTTAAAAGGAGGCAGCTAACCGAAGTGAACAGAATCACTGCGACATCAGCCATGGATACAAATGAAAACCCTTTTCCCCCTCAGCTATTATGTTGAATGAGCTATTGAAATGACTTTTAGGTGTGTATCACAGACTAGACTATGCTGCGTCTGGGTGTGGGTTTGATCAGACAGAGAACAGTTATAGGGCATAAGAGAGAGATCTCACCATTAGTTTGTGTCGCTTGTGTCTTCTCTCTGTCATTTGCCTTGACAGCCAAGAGGCAGTCACTTAAATATTAATGCTTGAGACTAACTTTGAGCCCTGCCAGTGCCCAAATTAGCCTGTCAGAACTATTCCCTAAGAATAGACATTACTCTCCTAAAGTCAAATGGTAGGTAAAATGTTGGTTTGAATAATTTCTGATCTATTTCAGCACGGATCTCTTTAGTAACTTTACAAACTGGATTGAGGTTTGTTTCGATGAGCTTGTGGCTCTCAATAGAGAGTTTTTAGAGTTGAGATTGAAGGCTAAATGATTTTACAATCCAGTTTCATTGCTCATTTGTGCCCTTGATGCAAATTAATCATTGGCTTTATGTGTTTTGCCAGGTAATAAAAGATGACCGCAGTTGGTGCGGTGTCCCGCAATGGCCCTGATTGCTGGCTAGATTTCCTTTATTGCTCCAACTTCCCTCATTTATTTTGTGGCTCAGAGAGTGTTTTGTCCTCTCTCTACCTTTAATTGTATTGCTCCATTTTACTCAAATGGTGCTGAACGGTGAACTTTTTTGGGGGGGTGGGGGGGTTGGGACAAGTCTACTTTTCAGTGATGTCATATTTTATTAAGTTAAGCACCTTTTTAATTCCAATACTGTAAAAAAAATTTAAAGCAGGGAATAATTCATTACTGCCTTCCTATTACGTAACCTTCAATGTTCTCAAAAATGGTTTACATTCATCTTTGTTTTCATTCTGTTTCAACTCATATAGAAGTTTGTTTATGTGAATCAATAAAGATACATTTCTAGTTTTAATATGATTTGTTCTTCAGAATTTTGTTTTGTTGGACAAGAACACTAGCTTTATACCATGCGACCCACATTTGTTTTTTCGACAATTAAAAATGGGTAAAATGTATGGATGGAGCCACATTGAGAGCCTAGTATCATAGTACCATATAGGGCCTTAAACTAAAGATACAAAAAGGAAAGTTTGTTCAGAACCAGAATCTAAAATGGTATTAAGACATCCTTAATTCTGTTAAATATTTTGGCTTTTTTTAATCAGACATTTCAGCAAGGGATGTTTTTGAAATTTGGTTGATATGACAGCACATTTTGACCTACAGCATCTTACATCAGGGGTGTTCATTTCGTTGATCGTGATCAACCGGACGATTGCAAGACAACCACTGGTCGATCTCGTTAGATAACAGGTCAAAAGGGGAAGTGATATAAACTACACAAATAACAATAAATCTTAAAGATCACTTTTTATTCCCTTATTTCAGCTCCCCCACGCACAGATTTTCTAAAACGCAGGATGGCAGGGGAAGATTGATTCATATTTATGAGGAAAATGATACCAGATTGGATAGCGTTAGGTTTATGGGTAGGGTGTGTTTGGTTATAGATTCTTCGACCGATCAGGTATCGCTTTCCTAATGAATATAAAGTACCCATCCCCTTGCCATTCTACATTTTGAAAATTCGACCTCGCGGACTGTTAGACATCTTATTGTGTGTGTGTGTGTGTGTGTGTGTGTGTGTGTGTGCGGTAAAAGAGCTCATGGCAGATACGCGCCAGTGTGACGGTATATTGTAAAATGCCTTTCTTGGTGCGAGGTATTAATTAAAACACAATCAGTTACATACAAGCCTGATAGACCTGCCGTCTGTGCCGTTATATTAATTAAACAACAATAACAAGAAATTGAGACTATTTATTGCTCTTGGCTGGATAACTTTAGTAGCTTTAAAGATATTAATGTATTATAATCATGCAGTAAAAACCTGTGATCTATTAAGTTTTATGGTAAATGAGAAATATTTTTGTTTCAATTTCTGAACGTATACTTGAATACATATTGATACTGCTGTTAGAAAATGTAAGCACTGTTTTCTTGATTTATTTCTTTGTTCTTATTTTATTATTGTTGTATCCTTGTCCTGAATAATTACATCAGAATTTAAAACAATTTTTACCTAATTACCAAATTAGTTAGTATTAGTTTTGGTATCGAGAATTAGTCAAATTGGCAATTGGCCAGTGGCGATTTCTCAGGGCCAGCAAAGCCTTCTCTGCTGGCGTAACATGCCTAATAAATAAATATTTTTTTCATCCTTTCATTCTCATTGACCTTTTTGCCTATGTATTTACAATCGCTTTCCACTCCTAATTCATCTACAAACGAATAGCAAAAAAACAAAGTTTATCCAATCAGCATTTATTCCTCCATGCTTACAAGCAAAGTGTGACAACTGTTTCACAAATCGCATGCCCAAAACCATGCTCCTTAGCCGAAGCAGCGCGTGAGTCTGAGCTCCACCCCATTAAACCTTCAGAATTTCTACAGAATCCCTCAACACTGCAAGTGAATAGGCATCTAAAGTCAGATTGTCAGATTCATCAGCCAATCAGACTGATTTATTTGTTCTTGGTGGGTGTGGTCTTTAGGATATGTCTCAGTCCAGGCCTTCTAGCTGGCCTTGAGTGACGCAATCATGCTTTAAGTGATGTATGTAATTTGAAAGCGAAGAATGCGAGATCTTACTGACGAGTCGGCTGTCATCCCTGCCACATTACCATTGAGAAAGAGATCCTTATGGATTTAAAAACCTGAGATGTTCTGCATGATCGTGCGATTGATTTATTAAACAGGAAAGGAGGGTTGATTTTTACTTTAAGCAAATTGGTAAGTGCTTTTTGCATTGTTATAGCAACATCAGGAGTTTTCTAAGTGTAAATTAGGTTGCTTGAGCATTCAGTGTCGGATCAAGTTTTGAAAAGTAAACATGTACCCTGACAAAACAAAATTTATTGCAAGCCAAATTTAAATTGTATTTATTTTTAGTGTATTTACAAATATTTTTAGAGAGCTTTTTCTTGGTATTAGACCTCCTTTGTTCTGGCTTTTGTGCGTGGATGTGTTTTCAATTGGTATTATTAGTTGACTGCCACGTAATGTATGATAGGCATAAGGTGTCTTATTCATTGTTAAACTGTGTTTTCTTAATGGCATGAATTGCACTGAAGGCCTAGACTCAAAATGCACGGGCCGCGACTGCAATTGGCAATTGAATGTGGCACAATGGTACACATTCTAATACCATTTTCTCGGTGGGAAACTTATTCTGTTTTCTATATCATTGCAACAAAACAAGTGGTGCTTAACACTCACCTTTTTTTACAATCAGGAAGCTATACCCATTACCCTTTTTTTGATGCTTGCAGATTTCTTAGGGACAAGAAATAAGGAACATTGTGTGTCATAAACTCAAGACCAGCTCTGGATTTAATGTGATACTGTGGTCCTCTTGATGTTGGAGGAATGGCTCTTAGATGTGGTGTCTCTTGAGGCTGCAATTTGGAACATTTATGTTGTATGATCTGCATAATATCCTTATCCAAACCTTCTGTCTAGTCTCAAGTTCTTCTCTGTGACATTGCTTGTACCACATGGTCTGGTTGTCTGGCCATAGAAGTTGAAGGGTGGAAGGACAGGCAGAAAGGGTATTTGAGGTGATGTGTTGTCAGGTGGTCTTGAGCCTTTAAGATTGATGGCCAATTTATGATCAGTTCTGATCATTTCTACAGCTTGGTGAAGTTGTTCACAGGCATAAGGGAGCTCCTTTTTAATATGCAACTTAATAACTTACGTTGTGGATTGTGGGATATTTATATATATTTGTAATTATTTTTTTTTAATTAAGTCAAATCATAACATGCTGTGTAAACAAAGTACCTAACATACCGGATGAAACAAGGAGACCAACAGATCAAAAGTTTATGTTGTCATGCTTTACTTTAACACACTATCACTGTGTATGCCGAAAACATCATGTTTATTTATAGAGAAACACTCCAACACTGATTATCTCTGCATTCTATACGTGATAAGTCCGCCTCCGAAGGGCAGTTCGAAGGGGGACGATTGTGGCCGCCATGGTGAAGGGTCGTTCCAAACCGAAGGCTCATAAATAGCTGCTTCGAAGGGCCATTCAAAACATGCGTTTCCGTAGCTCCCAAGCAGACCGGAACTGGAGCATACTTCACAAATATGGAGGTTTGCCAAGTGTAATTTAGTGTAAATTAAACCAGCTGCAACTGCAATCTGTTTCTATAAGCAAAAACATGTGACATCCCTTATATTTTAATTATTATAATTAACTTTTTAAAATGATTTTAAACCCCTGGCTTTTTGTTTGAAACTGGTTAATGATTGTGTTATTTTAATGTAAATTCACTGGATCAGTTATTCTAAAGGAGTCTAAATAAAAAAATAATACAAATTGGCATTTTATTTATTTATTAAATGCACTGTACACTTGTTTATTGGTTTCTTTTTTTACTAAAATAAATCAAACAAATTTTTAAACATGAAGCTTAAATTTTTCATAAAGATTTAAATCATTACTTTTCAGTTTCTATTCTGAAAGCAGTTCGTTTTTTCCCCCTTTTTTTTCTCCCCTTTATTCCCCAATTTGGAATGCCCAACTCCCACTTTGCTCTAAGTCCTCGTGGTGGCGTAGTGACTCACCTCAATCCGGATGGCGGAGGACGAAACTCAGTTGCCTCTCTTATCACATGGCTTGTTGAGCGCTTTACCGCGAAGACGTAGCTCGTGTGGTGGCCCACGCTATTCTCTGTGGCATCCACGCACAACTCACCACGTGGCCCACCGAGAGCGAGAGCCACACATTATAGCGACCATGAGGAGGTTACCCCATGTGACTCTACCCTCCCTAGCAACCGGTCCAATTTGGTTGCTTAGGAGACCTGGCTGGAGTCACTCAGCATGCCCTGGATTCGAACTCGCGACTCCAGGGGTGGTAGTCAGCGTCAATACTCGCTGAGCTTAGACCCAGGCCCCCTCTGAAATCAGTTTGTGATGCAAAATCATTTGTAAATATTTCTGATTAGGTGCAGGTGATGTTCATTAGCGTCAGCCTTTGTGCGACAGCAGCGGCTTCTTTGACTTGGATAGATGACATTAAAATGCGTTCCGAATTACTGATATTTTTTAGCCCTACACCCTTCAACCCTCCGAAGCTCTTACTCTGAAGGGCAAAGCCTCTGAATAGATTAGGGCATAGGGATGAGCCCTTCAGAATGGAACGCACCCAATATTGAGCCTGCTTCATCTTCAGCTGTGGGTCTTCTTCTTATGCAGAGAAAATGTGACATGCAGTGCGCAGTCGCCCTCTAGTGGTGGATGACTGTACAGCCTTATCAACATCTGCTGGCATGATTACTGAACGCATTTGTCCTGAAATTAATCAATGATCGAGAAGCTTAATCGATCAAATTATTAACGACAATTAATCAATTAATTATTAACATCCCTAGTGGGTATAGTAGAATACTTGCACAACTGCTTCCGCATTCCGCTATGGCTCAGGCTTTTCCAGTTACTGCAGAGGTTTATTCATGGGAAGGCAGATTATGTCTACTTTTTAGGGCTGTCAGTTGATTAAAACAATAAATCATGTTTTTGCCACTAATGTGACTTATCTCAAATGTATAATTTTCTGAAATCTGCCTCTAACTATATTTTTTCCTTTCCAAATGTTGCTACACTCAGCTCCTGAATAAATCAAACATACCTTCAGCAGTCTGGCTGTCTCATTAAAGCGTGTTTCATTCATTGATGATATTTTATACCTGTTGAGCTTCAACGGTAAATTCCATCATAGAACCATTGCGAATGACTTTAATTTGGTTAAATGTCCCAGATGGATTGATTTATAAATGCATATCCACTCTCTCACTCTGACCAGGCTTTAAATATCACTAAGAACAGTATGAAGCATTTTTAATGTCAAATAAAAATGAATAATAAATAAACACATGAGCTGCGCTAAAATATATTTAACGACACTACACATATTTTATTAATTTCAAACGTTATAACTCATCTTTGGCAGATCTTCTACTTATGCATTCATATTTCAACAATGACACAGAATAGATTTTAAAACATACATGTAATGAAAAAAGGGGTGATGCATGTGTTCGTCACATCTCTCTGTCTCCTCTTTCACACATTGCAGTGTTTGAAGCATGTAGTTTTATTCAGAGAGCTCTGGTACCTTTACTAGTCTCCTTAAACCTTCTGTCATTTATTCTTCAAGCTGATCTGACCTCCGCTTGAGGAGAAACGGTGAAATGTGGTGAGTGTTTACCAGTAACTGCTTTCTCAGATCTGCTCGGGCTGAATTAAAGCTTTGAAAACTTTTCAGCCACTGAATTTTGAAGACGTTGTACACAGTAATATTCTGAATATTTCTTCTCCTGTCTCTGAAAATACCAGTACTTTAAAATCTTCTTCCGAACACTCATTTTAAGTTGAGTTTCGGAAACTAGGCAACTACGAATGGCACATTGTAAGCGTATAACAGGAAACAAGTGAGCCGCCATATTTCAAAGTGGAAGTACGCCATGAGGCTAAGAGCAAGTAGTCCATTCTGTGCAGTTTGGCATTGGTGTGGTTATGTCAAAAAGTTTAGGCAAACACAGCTCCCTTATTGCCAGCAACCGCAGTAGAGGGTAAGTAATCCTTGTTATCACAGACACAACGTGCTGTACTGTTTTACTTCATGTGATGTACCCTAAGATTGCATTGATGTGTTGCTTGGTTTGGTTTCTTGATACCATTGGGGATGCTTTGACCAGAATTCTTAACACACACTACCATGTCACTTTGACATGTTTCATCATGCGGTAGAGTTGGGGTACATGAGTTTGGACTCAGACTCGAGTCCGAGTCATGTGTCCAATTTTAATGGACTTGGACTTGTCATGGACTCAAATGCATTTTTACTCAGACTTGACTCAGACTCGAGACTTTGGGACTCAGGATTTATTTCAGAGTCCAGCTGAGTCCATGACATTTGTAATGCAAAAAACAAAAAAACAAAACAGAAATTAATGACCACATCTCTGTCTGCATGCAGCTATGTATATTAACCCCTTAAGTCGTAGACGTAACCAGAGTTGTTTCACTGTGTTTAAGCAAACACACTCACACACACATTCGCACGTGCACAGGCATACTCATCAGTCAACCAATACGCTTGAATGTTACTACAGAGACTACTGTATAACACAGACTACCGAGGTGGCTGGCATGACGAAAACATAAAGACGGGTATATATCCAATGTAATAGAAACTAAACAAGGCAGTTTAACATGACACGGGACCTGACAAATGATAAAATTGCGTGTGCCGTTTGTGCAGCCAAGACGGTGCTCGCATTGCGGTTTCATCATGGTTAAAAACTTAAAATCAAGAATTTCACTGAGTCAAGTCACCCACATCATGTCTCTCACAGTTTACTAAAAACAGCATATTGAAATAAAGATACATAAATATTAATATTGGATATTAAGTCTTTTTAGGCATAATGTTTTTACACATGTAGGCTTCTGTAGTCTCTTGTGGTCCACGCAGTGTTGTCAGCTTGAACTGGTCCATAATAACTTTTTAAATAATCAGGGGAAAAAGCATTATTGCTAAAGCAGACAGCAACTCTAAACATATCAACAGCATCTATTTATTATTATTTGACTATTTTCAAAGAATTGACGAGCTGCTAAAAAACATTATTTTACAGCATTTGTCCACCATTCACAACATTCAACCATGCACAATAAAATATTAGGATATTTTGGGCAGTGAAATGTTTTGTTTATAATTTAATTATAGACAAAGAAATGTATTATTTGATGACAGAGTTTGTGTATGAAGCTAAACTTCATATTACGAGATTAATTTCGTTGGTTATGACGTTTTTATTTGAAATGTTTAATTTATTTTTATTGTAAACCACCGGGTAACTTATGCACGTCTTTTTTTTAGCCTATATCTCTGACACTTTTGAAGGACAATTCTGTTAAATTCACTCAAAATTATTACTCTCCATGTTTTTGCTTTTAAAGAAGAGCTCAATGGAATTTCTTTGGTTGGTATTTAAAGATTTCAGACTGATTGCAGACCATCGTGGCCGCTGCTCAAGCAAATATCAATTATTATTTAAATGTTTTTATCTTCTGCGGCAGCTGCTGTGAGACACACAGATGCATCAGGGATTTAGGTACACGTGCAGCATGCTGAACTGCCCTGCATTGTGTGGTTTCCTGCAAATTAACTAGAAAATCATGTCCGTGACGACATGGCCCTGATATTATTAGTGGGCTTTTCCAGTGTTTTTGGATGTAGCATTTGCAGTCAAATCATGAGACGTAACTTCTCAGAGAGTGCTAATTACCACTGTGTTGACTCAAGTATGTACTGTATTTTCCCAAATCAGTCGGCAAATAGAGAAAAAAGATTCAGACTATTGTTTCTTTAGATAGGGATAGTTTTAAATAAAACTAAATTAAATTGAATTGACAAATTGAAAATGAAGTAGAAATAAAAACTAAATTAAAATTCGAAACATAATAACCTGCTTTCACTTTATTTAGTTTATGTTTGAGTGGAGGGGGAAAAAGCAACAAATAATTGAAAAAGTCAGCAGAACACAATAAGAAGTGTGCTGAATGACAGTTTTGTCTTCATACACCTAAAGCATATGCTTTCATTCTGAAACCACTTTGAAGTCTGTTCAGCAGGATACTAATCATAATATATATATATATATGAAATGCAACAGAGGTGTTTTTGTTACATTTATACTGACAAACTATTTTTCTTAGTTGTGAAGTTTAAAATAAGCTTAAAATATTGATGTTGAGTTTATGGTTACAATTTTAATTCAGATTCATGAACAGATTCATTCGGACTCAACTCAGACTCGGCCTGTTATGGATTCGGTCTTGAGTCCGACTCGGCCCTTTTTGGACTCGGACTCAACTCGGACTCGATTGTTTAAAGACTCAGACTTGACTCTGACTCGACTAAGGTGTACTCGAACCCAACACTATCATGCGGCAAAGTGTACTCTTTTGTTGTATTTTCTACCCTCAGCATTGAGCAATTGTGATTCTGGCTTTGCCCACCATCTGCATGCTTTGTTTTTAAGCATTGTGTGTCGGGAAAAATCATCCTTTTGCTTGTGCGCCTTTTTGTCTGCCTTTGAACCTCACCACATTCATATTGGCCTCTTTTATTTCCCCGCTGGCTTGTCTTAACATAGTTGGCTGCTTTTTGATTATTTCATTTTTTTTGTGTTTGTGTGTGTGTGATGGATTTGCTGAGATTCAGCCTTGGATCTAAACGCTAATTTACACTTACTGGGCAAACAGGCTTCACTTTGTTTGCGTACAAATGATGACAAAATGCAGTGAAGTTTTTGGTCTGCCAAAGTGTTCGTTTGGTGATATTTCTCCTGTTTGCACACATCTCTGAAATTCTTGGCCCAAGAGAACTCGGCTGGTTGAAGAGCACTGATGATTGGTTAAAACTATTCATGGGTGTGGTTTGGACATGACACTTTTTATTTACAATCGCACATGCCAGCTGTGGAGTTGTTACCTAGGTTACTGTCGTTAAAATTTAGTGCAGGTGAGATTGTGTGGAAGTATACTTTTTTACATGATTTTTTACACAAACTCTACAAAGACAGCACAGCCATGACAAATGAGTGGAGAGAGATTTGAGTTTTTAAAAGTGAAAGGGGCCGTGACAAGTTTATTAAAGCAAAGAAGTGGCACAGCGCTAAAAGTGGCGGTCCGCTGAGAAAAAACAGCATTTTTAGCTTTACTTGTGGCTGGAACAGTACGTTAAACATGTGACATCACCCTAAACGAAATAATTTTAAAATGACGTTGCGCGTAGTATAAACGGCGGCTTTGTTCGCCTAGGGTGCCAAAAAGTTTGGCTTCTTCCAAAGTATAAACCAGGTTTTACTGTAGTCTCTCTGACAGTGATCCCTAATGCATGCCACCAGTTTGTGGGTAGTTTTCCTTTGGGACAACCTTATTTAACATGACCACCAGTAATACATGCTTTGGCTTTCTCACCTGGCTTTTGACACCTTTTATTAAATTTAGCAATCTCATGAATCATATTCTATTATATGAAGTGTTTCTCAAAAGCATTGACTTTTATGACTTTTTCTGTCTTTATGAGTTAGTGCTAAACTGCTCAATATATCTTCAGCCATTTCACCCATTGTTGAAGAGAATGGGTTCACTTGATAGTTCTTTCTCCCACTGAGACTCGCGGCTATGTGAGACCTCCCGAAACTGCAAATCTATTTGGGCCAAAAACTATATTGCAAAAAATAAAAGAAATAAAATAATAAATGTATTGAAAGTGTGCTTAAAACAAACAAAAACATTCATTTGAACAAAATACACTTATATTTAAGATTAGAATTTCTTTGAAAACAAGTCTTAATTTCTTAAATGTATATCTTACACACTAAAAAATGCTGGGTTAAAAACAACCCAAATTGGGTTTCTACTCTAAACTCAAATACGCTTTCAATGTTTACCATGCACACCAACAATTTTCATGTGTTGGACAAAGCTCAGCATGACGCTTGCATAGAGCGGTGTGTCGAAGCCCTGAAGACCGTGACGCGAGTGTTGTGTCAGCCTTTGTATCAGCAACACAACGCTCGCGTCCGGTGTAGACAGGGTGACACAGGGTATGAACTAAATTAATCATGTAGGTGATATATATTGGATTCGAAACGGCAAATTTTGCCGAAAGGAAACATTTACATTACTAAAATATCTGAAAAAGTAAATAAACCTATTATGAGTCCAGTGGGCATTACAGGCTAGCAAAGCCAAAGCTCACGAAGCTAGCGTGACATCTAATAACAGTTGATGTCATATGAGTTGTCCAGTTCTGATTATGGAATGGTATTTTTAGATTTTCTGGTGTATAGTAATGATATTATAGATAAAAACACTAGCACAAAACTTATTTCACAGAATAAACCCTGCAATTTGTCAGCGCTGAGAACCGCTCACTGCTGAAGACGATCCACAAAGCCCGCATCAGGTAACTCATCAGCTGGGCTGTTCTGACGTCACCGCTGGGTTGTCGCATCGGGGTGGGGGAGGGTGTGTATAATTTCAACTGTCAGTGGAAAAATACCCAGCCACTAACCCAGCGGCTGGGTTACACAAAAACTACCCAACATTGAGAAAATAACCCAATAAATTGACCCAACAGGCCCAACCTAGTGTTTGGGTTGAAAAAATAACCCAGCATTGACCCGCTCAAATATTTGCTCACGTGAGATCTCTCAACTCCTACGTTCAAGTTCAAAAGTCACGCGTGCTCATGAGCGAGAGTGATGTTGGAGCAGAGCGGCATGAAATGAGAAAGAAATTAGAAATAATTTCTCTGTCAACATTCTTGTTTTTGAATGAAAACAAATCCCTTGTCATATTGGCATACGACCCAATATTTCATGGCACAAATAACAACTGCACAAAAAATGCCTTGGTGTAGGCTACTAAAAAAGATAAATAGCCTTGTTCTCTCTGCCCTATTTGGACGTGGTTATTTTATATTGGTTCGTGGGGTAATGTAACAGCCTAATTACCAGAGCTTCTGATTTATTTGAATCCTTTGCTAATCATTCATGTCAGTATTTTTTCAGCATCTTTAACCTATCAAACGCACGTTAAAAATAACCCTTGTTATTCTTATCCCGTGCGAATTGTCATGCTGGTAAAAAAAAAAAAAAAAATGATGAATCTGCACTGTCCAGCATTTGATCCCTTTAACTCATCGTTTCTAAAGTTCACCAAGTGTCTGAATTGGATGTTGATCATTGAGGAGACACCAGAAAATGTAAGACGCTCTTCAAACCTTCATCTAACGCTGGATGTTGCATTTGGACTGATGCATGAGAAACAAACAAACATGATTTCTTTAGATTAGGAAAATTAGAAAAGGACACAGTTCTAATTTTGTGATTTGAGCTGATTGAATGGGAAAAATATGTTGAGCCCCGCATTTTGCAACATATTTTCCAGAGGGACAGTTAAAAATACATAATGTGAAAAGATTGTCTATATTTTTAATTAAAGAGTATATTGTAGGATTACTGGCTTGCTACTGTAACCAGTTCTGTTGTATTTTGCCAGATATTCAAGTCAGTTTCTTCTAATAATCCCAGATACAACATATGCACGTTTAATACTTACTTCATAATTAATCAGCGCAGCTTCTGATGGGTCAGTTACGTGTGACAGCAGGTAGCCTAATAAAATTATTTTACTTTACAGACGTATGTCCGGGAAACTAATCTGTGTTTTGAACTGCCTCTGCACTCTCACCTCACTGTAGTCTGTTGTTGAAATCGGCCCCTGTCACCATCAGCTCACGAATCACACCGAGTTTAAATGCTGCCTCATCTCTGATAATCCACTCTGTTTAAAATCTTGGACCTAATACAGCTGCCAACACCAGATATTTGTTAGTGTAGAAGCACACACATATTAATGTGGCCGCACAAGAAATATAGCGCATTCTGTTAGGAGCGGAAAGTTAGCGGCTCATGAAACACGCTCCTCGCTCCAGTGAAATTCTGATTGCTCTGCTCCACGCAACGCTCCACTCACATGCTCTGCATGTGACCAGGCTGTTGTTCTTGGGCTTTATGCGCCAGCTAAGCAACTGTCATTGAGATTAATGACTACTTTCTCCAGATATATTAGATCTCTTTGTTAGCTGGCATAGAAACCGTTGTAGTAGTAGTAATCAGTGTTGGGTTAAATTACTTCACTACGAATAACTAATTACGTCTCTAAAATTGTAATCAGATTAGTGACTTTGTGGCGTACTTCATTGAAAAATCACATTAATATTTTCTTTTTTTAAATTACAGTAATCACATTAATAATTACAAAAGCTTGTGTTTTTTTGCTCAATGATTTCAGAATAATGTCTAAATTTCCTCCTTGTTCATTGACTTATTAGGGCACACGTCTTTAAACTGTCCCAGAAATGCAAACAGATGTACATATGAATGTAATTCATGTTTTAATTGTATTTACATACATAATATTATTTTAACCCATTTGCTTAAAAGTAATTTACTTAACTGAAAGTAACTGTTACCTGATTACAAGACTTTTTTTTTACAGTAATTAATTACTTTTAAATTAGATTACGCCCAACTCTGGTAGTAATCCCTTAATTAATGTTAATTCAGGTAATTACACAAATTCAGCTGTGACGCTTAAAAAACACATATTGTAAGTCAATACTGGTTTGCAAACAGATTGCTGATGGGCGAGTTCTCGTCTCATTTTAGACAGCTGAACAAATGCCACATCACCGATCTCGAACCTCCTCCGAGGCCCGTGTCATTACGCGCTTCTGTCCGCTAGCTGAGGACAGTAATGCCTGGATGGGTAAATGTATGCCCATTAGGACAGTGTTGGCAGTGGAGAGGGGGGCAGGAAGCTTGTTCAGCACTGCTGTGAATGGAAATGGCACTTCAGTGTGGATAATGCCGTGGAGTTCACTGCACACTGATTCATTGGCTCTAGCTAGAAAATACCTTTTCTCAGAGGCACAAGCTGATGGCTCACATAAGGCACTTTTCTCTCAGCTGCCTCTTTTGTGTTTCATGAGCAGTTCTCCGACATTGGATGATACTCTTATTTAAGCCTTCATGGTTATTAATGCATTTCATAGAAGCTCAGATGGAGAAATCTAATGTATTTATCAGGATGTCTGCTGGATACACATCAATGTAGTGTGGTCAAAAAGTTTAAATATTCAAAATGCATTATACTGATTATGCTGTGAGATTTACCAAGCTTCTTTATTTGATCAGAAACTGAATAAGTTTTATTTATGTGGACACAGGAAAGGTGTCATTGTATTTATGCAAGAAACGCTGTGTATGAAAGCGTCTAGCAGGACAGTATCACAAAGTACTGAGTAGGAATGCACAATTAATCATATTGTAACCGCAATCACTGTTTCAGCCTCTCACGGTTAATTAAGCATAACTGTCTACGAGTGAGCTAACAAATATAAAATATAAGCCAAAGTTCCAAATTGTTGTTCATTTTCATTATGGGCTTTGTCTATGGATGACAGATCAAATCACAAGCTCATCCAAATTCCATTTTTACCTCACCTGTTCTATCACACACTAGGGGTGTAAATTGGACGTTTCATCACGATACGATCTTATATCGATTCTCTTGGCCTGTGATCCAATATTTGCCTATACTTCAAAGTCTGCTGCGATATGATTTAGATTTGATTCGATTCAGGGCCCTGAGATCGATATTCCGATATTATGTGCCTATTTTACACAATCAATTAATATTTTTTTGCCCTCAAATGGAACCAAAATATAATTTGAATATTTTATTGAGCTCTCTGAAAAGTGCAAATTTAGTATCCACATTGGGACATCCACAACAAAATAAGATACTTCGGATGTTGAAAAAAATTATACAGATAATAATATAAAACATAACGTCTCACACACAAGTGATCATCAATCATTTGATTACAGCTTATTTTTCAGTTTAATCCAATTCAAAGTACTTACATACCCATGACTTGTTTCCAACTGTCCGTGCTATCCCTGGTTTTTTTGGCTACAACTTCCACATTTGTAATGAAAAATTCTGTTACAATTAACTGGGATAAATGTTAGTAAGGGTGTTGATGTGTAAATGTGTAAAGTCTTATAACTGATGCTGGAGCTGAGCAGGTGATTTCTCATTTCCTCGTTAGTGCTGTTCAGAATGCCGGCATTGTCAAGACGTTTCACATGGTTGAACTGCTTCATGGTACTTTAAAATAGCAAATTCTCATGTAAAATAAGGTTGCTTCATAGCCTGACGGAAATGCGTATGGATGTGGCTGACATGAGAGTGTTAAAATAAAGGTACATCTTAAAAAATTTCTATATCGATATCTACGCGATGTATCGATAACATCCGATCGTTGGTTATTGGATCGATGCATCGATCCAGATAGATGAATCATTACACCCTTATCGCACACTCTTCAGAAATTCTCCACTGACCAATCACTGTTTCACTTTCGAGCATGCGCTGAAATACGGAGCTGCAGGTGTTTACCAGTTTTGTGTGTCTCGTATGTGCGCCGCTCTCTGTAGTGTTTAACACATACACTCGGAACACACAAAAGTCTGATGAAACAGTGTTTTGGCGGTCTCAGATCGGTTCTGAAAAAAAACGTAAAATAACGGTCAAATGACTGGCAGCAGCGGCTGCCAAACAAAAACCGTAAAATTAAAGTAAAATATCCTTATTCAAGTAAAGTGCAGAAACAATACATTTACAGACATTTTCATTAAAGGTTTTGCAGAGAAACACTGTCATTTTACAGGTATTTCCTGAATTATTATGATTAAACACCTTAAATTAAGTGATGGCACTAAAAGTTCTACAGAGAAACACTGTTATTTTACATGAATTTCCTGAATTATTACTATCAAACACCTTCAATTAAGAGTTAACATGCTAAAGATTGTAAAATACCAGTCTAAAAATACTGTATAAAAGAGATTAAAATCATCTCAAACTTGTGTTTGTGTTTAGATTTAATGTTTAAATATGTAATGTTAAAAACCTGTAAAAGTACAATCTAAATACAATATTTAATGATTCAGTTTTTATAGAATTACAGTACAAACCTTAAATGAAATACAACATTTAATATTTAATTTACTTTACTGATTAACAGTAGAAAGGTTTCTTCAAATGCTCATAAATATAAGCTTTAAGATTACTGTGAAATATCCGCAATTGAAAACATACTGAAGTAATACAAAATAAACTGATACATCTACAATTAAAGTGGGGTTGGAAACTTAATTACAAATAAAGTACACACCACTATTGATTCTAAAACACTTCTTTTTTTTTTTTATGTATTCAGATGTAAATTTACAATATCAACCAATTATTCACAAACCGTTCTTCTGAGCCCCCCAGGAGGAATTGAAAAACTAAAAATGTAATTTCTCTAAGTGTCTATCTTGTCTATTAGGGTTACTATCATGATGAGGTCATGATTGCACCTTTGAAACAGGTGGAGAAAGCGGGTAGTGGTCTGTTGTTTTTTAGCTTGTATTTTCCAATTCAGTTTTATGTTGTTTTCCACAAAATTCTCCTGATCCCTGGGGGCTCCGTATATTTCTAATATATGTGGAGAAACATTACATTGTCTTTTAATTCAGAATCCTAACTATACAATGTATTAATACGTAAAATCAAAACATAACACAAAAATCAATTAATCTGTACCAGAAGTGACAGTGCAACATAGCAGATAAAGAACAAACCTCCATTGCCAGTAATCAGCTGGATCCTTGGTGCATCTGTGTGTGTGTGTGTGTGTGGTGGGGGACACTAAGATTCACTGAAAAGTCCTTAAAAAGTAGGATTTCATTTACCATTCCTTTAAACAAGTTTAAACAAACTTTATTTAAATTGTTTGTACCAACATTTGCCATTATGAGACAATCTGGCAAGGTGAATACAAAGTACTGTCAGCTTTGAGAGTGTTAGTTATTAAATGTTTACCAATTTAACCATGCACCTAATGCATGTCTTAGCACCCCCATCAGAAAAATTGTGAAACACCAAAAGAAGGAAGACGTTGATTCACAACAATGGACACTTTTCACATATGTATCATAGTGAGGTAAACACAGTTGTAGCTAAAAAAAATATTGCCAATTGGTACACCAAAATCAAACCAACCATCTAATAAATGTATTAACTCCAGCTGTGTTTACCCTGTTATAACATGTCTGAGGGTCATGAGGGTCTTTCCTGTAATGTTCTCCTGAAAATTAAATAAAGGATTGATGATGATGATGATGACTAATATCTTATATAGTACTGCAGTTGATACTTACTAGTGATGGACTTGTCTATCTGTTGGGTGTCGGTTCTCCCCCGTAAACCTTGTTCCAATGCTTGATCTAAAAAAAATTTAAGCAAGTTTCTTATCATTAGCAGTTCTCAGTGTTGGAAATGGGAATGTAAAAATTGCTCAAAGAAACCGGCAGCTACACATACACTACCGGTCAAAAGTTTTGAAACACTTGACTGAAATGTTTCTCATGATCTTAAAAATCTTTTGATCTGAAGGCGTATGCTTAAAAGTTTGAAATAAGTTTTGTAGACAAAAATATAATTGTGGCACCATATTAATTTATTTTATTATAAAACAAAAATTTAATAAATAAATAAAAAAAAAAGTTCTTGAAATTGATGACTTGGACCAAATAATAAAGAAAAGCAGCCAATAAGTGCCCAACATAGATGGGAACTTCTTCAATACTGTTTAAAAAGCATCCCAGGGTGATACCACAAGAAGTTGGTTGAGAAAATGTCAAGAGTACATGTCTGCAAATTCTAGGCAAAGAGTGACTACTTTGAAGATGCTAAAATATAACACAGTTTTTATTTATTTTGTATTTTGTTTAGTCACTAAGCAAACAAATTGGCCCAGTTGCTAGGGAGGGTAGAGTCACATGGGGTAACCTCTTCGTGGTCGCGATTAGTGGTTCTCGCTCTCAGTGGGGCGTGTGGTAAGTTGTGCATGGATGGCAGAGAGTAGCATGAGTCTCCACATTCTGGGAGTCTCCGCGGTGTCATGCACAACGAGCCACATGATAAGATGCTCGGATTGACTGTCTCAGAAGCGGAGGCAACTGAGACTTGTCCTCCGCCATCCGGATTGAGGTGAGTAACCACGCCACCATGAGTACCTACTAAGTAGTGGGAATTGGGCATTCCAAATTGGGGAGAAAAAGGGATAAAAAAAACTCTATATTATGCTGTTTTCAGCTTTCCTTCTACCCTGACCAGTCCCCCAGTCCCTGTCACTGAAAAACACCCCTACAGCATGGTGTTATCACCACCATGTTTCACCGTTGGGATGGTATTGGAATTGTGTAGTATACTTTTGAAATTGAGGCCAAACAGTTCAATCATCGTTTCATCAGACCAGAGAATCTTGTTTCTGCTTTTTTGCAAATTCCAAGCGGGCTTTCATGTGTGTGGAGAGGCTTCCTTCTGGCCACTCTGCTATAAAACCCAGATTGGTGGAGTGTTGCAGTGATTGTTATCCTTATGCAGTTTTCTCCCATCTCCACACATGATCTCTGGAGCTCAACCAGAGTGACCATCAGGTTCTTGGTCACCTCTCTTACTAAGGCCCTTCTCCCCGACTGCTCAGTTTGGCCAGGCGGACAGTTCTAGGAAGAGTCCTGGTTGTTCCAAACGTCTTCCATTTAAGAATTATAGAGGCGGTGGCCTAGGTAGCTCAGCGAGTAAAGACACTGACTACCACCCCTGGAGTCGCGAGTTCAAATCCAGGGCATGCTGAGTGACTCCGGCCAGGTCTTCTAAGCAACCAAATTGGCCCGGTTGCTAGGGAGGGTAGAGTCACATGGGGTAACCTCCTCGTGGTCGCTATAATGTGGTTCTCGCTCTTGGTGGGCCGCGTGGTGAGTTGTGCATGGATGCCACAGAGAATAGCGTGAAGCCTCCACATGTGCTATGTTTCCATGTGATTTCTCCACATGTTAGATGCACGGATTGACGGTCTCAGACGTGGAAGCAACTGAGATTCGTCCTACGCCACCCAGATTGAGGTGAGTCACTATGCCACCATGAGGACTTATAGCACATTGGGAATTGGGCATTCCAAATTGGGGAGAAAAAGTGGAGAAAATAAAAATGCAAATAAAAAAATAATTATGGAGGCCACTGTGCTCTTGGGAACCTTTAATGCAGCAGAATTTTTTTGTAGCCATCCCCAGATCTGTGCCTTGACACAATCCTGTCTCTGAGCTCTGTAGGCAGTTCCTTTGAACTCATGGCTTGGTTTTTGCTCTGATATGCATTTTCAGCTGTTAGACCTTATATAGACAGGTGTGTGCCTTTTCAAATCATGTCCAATTAATTAAATTTGCCACAGGTGGACTCAAATCCAAGTGTAGAAACATCTCAAAGATGATCCAGTGAAATGGGATGCACCTGAGCTAAATTTCAAGTGTTATAGCAAAGGGCCTGAATCCTTTTGTTAGTCATTATGGGGTATGAAGTTCACTGATGTGAAAAAAAAATAATAATGTAAAAATATTTAGCATAAGGCTGCAATATAACAAAATGTGGAAAAAATGAATGGGTCTGAATACTTTCTGAATGCAATGTATGCTTGTTTGTGTATTTATGTGTATGTATGCATGAATTTTCAAGTTCAAGTTCAAGTGGTTTTTTTATTGTCGTTCAACCATATACAGTTAGTATAGTACACAGCAAAATGAGACAGCGTTCCTCCAGGACCATGGTGCTACATAAAACAACATAGGACAAACACAGAACCACATGAGACTACACAGACTGAATAAAACCTACACATACCTACATAAAGTGCACGTGCAAACGTGTGCAAAAAGTACAGGACAGTACAATAATTACTAAAAAGGTAAAAGGTAAAAGGTAAACAGGACAATAGGCATAGTAAGAGACAGTGAGAGACAGTGCAGCGCCGACCAGTACACATTTCTAATCTAAGTAGTGCAAAAAGATGACACTTTCTAAAAATACCAAATGTAAACATAACATACTATGAAATAGTGTTCTATGGACATAGCAGTTATTGAGGTAGCAGCCAGGTATAAAGTGAAAAATAATTAAGTGCAACTCTGGATATGTGCAAAAGTTGGATGGTGTGTGTGTGTGTGTGTGTGTGTGTGTGTGTGTGTGCCAGTCCAGTCTCTTGAGTATTGAGGAGTCTGATGGCTTGGGGGAAGAAGCTGTTACACAGTCTGGCCGTGAGGGCCCGAATGCTTCAGTACCTCTTGCCAGATGGCAGGAGGGTGAAGAGTTTGTGTGAGGGGTGTGTGGGGTCATCCACAATGCTAGTTGCCAGCCTTCCGTGGGTTGACTCTACGTAGAGTTTTCCTCACATCAGCTGTGGTAAGACATAGCACCTGGTTGTTGGGAGGAGGGGTGGTTTTCCTCACCGCCACGTCGTTCTGCGCCTCAAACTGAGCGTAGAAGTCGTTCAGCCATCTGGAAGGGAGGCATCATTGTCACAGGCAACTGATGTTGTCAGGTAGTTGGTGATGGCCTGGATGCCCTGCCACATGCACCAGCGATGAGCAGTAGCAAGAGACTAGCATAGAGTTCTTGCACCATTCCGTGTTGATGTAAACACACAAGATACCACCGCGAGTCATACCGCACAGAGCTGCATTTCTGTCGGCACAAAACGAGGCGAGCCCGTCTAGCTGAATGGCGGCATCCGGAACTCTGTCGCTGAGCCACGTCTCCGTGAAAACAAAGACACAGCAGTCTCTAAACTCACACCGCATAGTCTGCTGGAGTCGGATGTAGTCCAGTTTATTGTCCAGGGAGCAAACATTTGAGAGCAGGATAGATGGGAGAGCCGGCCAGCTAGGGTTTGTTTTTAGCCTAGCATGGACTCCCGCCCTCTTGCCACGCTTCCGCTTCCGCGTACGACATCCCCTCCCCTGGCCACCGGCATCAGGCGATGGCGAGGACTGGAGGCCTGGTCTGCACAGCAAGCCGAGGTCGCGTAGCTTCTCCTGCAGATCATCATGCAGCTTGGTCGTTGCATGATTCTTGTATTTGAGCAGTGTCTGGCTATGGTAAACACGAACACCGGTTGCTCCGATGTCCATGTGCCGTAAAAGTCGGGCTAAGAAACAAAAAATAGCACCATTTTGGATCCGGAGCGGCCGCTGCGTGCTACCGCGCCACCATCTTGGAATGTTTCTGTTTATAATTAAATTGGTGCTATACAAATGAAAATAAATTAAATTGGAACTTGGTTTCATGAAACAAATTAGTAAGAACAAATCCAATCTCTGTATGTCTTGCCTCTGTTTGCTGATTTGTTCCTGGGTTTAATTCTGTACCCCACCATCTGGTGATATCTTGTCACTCCTGGTTCTTCAGCCTTCTCATGATCTCAAAGGTGATGCACTGCTGTGGTCATTTGCTGTGTGAAGTACAGTTGGACACAGTGAAGAATATTGTCAATTATATCTCAGAGCTATTACCTTGGAATATTGGACATTAATTAATAACTTCCATTCTGTTTAGAGATCAGTAACTGCACACCACACCTTTGATATACATATATTTTTTTCTGGTCCAATAAATACAACAGTACTCCTCAACAAGCAGATGTGCATGCCTATTGTAGTTGTGCTGTAATCTGTTTACAAATTAAGTGACTGTCAGTTTACCATACCACCATACCACCAGTCATTGTACATGGTGGCAATGGTTGGCAACTATGTACATTTAATTTCTAACAGTATACACAATGTCTCTCACACACACACGCGATACGGTCATAAATGTAAGTTAGACTACATTAAAACTTTTCAGTGAATTTACAGATTTACTTAATTACTGGCTTAAAACAGAAGAAAGGCGGTAGCAATGTCACTACTCACCAAAACTGCTATCGTCAAGTAAACATTAACGTTAATTTACCTCTTAAATTCATACTGAGTTAATTTGAACTTTAAAGAAGCTGACAACATTAACACATACTAGCAACACACAGCAACACTGGCTACTACTACATTGAAATATGTACTAATATCTCGATTAGCATCTCACTTTAACACACAACATCTTGATGAAGAAGTAAATATACACATACAGAGGTATTTACCTTCTGCAGGTTGTGATATGTCCGTTACCCATTGGTGAAACTCTTACTGGGCATAATTACACTCTTTACAACTTTCACACGTCTCATCTGTTTTCCCCATTTTTAGATTGGGCTACATAAATTAAGGGTATGAAAACAAAACAATGTTACGTTAGGTTGTTACAGAAAATAACAGGGAAAATGTTTTCTTACATGATATCGCCATATTTTTGCAAGATATAAGTTCACTTAACTTACATGATCAAACAGCTCCCGTCTATGTCTTCCTCTGTGACCATATTCAGTTTTTTGGTTCTCGGTTGACATCCAACAACTCAAATTCGATCAAAATAAGAATTTAGCAGGAAGATGTAAAATAATCCAGGTAACAGCCATTTCTAGTGGGCCGTGGCAAGTAGCAGTGCGGATGGCAGCAGCAGCACACCCGCTCAAACAGACGTATTTTCAAACAAGATCGGTGAGAGGCGCGAACAGTTCTCATTGGCTGAATGACAGTCATGATGAGACAGCCAATAGCAATTGTTTCAGCATGGTAACATATCGACTATAGGAAAAGGTGACTTGTTTTAAAAGAAAGAATATAAATGTGTGTAATTACATTTATTTGTAGGCTGTTGTATTTAATTTATTTCTTAAATGGTGTTTTCTTTGAAGTGTATGAATAAAAAATGAATAATGTATGGTAAAGTTATTAATACATATATGTTTACACACACACAAACACACACACACACACACACACATGCACACACACACGCATGCGCACACACACACTTTTTTCACTATAATAGTGAGGACATCTCATAGACTTCCACTGATTTCATAGAAGGCTAAAGATATTTTATATCCCCTAACCCTCACAGAAACCTGTGCATCTCAGTAGACTTAAAGCTAAACATGATTTGGCCGATTTATGAGCCTTTTTTTTTACTAGTGAGGACCACCTAAAATGTCTCACTAGTTGGCTTTCTACAGGTTTCACTATATTAGTGAGGACATTTTGGACATTGTGGCTATTGTGAATGCATTCAATAGAAAGTATACACTAAATCACAGATGGGAAAAAGTTTATGCTGCTCTCTTGGGGTTAAAACTTTCAAGCAAGTTGCTGCTCTAAAGGACTTAAAGCATATCAATCTTGCATCAACTCCTTCCTGCCTGGACTATTGCAATGCATTGTTTTCCTGACTTTGCCTTTACTCATTTTACTTTTGTCAGATTCATTGGCATGTATGTGCTTTTACTCACTGTGACATAACTGATTTGGTGTGGCCAGAGGTGTAATATGACTGAAAGTTTCAACCTCGAGAGCAGTGCAGCTTTGTACTCTTTCAAAAAGCCAATGGATTATGTTTGATGTAATGAACAAAGTTTGCTAAATTTGTATCCAGAATTACAGAGTTTGAATGTAAAAGTACACATAAATATAAAATTAATAAGATTTACCTTAAAATTACAAAGAAAAACTTTAAATTGTTAGTATGGACATAAACCTTTATATAATGAGCTACATATTTAATTACAGATAATTATTGTCATTTTACATAAATTTGTCTGTAATTTTAGAAAGCAGAAAAAAATACGGTATAAATTATATAGTAATTTTTCTAGAAAAAAAATGAGAAATACATGTAATTTGTCATTATTGTCATAAAACTTCAAATGCCAGTTGGGTTGTTAATTTACAGATAATGTCTGTAATTTTACAGAGTTTTGAATACAAATTAAAACAATGGAAAACTGCTGCAAAAATGTATAGTTATTTTCTGTAAAATTAGGATTTTTTTTTTACAGTGCATGAATTCCATCTTGTTCGGTTCAGTTAGCGCATCACTAATGTGTGCTGATATTTAATGTGTTATATTTAAAGAGCTCCAGATTTACTTCAGTTGCACATTTGCGTAATTCCGAATAGATTTGGCCATCACAAGTTTCTAAACAAATCTAAAGTAACCACATGGTACCAGGGTTGTGTGGAGTGAGGAAGAGATGAGAGCATTTTATCTTGTTTGAGTTGACAATATCTTCATGCTCCTTCCAATCTAAACACAGAAACAACAACACACACACACTTCCTTCATTTTCCCATCAAAATAAAGGCTTGAGACCATATAGCACTGCAACATGTGAAATTATTACAGAAATATATTACTATTGTATATCGTAATTTTTTTTTTAAAGGTGCAGTATGTAAAATTCAGAAACCCTTGTTATTAATGACACCTGTGGCCGTTAAGTGAACTGCAGCCAGCTACATGTTGCTTGTGCACACTCCATAGGGACGCGAGCGAGCGAGCATCGACCAAAACAATGACATAACATACAAAAGAGACTGAACGTGATCCACTGGCATCATGCTGACAGATGAGGTAGCATAATTAATATTACACAGTTATGATTGTTTACTACAAACTTTGAGACTGTATATTATATTTGACTCTCCAGTGCTGGAACAGGGCTAAAACAAAGTGTGGATAGGTCTGGCTGTGCGAGACTGTAGTTTGAAGTAATCACTTTTCTTTGCATGATACATTGAATGCATTTATACAATAGCCTATGTTGGCGTTAGCTCGCTAGTCAGCTTTATCAGTAGCTGTTAGCTAAATTTGGTGGATGATGACAGTAGCTGTTTATAAAATAGACTGTACATTATAAATATGTTGACACAATTCAGTATTGATGTGATTCCATCACAACTGTCATTTTGATATATCGATGTGCTATTTTTTTATAATAATAGAATGTATATATTTTCTGTATAACCAAGTTAAGTTACACTAATGAATGGGTCTTTTTGCATTATCTTGAACATTGTCTAGCATTCATTTTATGTGTTATTGTAGTTTAGCTAAAATTACCCAGATCAATCCTTATGGCCTATATTTCACATGCTTTTCAGTTATGTAAGCTTACCTGTCCAATAAGAAGAACGCCAATTCAGGGTCTGTTTTGATCCCCAAAACCTAACAAAGGTCCCTCCAGGAATCAAATACCCTTCCGATGTTCACTCTAGTTTTCGCTCGACCACGATCACGTTCCTGCTTAGCCAGACGGGATTCAGTAGATAAATGTTTTTTTTTTTTTTTTTTTTTTTTTGGCTTACTCTGAGTTTATGTAGGAGTCGGTGTTGTGCTGGGAGCTGGACATTTGCTGGATTCCATCTCTAAGATAACATTACCTAGTGTTTTTTTTTTTTTTTTTGCCTTTGTAAGGATTTTTATTATTTTTTTTACTTATAAAATGACATCCTTTTATGCCAAATACTTCAGTTGAATCAATTAATCCAATTTGAGTAATGAAATACTGTTACCAATAAAATTAAATCTACATCAACTAACATTTGTAGGGCTGGGTATTCGCATTGATTTATCAATTTAATTTGATTAAAAGATATTCCAATTTTGATTAGATTCAATATAAATGAATTTGGGAATATTTCATTATTGCAGAGAATTAGGCTCAGGACCCAAACGTAGAGTGAAAAAAAAAAAAAAAAGGAATTTATTTATATACAAAAATAAATAAATAAATAAAAAACTAAAACTCCCACAAGGGGTAAAACATACAAGTCCAGGGCAGAGCTACAGTTCATCACATTCCCAGTGGGTCAGAAGTTTACATAAACTTTTTAGTATTTGGTAGATTGCCTTTAAATTGTTTAACTTGGGTCAAATGTTTTGGGTAGCCTTCCACAAGCTTCTCACAATAAGTTGCTGGTATTTTGGCCCATTCCTCCGGACAGAACTGGTGTAACTGAGTCAGGTTTGTAGGCCTCTTTGCTTGCACATGCTTTTTCGGATTGAGATCAGGGCTTTGTGATGGCCACTCCAATACCTTGACTTTGTTGTCCTTAAGCCATTTTGTCACATCTTTGGAGGTATGCTTGGGGTCGTTGTCCATTTGGAAGACCCATTTGCGACTGAGCTTTAACTTCCTGGCTGATGTCTTGAGATGTTGCTTCAATATATACACACAATTTTCCTTCCTCATGATGCCATCTATTTTGCTGCAGTCCCTCCTGCAGCAAAGCACCCCCACAACATGATACTGCCTCCCCCATGCTTCACGGTTGGGATGGTGTTCTTCGGCTTGCAAGCCTCATCCTTTTTCCTCCAAACATAACAATGTCATAATGACATTATGGCCAAACAGTTAACTTTTTGTTTCATCAGAACAGAGGACATTTCTCCAAAAAGTAAGATCTTTGTCCCCATGTGCACTTGTAAACTGTAGTCTGGCTTTTTTATGGCGGTTTTGGAGCAGTGGCTTCTTCCTTACTGAGCAGTCTTTCAGGTATGTATATAGGACTCGTTTTACTGTGGATATAGATACTTGTCTACCTGTTTCCTCCAGCATCTTCACAAGGTCCTTTGCTATTGTTCTGGGATTGATTTGCACTTTTCGTACAAAACTATGTTCATATCTTGGAGACAGAATGCGCCTCCTTCCTGAGCGGTATGATGGCTGCGTGGTCACATGGTGTATATACTTGTGTTCTATTGTTTGTACAGATGAATGTGGTACCTTCAGGCATTTGGAAATCGCTCCTAAGGATGAACCAGACTGTGGAGGTCCACAATTTTTTTTCTGAGGTCTTGGCTGATTTCTTTTGATTTTCCCATGATGTCAAGCAAAGAAGCAATGTGTTTAAAGGTAGGCCTTAAAATACATTCACAGGTAATCCTCTAGTTGACTCCAATTAGACAATTAGCCTATCAGAATCTAATTGGCTAATTGCCTAAAGGCTTGACATAATTTTCTGGATTTTTCCCAAGCTGCTTATAGGCACAGTTAACTCAGTGGATGTAAACTTCTGACCCACTGGAATTGTGATATAGTCAATTAAAAGTGAAAAAGCCTGTCTGTAAACAATTGTTGGAAAAATTACGTGTGTCATGCACAAAGTAGGTGTCCTAAAATACTTGCCAAAACTATAGTTTGCTAATATGAAATATGTGGAGTGGTTAAAAAATGAGTTTTAATGACTTCAACCTAAGTGTATGTAAACTTCTGACTTCAGTTGTAACTGAAGAGGGGCTGGGGCAGACAAAACAGGGACCAGGACAGACCAGACCGAACAGAGATGGGAAACCAGACTGATAAGACATGAACTAGACCAACTGGAACACGAGACCAACACTGACTGAACAAACAAGACAAACTGCGGGCGGAGGGAAGTACTGCTGCAGTGACAGCCTCCACCTCCTGCTGGTCAGCTATAAGTGAAGCTTGAGGAGCTGGCAGGGACTGGGAGGTGGGAGTGTTGAAGTTGGGTTCCCACAGCCCGAGTAGGAACCTTTCTTCCATTATCTCAACGATGCGATCTACCACCTCCCAGAAGGACCATTTTTGCAGGTCTCCCCATATCTCCCAATCAACTGGCTCTTCAAGTCCGGACAGGAACTGATGTAATAGGGTGGCCTCACCATAACCCAAGCCCTGAGCCGCATCGAGCAATGCCTCAGCGTAAACACCAAAATAGTGCTTGCCCTGATGCCAACTCCTCGGATCACGGCTCAAGGCTAGGTAATGGGAGACCGGTTCCTGCCAGTCTGGAGTGGGAGAAAAAAAAATCTCTGCTGGGTCCATCTTGTCTAGTTCGTAATGTCAAGATTGCAGAGAATGAGGCTCAGGACCCAAAGGCAGAGTAAAAAAAAATACAAAATATAAATAAAAAACAAACTAAAACTCCCACAAGGGGGAAAACAAACAAGTCCAGGGCAGAGCTAACTGAAGAGAGGCTGGGGCAGACGAAACAGGGACCAGGACCGAACAGGGATGGGAAACCAGACTGATAAGACACAAACTAGACCGACTGGAACACTGGACAGCAAACACGAGGAGACTAAAATAGGGGAGAAAACAAAGAAATGGGGTATGATGTAAGACAGAGAGAAACACTGTGATACAGAAACAAAACAAAGTCACGTCTTCTCACAAGACAACAAAACACCCGAATGGTTTGAGCGCACATCGCCAAGACAATGAGGCAATATACGCCCATGCCAGCCGTCAAACAAGATGAGAGAATGCGTAGCAACGGCAAATAAAGCGATGCCACGCATTCTCACACTAAACAAAATTTTAGCGTACATCGCGAGGCAAACGCCATGCGATGCACGCAACAACAACAAGACAGGTTACCTGTGCTAGTCACTAGAACAGTTTTTTTTTAATTAGATGAGCAACAGGTCACAGAATATAGTGCGGGAGCACAAATCCAAACAGAGGTGGAGCGAGAAAAATGAAGTACCCATCTGTGCACGTCGATGATGTGATGATCTGGCATGATACTTTGCAGATTCGGCAACATCTACCCAATGGACATTGTGCTGCAAACAATGTTCTGTGAAAATTCAAATGAAGATTGTGATGTAGTATTTATAACTATATCAGATGTTATTCATTTTTGAAAATTTTTGTGACATTTTTGCCCTGAGCCCCGGTTTATTTCCAATATCAAACCATGACCATTACCATGACTATTATATTGTAGAACATGACTGTGATAACAGCCTGTCAGTATATTGGAAAGTGAAAAAAAGCTGTTGTTCTTTTCCATATGCACACTGCTTGATGAAATGTTTTGCACAGTGTTTGTCTGCCAAGTTTTGAACAATGTTTTGCACAGTGTTCATTAAAAGTAAAATGTCTGTGATGAAATACTTGCAGCATGATGTATGCAATAATTAGCTCTGTTCTTTATCTGTTAATCATTCATGTGCATGGTTTAATATTGATAATATGCAAATCTGTTTCACACAACCCTTGTAAGTTTGTAAATTACAAATAACTAAAGCATTTTCAAAGAGAAAATGACTTCAGTTCAATGTAATATGACTTTAACATTGTCAAATTTGAAATTGATTGGGAAGATTTTTATGATTTCTCTTAAATATTAATTATTTTCTGCCACCCCGTTAGCATATTGCAATGAACATGAACATTAACATATTAAATTTTATTCATGGAGAGCCTTACCATTTTAAAACTTAAAAAATCTGCAAATCAAAAAATGTCTTAACTTCAATTAGGGATTCTTCAATGCTGCAATAAGACATGTACACTGTGAAATGTGGTAACCTCCAATTGTTACTTATGGAGCTATTTCTACCTGATCTAACCCTTAAAATAAGTTTTGTTGATGTACCCTACTGTTCAGGTTATTCAGGTTGATTCATTGATTTTAATTTTTTTTTTTTTTTTTTTTTTTTTACTTGAATCAAACCAATTTAATTTAGATGTTACATATAAAGCACATATTGGTTAACTTTTTTCAATGGTAAGGACCATAGGCAAACCATAGGCGTTGATAGACCCTATTTAGGGGGGCTCTGAATATGTGATTTCGCTTATTGAAAACATCATTCCCTTAACAGTGATTTATTCACTTTAAACTTTGACAAGGATTTAACATGTTTATTAATAGTGATGTTTCATTTGTGAATGAAGCTGTCTTTTTGAATGAACCTTTTAAGTGAACAAATCATTCTCGTTCACCTCCATACACTGACTCATATTTTTGTTTACTGACGTCTCTCTCTTTCGAAACCAATGAGCTCTGCTGCTTTACATGCCTGTAAAGACTGACTATAGATTGAGCCAATAGCATTCGAGTGCATGTTGAGAAGGAGCATATCATTGGTTTGACCCGCTGAACGAATGCACCCCTTCACTGAACTAGTCGGTCATTTGAGTCTGAACGAGAAGAGAGGTGATTCGTAAACTAACTGAATATTGTTGCTGTCTGATGAAAAACACATATCTCCTAAAAACTAATTTTTCAAGAGCATGGAAAAATCTTTTTCTCATAAACAATCTTACAAGATATTTGTTAAACAGACAGCCTTTTCATTGGTCATTTTGATGCACAATTCAAACAGTAAGAAGAGGTTATTCGGTGCATTCGGTCTATGGTAAAAAGTCAAAAATTGGCAAAAGTGGAGATACGTGTTTTTCACCGGACAGCTACAATATTCTGGTAAACTCTTTCACAAATGATTCATGAATGAAGATCTGCTGAACGACTGAGAGGAACCATGTCGTTCATTCAGTTTGGCATGTGAGTCAATTGCATTCAACAAGGAGAGATTGGTGAAATGCACTTAAAGGAGTAGTTCACCCAAAAATGAAAATTCTCTCATTATTTGCTTACCCTGATGCCATACCAGATGTGTATGACTGTCTTTCTTCAGTAGAACACAAATGAAGATTTTTAGAAGAAGATAAAGCTCTGTCAGAATGCAAGTACATGGGTGCCAGCACTTTGACGGTCCAAAAGTCACATTTAGACAGCATAAAATAATCCATGCGACTCCAGTCGATCAAAGAATGTCTTCTGAAGCGAATCGATAGGTTTATGTAAGAAACAAGTCGATAATGAAAGTTTTTAACTTTAAATTGGCGCTTCCATCCAGGGCTCTGATGCTGTTTGAAATGGCCTAACTCTCGCGTGACGTTCGTTCTTCTGTTGGAAATAAGCGGCACGTCCAACGTGCTTTTGTCACGCAACAGCAGCGCGATGCGTCAGATGCTGGCAGGGCCACCTGGGGCCGCCTCCTTGTGGGCCCACCACCTGCAAGGAAAAAATAGGGGATCGGTGCGATGCCCAATGGGTAACAGGCGAAGGCGGGGCCTGTGCGGACTGGACCTTGGTTACAGAAACTGGCTTTTGGAACATGTAATGTGACCTCACTGGTGAGGAAGGAGCCAGAATTAGTGTGTGAGATTGATAGATACCAGCTAGATAATGTTGGATTCACTTCTACACGCTGTTCTGGCTCTGGAACCAAACTCCCGTACAGGGGTTGGACTCTCTCCTTCTCCAGAGTTGCTCAGGGTGAAAGGCATCGAGCAGGTGTGGGTATACTCACAAGTCCCCGGCATGGTGTTACGATCTTGGAGTTTAACCCAGCAGGTGAGAGGGTCTCCTCATTGCAACTTCGTGTTGCAGAGAGAAAAGCTCTGACTGTGGTCTGTGCTTATGCACCGAACCGCAGTCCAGAGTATTCTGTTTTCTTGGAGACCCTAGGAGGGGCCCTGGAGGGGGTGCCAGCTGGGGACTTCATAGTTTTGCTGGGTGACTTCAATGCCCATGTTGGCAACAGTGGAGATATCTGGAGGAGAGTGATTAGGAGGAACAGCCTGCCTGATCTGAACCGGAGCTGTGTTCTGTATTGGACTTCTGTGCTAGTCATGGATTGGCCATAACAAACACCATGTTCGAAAATAAGGTTGTTCATAAGTGTACTTGGTACCAGAGCACCTTAGGCCAAAGGTCAATGATCGACTTTATTGTTGTATCATCAGACCTGTGGCTGTATGTTCTGAACACTCGGGTGAAGAGGGGAGCTGAGCTGTCAACTGATCACCACCTGGTGGTGAGTTGGATCAGATGGCGGGGGAAACTGTCAGATAGACCTGGCAAACCCAAACGGATTGTGAGGGTGAACTGGGAACGTTTGGAGGAGACCCATTTCCAGAAAATTTTAATTGGCACCTCCAGAGGAGCTTCTCCACATCCAGGAGGAGGCTAGAGACATGGTGTCTGAGTGGACCCTGTTTAAGGCCTCCACCTCAGAGGCAGCCACTGTGAGCTGTGGCTGGAAGGTTGTTGGTGCCTGTCAGGGTAGCAATCCTAGAACCCGCTGGTGGACACCTGTGGTGAAGGAAGCCATTAGGCTGAAGAAAGAGGCTTTTTGGGATTGGTTAGCCCACATAACTCTGGACTCGGCTGACAGATACCAGCAGGCCAGAAGGAGGCAGAGGTTGTGGAAGTGAAAACCCGGGTGTGGGAGGAGTTTGGGGAGGCCATGGAGAAAGAATTTTGATTGGCCTCAAAGAGGTTCTGGCACACCGTAAGATGTCTCAGGTGTGGCAAGCAGGGATTTTTCCAGGCCGTTGTTGGCTGGGGCTGGGAACTGTTAACCTCGCCTGGCGATATAGTTGAGTGGTGGAAGGAACACTTTGAGGAACTCCTAAACCCAACTAACATGCACTCTGTGGAGGAGGCAGGGACGGAGGACTTGGGGGGGGGTTTCCCTGGCAGAGGTCACTGAGATAGTCAAAGAGCTCCAAAGTGGCATGGCGCCAAGGTGGATGTGAGATGCTGAAGGCCCTGAATGTTGTTGGGCTGTCATGGCTGACACACCTTTTCAGCATTGCATGGATGTCTGTGGTGGCACCTAGGGATTGGCAGACAGGTGTGGTGGTTCCCATTTTTAAAAAGGGGGACCAGAGGGTGTGTTCCAACTATCGAGGGATCACACTTCTCAGCCTACCTGGGAAAGCTTATGCCAGGGTGCTGGAGAGGAGACTCCGGCCAATTGTTGAACCTAGGACTGAGGAGGAACAATGCAGATTCCATCCCGGTTGTGGAACAGTGGATCAGATCTTTACCTTAGCACGGGTCCTAGGGGGGCGTGGGTGTTTGCTCATCCAGTTTACATGTGTTTTGTGGACTTGGAGAAGGCATACGACCATGTCCCCCGGGATGTCCTGTAGGGGACGCTGTGGCAGAATGGGGTACCTGGGCTGCTAATGCGTGCCATTTGGTCCCTGTATAACCATTGTGAGAGCTGAGTCTGCACCCTCTTCAATAAGTCAAGCTTGTTCACAGTGGGCGTTGGACTCCTGTTTGTGGTATTCATGATAGGTTCTCAAGGCGCAGCCGAGGTGTGTCCAATTTGGGGGTCTCAGGACTGCATCCCTGCTATTTGCAGATGATGTGGTCCTGTTGGCATCAACATGCTGTCAACTCCAGCATGCACTTGGAAGGTTTACAGCCGAGTGTGAAGCGGTTGGGATGTGGGTCAGCACCTCCAAGTCTGAGACCATGGTTCTCTGCTAGAAAAGGGTGAATTTCTCTCTTCAGGTAGGGAGGGAGCAGCTGCCACAAGTGGAGGATTTCAAGTAACTTGGGGTCTTGTTCATGAGTGAGGGAGATCAGTGCAGTGTCTTTAGTAATGTGGTCGATATACTGGACCGTGGCGGTGAAGAAGGAGCTGAGCCTGAAGGTGAAGCTCTCAATTTACCAGTTGATATAAGTTCCAACCCTCACCTATGGTCATGAGCTGATATCCGAGAGGGGCTCAGATTAGAACCGCTGCTCCTCCGTGTTGAAAGGAGCCAGTTGAGGTGGTTTGGGCATCTAATTAGGGTGCCTCCTGGACACCTTCCTGCAGAGGTGTTTTGGGCATGTCCAACTGGGAGAAGAACCAGGGGAAGACCCAGAACAGGCTAGAGGGATTATATCTCTCTGCTGGCCTGGGAACACCTCAGAATCCCCCAGGATGAGGATGTGGCCGAGGAAAAGGACATATGAGCTACTTTGCTTAGTCTGCTGCCACCGCGACCCGGTCCTGGATAAGCGGACGAAGATGGATGGATGGATGGTTAACGTTTTAATTATTGATTTATTTTTTACATAAATGTATAGATTTGCTTCAGAAGACATTCATTGATCGACTGTGGATTACTTTTATGCTGCCTAAATATGACTTTTGGACCGTCAAAGTGTTGGCACCCGTGTATCTTCTTCTAAAAATCTTAATTTGTGTTCTGCTGAAGAATGACAGTCATACACATCTGGGATTGCATCAGAGTAAGTGAATAATGAGAGATTTTTCATTTTTGGGTGAACTATTCCTTTAAGACAAGTTTATTGGTATTTTCAAAACATTATCCCCAATTTATTAATGTTTAAAAATGACTGAAGACGTACAGTAAAAATGACATGAATTACAGATGGAAATGTTGTGCTTTAATGCACAGTGTAAGATATTTAGGCTTTTCTTAAACTTTTTCTTTGTCTTAGTAATAATTAAGCCCAGCATTTGACAAAATATAGGGGAAAAAAGACCTGCCATTTGTGGTGAAAAGACATACAAAAATGTGTTATTGTAGTCAAGCCTTTGAATGGGCATTTTGGTTATATCTGACCACCTCTTAAATGGTCTAATAAATACAGGAAGTACAGGTATAGGAGTATGGGATTTTAAAATATATATATACATTTTTACTTATATATAAGGATTCCTTGCTAATGTCAGTCTTTCTTTAAACTAAGATTCCAAAGCTTCGTCTAGTGCTGTACAAAACGTTGTGTTTCTACCCATCTTCTCTCATTTCCTGACTTATTGTAGTGTGTAACAGACAGTTGTGGCAAATGCCTTTATCTCTTTTTTTCTTTGAAAACAAAAGAGGGGAAAATATTTCTCCATTTCTCTCTACACCGTTAAGATGTCCTCTCAATAGTCCTTTCTACCTAGTGCTCCCTAAAGATTCAGAGCATTCAAAGATTCATTTGCATAACCTGAAAGCTTTCTTTTGTCTCCGGAAAGGTTGAATATGAGATCAGTTCAAACCAGCATGAAGTCCTACTGCAAATGGGTCCAACTCTTTCCTGTTTTTGCTGCCCTGTCTCTGGAGGATGAGGAGTAATTGACCATGTTTACATGCACTTAGGAAAATGGTTAATTCAAGGGTTTTTGCTGAAACGTCCTATTTTCTTACATCTTTAAAGGGATTAAGAGAAAGCGGGTTAATACACCTAGGTTCCTCCTGGACAAAGCTGCTTATGTGGCCATGTAAACACATAAATGGCATTCTTGCAGGGTTTTGAGGAGTGTGCATGTGCGTGGAACAGACCGGACACCATCAATAGGATGGAGCCCAACAACAAGTCAACAAAACATTTCTGAGAGTACAGTGGGAAAAGCACACTTTAAACTATACCCATTTATAAACACCACTGTAAAATATCAATGGTCCCTCACGTTGCGCTAAGACATTGAGGGAATCCTGGAGTTTTATGCAAAGGGAAACCAATATTGAAGTGCAATTTCGCTGCAGGTCGCGATAGAAAGATAAGGAAACAAATACAGCAACAACTCTGGAATATCTGGAAATAAAGTGAAGCAACAGAGAATAAAATAGTGAAGTCTTCCTCGGATACCATGTTTGTTATTTACACAAGCATTGCGGGGAAATTACGTTGCTGTGGAGAAAGCTGCTCACCGTAGTAAATGGTATACGGTAGTAAAGAGTACGCCGCTTATACGGTGCATGTAAACCACAACGCTGCTTTCTCACAAAACGCTGCTTTCTCGCAATAAGCCGCTTTCTGGTGTCCATATAAACGTAGTCATTGTTATTCTGTGGAAGAAGAGTTTTGGTTTGAGAAAGTAGCCTTTGGCTTGGATAGATGAGGACTGTGTCCAGTCTGTAATCAGACTTGCCACTCTAATGTAAAACAGCTTTTAGCATATGCCACTACAGTAACGTAAGGCTGAATTAGAGTCTGTCCCATATGATTTATAGGCTGGTGTTGAGACAGAGGAGTAAAAGAGAAGGAAAGGCAACAAGCTTGTTGTTAAAACAGAATCAATACACACAATTTCCTTTCCTGTGTTGTCATAACTCCAACATCTCAAAAGCTGACTATATGAGAAATAATAAAGTTAATCATGCCTGACTAGCTATGATGAATATCTCACAATACACCCACTGTAGCCCAACCTCATAAAATTATTAAAATACACTCTCCATCTGAGCACATGCAGTATCTTCAACTTTGAGAAGAGAGCTGATTTATCATAAAGTCCACAAAGTACACTACCAGTCAAACATTTGGACATACTTGAATGAATTTACACCTTTTATCTAAATGCTTAATACTTTCTTGCATTTGCTTTTGGTTAAACCTTTATGCATTAAAGGTTTAACCTCGGATCTTTAGTGACTCAGGACCTCATTCCACCCCCTGTACCTCATCCATTTTTTGTAGTTATGCCCACACATCTCTACTATTCCTCAACCTATCTATTCAGAATAGTGTAACAAAAATAAGTTAATAAGTAAATAAATAAAATGGCAAAATTGCAAACAATAAAAAGTATATAGGGTCATTAAAGATACTAGATATATAATAGTGTCTTGTCTCACAGAGTATATATATTTCTTTGTTTATTGCAATACAAATGAGTACTATATTCATACAAATGTCTACTATATCACGTTGATTTTCTGTGTGACAAGGGTGAATTATCAGTATTTCATATGTGTGTACACATACATATTATACATGCTATTTTTTTACTCAAGGTGGCTCTGATGTGTCAGTGATTGACATGATTTACATTTGATGATTCTTTTTTTTATGAAGAAGCAATGTAGAAGTAAACTATAGCAAGTGTAACACAGTATAATTTGGCTATTGTCATTTGGGTGTACTACTAAAATTATGTAGGTTGTTCGTCTGTTTAAACTCAAAAAGTACCTGAGACATGTGTAGCTTATGTGTAGCTTATGTGTTTTGTGTAGCTCAACATACAGTATATTCAGAAAGTATTCAGACCCCTTCATTTTTTTCACATTTTGTTGCTGCAGCCTTATGCTAAAATGCTTTAAAAAAATCATATCAATCTACACTCAGTAGTAATCATACCCCATAATGACAAAGCAAAAACCAGGCTTTTGATAACTTTGCAAATTTATTAAAAAGATTAATATCACATTGATATAAGTATTCAGACCCTTTGCTATGACACTTGAAATTTAGATAGGGTGCATCCAATTTCACTGGATCATCTTTGAGATGTTTCTACACTTTGATTGGAGTCCACCTGTGGCAAATTCAGTTGATTGGACATGATCTGGAAAGGCACACACCAGTCTTTAATATAAGGTCACATATAAGGTCTCACAGCTGAAAATGCATATCAGAGCAAAAACCAAGCCATGAGGCCAAAGGAACTGCCTGCAGAGCACAGACACAGGATTGTGTCAAGGCACAGATCTGGGGAAGGCTACAAACATTTTTCTGGCTGCATTGAAGGTTCCCAAGAGCACAGTGGCCTCCATAATTCTTAAATGGAAGAAGTTTGGAACAACCAGGACTCTTCCTAGAGCTGGCCGCCCGGTCATACTGAGCAATCAAGGGAGAAGGGCCTTGGTAAGAGAGGTGACCAAGAACCTGATGGTCACTCTGGTTGAGCTCCAGAGATCATGTGTGGAGATGGGAGAAACTTGCAGAAGGACAACCATCACTGCAACACTCCACCGATCTGGGCTTTATGGCAGAGTGGCCAGACGGAAGCCTCTTCTCAGTGCAAGACACAAAAAAGCACCTAAAGGACTCTCAGACTGTGAGAAACAAGATTCACTGGTTTGATGAAACGATGATTGAACTGTTTGGCCTCAATTCCAAGTGTCACATCTGGAGGAAACCAGGCATTGCTCATTACCTGCACAATACCATCCCAGTGGTGAAGCATGGTGGTGGTAGCATCATGCTGTTGGGGTGTTTTTCAGTGGCAAGGACTGGGGGACTGGTCGGGGTTGAAGGAAAGTTGAACGCAGCAAAATACAAAGATATCCTTAATAAAAAACCTGATCCAGAGCACTGAGGACCTCAGACTGGGCAGAAGGTTAACCTTTCAACAGGACAATGACCCTAAGAACACAGCCAAGACAATGCAAGAGTGGTTTAGGAATAACTCTGTGAATGTCCTTTGATTGGCCCAGCCAGAGCCCAGACTTGAACCCAATCGAACATCTCTGGAGAGACCTGAAAATGGCTGTCCACCAACGGTTCCCATCCAACCAGACAGAGCTTGAGAGGATCTGCAGAGAAGAATGGCAGAAAATCCCCAAATCTAGGTGTGCAAAGCTTGTCACATCATACCCAAAAATACTTGAGGCTGTAATCGCTGCCAAAGGTGCTTCAACTAATTATTGAGTTAAGGGTCTGAATACTTATGTCAATATGATATTTAAGTTTTTTCTTTTTAATAATTTGCAAAGTTATCAAAAATCTGTTTTTTGTTTGTCATTATGGGGTATGGCGTGTAGATTGATGTGAAATAAAAATAATCATTTCAAGCATTTTAGCATAAGGCTGCAACATAACGTGAAAAAAATGAAGGGGTCTGAATACTTTCTGAATGTATGTTTGACTCATGAAATGTCAGCATGGAAGTAATGAATCCTTTGAAAACATATTTTTCATGAATACTTTATGAATGCATTTTTTATATATATATATATATATATATATATATATATATACAGTATCTCACAGAAGTGAGTACACCCCTCACATTTTAGTAAATATTTTATTATATCTTTTCATGTGACAACACTGAAGAAATGACACTTTGCTACAATGTGAAGTAGTGAGTGTACAGCTTGTATAACAGTGCAAATTTGCTGTCCCCTCAAAATAACTCAACACACAGCCATTAATGTCTAAACCACTGGCAACAAAAGTGAGTACACCCCTAAGTGAAAATGTCCAAATTGGGAACAATTAGCCATTTTCCCTCCCCGGTGTCATGTGATTCGTTAGTGTTACAAGGTCTCAGGTGTGAATGGGGAGCAGGTGTGTTAAATTTGGTGTTATCGCTCTCACTCTCTCATACTGGTCACTGGAAGTTCAACATGGCATCTTATGGCAAAGAACTCTCTGAGGATCTGAAAAAAAGAATTGTTGCTCTACATAAAGATGGCCTAGGCTATAAGAAGATTGCCAAGACCCTGAAACTGAGCTGCAGCACGGTGGCCAAGACCATACAGCGGTTTAACAGGACAGGTTCCACTCAGAACAGGCCTCGCTATGGTCGACCAAAGAAGTTGAGTGCACGTGCTCAGCGTCATATCCAGAGGTTGTCTTTGGGAAATAGACGTATGAGTGCTGCAAGCATTGCTGCAGAGGTTGAAGGGGTGGGGGGGTCAGCCTGTCAGTGCTCAGACCATACACCGCACACTGCATCAAATTGGTCTGCATGGCTGTTGTCCCAGAAGGAAGCCTCTTCTAAAGATGATGCACAAGAAAGCCAGCAAACAGTTTGCTGAAGACAAGCAGACTAAGGACATGGATTACTGGAACCATGTCCTATGGTCTGATGAGACCAAGATAAACTTATTTGGTTCAGATGGTGTCAAGCGTGTGTGGCGGCAACCAGGTAAGGAGCACAAAGACAAGTGTGTCTTGCCTACAGTCAAGCATGGTGGTGGGAGTGTCATGGTCTGAGGCTGCATGAGTGTTGCCGGCACTGGGGAGCTACAGTTCATTAAGGGAACCATGAATGCCAACATGTACTGTGACATACTGAAGCAGAGCATGATCCCCTCCCTTCGGAGACTGGGCTGCAGGGCAGTATTCCAACATGATAACGACCCCAAACACACCTCCAAGACGACAACTGCCTTGCTAAAGAAGCTGAGGGTAAAGGTGATGGACTGGCCAAGCATGTCTCCAGACCTAAACCCTATTGAGCATATGTGGGGCATCCTCAAACGGAAGGTGGAGGAGCGCAAGGTCTCTAACATCCACCAGCTCCGTGATGTCGTCATGGAGGAGTGGAAAAGGACTCCAGTGGCAACCTGTGAAGCTCTGGTGAACTCCATGCCCAAGAGGGTTAAGGCAGTGAAAATAATGGTGGCCACACAAAATATTGACACTTTGGGCCCAATTTGGACATTTTCACTTAGGGGTGTACTCATTTTTGTTGCTAGTGGTTTAGACATTAATGGCTGTGTATTGAGTTATTTTGAGGGGACAGCAAATTTACACTGTTATACAAGCTGTACATTCACTACTTCACATTGTAGCGAAGTGTCATTTCTTCAGTGTTGTCGCATGAAAAGATATAATAAAATATTTACTAAAATGTGAGGGGTGTACTCACTTCTGTGAGATAATTTTATATATATATACAGTATTTTTTTTTTTTTCCTGTGGTACTCAAAAGTCATTTTCCTATTAAAATCATGGTTAGGTTTGGGTAAGGGGTTAGACTTTATGGTTAGGTTTGGTTTAGGGGATGAACGGACAAAAAATCACAATAACATTGTTCGTTGGTTTGTTTATTTTTGTTCTGTGGTAGTAAATGTCAACTATGATTTCTTATTTTGCCATCTTGTACTATTATAACAACTTGTCGTTAGACCAAGTTTTCAAAATTGTAATTATTATTACTTTTATTTTTTTAATTGATAAGTTGTACAGTAGTGGGGAAAGCAGCGGTCAAATGTCTAGGATACACAGTAAATATTATGATACTGTTTTAAAAGCATCCCTGGTGGTTATCTCATGAAATTGTTTAAGAGAATGCCCACAATGTATAGGAAGTGATTTCCCAATTCTCATACTTCCATTTGTTATTTTATATATCATTTTTATATTTATTTATTTTTTTATCCCATTTTCTCCCCAAGTTGGAATGCCCAATTCCCACTACTTAGTAGGTCCTCATGGTGGCACAGTTACTCACTCAAGTTTCAGTTGCCTCCGCTTCTGAGACAGTCAATCTGTGCATCTTATCACATGGCTCATTGTGCATGACACCGCGGAGACTCCCAGCATGTGGAGGCTCATGCTACTCTCCGCAATCCACGCACAACTTACCACGCGCCCCATTGAGAGCGAGAACCACTAATTGTGACCACGAGGAGGTTACCCCATGTAACTCTACCCACCCTAGCAATATTTTTGATGACTTTACTATTATCCTAAAATGTATAAAATAGTGATTTTATAGAATGACTAAGTGTTTCCAAACTTTTCACGAGTAGTTTCACAAAGACCTCTAACTACCTTTCAGTCAGGGATTGTTTATGTAATATATACAGTCTAATTGAAAGGAGATGAGTTCTCTACACTGCAAATGACTTTGGTCATTGTCTTGCATTGCAATGACTTTTGGTGGGAGATATTCAAGCCATCCAATCATGTGCTTAATGAAAGCATCCTCTCCTGCTTCATCCAGTAAGGTGCTTCATCATTCAGAACTTTCATTCAAGGTTTAAAAGCATATTTGCAGCAGTAAATCACTCTGGCAATCAGTCATTGATTGTGATGGATTACCATTCTTAATTACTGTAAATCTCACACTGCCAGAAGTAGAATAGGTGCTCTTTGGAATTGAACTAGTTGGAAACTTCTGCCAAAAGCAATGCAAAATATATATAGATAACCTCAGAGAGTGCATGTACAACCAGGACACACAGAAATCAAAAATATGGCAACGTATTTGCCCTATGGCTCCTGAGATTTATAATGTCATTTTTTTTTTCCAAAACTGCTAGGCGAGGAAGCACTGTTCTTAGCACTATTATTTTCTTTAGATATTTTTGGTGCCCTGAATGCCAAAGTGTCAGAAGACTCCTGAATGCACTTCAACCAATAATGAACAAGTGATTCATAAATAAGTTGCTAAAAGAGGTTTTCTAAGACTAGAAACAAGAACAAAGAGCTGTGACTATGAACAGAAAAGAGGCTTTTGTCTCAGAATTGTAAGATTTGAATGGATGGAAGGTGAAAAAATAGCTTTGAGCCGTGCTGTATGGGGAGTGCTTTGTCTTCAGCACAGAGATAACACATGACTGGATGGAAAGAAATGAGGCTTCATACTACCAACAATCCATTCTCAGTAATAAACCTTAGTCAGTAAACAGGTGTGTATGAGTTGGATGTCATATCCAACATTTCTCAAAAACTGTGAATAGAGTAGGAAATTTAAATGGTTATGCTATCCAGTTATGGATAAAACTTTTTGTTTTCCTCCTACAAAAACTATTGAGAACCGTATCTGATGAAAATGTTCTGGTAGAGGAAATTAATAGAGTTAGAGATTCTGAATATCAGAGCAGGAGTGTTGGGGAATAACAAACTAAACTTAGCCATGGTACTAACTTATTAAACTTTTTCAGTAGCTTCACTTAAGTAGTTCTTAAGTTTTTAAAATAGTGTTACTTTTCCATTAACAATTACTTTGTCAAACAAGAAGTGCCGTAGCGTGAGAAAAATCAGACTTACTCTCCTAAACTGTCCTCTTTAATGTGTAGTATTGGAAAGCAGTTTGTTTGGACAGTTCATGTTAACAAATGGATTCAAAACAGCGATATTTTAAGTCTCCTTTTTGCATAGGTAAATATTTAGTCATGTAGGCTTGACAAAGCCAACATTCAGTTATTCTACAGTTTTAGGGTTTTTCTAAAATCCCTAAACCAAGACCACAATTATCATTTGTAACTCCTACAACTGTCAAGGTACATCCCCCAAACTTGGCACAGACCTTCAGACTGTCCTGACTCTGGTTGCTTTGACTTTTCTAACTGATTGGAATTACGGTTTTTGCACAGCAGATGATCACAAGTCCCATACACTTACATGGACTGAATGTCCAAATGAGCCATACTATATTAATCTATCTCTAACTAAGTTTTCAACCACTTTTTATGCTGTTTTGTTAGCGACAAAGTGAAAATGTGTAAAAAAATAAATAAAAAAAAAATAGAAATAATAATAATAATTTGCGAAAATGGTTGTCTCCTGCTCGTTTCCATTCAAATGGCCTTTTACCGATAAAACTGCGTGCATCATGACATCATTCTTTTTTAAAAAAAAAACACATTGTTGCATAAGTTTTGGTAAAAACTGAAAGAAATCTGCCCTTGAGCCATTTCCATACAGAATTTTTTGTATATCACAAATTGTGTACCTTTCGCATCCCAGATGTCACCAGATTTGTGTAAAATAGAAAGAAAAACTTGTTTTTTTCTGTTGTTATGTCGTTGGCCAACATGCACTTCAGACACCCTGAGAACTTAAACAACCATAAATAAGGCTTACAGACTGGACAGTTCAGATTTACATTTTTTTTTTTTCCACCAGCATGTCAATTGCATGGGATTAATATAAACTGGGTTTATTTTTCTGGGCGTTTTGTTAAAAGACGTCATAATCTTTATCAGCGTGCAAACACGCCATCTATAAAAAGTCCACAAAAAACCCTTGGATGGAAACATATTTACTATCAGTCATAATTTCTTTTAACTGACATCCCATAACACTCTAGCAACCAGATGGAACCCTATAGCAATACTCATATTACATTGTGTTTGGCTATCTATCTAATGGTCTGTCCGACTATCTAGCTAGTTAGCTGTTTGTAGTACTGCAATGTCTATATAAACATTAATCTTTAAACTTCAAACTTCGAAATACTTTCAGACAAGGCAAGCCAAAATTAAAGTCTGACTTTACAAACTTTACATGTCTATTAAAATTCTGCTGTTTTTCACTTTGTTTTCTGACTCAGTTGTATAAATTAGGGTGAATTCTAGTTTTTTAGTTTAAGTATTTAGTATAATTTTATCTGTTTAAGCTTAATGTTGCCACCCTAATTGAGATTGAGATAAATACGATTCTGATTCGCTTCTAAGTTATGCCATCAAATAGTTACATATTTGAAAATATATTGCCCCACGCCACTTGCTTGCTTCAATGTAGATAGCTACGTATTATGTGCCTTGTCGTTTAGCTAAATACTTTTTCAGAATGGTAGCTTGGCTGAAGTTTACCTGCTCTGAATTATGAGTAGCTTGAATAGTTTCAAAGTTACAGTTTCAAAGTTGTTTCCCAGTAGAGGATTTTTTTTGTTATTGTCATCGGATAAAAGTGTGTTTGTGCTGTGCAAGTAGATAGATTGCATGCAAGGTCCATCTATAAATATACTGTGTAAATATGTAAGCATGTGTATGTGTTCATTATCTCCTTGTGCTCACATTTTTGTTTAGGTAGCGTGATCCTTTTGGTTCTTAGCAATTGTCCATTGATTTCTTCATTTTTGAACTCAGAGCAGAGGCAGTAGAAAGTATGGAAATCATTAAGAGTTAATGCAGCTCTCTGAATGTTATTAGGCTCCAGGCAACTCATTTTAACTGCTGCCCCTGCAATGAAAATATTCTGAATTCATGTGACAGTTGCATTTTATGACAGCCTTCATCACTACGAATTAGATATTAGTATTCATAGTGTATCTTTCTGAGTATATAGGTGAGAGAAGAAAGAGGTTATAAGACTATTTTGAACTTTTGAATGTGAATGATTTAATAGAGGAAAAATACAAAAATTTGAAAGCTTCATGTGACAGTAAAGTGCTCTATTTGGTTCAGAATTTTTATTAAATAATCAGTGCTTATTAGTATTAAAGAATGTGAATATGAACATTTTGCTCTTAATCACGTGTTGATTCCAATGTTCAAGGGTCATATTTCAAAGTAACATTTTATTGCTCAAATGGTTGCTCTCTAATGGAGTTGTTAGAATGTTTAATTTAAGTATCAAGTTGTCTCAAATGCTTTTCAGATGCTACTTTAAAATGCATTAGGAGAAATAAAAATAGACACACATGAGACATTTGTTGACATAAACAAACCTGAGCACACTGTGAGATATTGTTGAGATTTCTTTTCACACTCTGGGGAGACACCTGTGATTATTACAGTCTGTTTTTCAGGAGAAACATCCAAGCAGGAGATCAATACAAGTTAAGCTCAATCAACAGCATTTGTGACATAATATTGATTACAACAAAAAAATAATTTTGACGTGCCCCTCCTTTTCTTAAAGAAAAAAGCAAAAAATCTGAGTTCCAGTGAGGCACTTACAATGGAAGTAAATGAGGCCAATCTGTAAATGTTTTAGTGTGATAAAATCACTTATTTATGTATTTATTTTTTCCCAATTTGGAATGCCCAATTCCCACTACTTAGTAGGTCCTGGTGGTGGCACAGTTACTCACCTCAATCAGTTGCCTCCGCTTCTGAAACCGTCAATCTACGCATCTTATCACATGGCTCACTGTGCATGACACCACGGAGACTCACAGCATGTGGAGGTTCATGCTACCCTCCATGATCCACACGTCCATCAAAACATTGGTTTGACATTTTGGTACGTTAAATAAAAAATAAAAATAAAAATTGGACCCTTTCTGGTTTTCGGATGTTAGTGAAACTAAATCTTTGGTTATTTTTGTAAGACACCTAAGTGAACTTGAGGAAATTGACTTTATTCAGCCACTAAAAATAATCTTGATTTTTAAAGTGTGCAACCAGTTGGTTAAAACTCACCAGCTAATTAAAAGATCCTGCAAAAACGTCTCACAAAAGTGAAGTTAGTTTTGAGAAAAGCTCTAGCCTCAATTGTTTGCAGACTCCCCTTGGTTTGATATTTACTGTCTAATTCAATAAAATTGAAAAAAATTAAGTCTGTCTTAAAAGTCTGGATACTTTTGGGGGCAATTGTATTGGTTTATTATACACCTATATGGCACCAGCATGTAGTTAACAGCCATCTCACTTTCAGTCCTAGTTGATATTCTTATATATATATATATATATATATATATATATATATATATATATATATATATATATATATATATATATATACACTGGTCGGCCAAAAGTTTGGAATAATGTACAGTTTTTGCTCTTATGGAAAGAAATTGGTACTTTTATTCACCAAAGTGGCATTCAGCTGATCACAATGTAGAGTAAGGACAATAATAATGTGAAAAATTACTATTACAATTTGAAAAAAAATGTTCAGAACTTCTTAAACTACTTCAAAGAGTTCTCATCCAAAAATCCACCATGTGCAGCAATGATAGCTTTGCAGATCCTTGGCATTCTAGCTGTCAGTTTGTCCAGATACTCAGGTGACATTTCACCCCACGCTTCCTTTAGCACCTGCCATAGATGTGGCTGTCTTGCCGGGCACTTCTCACGCACCTTACAGTCTAGCTGATCCTATAAAAACTTTTAATAGAGCTGTCAGAATTACCGCGTTAATGCATGCGATTAAATGTCCAAAACAGTCTTGTAGAGTAGAGTCTGACTGGTCCGACCAGCACTGGATCGTTCTGAGGGTGGGTGCTTCCTGTTTCAGTTTCTGCCTGTAAGCGGGCAGAAGCAGAATGGAAGAGTGGTCTGATATGCCAAATGGTGGGCGGGGGAGGGATTTGTAGCCATCCCGGAAGGGAGAGTAGCAATGGTCCAAAACCTGGTCCCCTCGTGTGTTGAAACTGATGTGTTGGTGGTATTTTGGTGTGATTGATTTAAAATTGGCTTTGTTAAAGTCCCCGGTCACAATGAACACGGCCTCAGGGTGCGTGGTTTCCTGCTTGCTTATAATCCCATACAGTTCCTTGAGTGCCCGGTCTGTGTCGGCTTGTGGGGGGATGTACACAGCTGTGATAATGACCGCTGTGAATTCCCTCGGTAGCCAGAAAGGTTGACACAGAAGCATAAGAAATTCCAGATCAGGAGAGCAGAAAGACTTGATAGAATGTACGTTCCTCTGATCACACCAGGATTTGTTGACTATAAAACATACACCACCACCTCTGCTTTTGCCTGAGAGGTCTATCACTCTGTTCATTCGGTGCACGGAGAACCCCACGGGTTCGATGGCTGAATCTGGAATCTCAGAAGACATCCAAGTTTCCGTAAGGCAGATAATGCAGCAGTCCCTTGTCTCTCGTTGGAAAGAGATCCGCGTTCTCAGCTCACAGAGCTTGTTGTCCAGAGACTGAACATTTGCCAGTAGAACACTAGGTAGAGGGGGTCGATTTGCACGATGGCTTACTCTGATGAGAACGCCGGCTCTATTTCCCCTTTTCCTTCTCCGGGCTGCCCAGACAAAGGGCTCTGCTGGTGTGTTTGTATACAGTGGGTCGGCATTGAGGAATTTAAAGTCCGGTTTTCGGTGTGCTATTGCAGAACCAATGTCCAAAAGTGTTTGTTTGTCATAGTGTGGCAGCCAGTGTATATGTATATATGTATACATTATATATACACACCGATCAGCCACAACATTAAAACCACCTGCCTAATATTGTGTAGGTCCCCCTCGTGCCACTAAAACATCACAAACCGGCTTCTCAGAATAGCATTCTGAGATGCTATTCTTCTCACCACAAATGTACAGAGTGGTTATCTGAGTTACTGTAGACTTTGTCAGTTCGAACCAGTCTGGCTATTCTCTGTTGACCTCTCTCATCAATAAGGCATTTCCGTCCACATAACTGCCCCTCACTTGAAGTTTTTTGTTTTTGGCACCGTTCGGAGTAAATTCTAGAGACTGTTGTGCATGAAAATCCCAACCAGAAGCCATGGATAAATAGCGATGTTCACACTGCACTTGATCTGCTTTTAATTCCGGGAATGCGGAGGAGCATAAACAAGCCAGTTATGCACTCCACAAAACTATCAGAGCAGCCAAACGTCAGTACAGGGACAAGATTGAAGGACAGTTTAACACCACCAACTCTAGAAGCATGTGGCAGGGAATTAATATCATCACGGATTTTAAAGGGAATAAAAACTCCGCCATGAACACCGCTGCCTCTCTCCCGGATGAGCTAAATACTTTTTATGCTCGTTTCAAGGGAAATAACACCACCCTCATGGAGAGAGCTCTCGTGGCCGAAGCTACAGAGGTTAGTTCACTCTCCGTCTCTGTAGCGGATGTAACCCGATCCTTCCAACGGGTGAATATCCGTAAAGCCGGGGGTCCAGACGGCATTCCGGGCCATGTCATCAGAGCGTGTGTGAACCAACTGGCTGGTGTTTTTACGGACATTTTCAACCTTTCCCTCTCCTTGTCTGTGGTCCCCACATGCTTTAAAACGTCCACCATTGTGCCTGTACCAAAACAATCCAAAATCACTTGCTTAAATGACTGGCGTCCTGTTGCTCTGTCCCCCATCATCAGCAAATGCTTTGAGAGACTAATCAGAGATTACATCTGCTCTGTGCTGCCTCTATTACTGGACCCATTGCAGTTTGCTTACCGCAACAACCGCTCCACTGATGATGCCATTGCATCTACAATACACACTGCTCACTCCCACCTGGAAAAAAGGAACACTTATGTGAGAATGCTATTTGTAGACTACAGCTCAGCATTCAACACCATAGTGCCCTCCAAGCTTGATGAGAAACTCCGGGCTCTGGGCTTAAACAGCTCGCTGTGCAGCTGGATCCTTGACTTCCTGTCAAGCAGACGCCAGGTCGTTAGAATGGGCAGCAACATCTCCTCATCACTGACCCTCAACCCTGGAGCCCCGCAGGGCTGTGTTTTCAGCCCACTCCTGTATTCCCTGTACACACATGACTGTGTGGCAACACATAGCTCCAATGCCATCATTAAGTTTGCTGATGATTCGACGGTGGTAGGTCTGATCACTGACAATAATGAAACAGCCTACAGAGAGGAGGTGCTCACTCTGACACGCTGGTGTCAGGAGCACAACCTCTCCCTCAACGTCAGCAAGACAAAGGAGCTTGTGGTGTACTTCAGGAGAAAAGACAGAGAACACAGTCCCATCACCATCAATGGAGCACCGGTGGAGAGAGTCAGCAGCTTCAAGTACCTCGGTGTCCACATCAGTGAGGAACTCACATGGTCCGTCCACACTGAGGCCATTGTGAAGAAGGCTCATCAGCGCCTCTTCTTCCTGAGACGGCTGAGGAAATTTGTAATGAACTGCCACATCCTCACACGGTTCTACACCAGCACTGTAGAGAGCATCCTGACTGGCTGCATCTACGCCTGGTATAGCAATAGCACCGCCCACAACTGCAAAGCCCTGCAAAGGGTGGTGCAAACTGCCAGACAAATCATCGGAGGTGAGCTTCCCTCCCTCCAGGACATATATACCAGGCGGTGTGTGAAAAAAGCTTGGAGGATCATCAGAGACTCTAGCCACCCAAGCCATGGGCTGCTCTCACTGCTACCATAAGCCAGGCGGTATCGCAGCATCAGGACCCGCACCAGCCAACTTCATGACAGCTTCTTCCCCCAAGCAATCAGACCTCTGAACTCTTGATTTCTCATGATCAATATACATCAGCACTCCACTTTATTAATCTTATTATCTCACACTGGACTGTCTTAAATTATATTCTTTCTTAACAACACACTGGCAACTGACTATATATACTACATATACTGTTTTTATTGTATAATGTGTATTCTATATTGTGTGTATGTGTATTCTATATTGTGTGTATTGTATACTGTATATTGTATATTATTATTTGTATATTGTGTTGTGTGTAATTATGTGTATATTAGATATTTAAATTGTGATGTGTAAATCTGTTTATTGTAAATTGGTATATGTCTCATCTATGTCTCATCACTCTCATGACTGCTATGTTGCTTGGAACTGCTCCCAAGACTTTCACCCACTATTGCACTTGTGTATATGGTTGTGTGACAATAAAAAAAAAAAGTGAAGTGAAGTTTCGGAAGGAAATTGGTACTTTAATTCACAAAAGTGGCATTCAACTGATCACAAAGTATTGTCAGGACATTATTGATGTAAAAAAACAGCACCATCACTATTTGAAAAAAGTCATTTTTGATCAAATCTAGACAGGCCCCATTTCCAGCAGCCATCATTCCAACACCTTATTCTTGAGTAATTATGCTAATTTGGTACTAGAAAGTCACTCGCCATCAAACATAGCTGAAAGCTATTTGGTTTGTTGAATGAAGCTTAACATTGTCTTTAAGTTGCCACAGTATGTGGAAGGCCAGATGTACAACTAATCAAGAGGTTAATACATCAGAGTCTCTAGTTTGAGAAATAGACGCCTCACTTGTCCTCAGCTGACAGCTTCATTGAATTCTACCCGCTAAACACCAGTTTAATGTATAACAGTAATAGAGAAGACTCAGGGGTGCAGGCCTTATGGGAAGAATTGCAAAGAAAAAGCCACTTTTGAAACAGAAAAACAAAAAGTAAAGGTTAGAGTGGGCAAAGAAACACAGACATTGGACAACAGATAATTGGAAAAGAGTGTTATGGATTTTAACTGCATTGAGCTTTTGTGGGATCAGCTAGACCGTAAAGTGCGTGAGAAGTGCCCGACAAGACAGCCACATCTATGGGAAGTGCTACAGGAACCGTGGGGTGAAATGTCACCCGAGTATCTGGACAAAGTGACAGCTAGAATGCCAAGGATCTGCAAAGCTGTCATTGCTGCACGTGGAGGATTTTTTGATGAGAACTCTTTGAAGTAGTTTAAGAAGTTCTGAATTTTTTTTTTTCAAATGTAATAGTAAGTTTTCACATTATTAATGTCCTGACTATATATTGTGATCAACTGAATGCCACTTTGGTGAATAAAAGTACCAATTTCTTTCCATAAGAGCAAAATCTGTACATTATTCCAAACTTTTGGCCACCAGTGTGTATATATATATATATATATATATATATATATATATATATATATAAACTCAGCAAAAAAAGAAACATCCTCTCAATTTCAACTGTTTTTATTTTCAGCAAACTTAACATGTGTAAATATTTGTATGACTGTAAAAAGATTCAACAACTAAGACATAAACTGAACAAGTTTCACAGACCTGTGACTAACAGAAATGGAATAATGTGTTCCTGAACAAAGGGGGTGGGGGGGGGTTAAAAATCATAAGTAACAGTCAGCATCTAGTGTGGCCACCAGCTGCATTAAGTACTGCAGTGCATCTCCTCCTCATGGACTGCACCAGATTTGCCAGTTCTTGCTGTGAGATGTTACCCCACTCTTCCACCAAGGCACTTGCAAGTACCCGGACATTTCTGGGGGGAATGGCCCTAGCCCTCACCCTCTGATCCAATAGGTCCCAGACGTGCTCAATGGGATTGAGGTCTGGGCTCGTCGCTGGCCATGGCAGAACACTGACATTCCTGTCTTGCAGGAAATCATGCACAGAACGAGCAGTATGGCTGGTGACATTGTCATGCTGGAGGGTCATGTCAGGATAAGCCTGCAGGAAGGGTACCACATGAGGGAGGAGGATGCCTTCCCTGTAACGCACAGTGTTCTGATTGCCTGCAATGACAACAAGCTCAGTCCAATGAGGCTGTGGCACACCACCCCAGACAATGATGGACCCTCCACCTCCAAATCGATCCCGCTCCAGAGTACAGGCCTCGTGTAATGCTCATTCCTTCGACAATAAACGCGGGTCCGACCATCACCCCTGGTGAGACAAAATCACGACACGTCAGTGTTGTTGCCATCCTGTACCTATCCCGCAGGTGTGATATTTGGATGTATCGATCCTGTGCAGGTTGTTACACATGGTCTGCCACTGCGAGGACGATCAGCTGTCCTTCCTGTCTCCCTGTAGCGCTGTCTTAGGCGTCTCACAGTACGGACATTGCAATTTATTGCCCTGGCCACATCTGCAGTCCTCATGCCTCCATGCAGCATGCCTAAGGCATGATCACACAGATGAGCAGGGGCCCTGGGCATCTTAATTTTGGTGTTTTTCAGAGTCGGTAGAAAGGTCTCTTGAGTGTCCTAAGTTTTTATAAATGTGACCTTAATTGCCTACCGTCTGTAAGCTGTTAGTGTCTTAACGACCGTTCCACAGGTGCATGTTCATTAATTGTTTATGGTTCATTGAACAAGCATGGAAAACATTGTTTGAACCCTTTACAATAAAGATCTGTACAAAATTAACTTTAAAATACAGTGTCCTGAAAAAGGGACGTTTCTTTTTTTGCTGAGTTTATATATCTGTGTATGTGCAGTTTGTGCTTTGAATATGTAGAAGAAGCAGATTAGTGATTAAAAAAGACTCAGTCATGAGTGAAATGACACATTATAAACAACAATCTGAGATAGATGATTCTGAATGCTGCCTTCTGATTTGCTGTCTTTGATATTGGTTATAAGCTCATGATGGTTCACTTGTAGCCGCTCATGCAAAGTTAAATTTGTCATCTTTCTTCATTCACATCACCCCCTCCTTCATTACTCCTTTTTCGTTTCTATCACCAGTTGCCATAGTGAAGCAGAACAAGAATCCCTGAGTATGTGTGCATACTGTATCTTTAAGTGTGTGCACTTGTAAGTTTTTTCATCCTAAACCACAGCGCAGGTGTGTTTGTCAGACTGAATAGAGAGGAGAGAGAGAGAGAAGAGGTTGTTTCTGGGTTCTTTGTGGTATTTTTACTCTGGTGCTGAGCTTCTTTTCATCTGAGCTAAGTGAAGGCTGTCAGATGCTTAACTGCCCCATGCAGGTTTTGATCAGCCCTGAAACAGCACAGACACATCTCTGAGAATCCTCGACATTGTTATTCAGTGTTGTTGACATTCTCTTTTTAATCCTGAACATACAACTTGACTTCTGATACTTTGTTGTGAAGGTTGTGCAAATGACAGCTTTGATTGGTCAATTACTATAAAGCGGTGCCATTGAAAAACGTAATTGAAAATCATGCCTTAAAAATTATTTGTCTTTAGGCCCCAGGTTAGCATGCCAAATGCAACTGGCAAGTAACCCTAAACTCGGAAAGATATTAGTGGCGAAAAAAAAAAAAAACAACTTTGGAAGAAACCAGGCTCAACTGGGAGAGCCAGTTGCCCTCTGGCTCACATCTATTTGTCTATTGAATTCTGATTGGCCTTTTATTTCGTGCAACAATGTGGCCGCATTTACACTGCAAAGACAGTGTTGTTATGTTATGATTCTTGTGTGCAGGCAACAGAAAACAAGATGGAGTGCCATGGCACCGGCAAAGCAGCTCTGATGTAGCATTTCATTTATGCAAAGCCTAAAGGCTAGTTCACATTGCCCCAAGAAACATTAACAAACTCCAAAAAAACAAAAGCAAAACATTCTAATGTTGGCAGTTGGATTTAGGTCACGTCCACACTACGTTTTGTTTGAAATGCATACATTTTGCTACGTTTATGCCCCATCCACACTAGAACAGCATTTTCCTCTACAGCGTTTCTAAAATGCTTTCTATTACTGTATACTTTGGAAAACTATCACATTAGGAAACTGATAATGGAGTTTTCAAATGAAAATGTATTAATGTGGATGTGGCCTTATGGTGCATTCACGTCATGTCGGAATTACCGATCTTGCGAGGTACCGACTTCGTTCACGTCTTCGAAAACTTGTAATTACAAGTTGTAAACTTGGAATACTTTGAAAGCTCCGACTTGACAAAGTGTATGTAAGTAGCTACATTTACAGAAGGAATGGCACGGTGTGAGTTTTTAACGGTGAGATTACAGTCTGAGAAAAAACGGTTTTAGGATTATTTGCTATTTCTCTCATTAAAAAACAGCACTGATGAAAATAATGCATATCATATCACAACTGAACGTCTTAGTGGACATATTTTTTGGGGATATATGCCCTACAATAAGAATAATTGTATTCTTCTGGTAAATACACCAAAAATAAATAGGAGGTATATAATAGAGACACTCCTATCTAGGACATGACCCCTCACCGCTTATGCACATCCCGAGCTCAGTGATGTGCTAATGTAACCGGAGTGCTTCAAAAGTGTGTAAATGTAAGATTATTGTGGGTGCACAACATGTAGTTCAAGGCATTCAACTGTTTTTTTCTTATGCAACAGTTTATTAAAGCAATCCGTTGTCTGTCAGACACCCCAACATAAAGAATCGCAACAGACTCTATAAAAATACTCTCCAAAACACCTTACAAATAAACTGTGGACTATGCATAATAATAGGAACATTGCTCACAGCAGGCAGTTAAAATGTACTTTTTTTTTCTTCCCAATTTGGAATTCCCAATGCACCCTAAGTCCTTGTGGTGGCATAGTGACTCACCTCAATCCAGGTGGCGGAGGACAAATCTCAGTTGCCTCCGCATCTGAGACTGTCAACCCACGCATCTTATCACGTGGCTTGTTGAGTGCGTTACCGCGAAGACGTAGTGCGTGTGGAGGCTTCACGCCATCCACGCACAACTCACCATGCGCCCCACCGAGAGCGAACCACATTATAGTGACCATGAGGAGGTTACCCCATGTGACTCTACACTCCCTAGCAACTGGGCCAATTTGGTTGCTTAGGAGACCTGGCTGGAGTCACTCAGCACGCCCTGGGATTCAAACTTGCGAACTCCAGGGGTGTTAAAATATATATTTTTATTGATAGAAGTATTCATTGAATGGAGCTCGTACCAGGCTAGTGGGGGGCACTCAATATAATAATTATAATGCAAAACAAATATAATAATTATTTAATAAATTAATAACCACTTGCTTGATCTGAACAAAATAGGTGCCATTTTAAAGCTTAGAATCTGGACTTTACAATGCATATAGCTAATCCTACCATTCATTAAAAAATGCTTTTTTAATTTGCTTACAAATAAGAATGGTTTCGTTCTCATCTTTTGCAAATTTGTTATCACAACAATTATATTCATAGTTAGTAAAACCATAAAAATATAATTGTTATCTATTCATGTGTTATGTTTCATATATTGTTGGAAAGGTCTCAATTTGTAGAATCCAGTGAGCAAATTTGTTTCATTCAGAGGCTTAACAGCAGTGAGCTTTAGTGTATGAAATTCCCACAGATACACATATATATATATATATATATAATGAACAGGAGTGTCTTTTTGTCACATTTTTTCATATTACTTAAACGTACATACACCGATCAGCCACAATATTAAAACCACCTGCCTAATATTGTGTAAGTCCCCCTCGTGCCACCAAAACAGCGCCAAATTGCATCTCAAAACAGCATTCTGAGATGCTATTCTTCTCACCACAATTGTACAGAGCGGTTATCTGAGTTACCATAGACTTTGTCAGTTTGAGCCAGTCTGGCCATTCTCTGTTGGCCTCTCTCATCAACAAGGCGTTTCCATCTGCAGAACTGCCCCTGACTGGATCTTTTTTTTAATTTATTTTTTAATTTATTTATTTTTGGCACCATTTGGAGTAAATTCTAGAGACTGTTGTGCATGAAAATCCCAGGAGATCAGCAGTTACAGAAATACTCAAACCAGCCCGTCTGGCACCAACAATCATGCCGCAGTCCAAATCACTGAGATCACATTTTTTCTCCATGCTGATGGTTGATGCGAACATTAACTAAAGCTCCTGACCCATATCTGCATGATTTTATGCACTGCATTAGCTGATTAGATAATTGCATGCATGATTGTTGTTGCCAGGCGGGCTGGTTTGAGTATTTCTGTAACTGCTGATCTCCTGGGATTTTCACACACAACAGTTTGTGTGGGCAAACTCACATCCACATATGTGCTCATCTAAAGGATTGGGATTCTCCTGAACACTTAAAGAATAGTTCACTCAAAAATGAAAATTCTCTCATTATTCACTTACCGTGATGCCATCCCAGATGTGTATGACTGTATTTCTTCAGCAGAACACAAATTAGGATTTTTAGAAGAAAATAGAGCTCTGTCAGGTCCTTATAATGGAAGTACATGGGTGCCAGCACTTTGATGGTCCAAAAGTCATATTTAGGCAGCATAAAAGTAATCCACATGACTCCAGTCGATCAATGAATGTCTTCTGAATCAAATTGATACGTTTGTGTAAAAAATAAATCTATAATTAAAGCTAATATCTTAGCTTAGTAGGTCATTAAAATGCAAGTTAATGGTGGTCCGATATTTGAAGGTCTAAAAAGAAGAGACAGTCAGGGTAAACCTCATCCATCGACTACACTGGTTAAATTAATGTCTTCTAAAGCGAAACAATCACTTTTAGTAATTAGATTCCTAATAAATCCCTAACTAAAATTAATCATGATTTTATTACATTAACCATGATATTTGTAGTAAAACCATAGTAACCACAAAATTAACCGTGGTGTTTACTATTACTATAGTACATTTTGTAATGGTTAAACAAATAGGCTGAAAATTTTAAACTGAACATACATTTACACATAACATACACTAATAAATTAGAAAACATATTTTATATAACTGAATGGAAATATAGTGATAAACAACAGCAATACACTAAAAATTTTGCGTAAAAAAAAGGCAGACTATTCATTTACATGAACTGTCAGAAAGGATCGATTTACTAAAATGAATCTGAGTTCCCAACACTAAATATAAGGGAATAATTTATTTAAATTGGTCCATTTACATTAACTGTCCAAAAGAACCAATTCACTTAAATTATTTGGTTTTCCCAGAGCTACATGAGAGAGATAGAAATGTTTGGGATACTACAGAACTACTCGCTGGAAAATGTAGCTTATTACTGGAAAACTATTGCTACACTATTGTGAAAATAGCTGAGCTACTGTCACGCTACTCAAAAATGTAAAGTTAGTAGCATTGCTACTTTTAGTTAAGTACTTTTCAACACTGCTGCAAATCGCCTGATTGTACTCTGAACGGTAATAATTTCAAAGTGTAGAAATGATTGTAGTGAAACTTTTGTAAATATAACCAACCCAATCTCATGTTAAGTCATAAGAATAGAACAAGAAGACAAAATCATAAAAAAATCCTACAACTTTTAAACCAACCAATCACATACGCTTCCCTCGCCTCGTTGTAACCCCAGATATTTTCCTTTCTTCCTTTCTTACCATGATTTTAATTGGAAAATATGTTTTGTGTACCATGGAAGAAAGGAAATATCAGTTTAGAAGAAGGAGACAAAGGAAGCTCATGTGATTGGTTGGTCTAAAAGTCAATACAATATCCTACGATTTCGCCATCTCGTACGAATTAGAACGAATTGTCATGAGACTCTGTTGCATATAACATGCTTCATGTCTACAAAACCAGATCATGATAGAGATCACAGTGTTGCATATGCAGTAACATTGAATCATTTGGTACTATGGCTATCTGTGCTCTTAACTGACCTCTTGCCTTCTCCTCTTCTTCATCATCAGATCCCTGTGATGACAGGAGCTTTCATGGACTCATCACCTCATGATGACTACAGCACAGATCACTCTCTCTTCAACTCCTCGGCTAGTGTTCACGCCGCTGCACTGGCAGCTCACAACCAACAGGAGGAGCAGCAGCCCATGTCTTGGGATGCCATCTGGCTTTGGATCGCCATCACCGCCACCATCGGAAATATTATAGTGGTGGGCGTGGTCTATGCTTTCACGTTCTGACCTCTGAAATGAAACCAACTGAGCTTGGGAGATATTCTGCTTTGAGTCCCCCAAGTGAAGGGCCCCTGGGGCCCACATAAGATAAACCTTGTGTGCTGTCTTTCCAGGAAACAGATGAATAAAATGTTAGTTGTTTGTTTATTTTTTACGCAGAATGGTATCTAGAAGCTCCAGAAATTATTTTTGTTTCATTGCAGTTCTCACGCTGAAAAAAATGTAATGATAAATGAGAACCACTGATTTAATTTTTGCTGAGTGACCAGTACTGCCAGACTTTTGCCAAATATTTTGTAAGTGGTTTTGCTTTCAGTATGTAATGACATATGCTGTTATTAAGCTTTAAATGTTTAGAGGGCTAACTCTACTCTCTGAAAGTCATCCAACTACCTTTTTAGAGTCATAATCAAGAAGTTGAAATGAATCCCATATTCCAATTTGAGAAATTATGTTAAATTATGTTGGGAAAATATGCTAAAGCAGGTAACCCACCTTTGATCAACAGAGATTTCTATTTTTAAGTGAAGGTCATATCATCATATTATAATAGCACTTAGAATCTAACTATTTAAAAAAAAAAAAAAAAAAAAGCATTCTTTATTCATGGGTTTTTTTCTAGACATTGTAGACAAAATTATTTAATTTAATTTTGTATGGTTTTATTTTTTCTTTTAATTTTATTTAGTTTTCTTTTATTTTATTTTGATCCAAGGAAACTTCTATTTGGAGACAGTCTCTTATCCTAACCCTCTACATCATAAAAACACAAATTTCAGCTTATAAAATGTTCACTTTAACATATACAAAGTACAACCAACCATGATTTTAATTAGAAATCTGCAAACCAATAAATGATTTCATACTGATAAATCATTACATCCCCATAGTTGTGGATGACATCTGCAGCTTGTTTTTGGTAGAGGTTAAAGCTTTGCTTTTAATGAGCTCAGCATAAAAGGTGGAGGTTGCTATGGCAACTGTTTCATTCTGTCTGGAAGAAAGAGGCTGTTGCTTCTTAACCCACCATCACACACCTGCTTCATCTGTCTACTGCCCGCTGGCACAAAGCAACTGTCCAAACAAACACACATAGGAATAAACTTATCTCATACACAACTACAAACAGACTAATCGGCACCATGAGGTTGAATGTTTTGTCTGCTAAAATCAGTCTATGCTTTCCAAATTTCTGAACTTCCCCCAGTGGCCAAAGCTGGAACTACAGTTGCGCGCATGCTCACCTTTGCAATTGCGTTCTTTTATATAATTCTTTGAATGAAGGTGACGTGAAAGGCACAGCATGTCCAATTTTTGGCAACATTTGAGTAGTAATTACATTAATGTACTCCAAACCCACACCCTAAACCTAACCCTAAAGGCACGATCACACATACCTTTGCACTGTGAAATTCCACAGGCGAAGACGGCATGGGCGGACGTTGAGAGACTGTGAAACAAGCAAAAATATAATTGTCAAGCAGCCTCTTTTTAATGCTGCAATTTATACTCTGTGAGATTTAAGTTAAAAAGAAACTCACAGCTAAAATTATATCCTTGTATATTGTGAATATTAAGTGAAGCTATGTACGAAGCACCACCCCCACATAGGTCACTGCCAAACCAAGCAACTTCCCATTGGTCAATGCGGCAAAATTCGGCTGTCAAAGTTCACCAATCTTGAACTCCATGCGAAATCCGTGAGGGGAAATTCTTCACAACTTGGAGTCCATTGTGCGGAATTCACAATCGTGCGGATTCCCATTGAGATGACTGTATTTCGGCCACAAATGGTAGTCTTTTTTTTTTTTTTTTTTTTTTTTTTTGGAATGCATTAAACTACAAATTTAAAAGTATATGACTGGACCTACAATCCCAAGGCCAACTTTCTGGGGAATCTGGTTGACTAATGAAATATTGCCGATTAAGTTTATAACCTGGAAAATATTCTAATCAATTCTAACCAATTCTAGAATTCTAATTCTAGTCACTGTTGGGAAACTGTTTCCCCAACAGTCAATTGTTTTTACCAGACTGTATCTTCAAATCTCCACACAGGTCTTTACTAAAAAAGTGGGTTTAAAACAATAGTTCATACGAGTCAATGTTTTAAAACTGTTTTAAAACCAGCCTGTTCATCTTCAGCATCTTCAGTTTAAAGCTGGATGGTCAAAGCACGAGGATACTAACTGAGTCATTATATTCATGACAGGCTGTGACAGTCACTGTATGTATCCGATCAACGGAGCCTCAATCCACCTTCAACCTTATTTATTAGGTTGACCCATCTCAACAGTTTTTAGCTATGGCTTAATTTGATGAGATGGACTGGGACCAAACCACATTATTCATTCATCTTATTTTCTGCAATGGATTGCACTAGGAGGTGGAGATGGCCTTGACTTTATCAATGATTTTGATTAATGGACTGACAGTTCACACATGTCAGAATATAAAAATACTTCACAGATGTAACTGACACAATGAAGATTAATGAAGAGCTGATTGTTAATTATGGCATATCATCTGATTTAAATGTATAAGCAATTCAGATGTCCTTTAAAATTCATTCTAGTAATGGAGTAAATAACAATTTATTGGTACCATTGCAGTTTCTATATAGGAGCTGATGTTACCAAAACACTCTAAACCTCCATTTAGAATACTGCAAACCAAATAAATAAATTCCCAAGTATACTACTCAGCAAACAATGTAGATATGATTATTCTCAGTTCAAGTCCTGTCTGTTGATGTTGAGAGGTCTTATATAGAGGCCTGATATCTAGTGTAGCAAATGAACACCAGTGTGTTCACCTGAAATCTGCTTCACCTGCACTGCAACATGTTTCTTTTTGTATTGAAAAATTACTGTTGAATTAAACTACTCATTGAACACCAGATGTGTGACTGTCATATACTTATGATAACAAATCTGCACATCTGTTCAGAGGGTGACATTGAACAGTGCAAAACGGTTGCTTTTACCAAAGATTCACACTTACACGTTCACCTCAATCTTGTCTTAATGTCTGCCAGTTCTAAACAAAAGAAATAGGCCTACAAGACTTAAAATCCCCTTGTGTAATAATAGATTTTTGAAGTTTTCACAGGTGAAATAATTATTTATCTAGAATCAGTGTTTTTTCTTCTGACATTTATCAGTTCAATACATTGTTTCAGGGGAATTCATGCGTGAGCAAGAAAAAGTTAAAAGGGTCATTGAATGAAAAATTTTATTTTCCTAAATCTTTTGAAGTAAAAGTTTTATGTACAATGTAGAAAAACGTTCAAATAACTTTTCATTATTTATTTTAAAAACTCAAAAACTCCCTCCTCAGGGGGTCTGGGTAGCTCAGTGGTAAAAGACGCTGCCTACCACCCCTGGAGTTCGCTAGTTCGAATCCCAGGGCATGCTGAGTGACTCCAGCCAGGTCTCCTAAGCAACCAAATTGGCCTGGTTGCTAGGGAGGGTAGAGCCACATGGGGTAACCTCCTCGTGATCACTATAATGTGGTTCGTTCTCGGTGGGGTGCGTGGTGAGTTGAGCGTGGTTTCCGCGGTGGATAGCGTGAAGCCTCCACACGCGCTATGTCTCCATGGCAACACACTCAACATGCCACGTGATAAGATGCGCGGGTTGACGGTCTCAGATGCGGAGGCAACTGGGATTCGTCCTCCACCACCTAGACTGAGGTGAATCACTATGTGACCACGAGGACTTAAAAAAAAAAAAAAAAAAAAAAGCACATTGGGAATTGGGCATTCCAAATTGGGAGAAAATGGGGAAAAATCAAATAAAAAAAATAAATAAAAAAAAACTCCCTCCTCTGCACAAAAATAACATTTACAATTTAACTGGTTTATATTGTCCATTGTGTAAACAAGCATGGGACTGGGCTTGAGCTCTGAGATCCCCCTCAGACTGTTTGACTAAAGCAAGAAATAGAAAGACAATTTTGAATAATTGGTATAATGCATTCTAAAATTCAATTGTGGAGATGGGGAGGGAGGTTGAGGGGTGCCAGCAGAATCATCACTGGTATCAGCTGCTTATACAGTTTATCCTTGGAATATGATTGGCAGGTCTAGAACAAGCTCCTTTCGAACTTATGTTTGGAACTTTATTTAATGGCTCATTTTGAAATCTTCAATGTTGTTATTCATAGTGATGAATTCACACATGAGTGCCAATATTTTGCTCATCACAAATTGTGGTGTTCCTAACTGCGTGTAGCACTTTCTGCTCTGCATACCCTTCTGAAGGATCCCAGCATTTAGGAATGACTGGTTGAAGTATTTTTATTTTTATTGTATTTTTTTTAAACAAGGTTCCTGAACATGCCAGCCTGACTTTATCAGTTTGTGTGGCACATTTCAGCATTTATTATTTTGTGTACCTGTCACAAAGCACACTCAAAGAAGTTGATTTTGAAGGATGGAGGTAGCTGCAACTGTATTGGATTCAACAACAATCCAGCAGCCTTTAGTAAGTGTTGTAATGCATTTCACATAAGAGGTTAGCCAATCATAACTGTGGCTTTAAATTGTCACAAACTAGACCTAAAACTGGAGGCCCTTCCCAAAACATCCCCAAGAGCCACAAGAAAAATAATCCATCAGGATCAAGTGTCTATTTTAACCAAGTTTTATCTGCACAAATCTGAAAGTTTTTCTGGACAGATTAGCCCAGAATTAAAACCACTATATTTGACTATGTTTTGCATACCACCAAAACAGTCAAGCATGATGGATTTATAAAGTCAATATATGGGGCTGATTTTCCTTCTCTGGTCCTGGACTACTCCACATAATTTAAGTAACCATGAATTCTGAGGTATACCTGAATTTCCTGGTACAAATAAAATTATACCAGACTGAAGCTAGGTTGAAAATAGGTCTTATGACAACTAAATAACCCAGAACATTCAAGGAAATCAACAAAAAATGGCCCAGAATGGAGAAAACATTTATTTCAGGTTGACCAAGTCAAAAACCACTCAGTTGGGGTGGTGAAAGTAAGAGTGGTCAAAAAGCAGATCAAATCAAATCCCTTTATTGTCACTCAACCATATACAACAGTGGGTGAAAGTCTTGGGTGCTGTTCCAAGCAACATAGTATTGCATGTTGTACCTATATAACATAGTATACAATTTACACATAACACAGTTTACACATCTGTTTCACAACACAATATACACCTAATAATATACAATATACAGAATACACAAAATAAGAAGATTATACAATAAAAATAATATACAATATTCAGTATACCCAAAATAAGAAGACTGTATACAATAAAAATACACGGTACCCCCCATATAATCAGTGGAAATAAATATGAAGTGTTGTGTAGACATTTATAGTCAGTTATAGGTTGATAGTCAGTTGCCAGTGTGTTATTAAGAGAAGTATAAAATGTGAGTCCAGTCTGGGGCTAATAAAGTGCAGTGCTGATATATGTATCGTGATCGATCAAGAGTTCAAAAGTCTGATTGCTTGGGGGAAGAAGCTGTCATGAAGTCGGCTGGTGCGGGTCCTGATGTTGAGATACTGCCTACCTGATGGTAGCAGTGAGAGCAGCCCATGGCACAGGTGGCTGGAGTATCTGATGATCCTCCGAGCTTTTTTCACACACCGCCTGGTATATATGTCCTGGAGGGAGGGAAGCTCACCTCCAATGATGTGTCTGGCAGTTCGCACCACCCTTTGCAGGGCTTTGCGGTTGAGGGTGGTGCTGTTGCCATACCAGGCGGTGATGCAGCCAGTCAGGATGCTCTCTACAGTGCTGGTGTAGAACCGTGTGAGGATCAGGGTTGTGAGGGTTACTTTTGAAATGTATTCCATTACAGATTACAGAATACATGCTGTAAAATGTAATTTGTAACGTATTCCGTTAGATTACTCAAGGTCAGTAACGTATTCTAAATACTTTGGATTACTTCTTCAGCACTGGTAGATTTTCTTCACTTGTTTTGACTATAAAAACTCTGCCAGTACAGTAAGGCAAAATACACATGTTAAAAATACATTCTCTGAAAAACCTAAATATCTTATGCAGTGTTGTTTCTAAAACAAGATCAATCAAATTGTTCTTGTTTTAAGGATTTTTAGATATTTTTACAGGAAAACAATAATAAAAAAAAAATATTATCAAGAATACGATTTTTGCCCTAATTTCAAAGGTCTTACTAGAAAAAAAGAAATTATGATCCAACGTGAATTTTCTTGATAAAAAAATATGTTCGTGCCTGGTAACATGCATGTAAAATGGCTAGAAATAGCATTTTAGCTTGGCGTAAAGCTGACAATTTACACAAGGTTTATTTCTATTTCTTCTGCACCAAACTTACTTCAAACTTACTTCTGTGTCTGCTCGTATGAATGTAACACATTATAAGAAAGTGTTTCACCACTGCTCAAACGCTCTTTGGATCGCATCATTCATATGTATAAATTGTTTTCCATCTGAAAGGACTAAATATTAAATGAAACAAATGACAATAAAATGCAAATTAATCTCTTCAGAAATCAAAATACTTTTTGATTGTAACTGTATTCTAAATACCAATGATTTAAATTGTAACTGTAGTGGAATACAGTTACTTATACAGTATTTTGCATTTTAAATGCGTATTCCCGTTACATGTATTCCGTTACTCCCCAACCCTGGTGAGGATGTGGTGGTTCATTCCAAATTTCCTCAGCCATCTCAGGAAGAAGAGGCACTGGTGAGCCTTCTTCACAATGGCCTCAATATGGACGGACCATGTGACTTCCTCAGTGATGTGGACACCGAGGAACTTGAAGCTGCTGACTCTCTCCACCGGTGCTCCATTGATGGAAATCTCTCAAAATAGATGTCAGAGATCAATTAGTTGCTATAAGAGATGTTTACACCATGTTATTAATGCTAATGGTGAAGCAACAAGCCGTTCAATGCAGGTATTCACATATTTTTGCACACATGAAATCTGACTTTTTGTGAAAAACAAAAAAAATCATTTACTCTTGTTGTCTGTGTCCTTGATTTTAAAATGTCTTTATTAAGAATTGGGATTTCAAAAAGATTAAAAGGCTTTTTTTAATTATTTTAATATGTGAAGTTTTGAGCAGCACTCATTTTTTCAGTTTTACACTCCAAAAGAGTCATGTTTAAAAGTCAACGCTTTTGGCTGCTGGCATTGATGCCCCAGGAAAATGAAATGAGAAATTATTGCATAACAGATTAATTCCCTCAGGTCATACTGTGATGATGAAGCCTATTTGTATCATTAGTCCCAATAAACCAGACTGATCTTACAGTGAAATAGGAAACAGTAAGTTGTCATTTCTCTAGCTAAAAATGGTCTGTACTTACCGAAATTCGAAACCCTGCCCCAGTGGCCAAAGCGGTAAGTGTTGCTGGGTGTATGGGCCAGGGGCAGAGCTAGAGGGGGGACAAGGGGTGGCCGTGGTCCCCCCGGACAGAAACCTGGCCACCCCATTGGCCACCCCACTCGCAGCCATACCTCTCCGTCCCGGGTGTCACTGTATCCACTCCTCTCCATTTTTGTATCCACAATATACAAGGGTTCTGTTTCTATTGGGAACTGCAAAGTGTCCAACTTGACGTCTTTCTTTTCAACTTCTCCCCCGATTGCAACCAGTAAATCTGGCCAATTGGTAAGCCAAGTTGAAGTCGAACACACTTAAAGTGACTAAAATTTGGCTGGTCATATGATCTCCACATAGCGGCACTCAAGAATGTGCGCCCAGCACCATAGGTAGAATAAAGCAGCTTTTTTGACTAGAGTGACGTGAGTGTAGTTACATCATTTTAATCATATTTTTCAAAAATATGTTTATGCAATTACTATTTCTTTCTGTTTAAAAGTTTAGCAATGGGCAGAAAAAAAATACTCAGTAATTAGGCTGACTGCACCTTTTTAAAAGATTATTTCAGCTCTGTAGGTCCTAACATTGCAAGTGAATGGGTACCAAAATGTTTAAGCTCCAAAAGCACACAAAGGCAGCATAAAAGTAATCCATAAGACTCCCATGGTTTAATCCATGTCTTCTGAAGAGATATGATAAGTATGAATGAGAAACAGATCAATATTTAAAGGTACACTCAGTAAGTTTTGTTGACGTTGTTTTGGACTTACACTGACAATTATGGATACAGCATCATTCAAATGCAATAGTTTTTAGTTACTGACGTCATTGTAGAAATTCACTATTCACTTCGAGCCATGATTAATTAAATCCTTGAGTGAAAGCGTCCAATAACAGGGTGGTGATTAAGATTAAGCGATTAGCATTAGGCTGGTCATGTGATCCTAACATGGTAGTCCCATGAGGGGACCCTCTCCATGTAGAGTCTTCATCTCATAAAAGTAATCATGATTTTAGATGTATGTTTCATTTCATACATTTCAAATGAATTTCTGTTGAAGCAAAACATTTTAAATGAGGAAAAAATTACTGTGCACCTTTAAGTCAGCAAAGCCTGTAAAACTTCTGTCTGTAATATATACTAGAGCTTTCAAGCTACATCCACCAAACATGGCACAGACCTTCAGCCTGTTCTGACTGAGGTTTGTTTTGTCTTTTCTAACTCATAATACTAACTTTTTTTTTCATAGCAGATGATCTAAAATCTCAGAAATCCCACTGACTTACACTGACTGTCAAAAAATTCAAATGTAAACAAACATGGCCTCTATTCTGCTTTAACTCTCTCTCACTCTCTCTCTCTCTCTCTCTCTCTCTCTCTCTCTGCCTTTGTCTTTCTTTTTTTTTTCTTCTACTTTATTCCTGTGGGGAATAATAGAATTTCATCCACGACATCTCGAAAAAGATTCATCTGCAAGTTTACAAAGAAATTGACAAGGATGAAACTGAAAAGAACACAGCGCCGGAGCAGTTTTACAGATCAATCCCTTTGACATCACTGACTGATTACTTAATACTCTACTAATGTGAATGTGAATGCTGCTGTAGTTGTCCTGTGCACTGAGTGCTGAGGTGAAAGATGGTTGTTTTCAGCCTCCACATCTGTGCTTCATTTGTGCCCTGTTATTGATGGTGTGTTCTAAACTGAGATTTGAAACACATTCAATTTTCAACCACCAGCAAGCCCAGTTTTTCTCTGTCTCCGCCTACTGTCACACACATGTATGGCACTTACGTGAAGGCTGAATGCTCAGACTGCTACAAACACTCATTTCATGAAGGCCACTTATGTTTGTCATCAATCTGTCCGTGTCTGTCTTGTCAATGGCTCCGTTCTGATTTTCCAATCTTCCAATAAAGCTCTTTACTGCTTGTGTATATCTTTAAACTAGACAGATAGGATGATCCTCGCAATGTTATGAGATATTAAATTAGATATCCCATCTGCCCCCAGGTTCAGGCAAAGGTAACAAGTTATAACGGCTTTCCATCTTGCATATGTACATTTGTTCCTAATCAGAATCATGCTTCATTCTTTCCACAAAGAGGACTAGTTTTGTTTGGGATTTGTCTTTTTATTGAGATTACTTGAGCTGGATTTTGTGGAAAACACCTATATGTGGCTCTCCTGCAAATTCGTTCAGACTGGTGGCAAAATCATTACCAAGGGGGACTTGGTTGCTATGGCAGCATCGCCATGGTGACAGTTATTTAACAGTTTTCAAGGATTAAGCTGGCATCGACCCTGCAGCTGATGTTCAGGTGTTATGGCAGGCTTTATAGGTGTCTGTGCCCACAAAGCTGTCAACAAAAACTGTCAATAAACATATTAGCTTTCTCCTCATGATTTATGTGTGAAAGACTTAGATACATTACCCCTGATCCTGAACTGTGTCAGATCCACCAATCTCCCACATACTGTGAGCGTAGGAAACCAATGGCTCGTTGCCGGGTTGTAATGGAGAGAACTAGAGGAGTCTGGCTCCAATTATCCCACACATCTCAAAACAGCCGCGTGTTGATGAACGGGTCCTACCTGTCACCTGTTTGAAATCACCTGGCAGGTAAACTCATTTAGTCAGAGAGCAAACAGCCGAAATGACGTGCCTGAGTGGATCTCTGTTCATACATCATTTTCTGTTAATTTTGGCAGCCTAATATCCTCTGCTTCTACTGTATCCGATTACGTGAACCTAGTAACATTATGTGTAAGTACTGGGCCTGTTTCCTGGACACAGATGGGACCCATTCCTTTAAGAAATGACTGTTAATGCTATTTTTTTAAAGCTTTTTTTGTTTGTTTGTTTGTTTATTTTTTTTTTATTTTTTATTTTTTTTAAGGAACTGTTCTCCCAGAAATGAAAATTCGGTCATAATTTACTTCTGTATTGTGATGTATTTTCAGGTGAAACAGCTTGTCGAATAAAAAAAAAAAAAAAAAAAAAAAAAAAATTAGGACAGGGACTTGATTTTATATATTGGTTGTTGATTAGATTGTGAAAGGCTGGTGTTGCATACTGAAATGAAGGCAGATCTGAAAGCAAGTTTGCTGTCGACAGACACACCCTTCCACCGTGCTGCTCGTGCCAGAGCTGGGAGAATTGAGCAGAGATCTTAACACAATGATGATCTAACGGACAACATTAATACATAACAAGCAAATAAACACACACAGCACATTGTGGTCTATGCTGATGACGGGGCTGTAGCCGTTGAGAAATGAGCGAGTAAAACATCACAATATTTCAATGTTTTGAATTAAAAAAAAAGTATTTATTTATAACTCTTTTATAACAAAGATATATTAGGCAATTGAGATGTGACACTAACAAATAAAAATGTACGCAGTTATATTGTTAGTAATTTCGCTTATTAATGAACTGTCTATTACTGTTTACATTCCCGCATGGTGTGTATTTTAATGATGAGTATACTTTATTTGCAGTGTACTGTCAAAATTGAGAAGCTTTTCAGTAATTGAGAACATTACTGGAACTTCACACAAGGGTACAGTTTATAGAAATAATCATTCAACTGTTCTAAAATTAAACCCATAAATGCACTTTAGTGGCCTTTGTTTGCAGAATACTTTTTCTTGCCTGCTGTTTTTTTTATACACACCCCTGAAGAAAATTCTGGCAGGCCTTGGACTTTGCATAAACAACATTTCCAGGTCCATCGGCACCTTCTCTGCCGCAACACTGCTGTCAGATTTCACATTTAGAGGACTCCACTTCCTCTAGGTGTTGTATACCCTTGGAAGCATCAACACAAGTCCCGTCACCCTGATACTGACCGAAAGCGATGGTTGTGAGTCCAGAGCTGGAGAGAGGTGGGATAAAAAGAGAGGCTGCTGATGCGATGGGTCTCCAGTGTGGCTGTTACCATAGAGACATTCTAATTCCTCTCAAATTCAGGATGGTAGAGATGCTCCCTAAAGCAGACTGGTGGGAGAAGAAGCATCTCTCTAATGTCTCAGGGGCAGAGGTGGAAAGTAACAAATTACAACTAGTCTCGTTACAGTACTTGAGTAAATTTTTCACATCTTTCAACTTTTTTAAGTATTAAAAATGAAGTATTCTACTTTGCTACAATTATTTTCACCACAATTACAAAGTACAAAAAAATACGTAATATTTCTGAATTTTTGGGAAGAAGAAATTTAAAAGCGCTAAATCTGCGCTAAAACTAAAACACGCTGTGCATGACACGACGGAAGCCCACAGGGCACAGCATCATCATGAGCACAGCAGCTCTCATAAACTGCCGCCAGTGTCCTCTCTTCTCTAGCTTCTCCAAGACTTTCTGCCCTGTCACTATACAAGAACTGTAATACGCTGATTTTCTGCATATTTCATTTTATTCTGGAAAGGAGCCGTTCATTCAACGAGGGAACCGTCTAAACATGTTTAACCACTGATCAAACTTCACTTGTTTTTAAGGTAAGCAATGTTTTAACTGTGTCAAACATTAACAAAATGTAGTTTGAAATATATGTTGGGATATCTTGTATACTTGCTACTATATGTCTAAAACAAACTTTTTATATACCTTAGAAAGATACAATGCCAATAGTGTCACAAATTAACAGGGACTCAGGGCAAAAATGCCACCGAAATTAACAAAAATATTCCCAAAATTCAAAATATGGGGTCAAAAAATGCCCACGCAACGAGTTCCTGTGTTTTATTAATAATATCTGATATAGTTACAATTACATACATTGCGATCTTCTTTTGACTTTTCACTGAACATTATTTTTTTCCCGCCGTCCGGTTCCTCACACCAATGAGCGCACAGATGGGCTTTCCATTTCTATCAAACTGCATCATTTTGGTATTGTACTACGCATTAAATTCTGTAACCGTTCGCCCCTCTTGTCTCACCTGCTAGAGGCCAAAAGTGCTCAAGGGATGGATGTTATATAAAGAAGGCATGAGAAATCACAAAACATAATGTAACCAAATGCTACAATTTACTTAATAATAATATCTCAATATGTTAAATAACCATAATGTTAATTAAGACTTTATTGATACAATAATCCATATACAGAACAGCCACTTTTAGTGTTTGAATCAATACTATCTCTCTCTAAACACTGTGTGAAATGTTTATTTTTGCCTTATTTTATTTAGTTGGCATGTAGGAGTTGATAACAGTTTGCTTAATAATCTCATTCCATATCTGGATAATTGCTGCAATATCATAGAGGATACATTTCTTCCTCTATGATATTGCATTATATTAGTTTTGTACAGTATGTTAACTTAATAGCCAAAATACTTGGACATACATGAATGAGAATAAACCTGAAATAGGAATGTGTTTCAGTTACAATCCACATTATGTTGTTTAGAGACAATTTAGAGACATTAAGAATGTTACAAATTGCTATTTCTATTTAAACAAATGTTGTATTCTCAACATTTTCTGTTTGTCCAAGAATCCTTTTGCAGCAATGCAGGTCTTTGGCATTTAGAAGCTGCTAGTTTAGGACCTGTGAGGAGTCTGTTTCTCAAACTAGAGACTGTGATGGTCACACTTTATATAAGGTGGCCTTAACTACTATGTACTAACATTTAATACATACAAGACTATGTATTTACTGTGTAACTACAAGTTGTTCTGCAAAATTCCCACATTTGCTGCTAATGAGTTTAAGGTACAGGTAGGTTTTGGGGTAAGGGTTGGGTTAGGGGTAAAGTTAACATTGTAACTACAAATGTAATTAAATGCAAGTACTTCAAATGTATTTACAATGCAACATGTATGTACATAATAAGTACATTGTATCAAATGGTATATATTAGTTAAGCCCACCTAATATTAAGTGGGTCCACTGTGATCTACTTGTCTTTTTGTTGTGCATCTAGTCATCCACTTCCGTCTCTATCCTGGTTAGAGATTCTTTTTTTTCAAAACAGTAATGCATGGAATAGCCTTCATCTCTCTAAACAATAGACTTTAGGAGAAAATAGAATTTCAGGAGAAATGTGTTTCTTTTTGCCTATTTTTAAAACCAAAATTTGACTTGCAAGTGTAAAGCAACTTGTAAGAACTCAATACCTCAGCAAATATTATTGTGTGCCTCACAATACAGTGGGTATACCTCACCCACTGTATTGTGATTTCCGCATGGTAGCACAAACATTATCAATTGTTCTAATAAAACGAAAATGTTCTTGAGTACCAAATTATCACTTTAGAATACTTTTGTAAGGAATAGGTGACACGGTATATGTTTGTCTTCACTGGTAAAGAAATTTTTTTTATAAATATCACTTAAAACAATTATTTCAAACCGTAATAATATTGGGCTTTTGGCAGTATTTTTGATCAATTTAATGCATCCTTGGTGAAAGGAAGCACAAGTTCCTTTCAAGAACAAAAATGTCTTTGTGTTCTAAAAATGAAAGCGTATATACTATATATAATATAATTTTCATAAAGTAACTTATATTACTTATATTAACATAATTACTTGAGTAGGTATTTACAACTAATTATTTACTCTTACTTCAGTCATAATATTTCTTAGTACTCCTACTTGTACTCAAGTGAATTATTTATTCAGTAGCAGTACTTTTACTTAAATAATAATACATTTTTTTTTTAAAAAATCAGTACTCTTTCCACCACTGCTCAGGGGTCAAGATGCCCACTTTCTTGGAGCTCCAGAAGGCCTTCAGGTCAGGATGAATCTGTACTCTTGGCCTCATGCCTTTACAGTGAGGAACAGCACACACTTCAGAGTGGCTGAAGAAATTAAGTGTGACGTCTAGAAACTAGTGAAAAGAAGACTTTGAAAGATAGGATATTAAGGGATATTATTTCCAGCTCCATTCATGCTGTATCTACAGAGAGCTGTACCTCTGTGGGTGTATCTACAGAGAGTTCACATCTAAGAAGATTTTTGTGGAAGGTGTGCATATAAATGGAAAGACAAAGTCTTAAATGCTGTGAAAAAGTATATCCTGATTTATTCTGTTTTGTGTATATCTCATATTAAATTGTTTTAGATATTCAAACAAATTTAATATACCATAAAAACAAAGGAAAAAAATATGCATTTAACATAAAATAAAGGCAGTCTGAGTAAACACAAAATACAGTTTTTAAATGACAATGGTATTTATTGAAGCAAAAAACTAGGCCTGTGTGAAAAAGTATTTGTCCCCTTAGTTGCTAAATCCCCAAATCTACAAAGCTGCACTGATAACTGGGTTCAGCTGGACAAGACACAACCAGGCCTGATTACTGTCAGCCCTGTTCAATCCAATTTGACTTAAATAGAACTTTTCCGCAGCATGAAGTTGGTTAAAAGGTCTCACTTTTTGTACAATTTACTCAAGCAATGTAGCACTAGGGTTGGGAATCATAAGGTATTTTACGATTCCAGTTCCGATTCTGAACGATTTCTGTTCTTTAATAGTTCCAGTAATGATTCCAGTAGTTCTTTTAGTACTTTTTTTAAAAAAAAGAATGATTTAGAAATGAGAAATGCAATTCTTATTGCATTTACTACCCTCTACTGTCTGTTACCAAATAATGAGAATATTTCAGATTTGTACAGAGCAGATATAACAAATCAAAAATAAATTTCATACAGTTCTTGTAAAAGGTGTGTTTGCAGACTTTTTAGAGACATAAATGCAATCCAATAATAGAGCTTTGCTCTATTTTAAATAAAGAAATCTAAACCAACATGAAATGTGATGGCATATTTCATTATTTAATTTATTATTTTATAAAATTCCACTTATTACAACAAAACTTGTGTATCTTTAATTATACATTGTAATATGAACAAACAGTTAGTAACTGCACTGCTTGATATAATAGAGACACAGGTCATCATTAAATAAACAAAAACAGTTCAAGAGACAGTTTAGACTGTGTTTTGTAGCCTAATGTTTTACATCAGGCATGTGAGACTTCAACAGTTCTGAGTTGGACATTCATAACTTGCACATCAGTATAAGATACTTGTATACTGGAAGCACTGTATGTTTTGCGCTGTAGATTCAAAAGAACCGGCTCATTAGAATGGTTCTTTCGGTATCGGACTATACTGGAAGCACCATATGTTTTGCGCTAATGATTCAAAAGAACCGCTCCTTTGAATAATTATTTCGGGAATCGAACTGTAAAAAGAGCCATCTCGAGACTCGTTCGATTAGGAATTAAATACACTGGTAGAACTGTGTGTTTTTACGCTGTAGAGTCAGTAGAGGGCAGGAAACACTGTCAGAGCATTTGAGGATAGTGTTCCAGTCACATCGGCGGAAAATTGCACACTAAAGAACCGTTAACGGAACCAAAAGTCACGAAGATCATACGATTCCGGTATTTTTTAAAGAATGGACAGTTCCCAACTCTATGTAGCACTGAATTAAGCCAAAGTGTACTGTCATTTTAATTATATTTTTATGTTCTTAATCATGTACCACATGACAAACGAAAACCTTCCACGGGAAGTTTAATGCATGCTTTGTAATCTATTTAGATAGCATCACCTTGCTTTAATGGTAATAGTGATGGGTCGTTCATGAACGATTCGTTCATTATGTGACTCAGAAGAACAAGTAGTCTCAGAGAGTGATTTGTTCATTTTGTGTTGGTTGCGCATGCGCAACCTCTGTTCGTTTGTTACGTGAAAACCGCATAGGCGCTGTACAGGAACCAGAAATGATTAGTTCACCTTTCAACTCTTTTGGTCCGAGTCGTTCGTTCTTTTGTCACGTGACAGCCGTATACGCTATGCACTGCTCACACAGGAAACAGAAATGATTAGTTCACCTCTCGAGTCTTCTGGTCTGAGTCGTTCATTCTTTTGTCACATGACAGCCGTATACGCTATGCATTGCTCACACAGGAAGCAGAAATGATTAGTTCACCTCTCGAGTCTTCTGGTCTGAGTCGTTCATTCTTTTGTCACATGACAGCCGTATACGCTATGCATTGCTCACACAGGAAACAGAAATGATTAGTTCACCTCTCGAGTCTGCTGGTCCGAGTTGTTTGTTCTTTTGTCACATGACAGAAGAACGAACGACTTGGACAAGAAGATTCAATCCAGAGGTGAATTAATCATTTCTGTTTCTCATCATTTGTCCTTGGCTGCATTATCAGTTTTTCCTTATTGGGACTATAATCAAAGTTTGTGTAAGTAGACGTGTTGAGGGGGATTTGGTTATTGAAAATGTAACATTTTAATTTAATTCTGCTCAAATGAACAAAATGAACAAAATGACGAATAAAGATTAGTTCATTTTGCTGAACGAGACTCAAAGATTCAAGTCAGTAAAATGATTCGATCTTCCCATCACTAAATTGTAATAGAAATAAGACCCTGAGACCTCAACACTTGGTGCATAAAACATGATGACGGTAACAATCAACAGATATATATATTTTTATTATTAACATCAAAACTTCCCAGAAGTGGTCGATCTTCCAAAATTCCTCCAAGAGCACAGCAACAACTCATCCAGGATATCACAAAAGAGCCATGGACAACACCCAAGGAACTGCAGGCTTCTCTCAACTCAAGAACAGTCACTGTTCATAACTCCACATTTAGAAAGTCACTGGGAAAAAACTGCATCCATTAAAAAGAGTGGTGAGGCGAAAACCACTGTGAAAAGTGGTTAATTTACATTAAGACTCGTCTCAATTCTGCCAAAACTCACACTGATGATCCTCAAACCTTTTGGCAGAATGCTCTGTGGAATGATGAGCCGAAAGTGGAACTGTTTGAAAGACAGGGGTCACATTATATCTGGTGTAAACCAAACACAGAATTCTACAAAAAGAACATCATGGATTTGGTAGTGTGATTGTGTAGGGATACTTAGCTGCTTCAGGGCCAGGGTGACTTGCCATAATTGAGGGAAACATTAATTCTGCCAACATGATCACACGGGAAGTACGTTTTTTTTTTTTTTTTTTGAGAGAGAGAGAGAGAGTTCCAGTACCCTAGAATCAGCCACATTACACTGACTCACTGGCAAGCACAATCTCCTATCAGACATTTTTGCAATGACTCCAGTGTGTTTACCTTCCCTTGAGACGCAACCAGAAGCCCGTTGCGTCAGCAGCATCAGTGTCTCTGGTTAGGATCTTGCGTTGAAACTAGGAAGTAATAGAGTTTGCTTAATCAGTAAATAGCACGATTCGGAGGTTGCATTTTTCCCTCTTACATTACATTTTTACTCCACTGATGGGTAAGTTTAGCTTTGGGGTTTGGGTTGGGGGGTTCAGTTTATAAAATATGAATTCCTATTCACTGTATTACAGCCTGTACAACTGAAAACAATATGCATCACAACTTTTGCTGCTCCACTGTGAACATTACACCAGGAAAATGGAGCTCACAAGTGTCCATACGCCCAACAATACTTAGCACTTTGGCCACTGGGGTGTGGGGGGGTGAGCAAGAGACAGACACTGTGGGTGTGGCGTCAAGCCTCTGAGAGGTGTTTATTTTACATAATAATCAACTTAAAATGATCAAAAATGGGGAAAATAGTGTCCATGGGTGAAAGTGTCCAAAATAATGGAGGATCTGGCATCCTAGCGGTGAAAGGGGTACTCTGTGTAGGTTGGGGAGTGTCCAAGGGAATGGTCCAGGTCTTGGGCGGGGTCTGGCGGATGCAAAGAGCTCCCCTCCGTGGTATTCCCTGGGGCCACTGCGAGTGTGTTTAATGCTGTTGATGTTGCAGCGCATTTGGGTGCGGCCTTGGGTGGAAAGACGAAGACTGCAACATGAGTTGGAGGTGAATGCTATTAAATGTTTAGATCCACTTTAAACGCTTGTTCAGTTTTGTTCTGGATTTCCTTTATAGTTGGCTCTAAATAAATTTAATATTTTTGATATTCTCAGACTAAACTGAATAATTTACTTTATTGCACTTCCAAATAATGACATTTTTGGACTCCAAAGTAACTACAGTAAATCATCTCCGTCGGAACTTTATAATGAAAAAGCAGAGTCCTTTTTACGTGCTCAAACTTTTAATCTTACATCTTTGTTCACACATAGCATCAAAACTTTTCAGGTAATGTTACAACTTCTCATTCAGGGAAATTGCCAGAACTGATTTATCAGTATTTTTAAACGGGTCTTATTCACACATGACGTCTGACTAGAAAATTGCAGTTAATTTTCTGGAAAAGGCATATGTGTGAATGAGACAACAGTAATGATCCAAAGCATAGGGGTAAGTCCACCTCTAAATGACTCAAAAGAAACAAAATTACAGTTTTGGAGTGGCCTAGTCAAAGTTCTGACTTGAGATCCTGTGGCTTTGCTGTGGCTTTGCTGTCCTCGAAAACCCTCAGTGTGGCTGACCTAAAGAAGTTCTGCAAAGAAGAGTGGGCCAAAATTCCACCACAGCGATATAAAAGACTGATTTCCAGTTATCGGAAGCGTTTGGTTGCAGGTGTTGCTGCTAAATGTGGTATAGCCAGCTTTTAAGTTTAGGGGGGCAATTACTTTTTTACATGGGTGATAGGTGTTAAATAACTTTTTTGTTTCAACACATATCATTGTTATTTAAAAACTGTTTTTTTTTTTTTTTTTTTTTTTTTTGTGTTTTATTCCGGTTATATTTAGTTTGAACATCTGAAACAATTTATTATGCAATAAATACAAAAATAGAAGAAATCAGGATGGGGGCAAATACTTTTCACAGCACTGTACAAAGTATTGTCTCTGTTGTATCTCTGTTTATGTTCTTCCACATAAGAGAACGTTTCTTTTAAATGAATTTGCTGACAGCATTTCTTTGCTTGTTCACCTTGTGACATGCGTGCATTCATTGACGTCTTTTTGTGTGTTTTCTGTTTCATTCATTTGAATTTGATACTTCCTTCCCGCTGGTTTTGTCTTGCACGATCCACACACAAGTATCTAAAGATCCACATGTAAATTTGTTTAATAAAAGCAGCTACCACTACATGGCAGTCTCATTTTACAGATGTACCATTAGGCGGGCAGTGGTTTATTCACAAGTTCTATCGGTATGCGCAGTTTACAAGTGCCACTTCAAACAAACAGCATCTGAGATCAGCAGAAAGTTTGTGTAGTCAAAGCATGAGTACAGTTCTTAAATGTTGTAGTATCCAAACACTTGGCACTGTTGCATCCTGTCTTTCTCACAGTCAGAAGCTGTTACTTCTTGATCTCATATAACACAATAAGATTATGCAAAACTTACTGCATTGTTTTGATTTTTTTATTGAGAGAAATAAAAAGCATTAACGCAGAAGAACAGCAGCACAGCTAGAAGTGCCTTTACAAAACATGAATAGAGTGATGTCCAGTTCGTGAACGAATTGTTCTTTTTAGTGAATGAGTTGAACCAGTTCACCAAATCGGACTGAATCGTTTGAAACAGTTTGCGTCTCGAGTCAGCACTGATCCACAAGTTACTCTATCTTTTTTTGGATTTTTTCCCCTTTTTCACCCAATTTGGAATGCCCAATTCCCAGTGCGCTTTTAAGTTCTCGTGGTCGCGTGGTGATTCGCCTCAATCCGGGTGGCGGAGGACGAATCCCAGTTGCCTCCGCGTCTGAGACCATCAACCCGCGCATCTTATCACGTGGCTTGTTAAGCGCGTTGCCACGGAGACATAGCGCGTGTGGAGGCTTCACGCCATCCACCGCGGCATCCGCGCTCAACTCACCACGCGCCCCACTGAGAACGAACCACATTATAGTGACCACGAGGAGGTTACCCCATGTGACTCTACCCTCCCTAGCAATTTGGTTGCTTAGAAGACCTGGCTGGAGTCACTCAGCATGCCCTGGGTTTCGAACTAGCTAACTCCAGGGGTGGTAGCCAGCGTCTTTTACCACTGAGCTACCCAGGCCCCCTGTTACTCTATCTTAACCTGTCTCTCGGATGTGCCTGACACTCCGAATTGAAATGAGCTGATAACTGGGAGTAATATGATCCTAGAACTGGTGATATCTGCTTTTGCCAACTCTGCTTTGCAATGAACCACTCCAGCTAGTTCACAAATTGGACTGAACGCTCAGTTTGCAACAGTTCTCGAGTCAACAGTACGAGTCGCTCGTAACAGTTCTTGAGTCAACAGTACACTGAACTGAGAATCGCCTCTTTCAGAGGTGTTTGGCATACTGAGAACTGATGAGCTGCTGACATTGAGCATGTGTGTGATTAACCCTTTAAAGCCTGAGCCCAAAATTCCGAAAATTCCATTCTGTGCCAGAATATGATATTAATATCCAAATTCATATTATATTCATATAACATCACACACCTGAACTGTATATACCATATTGAAGAGAAGAACTAGGGCTTTCAAATGATATAAATATATGTATGGTTATTTAAGGCTAATCATTCTTTATCAATAAGATTTCACACAGCAATTTTTACAAAAATCTTCTCCGGCCACTATTTCAACCATTTTAATGACAAGCTGTAGGAAAACTTAATGTGTATGAAATATACATAATTTTGTGGACAATATAGAATAGCAGACAGATTAGAAATATAATCTATTGTTTAAAAGTTATGACCATTCTAGTGATTAGTGGGAAAACGGAATAAAACAAACATTTAGAATGTTAAGATACATTTCACATGTACTCAAATACTCCTTTTGTGCACCTGTAATAATAAATTGAGATTGCATCTGAAACTGAAGGACACAAACACTGAAATATACATTTTATGTGTTCAATAAAACACACACTTTATTTAATTTGAACATTAGAATTACACACGAATTACACAGCAAAACAAACAAAATCAAACTTTCGAACTATCTACAGTAAATACATTTTTAATAAAGAGTGCAAGAACAGAATATATATAAATTCATAAATACTCAACAACTGCAATGCCTGTGGAGAAAAGAGAGGAAGAAAAGAAGGGAGGGGGAGGACGACTACACCAGTAAACACAGCCCAACCTAGGCCTCTTCGCGAAACTGGTCACACTCAGCTGAGTGCCAGGACTGAAAACATTTCCTATTGCGAACCAAGCAAAGTCTTTTGCCATTACATTCCAGCACACAACAAGCTACTTTAGTTTTATTTTCAGTCCTACTTTACCGATAGCATAGCCAACATCTCTTAAAGGACTCTTCAAATTTAGGGACATGGGCTGTGTGGAGTGATGATGAAGGAGGGACTACAGGCTTTAGTGTATGCAAAGGGAAACTTGCGTGCATATCGATACCTCCCAGCTGACGAGCCAGGTATTCTCTGAAATCTATCTGGGTTAAGTTCACCTGTCTACACTCATCCCCTGGTGCCACATGAATGTGTTGCCATTCCTTAAACAGTATGAAACTATTGACGACGGCAATGTCTATGAAGTGGAAAAAAAGAGTCTTCCACCACTTCTGAGTTTTTTTATAGGACGTCGTAAGATTTTAGCATTTGGTCTGACCTATCAACACCGCCCATGTTTTTGTAATAATCGCTGATGACAGTGGGCTGGAGGGCTACTTCTTTTGTCCAATTGCCATCATTTTTTATAAACCTAGTAATTTCGGTTGAGCCATTCGCATTGTGGAAATTGGAGAGGCATGTAACTGCACACGTGTCCTTCCACTGAATTACAAGTATATTCCCCTCAATCCTACATCACCTCATATCCCCACGAGCTGTCTTGCATTCCCATCTTTTGATGTCTTTAAATTCTGCAGGGAACAGTTTACGATTCACCCTGCATGTCCCACTGGCATTAGTTCCCATTTCTAACAACTTAACCATAAGAGCTGGGGACGTGTGAAAGTTGTCAAAACAAACATTGTGGCCCTGGTCTTTGAATGGCTGCAATAACGATTCAACTACTTTGGTGGCCAAGTCAGTGACACACCCATCATGACTACCGGTGTAAACATTAAAGTCGAGAGTATACCCTGAGTCTGATGTTGCAATTACCCATAATTTAAAACCCAACGAGTAGGCTTATCATTCATGTATTGTTTAAATCCTGACTGAGCTTTAGACTTGACCATATGTTCATCTGTTGCGAGATTTTGGCCCTGAAGTGATGTGGTTCCCCAATGATGATGGGAATCAGGGATAATTGAAAACCCCATGTAAATGAGCAACCCAAGAGATTTGTAAAATTCATCCGGGGGTCACATCCATCCAAGCTTCTTGGTAGCTGGAATGGACGGCTAGGCTTAAATGGGAGAGGTTTTGGTGCCCGTGAAGCGATGTCAGAGTACGAGGGATAAGAAACAGAGTCAGGGAAGCGTTTACGCTTTCGAGCTGACTTGGGACCTGTGTGAGAATGGCTAGCCATACCCAAAATAATAAGAGTAACAGTGTTAGTGTTACTGTGAGTATCAGTCATATGTGAAATAGAAACAAACAATACATACACATTCATACATACCCAGTTGATGGTCTTGGCTGGGAATCAGGTTCCATCTCATTCTCCATCTTCCTGCAGTAGTTCCTGGTCCAGCAGATCTTCCTCCTGTGTGCTCATGCCCTCATGAGCCATGTCCTCCTCTGCTATGAACCTAAGCTCATCAGCAGTCAGCTGCCTCCTCCTCTTGAGGGTGCTGAGCAGGGGAGCCATAGTCTCTATCCATCTCTACAACAGAAAAAAGTACACAATTGGTAGCCAGCAGTGTGTTCTTCACAAATCCATACACAGAATAGTCACTAAAGGCTTGCAGACTAAGCAGAATGTCTAACTGCAGCCAGCCCGCTCACACTTTCCTTGTGAACAGGAAGCTACACACAATCTAAAATCATGTCTGTGTGATGGATGGGTAAGGCTATCTGCTAAATTATAGAAACATATCTATCATTTTTTTTATTTTTTATTATTACATGGGAAAATCATCAAGCTAGATAACTTATCTAACTAGCAGGCCAGTTTCCAGGCAGGTCTGAACAGCATAAAAAAAAAGAAAATAAAAAAGGTCTGAACAGCATCTGCTCTCTGCCTCACATTACTTCAAGCGGATTTTTCACAAGCGACAAAATTGGCCAAAAAAGTTATTGATATTTAGCTAAAAATGTACATAGTATTGCTAGCTAATGTTTATTTAGCAAGTTTCACAGAAATTTGCTTAGAAATAGAGGCTAGCTGCATGTCTGATGAACGCAGGTGGTCATGTCATTTTTTTCCAGAAATAACTAGCGTTACTCCAACAAATAAATGCTTTGTAACTAAAATGTTTTGAATTTCAATAGACAATATTGACAACACATTAAATAACTTGTCTTACCTTGAAAGATCGCCTCAGTTTTCAATTTGAAGCAGTAAGTCCAACACTGGAGGTAATCTCCCGGCGTATGCTCTCTGGCTCCTTAGGCAAATGGAGGATGATGCTGATGACGATACATTTATTATTTACACCCAGTAACCCCTTAACCAATCATATGAGCTTTTAGGTTATATTGTCATGAGTATCTGGCAGTTTTCAGAAATAAAATCGGTGATTGGACGGTGAAGATACTGAGACAGGAACCATGGGAATAATTGTTCCCAAATGTGAATGCTCCAGCTGGTAAGGGTTAAGGGGCAAAATGTATGTTTCAGGTGTATTTTGCTGAACAACAGAGAGTGTAACAAATAAAACATACTGTAAATATGTTTATGACTTGATTGTATTACAGTTTTATCAACATATGAAGATTATCCAGTCTACAGCTCTCGAGTCAACAGTATATTTAGTTGTTCGCAGCAGTTCTCGAGTCACCATTACACTAACGTGATCAGATTTTTTAAACTAAAAACCAGGGACATTTCCTAGTTAAGTGGTCAAAATATCATTGAAATCTCACTTGTTATTATCTATGAATTAAAAAAAAGGGGACACAACATTTTGTGTGTTTTTGTCTTTTTATTGTTGTGGGTTTCTAATTCAATTAGTTGAACTGAATTACTGTAATTCTAATTCATTTTTTTATTTCAACATTGCACAGAGGACATTAAGTGGCATCAATTGTCAGAGATGGAGAACAGTGTTCACCTTCTTTCAAGACAATGACATCCAGCATACTAACCTGTCTAAATTATCATCAGTTGCCATGTGTTTGCCAGGAAGTAATGCACCAGTTGAGAGAGTGTTCTCTCAGATGAATGATACATGGATAGCATCAAGAAATAGATTCACTGTTTCTACTATCAAAGCCATGCTTATTGTGAAGACAAATTTCAACCTCCCCTGCCATGAGTTTATGGAGAAACTGGACAAAGACAGAGCAATCCTGAGGAAAATACATTCAACTGAGAAATATGCAGACTAGGTTTCCTTATTTTACAATTACTACTTGTTTAGCAGGGCAGAAGTCAACTAGTGAAGTGAACTGATCACAACATGGTACTGAGCATTTTGTTTTGTGCATTTTCAAACCTTTCATGGTAAATATGTTTACATTTTACATTATTCCTTCTATACCATGTTTAAGATGCTATGAAATCAGCTGATGTAGTTCCTTGTTCTTTATCTGTTCTGTTAACTTTGACAAAGTGGTGTTTCATTTTTATTATAATTGTTTTTTTTCAAGTGATTCCCCCTTTAAGAACTCTTGCAGGCTAGTGACCTCATCAAACAGTGCATCCTCATTGATGGTCACATTAGGGCATTTCTCCTCCAGTGTGGCTACTGCCTTCTGAATTTCTTCACGCTGAATTTGCTTTTTCAAAAGGAGACATTGCAGGTCTTTGAGATCGTCTGTGTGCTTGCCCCATGCTTTTATGTAGGTTACTGCAGTTGTGAAGAATGATTTAGATGTTTCGAGAAAAGACTCTTTAGAAATTGCTCCGTTTTCCACAAGCTCTCTGAGTAGTCCTCTCACCAAAACAGGAATGAAGTTTTCATCACATCTTGCTGCCAGTTTTGCCTCAAAGTTCCTTAGAACTGCATTAGACTCAACAGCACAACGGTCCTGTCCTTCAAGCATCTTAATTGTTTCATGGAATACAGTTAAGTTCCCATGTACAAAGGCCACCCAAAGTTCAGTCAGCGGATCTTCAAAGATTGTTCGTAGGTACACGGGGCATTTGTCTTCTGAAAGAAAAAAAAGATTTTAATGGCTCATACATTTGCAGCACTCTTTCAATTGCAGGGAGCATAGGCAGCCAGCAAATATTACTGTGACCAAGTATGTTATGGTTTTCCTGACCAACAAACTCACAAAAGCTCTTTAGTCTTTCAACTCTGACTGTGAAAAAATGAAAATATCCAAAAATCTTTGTGAGCAGGTACTCAAGAGGAATCATATCCAAAGCTGTTCTGGCTGTGTTATGAATGATGTGGGCAGGGAAACAATACCAAGCCTATTCAGTCCTCTAAAGTTGGTGTTTGTGTTGTCTGCAGAGAATGCTATCACTTTGTTTTCAAGGTGAAATTTTTGAATAACCACCAAGACCTCAGCTACAATTTCCTCTGCTATTTCACATTTCAGTTCAATAAAATCCAGCAGTTTTGTTTCCACAGATATGCTGCCATCATATACTGTATCTTGCGATATCTGACAACTACTGGCAGCAGCATTACGTGTCCATGGTTGGACACATCAATGGACAGGGACACATATTCAATGGTTTCTAGGTCCTGTGTTACCATAGAAGTTGTCCAGCCTGCAAGCATGTTACTCTCAATGACTTCATAGAGTTTCCGTGTCAGCTGTGCTGTGCTGTCCATTGATCTGTAACTGTGATTGTGATGCATAGTGTGGTATACAAAAACACCCTCCTTCACAGCTAAATCATATTCTTGTTGGGAGGGCTCTACCTTCTTGAAGAATGTGGTGACTGAGGGCACACCAGCATGGGCAGTCAGAGAGACTCTATGCTTTTTCGTCTGCTGATGCTCTACCACTGCCGTTCTCCCTCCACTGGCAACTGAAAACGAGGAATTGCAAATGGTGCAATGAACCATAGTAATATCCTGACCTGGGCCAAGAAATGTGAATAGTAACCATTGCAAATAGCAAAACGATCAAAACAGTATTACATTATGACAAAATTCAATAACATTACAAAAAAAAAAAAAAAAAAAAAATACAAAAACATTACAAAAATATAACAAATATGAAAACATGACAAATAATACTGTATTTACCATATTTAACATTTTCTAATTGTATTTAATATTTTCATTTTAACAAACTGTGAACATACTGTATACAGTCATTACAACCAGTGATTAAAACTTTTAAAATGTCTTTTTATGTTTGTGCTTTTGGAAATGGACCTTCACCATCCCTAATTAGGCTTATTATTTGACATTTTAGGCTCATTTGGAGCACAGATGTCCTTTCTGCAAATGTAATAGCTGCAAGTATAATTGTTTAGATGAATACTATTTTTATTTGTTCATATCTCTGTTTACTTTCACTAACGTGGTAGATGTGTGTGGGAATTATGTGTTGTGATGATGGAACTTGCGAGAAAGTTTAAAATTGTGTGCAAAACAATCCCGCACCCTGTTCAGGCCCTGTTATATAGTACATACAAATAGTATTACTTGAATTTAACATAAGTAGTTATTACCTTTGTCTCTTTTGATATTTGATGATAACTTGATTGAAGATAACTTGATGATGCTGCCTCATTTCTCTTCGTAAATTCTTCATGGCTAAAGCAGTGGCACAGGACCAAGTAATCAGTGTAGCTCGCAGCCCCCTCTGTTGGTGAAAATAATCACTACATGATTGCTCTGGTACTCCACAGGCTATGTCGATCGGGCTTTTTGCCGTGTATTTGCTGGTTGATTTGAACGTGCTCTAAAACGGGGACAGACCATCAAAAACCGGGACTGTCCCCGGAAAACGGGGACGTCTGGTCACCCTGCATTAAACTGAACCGAGAATCGCCTCTTTCGGACATAATACTGAGAACTGCTGATCAGTGAGAAAGAATCGGACTTCCCATCACTACATGACTCATGATAACAGACATACCATAAATACCTTTATATTAAGGTTTGTACAAGATCTGATGTTGTAAGAATTGATTTCCACTTTATGTAAATGTATATAATAAATGTTTTTCCCCAATAAGGCAATAAATATGAATTTTATGAAATACTATTTCAGATTCAGACAGTGATCACTGACTCATTGCTGTCTTTTCAGATTTTTCCCTGTGCTTTGCCCGTCAACTTCAAGCACTGACTCACATGCTCCCAAACTAATTGGTCCCAGCTCCAATACAGGATACATTTTAATATGGATAATATGCTCCTTTATTGTTCTCTGATGTGAAGTCAGACTTAAGTAATATTTCCATGTATTCAAATGAAAGTGCAATAAACATTTACCTTAATAATTAACATTGTCTTCTTTTGGCTGCACTTATAACTGTTCACCCAAAAAATGAAAATGGTCATAATTTTCTCACCCTCATGTTGTTTGAAACCCATTTGATATATTTTTTCCCCTGTAGAACACAAATTGTAAATGTTGAAATTGCTTTTATTCCCATGCAATGAAAGTGAATGGGGACTGAGGCTGTCAGTCTCTATACATACTGCCTATCATTTCCTTTTTTGATGTGAGTAAATTATGACAGTTTTCAGTTTTCAATGCAGTTTTTAATAACCTGCATTTTTGAAGTTTTCCCAAATTAAGGGGTAGATGTGCTCACATTTATGGATGGATTTAGGACTTATTCATTGGTATTTGTTTGTGTGTGGGTCGGCCATGGTAAAAACAGCAAAACAGAAGTCTCAAAATTCAAATAAATAAAACAGAATAGACACAAAAACATGTCAATGAATGCATGCGTGTCAGTTGATCCACAAATGCACATTCAATGCTTCACAAGGCCATTTTGTGTTTAATTTGGAACGTCTCCCTTTGGTTAGACACACAATTTGTGTTACATTTATACAAAAGGGAACATTTGTATTCACAAAATATGTCTCTGTTTATAAAAATCGTTGCACATACATTTAATTCTGAATTTCACAGACACAAGATGAAAGGCATCTGTGTATGGATAGTAAGATGCATGTATGACATTTATCAAATTGATTGATGTGTTTACGCACTTGTGAATAATTTTAATACTATATTCATCCTATACTAGAATAGCTGACTTTAACTTACACTAATAACCTCCACAGTTTGGTCCTGGAGAGTTGGCTACTTATAGACTGATCTCAAATCTCCCATTTATGTCGAAAATACTAGAAAAAGTAGAGTCCTCCCAACTATGATAATTTTTATCAAAACTTTATCAAAAATAATTTTTCAGTCAGGATTTAGGCTCCATAATAGTAAAAAGACTGCACTTCAGAGTTACAAATGACTTGCTCTAATCATCTGATCGTGGCTGCATTTCTCTTCATCGCTTTTAGATCTTAGTGATGCCTTCGACACCATAGATCACGAAATTCTCTTGGATAGGCTTGAGAATTATGTTGGCATTTGTGGACAGGCATTAGCTTGGTTTAGGTCCTATTTATCCGACCGCTACCACTTTGTCTGTGGAACCGAGGAATTGTCAGATCAAACTAAAGTTAAGTATGGAGTGCCATAGGGATCAGTTTTAGGGCCTCTGCTTTTCTTCTTATATATGCTTCCTCTGGGAGACATTATCAGGAACCATGGAATTAGTTTTCACTGTTATGCCGATGATACCAAACTTTATATTTCCTCGAAACTAATTATTGGACCAAAAACCTTAACTCTCTTGATAATTTGACTCTCGATGGATGTACTGTCACGTCGTCTTCTACAGCGAAAAACGTAGGTGTTATATTTGATAACAATCTGTCCTTTGATAATCACATTTCCAATGTTTGTAGAACAGCATTCTTCCATCTCAGAAATATTGCTAAGTTACAACACGTTCTCTGTTTCTAATGCCAAACTAATTCATGCGTTCATGACCTCAAGACTAGATTATTGTAATGTATTACTGGGAGGATGACCTGCAGGTTCTATAAATAAACTTCAGTTAGTTCAGAATTCAGCAGCTAGAGTGCTGACTAGAACCAAGAAATATGATCATACATTGGCTACCTGTTAAAATTGTTTTTATTTTAAAATACTTCTAACTACTTACAAAGCTTTGAATGGTCTAGCTCCACAGTACTTAAGTGACTTTCTATCACGCTATCTTCCAACATGTTTGTTCACTACGATTGCAAAATTCTGGCCTATTAATAATACATAGAATATCAAAATCCACAAAATGATGTAGATCTTTTTCCTATTTGTCTCCTAAACTATGGAATAGTTTCAAACATGGTTCGGGACTCAGACACACTCTCTCAGCTTAAGTCTAGACTAAAGACTCATTTTTTCAGCCAGGCATACACCTAATTTATCCATCAACTCATAGTTATGCTGCATTAGTTAGGTCTGCCGGAACTGAAAACACTTCTCATATTCTATAATCCTGTTTTAAAGTGAATGGCATCTACGCTAATATTATTCTGTTTGTTTCCCTGTCTTAACTTCGAGATACATATCCTGAGGTTACCAGAGCCTGCCAGATCCAGATCCGGTCTTGCCTGATGTCCGACTCCCACTACTACGTGTTGCTGAGTGATGACGACTAACTGCAGCCTGTGCTAGCTTGATATCACTTTAGTCTACTACGATGGACTTCACAGAGGATGATCTGATGCCAGCACCAACCGTCAGACATGGGATACTTCACTGGACACCTGAAACTTAGACTTAATATGGACTTCACCGGAAATTAATCTGCCATGAGCTTACAGTTGAACTGCAGTGCACCTTACTGATCTCTGCCTGCATCACCTTGGTCAAAGGATGGACTACACTCTTAAAATGGAATACATAGATAATAAATTAATTGTAGCCTTCATCAGCAAAGTAACAAAGGACAATGCATCTGTGTGCACTTCTGCAGTTAATTCAGGATGTTAATTCTAAGACTGTAGTCATTAATCTTACAGTTAATTCAAAATCTTTTTGTTTAAACATTGGCCCCTAACACTTAATTAGTTTACTAATTTTAAATAATGACTTGTACTACACATAAATAACTAATATTTGCATTATATTCATACTGTTTATACAGAGGGGAACTGGCCCCCACAGTGAGCCTGGTTTCTCCCAAGGTTATTTTTCTCCATTAACCGACATCTTATGGAGGTTTGTGTTCTTTGCAACAGTCCCCTTAAGCTTGCCCACTAGGGGTCTAAATATAAATATAATTTACTTATTTTTTATTATTTATTTTAAGGCGCAGTTGACAATCATGTTTCTTATTAAACCACACTATTATGACTAGAAGACATTACTATATTACAGCTTTTTCTGTTGTAGCATAATTTTCTGTAAAGCTGCTTTGAAATGATGTGTGATGTGAAAAGCGCTATACAAATAAAAATGACTTGAAATGACTTGATAAAATTGCAGAAACTTGTATGATAATATCAACATTTCAGAAAAAGGTTTAAAATATAAAAAAATAACTTAAAAGTTGACACCAATCCCTTACTGAGCAATGGCTACCTTCAGCACTTTATTGCCATCTATTGGAATCCTATCTTAACAGAATGTTAACCAAAATTGTCTTGTCATTATGCAAATAATTAAATTCAAATAAAAAAAGCTGAAGTGTGCACAGCACATTTCTGAAAATACAGCCTGATTTCATTATTATTTGTAGATATTAGTATTTACCATTTACAAATACATTTTTGTAAACTTGGATAGACACTACAACATGGATGGACTACGAATCCTTATATATTCTAAATATATTTGTGTACTTACATTATTACTATTTTATAGATACTTTAGATCCCATAAACCAAACCCAACACTAAACATAACCACTTCTCAACCATATGAAAAATGTAACAGGCAGATGATTGTAAGCACAATTTAATTTAATTTATAAAAAAATAAAATAAAAAATAAAAAAATGGCAGAAAGCAGTATAAAAGTCAATGCCAGGTTTGGTAAATGCATCACGTTAAATAAACATGATAGCTCTGAACATTTAATTAATCTTAATACCATAAAATTAATTACATTTAATTACTTAAAGGGGCATTCAGTCTCTAGCTAGCTAAAATTGCTCTTCTTCGTGCACTTTAATTTCTGATATGATAGTGGTGTTAGACGCTGTACTGCCATCTATCGACGTGGATCAGCATGATCGTCTCTGCTGCCCCCTCCAGCTCTGGAATATCATTTGCATCTGAAAAATGTTGGAGTTTGAGGTCATTTCTAAAGTTATTTATTACTACTATAATAAAATTGCTTTCCCTAAAAATAAACATCAGAATTCAAGTGAACAGACATCTACAGTTAAGGACAGCTTATTATTGTACCTCATATCATCAATCTTTGGAAACTGTCTACGTTTCACATTATTTCTAAAGACAGTTATTACCTTTATTAGAGAACTGCTTAGTGTAAAATAAACCTCAATTTTCTAACAATACAGAATGTCAGGGTAAAGGAAAAATTAGAATTGTTTTTGATCAAATTTAGCATGTCCATGAATACTGTATTTGCCAAACTTGTTTTGTTTGCAATAAACGTCATGGTTTACACAAAATCCACAACAATTGTAGTGTGTCAAGCTACTTTAAACTAAAAAAAAAAAATAAGATGTACGCTGTTTCATAGAGGTGGAGGTAGATGGTCCCCCCTTACTATAGCTGTGATAAGGTTGTTTTCCGGTTGCGTTTGTAAAAACCACTGAAATCTGTCCATTACTAACATACGTTGACTACACATGTAATTTTAAAAAGTTTGGGGGAATTTGTATGAGTTTTCTGTAAATTCCACTGATACTATTTTAGAGAGTGGTCTAAACAATTAATAATTCCTTAACTGTCCAACAAAAAAGAAGCAACATCAGCATCACAACTCAGGTTTTTCTCTGTCATCAAATCTTTCAACCTTGAGTGTGCCGTGCCAATGTTTACTCTAGTTTTTTGCCTTTGCCGGTCTTTCTGTCTTCTTGTTTCAGACCTTTTCACTTCTTCGGCAGTACAGCTACTGAGTCTCCCATTGCCTCCGCTGCTAAATCACGTTAATAAATATGTTCCATTGTGTTCTTTTCTTTCTTTGCATTATCAAACAACACTGTTCTAAGCATAGCCATGAGTATCTACACAGGCGGCAGCCGATGAACGTGAGAATTCTCTTCTTCTAAGTTTAGCGAAACACCGCTGGTCATGTAATTTCAACATGGCAAAACACATTGAATGGGGTGACTAGGGCTGCTCGATTATGGCAAAAAACATATTCATGATTATTTTGGTCAATACTGAGATCACGATTATTTAACACGATTACTCATTGAATTTGGAAACATCATGCATTAAAAAAAATAATAAAAAATAAATAAAAAAATTGTCTTTTTAACAGTGGGTTTCCTTGAACTTGAAATGTAAACTGCACTGGGTAGGGGAGGAGGCTATTATCATATGGTAATTATTTTATGTCACGTATGGTAGTCATATAAAGGAAAGCCTCCATAGCCACCGTTAACAGCAGGGGTGCTCACACTTCTATGAAATGAGATCTACTTTATCATCATGTTATTGCACCAAGATCTATCATGCACAGTAAAGACTATACATTATCACAATACCAAAATTTCAGTAGTCGGTAGCGAAATTTGACGATTCTCAATACCAGCTTCAAAACCACAACAAATAATAACAAGTTCTTAATTAATTATTCAAGACTAGTAAACAGTCAGTAATAAAATAACAATAAAAAACAGCAATGAATAGAAATAGATAAAAAAATAATAGAGAAAAAAATACAACTTAAGAAAATTCAGTGCTATTTTTAACAGCTTTAAAAGTATTTAATAGCAGTAAGCTATTAAGTTTTCAAGTAAACATTCAGAATGAAATGCAACATAAAACTACATGGAAAACTAAATGGAAATATGGGAATTATGTTGTGACTAAAAAAAAATCCAAAATACAGTATATCAAAACTATATTATATTTTAGCATCTTCAAAGTGGCCACACTTTGCCTAGATTTTGCAGAAATGCACTCTTGGCATTTTCTCAACCAACTTCTTGAAGTATCACCCTGGGATGCCATCTATATGTTGGGCACTTAGTGGCTGCTTTTCTTAATTATTCGGTCCAAGTCATCCATTTAAAAAAAAAAAAAAATGTTTTTTTTTATTTTTTTTTATAAAATGTTAGTTTTGTAATTAAATTAATATGTTGGCACAATTATATTTTTGTCTACAAAACTAATTTAAAACATTTAAGCATACACCTTGAGATCAAAAGGTTTATAAGATCATGAGAAACATTTCAGGCAAGTGACCCCAAACTTTTGAATGGTAGTGTAAGTGTGCACAATTCTTAGGCAACTATTAGTGTGCACAATTATTAGGCAACTAAATTACAAAAATAATTTCTCCCAACTCAATTGTTTATTCTCAATTTTTAGAGTAGGTGCAACAAATAAGTAACACAAAATGACAATTAAATAACATTTTTGGCCTTTCAAAAATATTCAGTGACCAATATAGCCACCCTTCTTTTCAATAACTTCCATGAGCCTTCCATCCATGGAGTCTGTCAGTTTCTTGATCTGTTCACGATCATCATTTGCCGAAGCAGCAACCACAGCCTCCCAAATGCTGTTCAAATAGGTGTATTGTCTTCCCTCACTGTAAATCTCACGTTTGAGAAGGGCCCACAAGCTCTCAGTAGGATTTAAGTCAGGTGAGGAAGGGGGCCCAAGTCATTATTTGGGCATTTTTGAGGCCCTTGCTGGCTAGCCAAGCAGTGGAGTACTTGGATGCATGTGATGGAGTATTGTCCTGCAGATCATGGCCTTCTTGAATGCTGAGGACTTCTTCCTTTACCACTGCTTGAAGAAAGTACTTTCCAGAAACTGGCAATAGGTTTGAGAGTTGAGTTTCAGTCCATCTTCAACTCGAAAAGGTCCAACTACCTCATCCTTAATGATAGCAGCCCATACCAGTACCCCTCCTCCACTTTGCTGGCACCTGACTCAAAGTGGTGCCCTGTGTCCATTAGTGATCCAGCCACGGGCCCATCCATCTGGTCCATCAAGAGTCACTCTCATTTCATCTGTCCGTAAAACCTTTGAAAAATCTGTCATCATGTATTTCTTTGCCCAATCTTGATGCTTCAACTTGTGAATATATTCAGTGGTGGTCTTGTTTCAGCCTTCTTGACCTTGGCCATGTCTCTGAGCACTTGGAACCTTGTACTTCTGGACACTCCAGGTAGGTTGCAGCTCTGGAATATGGTAGCATTGGAGGATAATGGGTTCCTGGTAGCTTCACGTTTAATTCTGCTCTAGTCTTTTGCAGTTAATTTGCACCTTTTCTTCTCCATGCGTTTTTTGCACCCCAGTTGACTATTCGCAACAAAACGTTTGATTGTCCGGTGGTCACGCCTCAATAGTTTAGCTATTTCAAGAGTGTTCCATCCGTCTGAAAGGCATTTTGCAATATTTGACTTTTCAGTGTCAGTTAAATCTCTTTTTTTTTTTGGCCCATTTTACCTGAGGTAATGAAGCTACTTAATAATTATGCACACATTGATATAAGGTGTTAGTCACTTTCGCCACACCCTCCCTCTTTACACAAATACATACCACCTGAAAATGATTGAATCCAATAAGCATTCAAGTTTATATGGTTTGGAGTTGGAAAATGTGCATGGAAATAATGATAAGATCAGAATACTCACTTGCCTAATAATTTGGCACGCAGTGTAGATGGCAGCAGGTCTATTAGTTTACATTTATACTAGTCCAACATTTGAATAGAAATCTGCTTTTTTCTCCACTGATTACGTTCACTTTAGACATCACTCTCGGTGTTTACATGAATACCTCATCAAGATGGCCATTTTGGCAGAATTTTGAAAATGTTTTGTAATGTGAATGAGGACCCAAATGCAGGAATGAGATAAACTAAAATATTTATTAAACAACAACAAAAAAAAAGTAAACAGAGAAACAAAAACTCTCACGAAGGAGAAAAATAAACTAGACAAAATACAACAAAAACTCTCTCGTAGGAGAAGAAATAACAACAAGACAAAAACAAAACAAATGATAAATGACAGGGAGCAAACAGAAAAACAAGAAAATTACATGACAAACCAACTGGTCAAGGGAACAAAATAATCTGACAGCACAGACAAAACATGAGAGAATATAAAGGGAAAGGAAGGATTGAAAACAGGTGCTGCACATAATCACAAGCAGATTGCGCTGCTGAGCAGCACCTGGGGAAGGGAGGGTGGGGGAAACAGATGGACGGCACTACATAACACAGAACAGAAAAGAAAAAGAAACATAAGTCCAAACTAAATAAACAGAAAAAAGGTAAGGTCCAGGGCAGAACCGGCAGGACAGACCAGGGTGGAACAGGCAGGACGGACAGGGTAGCGCCAACAGGGCGGACCAAGGTGGTGCCGGCAGGACGGAGTAGGATGGTGCCGGCAGGTTGGACCAGGGTGGTGCCGGCAGGACGGACCAGGGTGGCACCGGCAGGACAGACCAAGGAGGTGCCAGCAAGACGGCCAAGGTATAGCTGCTTGGCATGGTTTGGCAGCTAGATTTGGCATAGCTGTTTGACTAGGCTTGGCTGCCAGACTAGCTTGGCTGCCAGACTTGGCTTGGCTGCCAGACTAGTTGAGATGACTTGACTTGACCAGATGGCTTGGCAAGATGAAGTGGCTTGGCTTGACTGGCTGGACTAGTCGAGGTGACTTGACTTGATCAGGTGGTTTGGCAAGGAGAAGTGGCTTGGCTAGGCATGTCAGCTTGACTGGGTGTGTCGGTACGACTAGACGTGATGGCTTGGTTTGACTTGACAGCTTGACTTGGCGTGGCAGTTTGACAAAGTGTAGTGGCTTGGCTTGACATGGTGGCTTGACTTGACTGGACAACTTGACTTGACATTGTAGCTTGACAAGGTGTGTTGGTTTGACTAGGAAATATGATTTGACTTGGTGAGGCAGTGAAAACTTGACCTGAGGTGACAACTTGACAGCACAACTTGATTTGACGTGTCCGTTTGACTAGGTGTGGTGGCTTGATTTGTCATGATGGTTTGGCTAGGTGTGATGGCTTGGGAAGGCTTGACAGCTTGACTTGCCATGATTAGACTTGGTTGCTTGACTTGGTTTTGTGGCTTGACTTTGTTTGACAGTTTGAATAGGTGAGATGACTTGACTTGGCGTGGCGTGGCTGTGACAACTTGACTTGAAGTGATGACTTGATGTGTCTGTTTGACTTGACATGGTGACTTGATTATGAGTGATGGTTTGGCTTGGTGTGATGGCTTGGCTTGGTTTGACAGCTTAACTTGGTGTGGTGGCTTGATTAGGTGTGATGGTTCGGCTTGGATTGACAGCTTGACTTGACATGGTGGCTTGATTTGACTTGACTGCTTGACTTGGCTTGGTGGTTTGATTTGGCTTGATGGCTTTATTAGACTTGGCTGCTTGACTTGGTTTGGTGGCTTGAATTGGCTTGACAGTTTGAATAGGTGAGATGACTTGACTTGGCATGGTAGTGACAACTTGACTTGAAGTGATGACTTGACTTGTCTGTTTGACTTGATGTGATGACTTGATTAGGAGTGATGGTTTGGCTTGGTGTGATGGCTTGGCTTGGTTTGACAGCTTAACTTGGTGTGGTGGCTTGATTAGGTGTGATGGTTCGGCTTGGATTGACAGCTTGACTTGACATGGTGGCTTGATTTGACTTGACTGCTTGACTTGGCTTGGTGGTTTGATTTGGCTTGATGGCTTTATTAGACTTGGCTGCTTGACTTGGTTTGGTGGCTTGAATTGGCTTGACAGTTTGAATAGGTGATATGACTTGACTTGGCATGGTAGTGACAACTTGACTTGAAGTGATGACTTGACTTGTCTGTTTGACTTGATGTGATGACTTGATTAGGAGTGATGGTTTGGCTTGGTGTGATGGCTTGGCTTGGTTTGACAGCTTGACTTGGAGTGGTGGCTTGATTTGACTTGACTGCTTGACTAGGCTTAGTGGTTTGATTTGTCTTGATGGCTTGACTTGGTTTGACAGCTTGACTAGAAATGATTAACCCAGGATATAGCTTAAGGTAATAAATGGGATAAGGTTCCTCTAGGACGGAAGTGAGGACAGGTGACTCTAGGATGTGAGCAAGGACAGATGGCTCCAGGACAGGAGAGAGGATAGATGGCTCCAGGACAGAAGTGAGGACAGACGGCTCCAGGATGGGTGTTGAATCAAATAGTGAAACGACCTCCATGAGCACTGGCAGTGACAGGGGAATGGTCTCCGTGGCCATGGGCGCTGTTAGCGGTAGGGGAATGACCTCCATGGTTGCGAGTGCTGGCAGAGACGGGGAATGGCCTCCGTGGCCGTGAGACTGGGGAACGGCCTCCGTGGCCATGAGAACTGGAAGTGAAAGGAGAATGGCCTCCGTGGCCATGAACATGGAAAACACAGACACATGGGACAACCTGAGAGACTGGTGGAGGAAACTGTCACAATCCCACCATAACAAGAATAAAACAAAACTAAAATGGCAGGATCATGACAGAATTGTATTTGACCATTCAGGTGCGCATTAGCGTGAGCATTTTCGGAACACATGCACATGTTCAGCACACACTCATACACCACCTGTCAATCAAACAGGGCGCAGCTGTCACTAGATTGCTAGCGAATTATAAAATTACATGCTCGGGATTACTTTCAGAATAAGAATAAGAATATGAATTTTCTAATAAGTGAAACAGGTCTAGGCTATCACAAATATAAACTCAGCAAAAAAAGAAATGTCCCTTTTTCAGGACACTGTATTTTAATGATAATTTTGTAAAAATCCAAATAACTTTACAGATCTTTATTGTAAAGGGTTTAAACAATGTTTTCCATACTTGATCAATAAACCATAAACAAATAATGAACATGCACCTGTGGAATGGTCATTAAGACACTAACAGCTTACAGACATTAGGCAATTAAGGTCACAGTTATAAAAACTTTCATGGAGGCATGCTGCATGGAGGCATGAGAACTGCAGATGTGGCCAGGGCAATAAATTGCAATGTCCATACTGTGAGACGCCTAGGACAGCGCTACAGGGAGACAGGAAGGACAGCTGATCATCCTCGCAGTGGAAGACCAAGTGTAACAACACCTGCACAGGATCAGTACATCTGAATGTCACACCTGCGGGACAGGTACAGGATGGCAACAACAACTGCCTGAGTTACACCAGGAATGCACAATCCCTCCATCAGTGCTCAGACTGTCCACAATAGGCAAAAAGTGCTCTTCACTGATGAGTCGCTGTTTTGTCTCACCAGGGGTGATGGTCAGACTCGCGTTTATCGTCGAAGGAATGAGCAATACACTGAGGCCTGCACTCTGGAGCAGGATCGGTTTGGAGGTGGAGGGTCCATCATGGTCTGGGGCAGTGTGTCACAGCATCATCGGACTGAGCTTGTTGTCATTGCAGGCAATCTCAATGCTGTGCGTTACAGGGAAGACATCCTCCTCCCTCATATGGTACCCTTCCTGCAGGCTCATCCTGACATGACCCACAGCATGACAATGCCACCAGCCATACTGCACGTTCTGTGCATGATTTCCTGCAAGACAGGAATGTCAGTGTTCTGCCATGGCCAGCGAAGAGCCCGGATCTCAATCCCATTGAGCACGTCTGGGACCTGTTGGATCGGAGGGTGAGGGCTAGGGTCATTCTCCCCAGAAATGTCCTGGAACTTGTAATTGCCTTGTTGGAAGAGTGGGGTAAAATCTAACAGTAAGAACTGGCAAATCTGATGCAGTCCATGAGGAGGAGATGCACTGCAGTGCTTAATGCAGCTGGTGGCCACACCAGATACTGACTGTTACTTTTGATTGGCCCCCCTTTGTTCAGGGACACATTATTCCTTTTCTGTTAGTCACATGTCTGTGAAACTTATTTATGTCTTAGTTGTTAAATCTTTTTATGTTCATACAAATATTTACACATGTTAAGTTTGCTGAAAATAAAAGCAGTTGAAAGTGAGAGGACGTTTCTTTTTTTGCTGAGTTTAGTATAGTTATTTTTTCATTATTGACATTTTAATCAGTCTGCTTGTCTGGTTGGGCAAGTAAAATTCTCTTTCACTTGCCCCTTCAAAAATCCACTTCTCCCGGACAAGCGGACAAGTGTTAATGTCGAGCTCTGATTAAATATTAATTATTGTATTTAACATTCTCTGATGAAAAAAAAATCTTCTGCAATATAGCTCCTAAAGTAAATGTATGTTGTTTTAAAGGAGTTTTAGATATTATTTTGGAAAACAAGCCAAAAAAGACTAATCAAAAATGTATTTTGTTCCAGTGTATAATGGGCTAAGACTACACTCTCTCATCTTTATGTTCACTTCGATCCAACTTTAACTCACAAAAAAAAAAAAAAAAATGTTCTCTTCTTAATAGAGCTGCGTATCACTGATTTTCTTCACAAAACGATATGCACAGTGAACGTGACACATATATTATGATTAAGTACGTTGCGAGCTATCACGTTATAATCTAGCTGCAGCAAATGCGTGCGAGTGACGAGCATCCCCGAGTAGGTATCAGCCAGGAAGATTCAGTCTCTTCCCTGGTCAATTCACACAACTCATAGTTGCGGCACTGACCACACAGAGAAATGCCGGTGTCTGAGTTTATTTTCATAACCCGCTTCCTTATTATTTGAACTTTAATAAAGGATGCTTTAAAGATATAATGCCGGGGTGTTTCACTGCAAAATGGAATGTGGTACAGTAATGTTTTCATAATCGTTGGAAGCAATAAATCGTAATAGAACATAACATTTTATTAATCACCCAGCCCTAGGGGTGACACACCATGTATAATAAAAACACTTTTTATAGAAAACTATTATGAGTACAGTCTTTATCTCATGTGAGTGTACACCATCCAGAAACACAATTCATTCGTTAATGTGTAAAAGTTTTTAAATTAGCCCCAAATTACTGAATGCACCTTTAATGCAATAAAATCAACTGATTAATTTAATGAATTCAATAATAATAGATTCAATAAAGATTTTTTAAACACCTGTATTGTTGCAAACATAAGCAAATGTACAGTATGTGTTTTAGAATTACACTTTACATAGGAATACTAACAAATACTATTGAGAAAGTCTGGTATAGACTTTTATAGTAATAATTCATAAAATTACAACAAAAGCATGTGATTATTTTGTAATAACAAGTTACAGAGCTTAAAAGGCACTGCATAACAGAAATTATCATGGGAAAATAATGTATGACATGTCATGTTATGGGCTTTTATTCCATGTTTTCCATGTTCTGGTCTGTAAAAGCTGATCATTAGGAGTCTGCCAGAACTACCGATTGTCCCTTGTGGAATAACAACTTTCCTCTAATAGCACTGTCCTGAATGTATATTCCTAGGATGCCTGGATCATTATGGTACATCAATTTATCACATATGTCATGCTGATCAGCTATGTTTGGTCTGCAGCTCTGTTGAAAACCTAATTACTAATAAACAAGTCTTCTGTTTGCCTAATTTGCTTGGCTCAGTGGTCAGTATTGTAAAGATCCAGAGAAAAGAGGGATATAATCAAAGGAAACCTACACAGGGGTTGATACTTTGAAGCATTTATTTAAAGCTAATACAAATTTGCTGGCAAAAAGAAAAGCTTTTGGCTCAGTGAGATGCTATCCCTGCTATGATCCGCAATCAAATCACTTTTATCACATACCAAACCCAAACATTAAGCAATAAGTCTGTGACGCTCTCCAACGACTCTCATCATGAGATTGTTGAAAGCAGTGGAAAATGTAAACAGCTGCAGGATACTGATATGCTCATATGTGCATTCCTTCATAAACTGTTTAGAAATATGTGATACAATGATAGTTTGCTTGGCCCAGGTTGCTTATGGAAAGGAATCAGTGTGCTTTATCGCCGTTTCTCTTTCTCTTTCTGTCTGTATTCTGATGTACACTCGATCAGTGAATGTCTCATTGTTCAAGAAGTGTTTGAGGTAGACTGAATAATGTTATATTAATTTATGATTTGTATATAATTTATATAAAGCTTTGTCTTACAAGAACATTATAGTTCGTAACTGTAGGATCCAGATAACAATCGATGGCTCCCTGCCCATAACCACCCATGACCTCCAATGAGCCTCCCACTAAAGTGTTGCAATTATCAGCTTTAATTCAGCTATCCTTCTGAGTTAAGCAATGGATGTGCTGATTGCGTCACGGGCTGTCTGCGTGATCTGCTTTTATGAAAAGAGCAGAAAATAGCCTTTCTGCTAGGTTGAGTTTTGAAGTAACAGACATCACCTTTACATAATATACTGTATATATTGGGGGGGGGGATGAGTTAGTGCCATCCCCTTATAGGCGTTGTGAGTGTGTGTCTCCGATTGCACCCTCTTTAGTGAGCCGGCAACGCCCCCTTTACTTGGCGCCCCTATGCATTGCATACATTGCATATATATGGTTTTTGAGCCTGTATATACTTTATATAATATATATTTATGTAGGGATGTCCCGATACCGATACTGGTATCGGGTCCAATACCGTGCTCATGTACTGGTACTCGTAATCATAAAAATGCTCCGATACCAAAAACCGATACCATCTGATGTACGAATGTCATTACGTAAACATTCAGCACACAAATTAACATCACGTTATGTCCAAGTGACATTATTTTACAGCAAAAGCTGTGATTCAATTATAGAAATGTATAGTTTGAATGAGCCGAACGCTGCAAATGTGAGCACTTTTGAATATGTGGAGACAGTGCTGTGCGACACCAGATGCACATAATTTTAATCCTCCTTGGCTCATACAGGAAACTCCATCATGAGCATCGAGCGCTATGTTTGAAGTAGATGACACTTTGTAGCGTGAGCAACAAACAGAGTGCATACTTTTTGCTGTTTAATAATCACTTTGACTCACGTAGCGACTGGCTTTTCCGGAGTGGGAAGCTCGTCATAACGTCAGAGCTACTTGGTCTTAACAACACAGAAACACTTTAAAATAAAAGCTCAGCCAAAATAAAAGCTCAATTTAAATTAAATTAGTAAGTCAGAAATGTTATATTCACTGTTATACTACTACTACTACAACAACTAATAATAATATTAATAATAATAAATCAATAGTAAATGTATTATATTTAAGCAATATCTTACATCTGTGATGCTCTGTAGTGCAGCACAATATAACGCCATTGTATTTTAGATTGTGTTGTGAGGTTCTGAATAAAAGCACGTCATTTTGAAGTCATAAATGACTTCATTTATAGTCAATGAACATCAGCACTGAGGGTAAGAGATGATGGACAGGGGCAGTTTTTACATCAATACACCTCATAAAATCAAATAGGTTTTTTTAATTGGTCTAGGATAACCACATTATAATGTTTGCCCTGAAGTTGGGCTTTACATGATTACTGTGCAGGCAACTTAACATTTGTGATTATATGAGGGAACGAAGTGAAGAAAGAAAGAAAGAAACAAACAAACAAACAAACAAAAAAGAAAGGTATCACTTTATGTTAATGTTCCCTTTGTTGTAAAATCACAAATGTAAATGTAAATTTAACAAAAATAAATTATTATTAGTGAAATTAAAAGGAGGGATAATGTAGTTTTGTCACATTAATGTCAAAACAACTGTGCTACTACGAGTGTTGGCCCAAATTACCTAGTCCTAGTTACCGAAAGTAAAGTCCTTATGGTCACAGCATATATCATAAAATAAAGGCAGATGACCTTTAAAAAATATGGAACTTTATGTATATAGGTTTTTAATGTTGGCAATTCCTTCTTTATATGTGTCCAATTTACATTAAGGTACATTTTCATAGGTTAAATAAGTGTTAGGCATATGGCAGGTATTTCATGAAACTCACCTTTATTATGCATGTTGGTAAAACTGCATATCAATGTCATTAATGAATACAATTGTAAACCCTTAACAAATGGAACATAAATGTAAAGTCTTAACAAAAGATTTTTCCTCCCTAATATGACAAAACTGAACATTGTGAAATCATTCTGGGAAACCTTCTTAACATCTTTAAACACATATTCCTGGCTTATCTTCTGTTGCTGTGTCATAAACATGGATATTTGGAAGCACCATAATGCTTGAGTCATAATGTTAATTTTCAAATCAGCTGCAAATCAGTTATGTGGTCAAGTGCTTTACTCACACAGAAAACAGCCAGAGCATGACAAACGGAAAGTGAGAGCTGGTCCAGGCTTCTAGTGACGACAGCCTTTTTATTCGTTTATAAGAGTGCCTGTCTGATCTGAACACTGTCCAGTTTGAGGAGATTCATGCAGAGAGCACGTCGGATGTGAACAAACTGAGACCGGATCGAAAATCTGAAGCTGTCTCTTTACCATGAAAGGTAGGTAAGAGTCTAATTGGTCGCTGACACTTTAACTATTGAAATTCTATTCAAATGTTATATACAGTTCAATCACAATTTAAATAACCGGAACAACCTTTTTGAGTGTTATGGATTAATTTTACCAACACATTTCATTTTATGATTTATTGATTGTGTGTGTGATTAAACATGAACCAGAACCTCATCTAGGCATAAATACCTTTACTTATGTTTAGCCTTTATCTTATACTTAACCATTTTTAACATCTACGTTAACATACTACACATGGAAAATACTTTCAAATACTTGGAATTTCCAAGTTTTGCTTGGACAGATGGATCAACTGACTCAACTACATTCTGAGTTGTGTTCAAATTCTGATTTGTTTTTAGTTATCAAACATAAAACAGATGTCATACTCCAGTGATTCAGGAATTAGCTGCAATATTCTTGATATACGCCTGAACATAAATTTTGGTTATGCACAAACCTGTGGAGTCCATGATGTTATTAAAGCACAAGCAGGACATACTTTTCACTCAAATGTTTATGCTTATTATATTATAATTATTAATATTATTATTTAATGTTTTTATAGTGCTCTGAGAATTTTGGATCCCAATGTATCACTAATTTAAAAAGAGAGACAAACATTTTAGCCCTAAAATGCATACATACCTTTAAAGTCATGTATGCATTTTGACTCAAGTATTATGGTGCTTCCAAGTACCATGTTCATGACACAGCAACAGAAGATAAGCCAGGAATATGTGTTTAAAGATGTTAAGAAGGTTTCCCAGAATGATTTCACAATGTTCAGTTTTGTCATATTAGGGAGGAAAAATATTTTGTTAAAACTTTACATTTATGTTCCATTTGTTAAGGGTTTATAAATGTATTCATTAATGACATTGATATGCAGTTTTACCAACATGCATAACAAAGATGAGTTTCATGAAATACCTGCCATATGCCTAACACTTATTTAACCTATGAAAATGTACCTTAATGTAAATTGGACACATATGAAGAAGGAATTACCAAAATTAAAAACCTATGTACATAAAGTTCCATATGGTTTAAAGGTCATCTGCATTTATATTATGATATATGCTGTGATCATAAGGACTTTACTTTCAGTAACTAGTACTAGGTAAGTTGGGCCAACACTCGTAGTAGCACAGTTGTTTTTACATCAACGTAAACATCAAAACTTCATTATCCCTCCTTTTAATTTCACTATAATAATTTATTTTTGTTTAATTTTACATTTACATTTGTGATATTACAACAAAGGGAACATTAACATAAAGTGATACCATTCTTTCTTTCTTTTTTCTTTCTTTCTTTCCTTCTTCAGTTCGTTCCCTCATATATTCACAAATGTTAAGTTGCCTGCACAGTAATCATGTAAAGCCCAACTTCAGGGCAAACATTATAATGTGGTCTATTTTGAGTGATAATGTGTGAAAATCCACAGAATTAAATAAAAAAACCTATTACATTTTTTAATTATTATAAAAATTATGATTGTAATTAATGTTCCTTGAAAAATTAAGCAATTTTAAAAGGAATAAAGTTTAAATTTTCACTGGGGTCATTTCTGACTTGCATTCTATGGGGTTAACCCCATAGAATGCAAATGTGGATCAGAAATGACCTCAGTGAACCCCAGTCCAAATGGAGCCGATATTAACTCAAAAGCATTCCTTAACGCGATGTGAACAGGATTAGATTTTCATCATGCACAAGTGTACACAAAACACAGTGAATAAAAGCACCACACATTGTCCCCCCTTAAAGAAAGCTGGGGCCTTTGAGGCGAACCTGCTTGCTCTCAATTCCCTCCATGTTCGCACATTCTTCCCCGTTCTATGCTAGGGAAGATGGTTTATCTGGCATTCTCTGCTATAAATACATTCAGAGTGACTACTTTTTATAATTGCCTGATCCGCATAGTTGGACTGCAAAACCATCGTGTGTAGAACCAACAGCTGACTGCAAAGAGCGACATCCATGGCGCCACTGGAAAATCGAGCAGAGATAGCAGTGCACGCCTCTTGTCTAGCAAGAACGCCTGTGTGTTCCACGAATGGGTGTAAGAAAAACAAGTTTAAATACCTCACATCTCCTGATAGAATCACAGACGAAGCACTCCACACGTTGGTTTGTCATCACTCTGTTGGGGAATATTCTCTTATTCCAGCCCCCTCGTTCTGTGACCAGGCTCACCGGTCCATGCATGATCCCTTCCGCCACGAGCAATTCGCTTCGAATGGGGAGGGGAGAGAGAGAAAGGCAGAGGCAGCTCTTCCATTGCCTTATTCATGTGCATTCTCCCAGAATGACATGGAAAAGACAATAGGGACAAAGGGGTCAATTTGTTCCCTTCTAACAATGAATTCTCTCATACAGCATTTTTTAATGGCACACTCAAGACACACATGGTATCTCTTTCATATGCTTTGTCTGTCAGAAAATGGCCACCGAGCTAGGCCTCAGAGCATGTCCAACAAGACTCGCGCTTTCGCTCAGGGGGAGGGCAACAAACTCGAGGAAGAATCCGATGTCTGTTCGCACTCCAATCCTCTCAGACACAAAGCCGAAATCCCAAACAGCTCCCGCTAACGGAGCTCCAAATCTGGATGCCGTGGAACTGGAACAAGTGGGGATAATGCCTCGTGGTGAGAAATTGCAAGCCTCGAAAAGCACCGCTGTCACCGTCAGAGCCTTGTAATGTTTGGAAAAACACAATTAAAATTGCTCTGAAATTTATGCTGTATAAATGACGTCCTTACATGTTCGCCACTCTAAAGGGAGAATTCATAATCCTCACTTCGACGTGAGTCACTAGAAACAAACACGGACTTGCACAAAATCGTGCATTGAAGAACAGATAATTGGTCTCAATGGCACGAAAGCAAGCGCCTTTATGGAACCTGTGACGTAGCTTCCTAGGGGCGTTGCTTAAGCAGCATCAGCCAATAATTTGCCGTGATTGTATAAGGGCTTCAGACCACAAGACACTCAGATGGTGTCCCATAGCAAATACGCAGCTCGAGTTCCTACGAAAGGGAACAACAGTTCATGTAGCCCCCTCGTGCCACAGGCATTCAAGCGAAAACTCATTTTGTTTATATAAAAACAGGTCTGCCACAGCGAAAGTGACAACAGAACACAACACAGCTGCACACAAAACAGAAAACAAAACTTACTAAACATGTCTGCAGAGTTTGTAGTCGAAGAATTTATGCATTCCTATGCTCAGTCTTATTTTTTTGAAACGGAGTATTTGGAAATCAAACAGAAACAGAGGAGGCTACAGGCAGCCGCAGCCACACTGTGTCCTAACCTGACGGCAAACGACACATGATAAAAGGTATCTTTTCTATGTTAATCAGAGTTTTTGTCCTAACCAGCCGTGATGAGCAACAGTACATTCTATTGATTGCTTGTTTTCTATTTTTGGCATCGCACGGGTAACTCCATCCACTGTGAACTGGGACCGGTCCAAAAACTTTCTCATAACAGTATATTAAAGCCAGCATCTCATGAGCTGGATAAAATAACTTGATTTGGGCTGAGAATGTTACAGCTACCGAATGATTTTGCAGAGGTCTCACTCCCCTCAGGTCTGACACAAATATTACTCACCAGTTCAGAATGGAGAAGAGGTGATGTCACCTTGACAGACATTCCTGCCTACTCCATCTCTCTCTTTGACTGAGGACTCTGGTTAAAAAAATAAGGCTGGGCATAGAAATGCGTCTTTTCTTTGACTATAAACTCTTCAGAAATGTTTAGTAAGTTCTGTTCTCTGTATTTTTTTTTTTTTTTTTTTGTGAAGCTGTGTTGTGTTCTGTTGTCACTGTTGATGTTGTGGACATGTATTTAGATGAACAAAACAAGTTTTCGCTTGTTATTTTGTATTTTTGGTGTATTACGTCATGGGGGCTGCGTGGACTGTTGCTCTCATGCCATATCATGAATGCGCACAGGAGAACAACAGTCAGACAACAGTTTCACTAAATAATACATTAGATTTCGTTTTATTTTTCACCAAATCTTATCGTACGCTTTCATAAAATTCATGAGTCTCATGGAATAATTTATTAGACATCTGAATTATACTTTTGCATCACTGAGCACAACATTTTTTTCTCATTTTCTCATCTGTGTTAAGAAAAATAAAGAAAGTCATATAGGGTTATAACAACACAGGGGTGAGTAAACAATGACTGAATTTTAATTTTTGGGTGAACTAATCCTTTAAGAGCACTAGCACTAAGCACAGCACTTATAAGACAGTAAATGTCAATGGGCATTGCCACAAAGGTTTTGTTTTTTTTGTTTTGTTTTTCTTTGCAAGCATGCTTTAAGTCTAGGTGCAAATGGATCTGGTGAAATTGCATGTGCAAAGTGCTAATGGGCTGGGCCAAGTGCAATTTAATTCTGAGTTGTGCATTTTAATTACTACAGAAGCACACCAAATCTTAACTATTACAAAACGCAGAATGAGACTTGTTTGATTGAAAGCACTTTTCATGGTGAGTTCAAAGCGCCGCTGCCGGTGTTCTTAAGATGTGTTACGTATGAGCAGACAGAAGTTTGGAGCAGCAGAAAAAGAAATAAACCATAAATTTTATGCTAAGCTAAAAATGCTGTTTCTTGCCATTTTACATGCACCTGTTACCAGGCATTATCATATTTTATCAAGAAAATCCACGTTGGATCTTTTTTTCTCTCTCTCTAGTAGACTTTTGATAATAGGGCAAAACAATTTTTTTTATTGTTTTTCTCTAAAACTGTCTAAAAATCATTGAAACAAGATACATTTGCTTTATCTTATTTTAGAAGCAACACTGCATAAGATATTTAGTTTTTTCAGATAATGTATTTTTAATATGTGTATTTTGTCTTAGTGTACTGGCAGATTTTTTATAGGCAAAACAAGTGAAAAATGTTAACAGTGCTGAAGAAGTAATGCAAAGTATTTAGATTACGTTACTGACTTTGAGTAATCTAACGAAATACGTTACAAATCATGTATTCTCTAATCTGTCGTGGAATACATTTTAAAAGTAACCCTCCCAACCCTGCATATTGTTTTGTTTTCTTTCCTAAGATGGAAATAAATGCATTTTGACAAGAAAAGAAGTATATATAGTGTCAAATCTCAGCACTTTTAAAATCTGAGATTAATCGTGATTACCTACAAAAAATTATGCGATTAATCACATAAAAAAATGTAATCGATTGACAGCACTAATTATTAAACATTTTCATCTACTGACACAAAAATCTTGGCTAGTATTAATAGTGATTGTATTGGCCTTCCAGGTTAGGCTGTGGATTGAGGGATTTTTGCATGCACTTCTCTTCTACAGGTCAATTTTGAAAAATTTAAATCAATTATCGAAACACAAAAAAATTAAACCAAAAATATTTCTAAATTCATATGACATTTTAAACAAAATGAAAATATAATCCAAATATCAAAGTGGTCAAAGAAATATAACACAGAACTGATTTTAGACTTTGTGCCGAGATAAGACGTGCTTCTCAAACGTCTTAGCAAATGACCTATTTCTGAATGAAAACAATCAATGCATAACCAGTGTAATACCAATTTAATTGTATTGAATACTACAGTAAACACATATGGGTTATAAAGGACCCATATATGGAGAATAGTGGTAGTGATGCAAGCTCCCTTATAATTAAAAATGTATATACAGTATATATATATATATATATATATATATATATATATATATTAAACTAAATGTTAAATTAGTCAGTTCACATGTTCAAAGACACCTTATTTGATGCATTTCTAGAGTGTCAAATGAAAAGACCACTTATTATGAACATTATATTTAAAAAGTAGACGGCTGCATCATTTTTGACACAAGTATGCATTTTAGAGTTTAAATATGTCTCAAATCTTGTATTTCATGCTAATGTTGATTTAACACAAAAATATATTTTAACATTTGACAGTGTCCCAATGGAACTAAATTCATCAGACTCCCTCTGCAACGAAACAATTGCCTGGATATGGCTATCTTCTCTACATCCACCGTTTCTAGCTCTTGTCAGCATCCTGGGAGTGGTGGGCAACATTCTGGTCCTCTGTGTGTTCTGCCTCCAGCAGAAGCCTTGCAGTGTAGCTGATGTGTATTTGGGTAACCTGGCAGCTGCAGACCTAATCATGGTACTTTGTTTGCCCTTCTGGACGGTCACTATCGCCCAAGGCTATCAATGGAACTTCGGTCAACTCCTCTGCAAGCTGGTGAACACAGCCATTTCTATGAACTACTACTGCAGTATGCTCTTCCTGGTGTTGGTCAGCGTGGACCGCTACCTTGCCCTGGCCAAACCCATGAAGCCCAGCAAACTGAGACGTCCTGACTGGGCGAAGCGTGTCTGCTTGGTGATTTGGGCAGTGGGCTTTCTGCTTAGTCTCCCAACCCTGCTGTTCCGAAAAGTCCATTTTTTTTCATACTTCGAGGTGGAAGCCTGCTACCTAGATTACCCTCATCCAGCCTGGGAGCTCCAATGGAATATTACAACAAACGTGATTGGCCTCCTTGTTCCTCTGCCCATCATTTCATTTTGCACCTATCACATGGTCAGGGCACTTAAAAATAGTGGCGTGGTGATCCAACCAAGAGTGCAAACAGAGAGGAAAGCCACCCAGCTGGTTCTGACAGTTCTTGCTGTGTTTCTCTTCTGTTGGATGCCCTTTCAGCTGGTGCGTTTCCTAGGCTCTCTAGGCTACTTTCAGCTCTTACCTGGGTGCCTGTGGGAACACATCTTGGACATCAGTGTCCAGCTGGCTTCTTACTTGGGGTACAGCAATAGCTCAATAAACCCTTTCTTGTACGTTATAGTAGGGAGTCACTTCAGGAAGAGAGCTAGAGGGGTTTGTAGGAGTCTTCTGTGTCCTAGATTGAAGGACAAGACATTTGCACTCACAAATGTTACTGTTATTAGCAAGTGCAGTGACAGTCGCAAAGGATCACAAGACAGAATAACAGCACTGGACCTGAGATCTGTATGTGTGAACATCCCACACGTTTCTTCTGGGGTGTCACTATGCAACAATGAAAATACAAATTTTTAGCTCCACTGGTAAAGTCTTGCACAAACAGCACAAAAGTCATGAGTTCAATTCCCAGCCAACGGACATACTGAAAATAAATATATATATCATGAATGCACTGTAAGTCACTTTGGATAAATGCATCTGCCAAATGTTTAAGTTTGAAAGGTTTCATATAGCACCCTCTGCAGATATTTCTCTAAGCTGTCACTGATTACTTCTTCTGAACTCTGTGTTTTGTATGGCTGTGGTTATCTATAAATTCACAGTTTACTTGTGTATATATTTTTAATACAAAATACTGTAAATTTGAGGAAAAAATATGTTCATAGGTATGATTTAAATTCTATAGTGTGTTTAGTATGAAGTATTTTAAATGTGCCTTTGTGGTTTGGCTGTTGTTGGCTAATATGTCTTAAGCAAACTGAAATGTATCCAGTAAAGATTACAAATTATTCTAATAAAATTGTAATCAGTAATGTAATTTTATAGATTACACTTTGAGGTAATCTAATCTGATTACTTTCAGATTAAATAGGGATTAAAGCTGAAGTGAGAATTTTATCCGGCACTAGCGTCCCCAAACGGAATTGCAAAAATTAACATTGTTTTCAAACAACTTTATCAAACACTCCCCCCATGTGCCAATGATCAAACAAACAGATAATCCCGCCCCCAACTCATGCCATTGATCGAGCCGATGCTGTGTCAGGCAGGAGAGGCCGCTCAAAACAAACAGATACATTTTTATAACACCACAGAGAGACAGGGGAGAATACACCAAAAATTAATTGCACCCGGTAAAAGCACAAGCTATTTGCATGCGTGGTCAGCGCTGACTTAGTGGCCAATTCACTAAAGGAATTAAGCAGATCAGGCAACGCCGCAAATATGGCCACATAATCTATTCTGAACAAAATTTGCATGCATAATTCTGATCTTGCAGCCCGATTCTGAGTGCTATATAGCGGAGGATACAGCAGACCACCATTATCTGACACACTTTGTCAGGACTGAACAGCATCACTGACTACTATGATCCAGACACCTGAATCATCTCTTTAACATGCTGAAAGTATGCCGAAAGTGGGTATATGCCAGGCTATAATGCTCTTCTTCAGTGTTTGATCATTATTTAAAGAATTACTGCTGAGATGATCGACTGAAAATGTACACAGTCATCTATTTTAAATAAAATGCATTTAACCTCCTGCTTTCATTAGGAACTCGCACTCACTAAACAGGAACTCAAATATGGCCATCATATGCAACTAGCTAATGGCTTAAGCAACCACGTCATTTTGTGGCGCTTCTACGACACTTTCGGCTCACTTGTCATGCTTTGCTAGACTCGTACTCCGGTCTTCCGCATTCAAAGTCCATCGTTTTAGCTGCCACGTGACTTAGTCATGTTGGAATAAGCTTGTAAATGTAGTGAAGTGTAAAATGTATTGTCGTTTAAATTATGCATTATAGTAAAAGTGTTTAGATGTCATAAGATAGTATTGTGTGAGGTGTAGAGTGAAAACAAAGTGTTTTACTCCTGATTTGTGTGAAAGTAAATGAAAATCATTGTTGTAGCGCCTCTAGTGTTTATTTGATCAGAAAACTGTTGTGATATGTAGAGCGAGGCACATACAATTATTTTTGTAAAAATGTTTTAGTGATGTGAATCTATGAGACCAGGTTGGTATTTGTGGGTTGTATTGCAAGCTTTCATTAGAGTGTATAGTTTCTGGTACATTCACACAAGGCTAGTTCATACATAAAATAATTCTTAAAATATTTTAGATATTTTTTTTAATGATATATTGATTTCATACAAATATAGAGAACATAAATAGAGAACCTCCAAGTGCTTCTTAAAATTGAATGTGGAGTGTTCTCTTGTATGCAGTGCTTTCTGGTTAGGCCTATTGCACATAATTTAGGCTGTGGCTCAGACCACTCTTTGAAACTTTAGGAGCATAATCAGTAAATTACACACAAGTTATTACCCCTGGATGATTTCTAATGTAATTTAAAAAATGTAATCATGTAATACATAAAGTGTGTAATCTGATTTAAAAATGTTATCTAATCTAATTACAAGTACATAATTTTTGAATTTTGATTATGATATGCAGATTACTTGTAATCTGTAACCACCCTGGCCAGCACTATAAGCAAACAGTCACATTAAAAAAATAAATCAACCCACTAAAATAAAAACGTATGTTTAAAATCTTAAAGGGATAGTTCACCCAAAAATTAAATTTATCTCATCATTTACTCACCTTCATGCCATCCCAGATGTGTATGACTTTCTTTCTTTCTTCTGCAGAACAGAAATGAAGATTTTTAGAAGGATATCTCAGCTCTGTAGCCCAAAACAACTGAATGGTGTCCAAAACTTTGAAGCTCCAAAAAATACATAAAGGCAGCATAAAAGTAATCCATAAGATTCCAGCGGTTTATTCCATGTCTTCTGAGGTGAACTAATCAATTTTTGGTGAGAAAAGACCAAAATATAACACTTATATACATCTTGCCATTGCAGTCTCTAGTCAAATCAAATCAAATCAAATCACTTTTATTGTCACAAAACCATATACACAAGTGCAGTAGTGTGTGAAATTCTTGGGTGCAGTTCCGAGCAACATAGTTGTTATGACAGTGATGAGACCTATACGAATTTACAATAAACTTCAGATTTACACAACACAATTTAAAATCGAATATACACATAATTACACATAACACAATATACAAATAATAACATACAATGTACAGTATACAATACACACAATACAGAATACACATTATACAATAAAAAATAGTATATATAGTATATATAAAATGTACAGTAGGTTGTATTGTACTGTATTGACATTCAGGCTGTCGGTTGATAGTCAGTTGCCAGTGTGTAGTTAAGAGAGAATATAATTATGACAGTCCAGTGTGAGATAATATGATTAATAAAGTGCAGTGCTGATGTATATTGATCGTGAGAGATCAAGAGTTCAAAAGTCTGATTGCTTGGGGGAAGAAGCTGTCATGAAGTTGGCTGGTGCGGGTCTTGATGCTGCGATACCGCCTGCCTGATGGTAGCAGTGAGAATAGCACATGGCTCGGGTGGCTTGAGTCTCTGATGATCCTCCGAGCTTTTTTCACACACCGTCTGGTATAGATGTCCTGGAGGGAGGGAAGCTCACCTCTGATGATGTGTCTGGCAGTTCGCACCACACTTTGCAGGGCTTTGCGGTTGTGGGCAGTGCTATTGCCGTACCAGGCGTAGATGCAGCCAGTCAGGAAGCTCTCTAAAGTGCTGGTGTAGAACTGTGTGAGGATGTGGCGGTTCATTGCAAACTCCCTCAGCCGTCTCTGGAAGAAGAGGCACTGATGAGCCTTCTTCACAACAGCCTCAGTGTGGACAGACCATGTGAGTTCCTCAGTGATTTGGACACTGAGGAACTTGAAGCTGCTGACTCTCTCCACTGGTGCTCCATTGATGGTAATGGGCTGTGTTCAGTTTCTCTTCTCCTGAAGTCCACCACAAGCTCCTTTATCTTGCTGACGTTGAGGGAGATGTTGTGCTCCTGACACCAGTGTGTCAGAGTGTGCACCTCCTCTCTGTAGGCTGTTTCATCATTGTCAGTGATCAGAGCTACCACCATCGTATCATCAGCAAACTTAATGATGGCATTGGAGCTGTGTGTTGCCACACAGTCATGTGTGTACAGGGAATACAGGAGTGGGCTGAGAACACAGCCCTGTGGGGCTCCAGTGTTGAGGGTCAGTGATGAGGAGATGTTACTGCCCATTCTAACCACCTGGCATCTGCTTGACAGGAAGTCCAGGATCCAACTGCACAGCAAGCTGTTTAAGCCCAGAGCCCGGAGTTTCTCATCAAGCTTGGAGGGCACTATGGTGTTGAATGCTGAGCTGTAGTCTACAAACAGCATTCTCACATAAGTGTTGCTTTTTTCCAGGTGGGAGAGAGCAGTGTGTGGTGTATATGCAATGGCATCATCAGTGGAGCGGTTGTTGTGGTAAGCAAACTGCAATGGTCCAGTGACGGAGACAGCACAGAGCAGATGTAATCTCTGATTAGTCTCTCAAAGCATTTGCTGATGATGAGGGTCAGAGCAACAGGACGCCAGTCATTTAAGCAATTGATTTTGGATTGCTTTGGTACAGGCACAATGGTGGATGTTTTAAAGCATGTGGGGACTACAGACAAAGAGAGGGAAAGGTTGAAAATGTCCGTAAAAACACCAGCTAATTGGTTTGCGCACGCTCTGATGATGCGGCCCAGAATGCCGTATGGACCTGCGGCTTTGTTCACCCGTCGGAAGGATTGTGTTACATGCGCTACAGAGACGGAGAGCTCTCTCCGCGAGGATGGTGTTATTTCCCTCAAAACGAGCATAAAAAGTATTAAGCTCATCCGGGAGAGAGGCAGCAGTGTTCAAGGCGGAGTTTTTATTCCCTTTAAAGTCCGTGATGATGTTAATTCCCTGCCACATGCTTCTAGAATTGATGGTGTAAAACTGTCCTTCAATCTTGTTCCTGTACTGGCGTTTTGCTTCTCTGATAGTTTTTCAGAGGGCATAACTGGCTTGTTTATGCTCCTCCGCATTCCCGGAATTAAAAGCTGAGGTCCGCGCATTAAGTACCGTGCGAACATCACTATTAATCCAAGGTTTCTGGTTCGGGTAGATCCATATTGTTTTGGTCGGAACAACATCCTCTATGCACTTTCTGATGAAACACGTGACGCTATCAGTGTAAAGCTTGATTTTGTCATCAGAGGCGGACCAGTCCGCATGATCAAAACAGTCTTGTAGAGTAGAGTCTGATTGGTCCGACCAGCACTGGATCGTTCTGAGGGTGGGTGCTTCCTGTTTCAGTGTCTGCCTGTAAGCGGGCAGAAGCAGAACGGAAGAGTGGTCCGATTTTCCAAATGGTGGGTGGGGGAGGGATTTGTAGCCATCCCGGAAGGGAGAGTAGCAATGGTCCAAAACCGGTCCCCTCATGTGTAAAAACTGATGTGTTGGTGGTATTTTGGTGCGATTGATTTGTGACTGGCTTTGTTAAAGTCCCCGGTCACAACAAACGTGGCCTCAGGGTGCGCGGTTTCCTGCTTGCTTATAATCCCATACAGTTCCTTGAGCACCTGGTCTGTGTCTGCTTGTGGCAGGATGTACACAGCTGTGATAATGACCGCTGTAAATTCTCTCGGTTGCCAGAATGGTCGACACAGAAGCATGAGAAATTCCAGATCAGGAGAACAGAAAGACTTGATAGAATGTATGTTCCTCTGATCACACTAGGATTTGTTGATCATAAAACATACACCACCACCTCTGCTTTTACCTGAGAGGTCTTTCGCTCTGTCCGCTCGGTGCACGGAGAACCCCGTGGGTTCGATGGCTGAGTCTGGAATGTCCACAGTAGTCCCTCGTCTCTCGTTGGAAAGAGATCTGTGCTCTCAGCTCACAGAGCTTGTTGTCCAGAGACTGAACATTTGCCAGTAGAATACTGGGTAGCGGGGGTCGATTTGCGCGACGTCTTACTCTGATGAGAACGCCGGTTCTATTTCCCCTTTTCCTTCTGCGTTTCTGCAGCCGGGCTGACCAGACAAAGGGCTCCGCTGGCGTGATTGTAAACAGCGGGTCGGCATTGAGGAATTTGAAGTCCGGTTTGTGGTGTGTAATTTCAGAACCAATGTCCAAGTGTTTGTCTGTCGTAGACAATAAGGCAGACAACATCAAGATAAAAAACATAAGAACTGTAAACAAAACAAACAAAAAACTACAATGTTGTGTCGGAGCTCGCAACGCAGCAACCATACTCGGAGCCATCTTGATAGTCACGATCATGATCAAGCTCGATTACACTTCCTGGTGCTTGACACATGCACAAAACGCTAGATGATGCTAGGAAGTGTAATCAAGCTTGAAATTATGTTTGCCAAGGAGACTGCTGATGTCAAGATTTATTGTGAAAAAGAAGTTATATTGTTGTCTGTTCCCATACAAAACAAAACGCTTCAGAAGAATGTCCAAAGTCACTGGAGTCTTATGGATTACTCTTATGCTGCCGTTATGTGTTTTTTTGGAGCTTCAAAGTTTTGGTCACCGTTCTCTTGCATTGTGTGGATCTACAGAGTTGAGATATTGTTTAAAAAATCTTTGTTTGTGTTCTGCAGAAAAAAATAAAATCATAAACATCTGGGATGGCATGAGGGTGAGTAAATGATGAGAGAATTTACATTTTTGGCTAAATTATTCCTGAAAATTTTTAAGTAAAATCCAAATGGTGCCAAAGTGACAACATGGAGTGATAAGTTTATTGCACTTTGATTACTGATGAAAAAAAATCTAGTTGAAAACTAGAAATCTCTGAAAACTGAAAATAATGGCAGACATTATTGTGATAAATTATATAGATGGAAACAAAGATGTTGTTAATATAACATAATGATGAAAATATATTTTACAAGGTACCACATTATATATTTATGAGCATACAAATGACCAGAAAATACTGTTTTGTAAAACTAAAATCCCAAATTCTAAGTATGATTTAAACAGCAGGGAAAAGAATACTGTAAGATTTCTCCCCTTTCTCTCTGTAAGACATTTTGAGTTCTGCAAAGCTGAGTGTGATCCTGATTATGTTGTACAGAGAGTATGATCTTGTGCCATTGTGAAGAAGGTATAAGCTATAGCATAGTTTCTTATCAGGTTAATGAACAAACTAGGCCAAGGCCATGTAGTCTGGTTAAAGCATTAACTTAAATGGTCTTTTAAATTATAGGTAATTTAAATGACCTCATTGTTTAACCTTCATTGACAAAAACAAACTTCACTGTGGAGACCAATAAAGTTTTACACCTTTAAACCAGTAGGCTGCATGACATGTCCTCATCCTTGAAAAGCATAAACAAAACGTTGCAAGGTAAATACAGCTACACTGTATAAATACAGACTAAATCAAAGCTACACTATGTAACTTTTGGTCCAAGTTACTTGCGGATGAACATTGTTTTGGTAATTACGTGAGTTTGGCTTCGGCTCTGCTCTTTTGCACGGATATATCTGATGGTTTGAGGCGTACCGGTGTACCCTTTCTGATAACTACAAAAAACATAAATGAAACATTCGCGACAAAGTGAAACTAAATACCTAGCTTGAGAGATAACCTGTTTAGCTGGAAATGGTCGCTAGATGGCTAATTAGATAGATGAAGTAGCTAGTTTGCTGACCCATAAAGTCTACATTTTCCACTGTTCTTCCTTGAAAATTAAATCAAGCACTGCAGTACCACAACCCATAATAAAATGCCCCATTAGAGTGGCTAATGCTATCAAGCAAACTACTGCACTTATGTTAGAGAGCTACCTGGCTAACTATTGGTCCAATAAAATGTCTTACCTGTCGAGGAAGAAAATAGCCATCTCTGGGTGAAACACTTTCAGATTTTGAAGTTGTCACCACCTCTAAAAAGCCAAGCCGATGTAGATTTGTGTTCTATTATGGGCTCTGTCGCTTTTCCTATTTGCTTGCAGACTCTTTTTGGATCGAGGATTCTTTATTTTTACAATGGGTGATTCCCCAGATGGCTGCCTTTTTGAACGATTCATGGTCAGTGTTGCTCATTTGTTGTGGCTACAAGCTTTCAGCTTCAAGCTACTACTGCACGTTCCACTGCACCATACATGTGCTATGTAGCCAAACTTTTTGTTCTTTATTTACAGACAAGATCTTACATAGTGTAGCTTTATATACTAAATTACATTTACAATCTTATGCAGCCAAACAGAGAGGTGAGCCTATTTTATGGAAGTGTGTCAAGTATTTTAAGTGACTTACATAAATGGAGGCATAATGTGTCCTTTGAACTGTATTTATCTGACTCAGCCAACATCCCCCATACATGTAAATCTCTCATCCAAAAATGAGCCAAGGCTTAACCATATTAGGCAGTTATCATGAAAGTTACAGTTTCCAACCTGAGTCCTAGCCACTGGGGAGTCTGGAGCATTGTCAAGTTGTGTTTGTATTGTGAGAGTTGTTCATTGATTACAGCAGTCAATGTGATGAAAGCTTTATAGCCCCCAGTATGAAAAAGGTCACCAAGCAATTATAGAGGTCCTTTTTCCTCTGGTTTTTAAACTGAAAGGGCATCATGGTGTCCCTGCTCTACCCACCTCAGACTGAGTCACATCATTATTCCTGAGCATAAAGCCACCGAGCCTATTACTGTACATCACTTATTGACTTTGTCTGGAAAGTTGCAAATAATCACTTTTAAAGTACTTTCAACAGGTGGTGAATTACTCTGTTGTATTAATCATGGTTTAAAGACACATACACACACAAGGAACATTTTTTAAGAATCCTTAAAATTTATAGATATTACAGTTTCATTTTCTGTTAATGCATGATTTTCTGTAAAGTTGCTTTGAAACGATGTGCTCTGTGAAAAGCGCTATACAAATAAAAATGACTTGACTTATGCAGCTTTTCTCAAAAACATGGATAGTTTAAATATTCATTTTTAGATGATTGTGAATATAGCACAAGGCTATATTGTACTGCAACCAGTGGCCTAGATTTGGTATGAACACTGGGGGGGTGGTGGTGGGGGGGGGGGGGGTGGTTTTGTAGCAGGGGTGTTCAGAGGGGGGGGGTGGATGAAACATCGAATGTTTTTTTTTTTTTAATTCATATGAAAGTTTTGTGTGGGTAACAGACCTACAGACCGAAATTGCACATGTTGTCAGCCACTGACTGTGTCAGGGCTTGAGACTCTTAAAACCGAAAAATCCATGCATCCACATTTAAATCTCAGAATGTTTTATATCCATTGCATTAAAAAGTGCATGCTGCTTTTGTGTCTTCAGCAGCTTTCGCGCATTAAACAGCTTTCTGGTGTATGTGTAAATAAGATATTATAATTTGATATCCGCAGAAGTTATTACTCAACCCCTTGGGTAACCTCATTAATGACAGCTCAACCAACATGGTTCGAATGATGGATGTGCGATATAGTTACTATGGTTTCGGAAACAGTCGTGACTAGCTAGTTAATTTCTACTACTATGCATCTTACTACGGTGGTTAAGCAGTGAGTTACGTCATTGTACAGGAAACGCACCCTTGGCCAGTGCTGAGAAAATTAACAGGTACCATGTGACACTGCCGTCTACGCTAGAGGGGGACTGCGTGACACTAGTTGGGCGATAACATCTCGTACAATGGAGGGGTGACGTTTTGTCTGATTATGATAGATTTACAGTCACGCAATTGCAAAGTATCTCATACTAAATTATTTTCAGCATTGCTAAAAAATATATAAACAAGGACAGATGCATGATTGTGGGGGACATATCAACCCCTTCACAGCATTGGAGGGACATGGGAAATTATCTCTAACAGCTGTTTTGTGTTGCAGTGAGAGCTGGAGAGGAATATAAGGGCAGTCCAGACTACCGAAAGGGAGAGAGAGATGCACGCAGCCGTGTTCGTGTGTGTGCATTTTTGTTATACTGAAAAGCAAACCTTTTTTTATGTCACTGAAAAGAGTTGTAAATAAAAGTCTCACATCAACTGTTTACCTGGCTTCCTCCTTCACAACCAAGTAAGACATTTATCAAAAACACATTCAGCATTTTACTCTCTGAAATCCCTTAAGGGAAGCAGTTACCTGGTCAGTTGTCTAGATAATGTATTTTCAACTATGTTACACCCTGTTTGAAGGAGTAAATGGCATCTGCAAGTTTCAGTAATCAGATTTAGCCCCTGCTGTAATGTTTTTATTATTGTTATTATTATTATTATTATGCTAATTGCATTTAAAGATTATCTTAAAAAGTCCAGTTCTCCCCAGCAGCATAATTTAGAACACTGATACCAGTGCGAAATCAAATAACTCACCATGTCTTTTGATTTAAATGGATGAAAACAAGAAAGAGAGATGTATGCATATAACCACCAGAGGTCAGTGCATAACAGCACATACTGTGTGACTTTCTCTACACCTGCAATATAGGATGTAAAACGTGATCTTTTGATATTTATAAATTTACAGTATATTTGTATGTCATCATGCATGTCTCTACTGACAATTTCAGTTGTCCCAATGTTTATAATTCAAAATTAAATATGTACATGGTCATACGGTGATCACAGAGTTGTATTTACATCCAGAAACTGTTTGTTATGATGACAGTTAGGAAACCACAAGAGTATTTAAATCTTCATTTGGTATTTTCTGGTATTATACTTTTTGAAAAGGCAAAAAAAAAACAACAACAAAAAAACATCCATTCTTATTGGAGAGAGGTTGCTATTCTTGTCATAACATATAGACCAGGATCTTGTAGTCAAAAGTCTTGATTCAAATCCAGACCATATACAAGAGGCTAGACCGAGGCTAGCTGTCACATGAGAAAGTTGTCACAAGGGCTTTATCTTAGTAACTATAAGGTTTTGAGTTAAAAATCCAATTACTTATTTTCTCTAGCAATAGTTTTGTATGTAAATTTAAATTAGACAATCAAAACCCTCTTAAATTAGAGTATTTTTGGTAATTCTACCCTCCAAATTCAACCTTCCAATTACAATGTCATCATATTTTTGTAATAGCTCTTGGGTAAACAAATAAATATATTGTAAAACCACACTGACATACCACTGTAAACCCTATTGCTCAAAATAATTAATTGTTTTGAGTAGGGGAAAATTAAATCATACAAATTAGTTCAAATAAATTAACCTTGATGAGTATTTAGAACTTTCATATTCTTTTGAGTTCCTGAAATTGACACTAGCATTCAGCATGCTAGCATTCACTATACTAGCTAATTCTGGCTAGCACTAGCTATGTTTCCTCTACTTTAAGTATTTAAGTTGAGATTACTTGTTATTGTTAAGTTAATCCGGAGAGTTATAATTAAAGTGCCTTCAAAATGTATGAGTTACTTAATCAATATTTCAATTAGCATGCATGTGTAGTATAACATTTAAATCTGAAAGTTCTGTTAACTTAAACTTGGGAGTTTATTAACTTATGTTATGCTAACTGATTGCATATATTTTTTTTTTTAGTTCTGCTTACTTATTAGAGTTTACAGTGAGTACATTGAGGGGTTTTATATGATTAAATGGTATATCATTTATTATTTACAATTTACAGTATGTAGACCAAAACAATGGTTTGATTGGTATTTTTGTATGTTTTTCACATATTTGCTTGTTTCATTTTTTTCTGTTTCAACTGTTTAAATTTAGCTGAAAAGCCTAAAATACTAAAACTGTTTAATGGCAGGTTCCATTGTGACAACTTAGCCAATAAGTTAAAAATTGCCACTTTTTCTTTTGGCAATAATGGTGGAAATGTTCAATAGCTTTATGTAGCCAAGTCTTTAAGTCATTCACTTCCAGCACCTGTACAATCAGCACTGGTGCCTCCCAGGGTTGTGTGCTCTCCCCACTACTCTTCTCCCTCTACACCAACGACTACATTGTTAAGGACCCCTCTGTCAAGCTCCTGAAGTTTGCAGATGACACCACTGTCATCGGCCTCATCCGAGTTGATGATGAGTCTGCATACAGAAGGGAGTTTAAACAGCTGGCTGTCTGGTGCAGTCAAAACATCCTTGAGCTGAACACACTCAAAACAGTGGAGATGATTGTGGACTTTAAGAGGAACACCCCAACACTGTCCCCCCTCACCATTCTAAACAGCACTGTGGCAGCAGTGGAGTCATTCAGATTCCTGGGCATTACCATCTCACAGGACCTGAAGTGGAAGACCCACATTGACTCCATTGCGAAAAAGGCCCAGCAGAGGTTGTACTTCATTCGCCAGTTGAGGAAGTTCAACCTGCCATAGGCACTGCTGATACAGTTCTACTCAGCATTCATTAAGTCTGTACTCTGCACTTGGTTTGGTTCAGCTACGAAATCGGATATCAGAAGACTACAAAGGACAGTTCGGACTGCTGAGAGGATTATTGGTTGCCCCCTGCCCTCCCTTCAAGAACTATACACTTCCAGAGTGAGGAAAAAGGCTGGAAAAATCACTCTGGACCCCACTCACCCTGCCCTCTACCTTTTTTTAACTGCTGCCTTCTGGCCGACGCTTCAGATCTCTGAGCACCAGAACTGTCAGGCACAGGAACAGTTTTTTCCCTCAGGCTATCCATCTCACGAACAGTTAAAACTGCCCCATTGAACAATAATTAATGTGCAATACACAGCTTAGTCTTTTTATATTATCCAACACATCCACCTTCTTCTACCATTACATTCCCTTGCACTGTATATAACAGATTTGTATTTAGATTTGCACTATGTATGTGTATGTGTGTATGTATGTATGTATGTGTGTCTGTGTATGTATGTATGTGTGTGTCTGTGTGTGTGTGTGTGTGTGTGTGTGTGTGTATGTGTGTGTGTGTGTGTGTGTGTGTGTGTGTGTATATATATATAGTCTATTGTGTATTCTATATTTACCTTTTTCTTTTCAATATTTATTTAATTTTTATTCAATTTTTAATTATTTTTTAAAAGTCTTGTTGCTGTTTTGTATTGTTGTGCACTGGAAGCTCCTGTCACCAAGACAAATTCCTTGCATGTGTATTGTAAGCATACTTGGCAATAAAGCTGATTCTGATTCTGATTCTGAAGTGACTTTAAGAATTTATGTGCCAACAGTATACAGAAAAACACACCTACCCTGACAAAGAAATTTTAGCAATATTAATACATGAAATTTAAAATCTGAGCATAATAAACCCATATTACGAACATTCAGTTCAAAACAAGATCATAATAGACAGCAACAAAAATTAAGCAAGACACTAATATATTCTCATCTTTCACTAATTAGATTGCACATCAGGAATATGAGCCTGAAATTACATCACAAACCTAAAATCATCAAATTGTTACAAAAGACCTCTAAATGGGTAATTTCCTATTTCACCTAGGAACAGGGAAGACAGAATGACATCAAAACATCTGTATTGGCACTTTCAAGTCACTAAATACATTGATTATTTTCCAGTCAGGATGGATAAAGCTCTGGCTGAGGAATCATTAGTTGAATTTACACAACAGTACTTTTGTCATCCGGTCACTGGAGAAACTGAGTGACTCATTAATGTGTGTGGCCACTGTTTTTGTAAGAGGAAAAGCACACCGCATAGTAATGCATCAAGAGTCTAATCAATTGCAACCCACTTTGGAAGTGTCTCTCCATAAAAAGAACAGCAGTTGGCCAATAGAAAGCAGCAGACCACATCCATCGTCTTGAGTCATCCAAGCGGTGCGAGCTAATCTGTCAGACTCCAGTGGAGCCGTTGACGTCATTGCTTTTTTCCTAGCTTTCCTTCCTCTGTCTCTCCATCCTCATATTAGATTATAGTCTGTATGGTGCCATCTAGTGCTCAAAAGGATTGGTTGAGCTGTGGATTTGCCATAGTATTACATCACACTTGTTTACCGCTACACAAGTTATGAAGATTGGGTAACACTTTACAATAAGGTTCTATTTGTTAACAAGTAAATGTAGTAGATATCACGAACTAACAATGAACAATATATTTTAACAGCATTTATAATTCTTGATTTATGTTAATTTATGAAAAAAACAGTTGGTCATTGTTAGTTCATGTTAGTTCATAATGCATTAAATAACGCTGACATATACAAGTTTTTGTTTTAAAATTGTATTAGTATTTGTTGAATTTAAAATGAACCAAGATTAATGTGTTGAAAAAATATTGTTAATTGTAAGTTTGTTAACTAATGTAATTAACTAATGTTAACAAATACAACCTTATTGTAAAGTGTTATCAAAGAATGACTGTATGACTATGTATCAATTTGTTATGGTGACAAGAAGAAAAAGAATAACCATTAGAGATTAATAATCTACCCTAAACTTAATTATGTAGACCTAATCATAATATAATTAACATTACTGATTGCAATTTTAACTAAAAACCTTGAAGTATTAACATGTACATTTTTGTTTCAAGTACAGTAGATACTTTCTGAGAAATGCCTTATCAAGTTATTCTAAACCTAAAGTTATTCTGGTAACACTTTACAATAAGGTTACATTTGTTAACACCTGTTCACATGAACAAACAATGAACATTAATTTTATAGCACTTATTAATATCGGTTAATGTTAATTTCAACATATAGTAATACATTTTTAAATTGTTAACAAAAATTGTAAATGTTAACATTAGTTCATGCACTTTGAACTAACATGAACTAACAATGAACAATTGTATTTTCATTAACTACCATTAACAAAGATGAATGAAAACGGTATAAAATATATTGTTCATTTTTAGTTAATAATACCTAATGCATTAACTAATGTTAACAAATGGAACTTTAGTGTAAATTGTTACCATTATTCTGTAAGACTGATTTACTAGTATGTTATTACACAGTAATAACACAAGTATATTCATTCGGAAGACCAAATGTTCCCAAAAGTTTCCCAAAACTTTGTTTATTTAAGCCTCCTAGGCTGTTCAATAATGGTTGACACCTTTGCTGTTCCCGGTAATTTTTGACCAGATACAGATAAGGTGTACTCTTTTCTATAACATTACATATATATATATATATGTAATGTTATAACAGTAACTTCCCTCAAGTAATTATGCACTTCTTTTAGTATTTTATGTTATTTAGATGTTATTTAGATGTAAATTTATCAATTTCACCATAATTTTTATATACAAATAAGCACATTTATGTAACTTCACTACAGCAAAAAAAAAATATTTACACTTTTAAACATACAGAAAATATGTGAATGTGTCATGTATTGGGGCAGATTGCTGCCATCTGGTGAAAATAAAAATAACATGACTTGAAAATTATGTGCTAATAATGGCCATTAGATGGCTGCAGTGTTTCATGCATCCACCTGCTGTGTAGTAATTATAGTTTTGCATTTGGATCATGGTGTTACAAAGAAAACACATTTGTTACCAATAATTTGTTTAAAATATCAAGATTCACTAACTCAAAGTAAATCAATAATAATGTTAAGAAAATGAACAGCAATAAAAATTTGAACAGAATGAACAGTTTATGAACAGTATTCTGCATTCTGGCTGTGTCATAGTCTCACCCATTAATTCTACTCTCTCTCTCTCTCTCTCTCTCTCTCTCTCTCTCTCTCTCTGTGTGTGTGTGTGTGTGTGTGTGTGTGCATTCTACATTCTGGCTGTGTCACAGTCTCACCCATTCTCTCTGTATGTCTTTGTAAGTGTGTGTGGGGGGAGGGGTGGGGGGGTGTATTTATGTTTTGCACTCTGGATGTTTTATAGTCTCACCCCTTCATTTCTGTGTGTGTTTGTTCAGCATTGTGGCTGATATATAGATTATATTCAACAAATATAAAAAAAAATGCTCTGTGTCAGGGCCTTTCCCATTCATTTCCTATGGTCAGTCAATTTTGACCAGGAACAGCCAAGGTGTAACTTTTTTTTATGACCACTTAGGCTCATCGAATAAACTTTTTTCAGATTGCAAGTCTAATTAAAGTCACCAACTATTGAACCATTCAGATTGAGGAAATAATTTTGATTAAAAAACAAAAATGAAAATCGGTAAAAAATTACCAAACATTTTGGGGGCCTAGGTAGCTCAGTGAGGTAAAGACGCTGACTACCACCCCTGGAGTCGCGAGTTTGAATCCAGGGCGTGCTGAGTGACTCCAGCCAGGTCTCCTAAGCAACCAAATTGTCCCGGTTGCTAGGGAGGGTAGAGTCACATGGGGTAACCTCCTCGTGGTCACTATAATGTGGTTCTCGCTCACGGTGGGGCGCGTGGTGAGTTGTGCATAGATGCTGCGGAGAACAGCATGAGCCTCCACACGCGCTATGTCTCCACTGTAACATGCTCAACAAGCCACGTGATAAGATGCGCGGATTGACGGTCTCAGACGTGGAGGCAACTGAGATTCATCCTCTGCCACTGAGATTGATGCGAGTTACTACGCCACCACGAGGACCTAGAGTGAATTGGGAATTGCGCATTCCAAATTGGGGAAATAAGAGAAAAAGAATACAAAAATGACCGAACAGCTCAGGAGGGTTATAAAGAGCTTATCTTACAAAATATGCAATGGTAACTATAGTTTCTGACAAAATATCATAGTTAAAATAGGTGTTACTGAAGTAAAATTGAAGTACACTGTACAAGTATTACTTTTGTAACCCAATGTAGGTTAATTCTGAAATCTTAAATAATATTATTGACTTGAATAAAATTCATTTTAAATTAGGTTCTATTTGTTAAGATTAGTTAACAACAATAAGCTAACATGAACTAACAACGAACAATAATTTTACAGCATTTATTAATCTTATTAATGTTAGTTTCAACAAATGCTAATACATTTTTTTAAATCAAAAGTTGTTAAGTTAACATAATTAATGCACTATGAACTAACAATGAACAATAGTATTTTTATTAACTAACATTTACAAAGATTAATAAATGCTGTAAAATACATTGTTCATTGTTTGTTCATGATACCTAATGCATTAACTAATGTAAACGAACTGAACCTTATTGTAAAGTGTTACCAAATGTTTACATATAATTTTTTTTTTTTTTTTTTTTTTTAATGGTTATTATAGGACCTATGTTTTCTGACAGAAACCATACTAAGTGGCACACTAGTGACTATTTTGATGGAAATTATTATAATAAGACATTTTTGTGAAAGTAATAAGGCACAAGTGGCATCAAGAATATTAAGCCTTAGAAAAAAAGTTTTGTTCTCTGAATAATAACGTTTTCAGACAAATTAAAAATTGCTGTGGAGTTTGACTGATGTGTTTTATTTTATATTTTACCTTTAGTACAACGGCCAAGACTCCATAACCCCTCCAGACATGAGCACAGGTTTCCATGGTAACTATACACAGACATTTAGTGGACCAAATGCTTTTAAACAGCATAATTAGCTCTAATGGCAAAAATGAGAGGCTCTGATATAAGTCTGCTATCTCTCTATATAATCCCCACTCTTTTATCCCTTCATCTCTGATTTAAAAAAAAAAATATATATATATATATATATATATATATATATATATATATATATATATATATATATATATATTATTTTTTTTATTTTATTTTTTTATGCTGCCATGAAATAACTGAAGAATAAAATGAAACAGAGGTGAACAGTGTGCATGGTCACCCAGTACACAAACCCAAATGTGTTCATTGCAGTTCTTCACCCTCTACTTGACTTGATGTAGATTTTCCCTGAACTCTGATTCTTCCCTCAGGTACTACACATCTAGATTCATGTAAGGTTAATAATACATATCCAATCATCTCCCACTCCTGTGTTTTGTTTGTCTTACTGTCACTGACAGTGAGCTTAAGTCACATTGAGAAACTCGTTGAACCCGCAAGCGACAGAGGCAGCTGGGAACGTAAGCCTCTGCATGAAGCACAGGAAGGGAACAAACATACTGAATGAGAAAAGATGAGAGAGAGAAAGAGCAACTCATAACCTCATAGCAGTGATGGGGACGATGCCCCTTAGTCTTCCTATAATAGGAATCATGCATCAAAACCAGGTTGACAACAACAGCACTAATGAAACATCCTGTTTTCCCAAAACCTAATGAACACTGTGGCTGTTTCTCTGCAGAGGCAGAGGGGATCGCACAAAATGTCACATGTAACACATTGAAAGGAATAAATCAGCAAACGAGGGTTGGGCACAAATTAACACATGAGATCAATCTTTTGTGTTAAGATTCTGTGTTAGCATGTTATCTTGATTCACCAACCGTCATCATCTTAAATTACACTGAATTTCTTTTTTTTTTTTGACACGTAACCTTAAAAATGTGCTTCATGTGGAAAAAAATAAATAAAATGTTCTAGAACCTACGTTCTTGGTTCTTTGTGGGGGTGTATAGTTCCACGGAGAACCTTTAATGTCCAAAGGTTCTTTGTAGTGCAAAAAAGTTCTTTAGACCATAAAAAGGTTCTTCACACTCAATAAACTCATATAATGTGAATATATTTAGAAATTAGAGGAAAGTGAGCTCACTGCAAATTAGTAATGTTCTCTCAACAATATCAGTCTTTGATAAATGTTTTCAAAATGTTATCATATTACCAACATTATTCGTACATGGTAAGAAAAAACATTCTTTAAATGCTATTACATAATAAAAAATATTTCCATGATTTATCACAACTTTTTTTTTTTTTTTTGTTAAATTAACATTATAATTGAAATAGTGAAGTAGTCCACTTAAATTTTTAGTTGGTTAGACTTTTTTCCCTGATTGACCTGATTAAATAAATAAATAAATAATAAAACATTCATTTAGGATATTGAACAAGGAATACAACAGTTATAATTACTATAATTGTAAATTGTAAGGAGGTTCAGTGCAAAGGAGGAGGCGAGAAGCGAGGTTTCCCAGTTCAGGTAGGTGTTTAATTTGTCCAGCTTGATGCTTACAGTTTTACAGGAAAATATTTACTTTAACATACAATATCACAATAGCTTCTGTAGCAGTGTGGCTTTTCTTGTGCCAGTCTCTCTCTCCCCCATCTACTGGCATTGTGGCTCTTTTATGCCGCTCTCCCCGTGCTCACTGAAATTAGAGACAGGCGTTAGACATAATTTAGCTCAGGTGTAAGCGCCCTTACCGCTTTCTCTCTCTCCGAAGAGATGCTTGACCACGCCCCCGCTGCCACATATCCCCACCGCCCGACTCAGGCCAGGGAGGCATCCGGCCTGCCTACCACTCCCCCCCCATTCCTGGAAAGGAAGTCGGCGACAGCCATCTGCGCTCCCGGTCTGTGGACCACCTTGAACTTAAACGGCTGAAGAGCCAGATAAAAACGGGTGATCCACGCGTTGGTATCTTTCATGCGGTGGAGCCACTGGAGTGGGGCGTGATCGGAACAGAGGGTGAAGGCCCGCCCCAACAGGTAATATCGGAGAGTGAGGACCGCCCACTTGATGGTGAGACACTCCTTTTCCACGGTGCTGTACTTAGTTTCCCTCAACGAGAGCTTACGGCTAATGTACAGCACCGGGCGCTCCTCCCCCTCCACCACCTGCGAGAGTACGGCCCCCAGCCCCCTGTCTGAAGCATCTGTCTGTAAAACAAAAAGGAGAGAGAAGTCAGGTTAATGTAAAAGCGGCCCCCCGCAAAGTGCGGCTTTAACTTGCGTGAACACCCGCTGACACTGCTCCATCCACTGGACCGGGTCTGGAGCTCCCTTTTTAGTGAGATCAGTCAGCGGGCTGGTGACGTCTGAATAATTAGGCACGAACCTTCTATAATAGCCAGCCAGCCCCAGGAAATGCCTCACGAAAAATGGCGCTTTTGGGGTGGCCGGTGGGTTAACCAGCTGGCATTCGCGGCATACCGCACACCACCTGCTGACATCACCGCCAACACCCGGCCAATAGAAGCGGGCTATTAGACGGTTCAGTGTTTTCCTTTCTCCTAAGTGACCCACCATGGGATTATAATGAACTGCCTGGAATATCATTTCCCGACGGCTCTGTGGAATCAAAAGTTGGGTTGTATCCTCTTTAGTCTTAGCGTCCTGTGTCACTCTATACAACCGCTCATTTATAATCACAAAATAGGGGTATGAAAGGCCGATGTCAGTCTGGAGTCGTTGACCACTGATGACTCTCACTTGGTCGAAGGTGTGTTTGAGGGTCTCGTCTCGCGACTGCTCCAAAGGGAAATCCCCCTCAGGGAATTCCCTGAGAAGGGGAGGGGCTGCGACCTCTACCCCTCTCTCGTCATTATGACGGGGAGCTGTCGAGGATGGCCCCGGCTCCGCCTCCCCTGCCAGAGCACCGCACATTGTACATCTCCCTAATTTTATACAGGACCCATCCGCACAAATTCCCTTTAATAAAACTCTAAATTCAGGCCAATCAGTCCCCAAAATCAGTGGATGGGTGAGGCGGGAACTAACTGCGGCCTCCACTCTATGCTTTTTCCCCCGGAATTTAATCGTCAGTGTCACCACCGGATACTAATGAATATCCCCGTGCACACATTTCACCCTCACCGTTTTAGATGTGCCCAAAGTTCGGGTTGAACCAAGCGTTGGTGGATAGTGGTTTGATTACACCCGGTGTCCACCAAAGCTTGGTGAGTACCCCCCTTGACACTTACCGGTATCCGGTACGCTCCGGCCCGGTCGGGGGCAGCCTGCAGGAGGTCGGAGACCTGCACCACCGTCCCCAGCTCCATCAGAGGACACTGATCCCGGAAGTGGTCCGGGTCCCCGCACCTCCAGCAGGCTGGCCAAGGTGCCACGCCCGCACTTGTGTCGGCGGGCGCCTTCACCTGAGAGGGAGAGCGGCGGGGCATCGGGGTAGGGGGAGGTGTCGCCTCCCACACCAGGGGAGCTGGTCTCAGTGGCTGAAGTCGGGAAGAACACCACTTAGCGAACAGACGCCACTTCAAGGCATACAGGCGCCTCATAGAGGGAGCCCTAGCCTGAGTGATCATGTCTACCTCCGCAGGTGGTAGGCCACTTAGGTCTTCCACATCCTTTCCAAGGACCAGTCGTGGAGATTCCAGAGGTCTGGTCGCGGGTGCCAGATGGTGCACCGTCCCTGAGAAAGAAGGTCCTTCCTCAGGGGAATTTGCCGGGGGGGGGGGGGGCTGTCACGAGGAGCATGAGGTCCATGAACCATGTCTGGATGGGCCAGTAGGGTGCTACTAGGACGACCTGCTCATCCTCCCTGAGCTTGCATAGGGTCTGTACAAGTAGGCTCACTGGGGGAAATGCATATTTGCGTAATCCCATGGGCCAGCTGTGTGCCAGCGTGTCTATACCTGACTCCAGAGGAGGAGACGGCAGGCGAGTTGTGACATGCAACGGGAGCGTAGACCGCCTTGATGGTTGATGTACTCTACCATTGCCATGTTGTCCATCCAGACCAACGGCCGGAACCTCCACAGGGCGAGCATTACTGCCAACAACTCGAGGCAGTTGATGTGCCAATGCAGCCACGGGCCAGTCCAGGAGCCGGCGGCTGTGTGCCCATTGCATACGGTGCCCCAGCCCATCTTGGAGGCGTTTGTTGTAACCACGACGTGCCTGGAGATCTGCTCTAGGGGAACCCATGCCCGTAGAAATGCAAGGTCGGTCCAAGGGCTGAAGAGGCGGTGACAGATCGGCGTGATGACCACGCGATGTGTCCCACAGCGCCATGCCCATCTCAGGATTCGAGTCTGAAGCCAGTGCTGAAGCGTACTCATATGCATCAACCTGAGCAGTGTGGCCACCACTGAGGGTTCCATATGCCCCAGGAGCCTCTGAAAAAGTTTCAGTGGAACCGTTGTCCTCCGTCTGAATGCCTTCAGACAGTTCAGCACCGACTGTGCGTGCTCGTTCGTGAGACATCGAGACTGAGTCCAACTCCAAGCCGAGAAAAGAGATGTTCTGAACCTGGGAGAGCTTGCTCTTTTCCCAGTTGACCCAAAGTCCCAAGCCGGTGTGTGAGCACCTGGTCCTTGTGCACACACAACACATCCCGAGAATGAGCTAGGATTAGCCAGTCGTTGAGATAGTTGAGGATGCAGACACCCACTTCCCTTAGCAAGGGCTGCCTCTGCGACCTTCGTGAAGATGCGAGAGGACAAGGACAGGCCGAAAGGGAGGACCTTGTACTGGTACACCTGGACCTCGAAAGCAAACTGCAGGAAGGGTCTGTGTCGAGGTAAAACCAAGACGTGGAAGTATGCGTCCTTCAGGTCAACCGCCGCAAACCAATCTTGATGCAGGATGCTCACCAGAATGCGTTTTTGCGTCAGCATCTTGAATGGGAGTCTGTGCAAAGCCTGGTTCAGTACTCGCAGGTCCAAGATTGGCTGCAACCCACCGCCTTTCTTTGGTATGATGAAGTAGGGGCTGTAAAACTCCTTCATCTCGGCCGGAGGGACAGGCTCTATCGCACCCATCCATAGAAGGATAGCAATCTCTGCACGCAAGGTAGCGGCGTTCTCGCCCTTCACCGAGGTGAAGCGGATGCCGCTGAACCGGGGCGGGTGTCTGGTGAAATGAATCGTGTAGCCAAGTCGGATGGTCTGGGTCAGCCATTGCGACGGGTTGGGAAACGCAAGCCACGCATCCAAGCTCCGGGCGAGGGGGACCAAGGGGATAATCTCAGATGTACCGGCGGGTGGGGTCTTGTGGCAGGGCAGAGCCTGAGGCGCCACGTCGAGAGGGCTCGAGCCCTGTGGCCGTGCTGAGTCCAGGGACAATGAAGCACTTACCTGGCTCCTGATACCCACCACAGGATCGGCCGGGGAGGGGTGAGGAGGAATATCATCCCCGCAGTCCGTCGGAACCAACCTGGTGTGGGCATGTTTGTGCCACAGATGGGTGCGCAGGGGCGGGGAGGGGGCCGCTCCTGGAGCGCCATACCTGCCATAAAGGAATGGTGGCCAGTGGTCATGATAAGGACGGCTGTGAGCACCAGATATGTGACCCAGGGAATGAGTAAACCGCTCCTTTTCTGATCGTGGGATCCTCATGCACCTCCGGGAAGAAAGGGACCGGGGCGGGGCGCAGCTGTGAGCGGCGCTCCGGTCCCAGGAACCAATTGTCAGGCTGCAAGGGTTCAGGGGGTGTGGAGGGTTCCACTCCAGCCTGACACATGCAGTCGCCCGGGCAAGCATGGCTGCCAGCTGTGCATCAGGCTGCGACTGGGCGACCGCACCCGAAGGTGGGAGCCCAGTCGAGTCCTCAGCGTCAGACTGGACAGCCCGCTCTCACGAACTTGCCCTGAAACGAGCCAGCGGTCTACGAGCCGGCCTAACCGACGCGACCTCAAACCCGTAGGTAGAAGGACCGAGGTGGGGAGCCGCTGGGGTGGTCTTTCCCTCTAACAAAGGAAAAACCGTGACCGCAACATTGCCATGGTCACTCTCTCGCAGTGAGAACAAGACCCGTCCACGAACGCTGTCTCCGTGTGGGCAGCACCCAAGCACGTAAGACCGCGACTGTGGCCATCGGAAGCAGAGAGGTAATGGCCGCAACCAGGAAATACACACAAACAGAGAGGCATCTTTAAAAAGACGCTCTCCATTAATTCCACTCTTTTAGAAGGGAAAATATACTCTTTCAGTAGGAAGAATATGCTCTTTAGCTGCTGAAGCGCCCAGGGGCGTTCTCTGCACTTCACCAGTGCAAGAGGGGGAGAAGCCGCTGTAATGCGCCGTAAATCCAACAGCTTTTCGAGGTGAATGGATTGGCAGAGTAATTCAGCTCACTGAACACAACCGCTCGGCTCCGAAGAGAAAATCTGAATGAGTGGTTGCATACCAGCTCCTTTTATACCCGTTATATCTGGGGGAGTGGCATGCAAATTCCACTCACCAATTCCCATTGGCCTTTTTTCAAAAAGCAGAGGTGTTTGGGGCTACCAAGAGTGACCCCTAGTGTCACTACATCGACACAACGTCGAGTGAGTGACAGATAGGGAACTGCATCACTGCGAAACACCCTTTTGGTTCTTCCTGGCACTTTTATTTTTTAAATATTTGCATTATGATGTAAATCACAAAAAGCAAGAATGTCGGTTTGGAAAAACATGAGGGTGAAATTTTTTTTATAGAATTTTAATTTTGGATGAACTATTCCTTTAACCCTGTGCCTGGTTTTTGAGTACTTCAATTTTGATTGCCGATAAAAATGATTAATTACCCCCAATGGCTAAACATAGCTCACTAAAACATGCATGATGTTTAAAATCCACCTCTGCAGACATTGTTGACACCATTTACAGCAAGTGCGCCAAAAACAGAGCTTCATTCAACAGTTTTGCTTTTAGTAGATACAGGCATGTGTCGTTTTCTGTTTTTCTACATCTAGCTCCATCATATTAATCATATGATCTACATAATCATACATAATACACATAATCAAGTCAAGAGCCTGTTGGCAGAATAGTACTGCACCTCTCTCCATCAATTACCTTCTCATCTAGACTATTTATATTCTATAGAATCAGTTGTACTTTCTGCTGGCTCTACATCCCTCTCTGCTCTGTCATGTTTCCCGTTGTGTTCTGGCGTTTGGCTCACTGGCAAAGTCCTCACCCTCCGTCTGTTCATCCTGCTGACGAAAGCACTCTCCCCTTTAAAGATTTCTTCACTTTTTGTCTTGTCCTTCCCCTTGTCTCTTCATATCACACTCCCTCTCTCTTCTTCTTTAGCTCTTGGCTAAATAATATGTAAAATGCCCTTTATTCATTTAACCCTTTCGCACGTATGATCAAACTAGGGTGATAAGACTATGCTGGGCTCAGATGTGTATGATCAAACCAGTGTGATCTACATTCATGATGCTCTTTACCATCAAAAGAGGGACTGAAGTGGTTATCATAATGAACCAGCTGCTCAAATAGTCTTTTCAACAACAAATTATCTTTATTTTTATATGTTACAAACATTCAAACAATCATTAAATAAAAATGTAAAGCCTTTACCATCAGAGCGCACTGTTTTGATGCAGCAATGTGGCCATGTTTTCTGACATCAAACAAAGCATATGCAAACTAGTCAGTCCAATTAATTACAGCGCATATTAAAGAACTCATGCTGGGGGATCTGTCAGTACAGGAGAAACTCACGTGCAAAAATGTTAATAGGCCAAGAATAGGCAATAAAATGTAAATTAAATATAGCCTATTTGTTTCCAGCACATCCATAAATTTACAGAATCAATTAATTGTTGTTTTTCTTTCTCATTTACAGAGTGATTAAAAAGTCTACATTTCAAAAGGGGAAGGGATATATAAAGAACTAGATTTGCAAAAGAATAGTGAAAGTTTTAGGTAGGTTTAGGTTTTGGGATCTAAGTCCTTTGTTGACTATAAATCTCTACTTTCACTTTCACATTCTTCTTCTTTTGTTTTTGGCTATCAACATTATTTCTGCATATTGCCACCTAGTGGTTAGGGAGGAGAATTTATAGTAAAAAAAACAAAAAAAAAAAAAACACTAAAATATTGATGTCTCTCAACCACACCTATCATATCGCTTCTGGGGATATATATTTGACCACTGGAGTCATATGGATTAATTTAATGCTGTCTTTATGTGCTTTTTGGACCGTTAAAGTTCTGGTAACCATTCACTTGCATTGTATGGAGCTAAAGAGCTGAAATATTCATCTAAAAATGTTTGCTTGTGTTCAGCAGTAGAAAGAAAGTCATACACATCTGGCATGAGGGTGAGTAAAGCATGAGAATATTTTCATTTTTGGGTGAACTATCCCTTTAAGTGTTGATAACTCAAACTATTGATTAGAAAATTGAGACTATGGGGAATACCCATAACAGTGGTGGGCCGTGCATTTAAAGTCTAGGCCTTCAGTGTGATTCATGCCATTAAGAAAACACAGTTTCACAATGAATAAGTCACCCTATGCCTTTGGGCATCATACATTATGTCACAGCTAACTAGTAATACCAACTGACATTTTAAAAACACGTCCATGCACGAAAGCCAAAACTTGAAACGACACTTAATGCAATTTTAACTGCAGCATGACTGTTTGTGAAATGAACGTCTCCTGAACAGACATTCAAAAAACATAATTTTTCATATGAATCTACCAAGGAGGTCTATAATACCTGGAAAAATCTATCTAATAATATTTGTGATTTAAATGTTGCTTGCAATAAATTTAGTTTCGTCAGGGTACACGGTTATGCTGCGTTCCATTCAAATTGGATGTGGTATATTCTTAGTTGATATCTCCGACCATAAAAGCATTCCATTCCCCGATATTTGGAACTGCAATGCTCCCTTTACCTTAGCAGGTGTTTGACTCTCATTAGAGATGTCTCCTAGCAACCCAACTGATAAACAATGCTGCAGCGCTAGCATTTGTGGTTCAGGTGTATGAATTTCAAAAGAGATTATAATGTTTTATACACCTGTTTCTGCAAGCATTTGTTAAACAACTTTTAATATCATGTAATGTGGAAATGAACTCATTTATCGATATTACTTAATAAAGTGAATGTTTATCACTTACTTTGTATATCTCCCTGAGTGTTGACATGTTTGTGTGACATCATGCCCCTGCATCTCGATGAAATCTGAGTTGAGATTTTCTGCACGAGCCTACAAGTTGTAATTCTGACTTCAAGATGCATTCCATTGCATTTTTCCTAGTAGGAAGTTGTAAAATCTGACTTTCCGAGTTGAATGGAACGCAGCACTTTTCAAAACTTGATCCAACACTGAATGCTCAAGCAGCCTAATTTACACTTAGAAAACTCCTGATGTTGTTATAACAATGCAAAAAGCACTTACCAATTTGCTTGAAGTGAAAATCAGTCCTCCTTTCCTGTTTAATAAATGAAGCAATTACTCAGTCATGCAGAAAATCTCGTGTTTTTAAATCCATAAGGATCTCTTTCTCAACGGCAATACCAGCAGCGATGACAGCCGACTCATCAGACAGCTTGATCTTACGCTTTTCGCTCTTGAATTACGTACATCACTTAAAGTGTGATTGCGTCACTCAAGGCCAGCTAGAGGGCCTTGACCGGGACATATCCTAAAGATCACACCCACCAAGAACAAATAAATCAATCTGATTGGCTGATGAATCTGACAATCTGACTTTAGTTGCCCATTCATTTGCACTGTTGAGGGATTCTGAAGGAATTCTGAAGGCCTGACGAGGTGGAGCTCAAACTCACACGCTGCTTCGGGCATGAGATTTGTGAAACAGTTGTCACACTTTGCTTGTAAACATCAGGGAATAAATTCTGACTGGATAAACTTTTCATTTTTTCTATTTGTTTGTAGATTAATTAAGAGTGGAAAGCGATTAAAAATACATATACAAAAAGGTGATTGAGAATGAAAGGATGAAAAATATTTATTTATTTGGCATGTTAGGCCAGCAGAGAAGGCTTTGCTGACCCTGAGAATTCACCACTGACCCATAATGCCCTGAGCTTGAATTATTCAGTTATGTTTCTTTGGTCAAAGGGAACATATTGGGGCATTTAAATAGTTGTTATTAAGAATTTATAGAGGTTTTAGCACTTTTGTAGTATTGTTCTGTTGTTTTGTTGCAAATAGTTGTTTCATGTGATGTCACCGTTAGGTTGATATGTGTCCTCTTTGGTGAAGATGAACCTTGTCAGCACTATTTCAGTTCACCTTGTTCATGTGCAACTGAAGTACAGATGCCTATGAATTTCTGTGGAGAAATAAGTATATTTAATGATTGACCTAGAATCAGTTATGATCTTCTTTATTGAAGCTGTGCAATTTTATGACCTACAGTATATTGGAGTCCATGCAATTAAAATTATTAAGTAGAAACATTTAAATAACAAGACTACTTAAATTAAGTCTATTTTCATCTAGTTACCTTAACTTAAATAGGTAATTAATTTCATAATGATTTATTCATAAAGTTCATTCTTTATGATCACCAAGATAACTTTAATACACAAATTTTGGCACCTTTACTCAGTTCTGAGGGAACGAGTTCACTCAATACATTGAGTAATGTCAACTTATTAGGGTTTTCAGTGTATAATTGTTGCTAATCATATCCTTTTAGCCTATGTGCTGATACACTTCAAAGAAAGAATGCATGCTACAGCTGTGAGGCTGTTCTGGAATCCGCTGAACACATGATGTAGACCTTAAGTTTTACTGAACTAAACGTCCTGGTTACTTGTGTAACCTCCGTTACCTGATGGAGGGAACGAGACGTTGTGTTGATGTAGTGACACTAGGGGTCACTCTTGGGAGCCCGAGACACCTCTGGTCTTTGATAAAAGGCCAATGAAAATTGGGGAGCGGAGGACCATATGGCGGCGTACCAGAGGGCGGAAGAGCCCTCCCACTCTCTCTCCCCTCCCCTATGTTTTCCTCGATCTCTTCTCCCTCCCCTCTTCTCTCTCACTCTGCTCTCTCCCCAGAGCCCATTCCTGCCCCGCAGAGGCGAGGAATCCCACCACCGAAGCCAGTTCCCCGTGCGCGGGGGTCGGTACCCCCAACATCTAAGGTGCCCTGCCGCTCTCCCTCTCAGGAGGCGCCCACAGACGCAGGTGCGGGCGTAGCGTCTGGGCCAGCCTGTTGGAGTTGCGGAGATCCGGGACACTTCCGGGATCAGTGCCCTGTGATGGAGCTGGGGATATTGGTCCGGATCCCCGACACTCCGCAGGCTGCCCCCGACTGGGCCGGAGAGTAACGGACATGTGTCAAGAGGGGTACTCACCAAGCAATGGTGGACATAGGTTGTAATCAAACCACTATCCACCAACGCTTGATTCAACACGAGGCTTTGGGCACAGCTAAAACAGTGAGGGTGAAGTGTGTGCATGGGGATATTCATAACTACCCTGTAGTGACCCTTGTGATTAAATTTCGGGGAACAAAATATAGAGTGGAGGCCGTGGTTAGTTCCCACCTCACCCATCCACTGATTTTGGGGACTAATTTGCCTGAATTTAGAAATGTGTTAAAGAGAATATGTGCGGATGGGTCCTGCACTAAAGCGATGAGATGTGAAACGTGCGATGCTCTGGCAGGGGAGGCAGAGCCAGGGCCATCTTCATCTGCTCCACATCAGGATGACGTAAGGGGGGGAGAGGCTACATCCCCTCCCACCCCAAAAGCACCATTGCACCCCCTTCCATTGATCGAGGTCCCCTTCGAGAAAATTGGCATGGACCTTGTCTGGCCATTACAATGGTCAGCATGTGGACATCGCTTTGTATTGGCCCTAGTGGACTATGAAACGCGATATCCAGAAGCAGTGCCCCTGTGCAACATCTCAGCATGTAGTGTTGTGGAGGCACTCTTCAAAATAATCTCCCGGGTGGGGATTCCGAAAGAAATCCTCACCAATCAGGGCACAACCTTTATGTCACGGACACTACACAAGCTTTATGAATTATTGGGCATTAAATCAATCCACACCAGCGTTTACCATCCACAAACAGACGGCCTGGTGGAGCAATTTAATAAAACCCTTAAAAATATGATTCGTAAGTTCGTGCACGAGAATGTTATAAATTGGGACAAATGGCTCAATCCCCTGTTATTGCAGTGCGAGAGGTCTCGCAAGCCTCCACGGGGTTTTCCCCATTCGAGCTGCTGTATGGGCAACAGCCGTGTGGCATGTTTGATGTCATAAACAAAGTTTGGGAGGAGGGACCTTCAAACAGTAAGAATGAAATTCAGTACATTCTTGATATTAGAGCAAAACTCCACACCTTGAGGCAACTAACACAGGAGAATTTGCTCCAAGCTCAAGAACGACAGAGCTGACTGTATAACAGGGGAACTCGACTAAGGGAATTTGCACCGGTAGATAAGGTATTCGTATTACTCCCCACATCGAGCTCCAAATTACTCGCCAAGTGGCAAGGACCCTTTGAGGTCACACGACGAGTCAAGGATCTCGATTATGAGGTTAAGTGAACCTCAAGAGGGGGCGCACATCAAATATACCACCTCAACCTCCTGAAATTGTGGATAGAGGCAGTGCCTGTGACATTGGCTACGGTAGTGCCGGAGAGGGCGGAGCTTGGGCCGGAGGTGAATACAAAACACAATCGTTTCACCCCGGTCACTTGCGGAGACCACCTCTCACCATATCAACTCGCAGAGGTTGCCAAATTGCAACAGGAGTTTTCAGGCGTTTTCCCCTCTACCGGGTCGCACGAAACTCATCCAGCACCACATCGAGACCGAGCCGGGGGTGGTGGTACGTAGCTGTCCCTACCGATTGCCCAAGCACAAAAAGAAAATGCAATGCAATGCTCAATATGGGGTTAACAGAGGAATCCCACAGCGATTGGTCCAGCCCGGTTGTTCTAGTTCCTAAGAGCGACGGGTCTGTACGGTTTTGTGTGGATTATAGAAAAGTCAACGCGGTGTCTAAATTTGACGCATACCCAGTGCCTCGCGTTGATGAGTTGCTCGATCGGTTGGGCGCTGCTCGATTTTATCCGACACTGGATTTGACAAAGGGTTATTGGCAGATCCCCTTGACACCAATTTCCTGTGAAAAAATAGCCTTCTCCTCACCATTTGGATTACACCAATTTGTGTCACTCCCGTTCAATTTGTTTGGAGCCCCGGCTACGTTTCAACGTCTCATGGACCGAATCCTCAGACCGCATTCGGCTTATGCTGCTGCCTACTTAGATGACATCATCATTTACAGCAATGATTGGCGGTGGCACATGCAGCATCTGAGGGCGGTTCTGAGATTGCTGAGACGAGCGGGACTCAGAGCAAACCCCAAGAAGTGAGCGATTGGGCAGGTGGAGGTACAGTATCTGGGGTTCCATCTGGGGCAGGTGCATCCCCAAATTAACAAGACTGCAGCGATTGCGACCTGCCCGAGGCCCAAGACCAAAAAGGGGGTGAGACATTTCCTGGGGCTGGCTGGCTATTATAGAAGATTCATGCCTAATTATTCGGATGTCACCAGCCCGCTGACTGATCTCACTGAAAAGGTCCAGTGGACGGAGCAGTGTCAACAGGCATTCACGCAGGTTAAAGCCGCACTTTGCGGGGAGCTGCTTTTACATTCACCCGATTTCTCTCTCCCTTTTGTCTTGCAGACAGACACTTCAGACAGAGGGCTGGGGGCCATACTCTTGCAGGTGGCGGAGGAGTGCCTGGTGCTGTACATTAGCCGCAAGCTCTCGCTGAGGGAGACTAAGTACAGCACCGTGGAAAAGGAGTGTCTCGCCATCAAGTGGGCGGTCCTCACTCTCTGGTACTACCTGTTGGGGCAGGCCTTCACCCTCTGCTCAGATCACACCCCACTCCAATGGCTCCACCGCATTAAAGATACCAACGCGCGGATCACCCGTTGTTATCTGGCTCTTCAGCCGTTTAAGTTTAAGGTGGTCCACAGACCGGGAGCGCAGATGGCTGTCGCCAACTTCCTTTCCAGAAATGGGGGGAGTGGATAGGTGGCAGCGGGGGCGTGGTCAAGTGTCCGTCCAGAGATAGAGAAAGCGGTAAGGGCACTTGCACCTGAGCTAGATTATGTTTAACACCTGTTTCTAATTCCAGTGAGCATGGGGAGAGCAGCATATAAGCAGCCACGCCACCAGCAGAGGAGAGAGAGAGTCTGGCACAAGGAAGGCCACGGTGCTTCTGAAGCTGTTGCGTTTAATCTATTGTGTTTGTGAAACTGATGTGTTTAAGTAACTACGTGCCTGTGAAGCTGATGTGTTTAAGTGACTACGTGCCTGTGAAGCTGATGAGTTTGTGAAGTTGTAAAGCACTGAAGTGGCTGATTAAAAGTCTTATCTGAGCCTGGTAAACCAGCTTCCCTGTGTTCTCCTTCCCTTCCACTTTGAAGTTCTTTACAGCACCTTTTTGCAATGAAACCCCCACTTTTCACACTCCAGTCAACTCCTGATGGGTAAAATCAAGTTCTGCCCTGCATTTCTTTTAGTTTTTAATATTATTTCACTTGGGAATATGTCACATAATGGAAATAAAATGTGTTGTGAATACCATTTCGAGTAGACCTTAAATATAGTGGGTGTAGAAAAACAGAAGCTCTAAGAAGATTTATGAAAATGTGCGTGATGTTTTGAGATAAGATAGTTTCATTACAGCACAAAACCATCTCATGCAACAAGTTTATTTTTGTAAATGTGCATGTGTAATAACTGCACAACTAATTACTCTCCAATTAGTGGAATGTCACATCAGGACAAACATGTTTAATTATATTTATAACTCATTATGAGACACATTAGCATTCAAGGTGAAGCAGAATAACTTAAAATACAGAAATAAAAATAACAATTTACAAAAAGGTTAAATTTTTTAACATTAGTTAACAACATTAGTCAACATGAACTAACAATGAACAATACTTTTACAGCATTTATTAATCTAGGTAAATGTTAATTTAAACATAGTAATACATTTTAAAAATCGAAAGTTGTATTTGTTAACATTAGTTAATAGGGGCAACTGGCAGGGTTGCCCTCTTTCCCCATTATTGTTCTGTCTTGCCCTGGGACCATTAGCAGCCACAATTAGAAAGGAGGATGATTTTCCAGGGGTGGTGGCGGGAGGTGTGGCGCATAAGCTTTTGCTTTACGCAGAAGAGAAAGGTGGACTCAAGATGGCGCCATGTATGGCTGCTGCGTTGCGAGCTCCGACACAACATAGTAGTGTTTTGTTTATTTTGTTCACAATTCTTATGTTTTTTGTCTTGGATGTTGTCTGCCTTATTGTCTATGACAGACAAACACTTATGAACATTTGTTCAGCAATTTCTCACCATAAACCGGACTTCAAATTCCTCAATGCCGACCCGCTGTTTACAAACACGCAAGCAGAGCCCTTTGTCTGGGCAGTCCAGACGTGGAAACGCGGGAGGGAAAGCGGAAACAGAGCCGGCGTTCTCATCAGAGTAAGACGCCGCGCAAATCTACCCCCGCTACCCAGTATTCTACTGGCAAATGTTCAGTCTCTGGATAACAAGCTCTGTGAGCTGAAAGCGCGGATCTCTTTCCAACGAGAGATGAGGGACTGCTGCATTATCTGCCTAACAGAGTCTGCGGAGATTCCAGACTCAGCCATTGAACCCACAGGGTTCTCCTTGCACCGAGCGGACAGAGCGAAAGACCTCTCAGGTAAAAGCAGAGGTGGTGGTGTATGTTTTATGATCAACAAATCCTGGTGTGATCAGAGGAACGTACATTCTATCAAGTCTTTCTGCTCTCCAGATCTGGAATTTCTCATGCTTCTGTGTCAACCATTCTGGCTACCGAGGGAATTCACAGTGGTCATTATCACTGCTGTGTACATCCCCCCACAAGCCGACACAGACCGGGCACTCAAGGAACTGTATGGGAGTATAAGTGAGCAGGAAATCGTGCACCCTGAGGCCGCGTTCATTGTGACAGGGGACTTTAATAAAGCCAGTTTCAAATCAGTCGCACCAAAATACCACCAACACATTAGTTTTAACACACGAGGGGACCGGGTTTTGGACCATTGCTACTCTCCCTTCCGGGATGGCTACAAATCCCTCCCCCGCCCACCATTTGGCAAATCGGACCACTCTTCCATTCTGCTTCTGCCCGCTTACAGGCAGAAACTGAAACAGGAAGCACCCACCCTCAGAACGATCCAGTGCTGGTCGGACCAATCAGACTCTACGCTGCAGGACTGTTTTGATCACACGGACTGGGAGATGTTCCGGTCCGCCTCTGATGACGACATCGAGCTTTACGCTGATAGTGTAATGTGTTTCATCAAAAAGTGCATGGAGGACATCGTTCCGACCAGAACAACACGGATCTATCCGAACCAGAAGCCATGGATAAATAGCGATGTTCACGCAGCACTTAATGTGCGGACCTCCGCTTTCAATTCTGGGAATGCAGAGGAGCATAAACAAGCCAATAATAGAGAACAGCAAAACGCCAGTACAGGAACAAGATTGAAGGACAGTTTAACACCACCATCTCTAGAAGCATGTGGTAGGGAATTAACATCATCACGGACTTTAAAGGGAATAAAAACTCCGCCATAAACACCGCTGCCTCTCTCTCGGATGAGCTAAATACTTTTTATGCTCATTTTGAGGGAAATAACACAGCCCTCACGGAGAGAGCTCTCGCGGCTGAAGCCACAGAGGTTAGTTCACTCTCCGTCTCTGTAGCAGATGTTACCCAATCCTTCCGACGGGTGAATATCCGCAAAGCCGCGGGCCCAGACGGCATTCCGGGCCGCGTCATCAGAGCGTGCGTGAACCAGCTGGCTGGTGTTTTTACAGACATTTTCAACCTTTCCCTCTCTTTGTCTGTAGTCCCCACATGCTTTAAAACATCCACCATTGTGCCTGTTCCTAAGCAATCAAAAATAACTCGCTTAAATGACTGGCATCCTTTTGCTCTGACCCCCATCATCAGCAAATGCTTTGAGAGACTAATCAGAGATTACATCTGCTCTGTGCTGCCTCACTCTCTAGTCCCACTGCAGTTTGCTTACCGCAACAACCGCTCCACTGATGATGCCATTGCATCTACAATACACACTGCTCTCACCCACCTGGAAAAAAAGAACACATGTGAGAATGCTGTTTGTAGACTACAGCTCAGCATTCAACATCATAATGCCCTCCAAGCTAGATGAGAAACTCCGGGCTCTGGGTTTAAACAGCTCGCTGTGCAGCTGGATCCTGGACTTCCTGTCAAGCAGACGCCAGGTGGTTAGAATAGGCAGCAACATCTCCTCATCACTGACCCTCAACACTGGAGCCCCACAGGGCTGTGTTCTCAGCCCACTCTTGTATTCCTTGTACACACATGACTGTGTGGCAACACATAGCTCCAATGCCATCATTAAGTTTGGTGATGACACGACGGTGGTAGGTCTGATCACTGACAATGATGAAACAGCCTACAGAGAGGAGGTGCACACTCTGACACAATGACTCAGTGTCAGTAAGACAAAGGAGCTTGTGGTGGACTTCAGAAGAAAAGACAGAGAACACAGTCCCATCACCATCAATGGAGCACCAGTGAAGAGAGTCAGCAGTTTCAAGTTCCTGGGTGTCCACATCACTGAGGAACTCACATGGTCCATCCACACTGAAGTCGTTGTGAAAAAGGCTCACCAGCGCCTCTCCTTCCTGAGATGGCTGAGGAAGTTTGAAATGAACCGCCACATCCTCACACGGTTCTACACCTGCACTGTAGAGAGCATCATGACTGGCTGCATCTCCACCTGATACGGCAATAGCACAGCCCACAACTGCAAAGCACTGCAAAGGGTAGTGTGAACTGCTAGACACATCATCGGAGGTGAGCTTCCCTCCCTCCAGGACATATATACCAGGCGGTGTGTGAAAAAAGCTTGGAGGATCATCAGAGACTCCAGCCACCCAAGCCATGGGCTGTTCTCACTGCTACCATCAGGTAGGCAGTATCTCAGCATCAGGACCCGCACCAGCCGACTCCATGATAGCTTCTTCCCCCAAGCAATCAGACTTTTGAACTCTTGATCTCCCACGATCAAAATACATCAGCACTGCACCTTATTACTCTTACTCTTATATCTCACACAGGACTGTCATAAATTATATTATTATAATATTATATTCTCTCTTAACAACTTACTATCAACCGACAGCCTGAATGTCAATACATTACAATACAACCTACTGTACATTCTATATATACTACTATATATACTTTTTTTTATTTTTATTGCATAATGTGTATCTATATTGTGTGTATTGTAAACTGTACAGTGTATGTTATTATTTGTATATTGTTGTGTGTAATTATGTGTATATTAGACTTTAAATTGTGCTGTGTTAATTTGATGTTATTGTAAATTGGAATATATCTCATCACTGTCACGACTGCTATGTTGATCGGAACTGCACCCAAGAATTTCACACACCATTGTACTTGTGTATATGGCTGTGTGACAATAAAAGTGATTTGATTTTGATTTGATTTGATGATATTTTATTATTCGTCTCCAACCCTACTAGATCTATGCCTTGCCTCCACAGAATTATTAATTCCTTTTCTAAGTTCTCGGGATACAGAGTTAATTGGTCTAAATCCGAAGCTTTGGCTCTGACAGTGTACTGCCCAGTAACGGCTTTTCAGCAGGGCGCGTTCCAGTGGCCCAAACAGGGCTTTAAGTATTTGGGTATTTTATTCCCAGCAAATTTGTGTGATTTAGTTAGAGTTAATTTTGACCCTTTAATAAAAAGTTTTTCGAGTGATGTGGGCAGGTGGGCTTCATTACATTTATCTATGATTGATCTATGATGGTTTATGTTATTAAAATGAAATGTATTCCAAAATTCAACTACCTGCTGCAGTCTCTCCCTATAGATGTTCCCCTCTCTTATTTCAAGCAATTTGATAGCATAGAGAACTCCGTCATTTGGAATGGTAAACATCCCAGATTACATATCAGTAAGTTACATAGGCCGATTGATAAAGGTGGGCTAGGCCTACCCAAGATTTTGTTTTATTATTATGCATTCGTCTTAGACATTTGGCTCATTGGTCACTTCCACCTGAGAGAGCACCTCCCTGGTTTTGTATTAAACAGGAAGTTATTGCCCCTATTTCACCATTGCAAAGCCTTTCTGTCAAACTAATCGGAGAAGCCACACCCCGTTATCTCGCATCTGCACTCAGTATGGACAAAAGTGTCCAGAGTGTTTAATTCAGACATTTATTTAAATGTTGCTTTGAGTATATGTCTGAACCCAAAATGATGTATTAATAAGTCCCCTTTCTGCTGGTCAGAGTGGACTGTGAGGGGGGTTACTACACTCGGTGACCTATATGAGAGCGGAGTGTTGAGATCCTTTGAAAATTTGGTTCAACATTTTGGGATTTCCAGATCTCAGTTCTTTAGGTATTTACAGCTGCACCACCTGCTCTGTAATTTTTTTGGGAGTAGCATACACCCCCCTAAAGCGGCAAATACTCTGGGAGTGGTGATTACTGCTTTTGAAAAAGGTCATGAGGCATCGGTGTATTACTCCCTGCTAATTCTGAGTCTGGGGGACAGAACTTTAACTTCTATCAAGAGATTATGGGAGAACGATTTAAACTTGGTATTGGAGGAGGGAGTGTGGGCAAAGATTCTAAAAAACGTCAAGTCTGCATCTAGAGATGCAAGGGTGCACTTTATGCAATTCAAGATTTTACATTGATTCTATTGGACCCCCTCTAGATTGTATAGGCTTGGTCTTAATGACACACCCACCTGCTGGTGATGCCAATCAGAAGATGGGGACACAACCTATGTTTTTTGGTGGTGTGTTAAGATCCAATAATTTTGGTTGAAAGTTCAGAGTTTTGTGTGTGACATATTAGGCACTCAAATTTCATTTTGCCCCAGACTCTGTATTTTAGGCGATGGGGCAGTCATTGATGTAGCGGATAAATGTATGAAGAATTGGGTCCTGGCCGGTGTTTTGATAGGCAGACAGGTCATCCTTAGGTGATGGAAGTCGGCTGGAGCGCCCTCGTTTCGTGAGTGGTATGCAGAGATTGGCACATAGAAGGCTGGGCAACATAGATTTGTTCATCAGGAAATGGGGCAAATATTTAGCCTTTTTGGAAGACTCTCGGGGAGGGGCAGTGGAGGGAGACTTGTTGTTTTGAATGAGTGTGTTGCAACCTTTTTGTTTTTTGTTTTTGAATGTATACTTTTTATGTTATTTTTTTTTTTTTATTTTTTTTTTTTAGGTTTCTAAATATTTTCTACTGATTTATTGTCTGTTTGTGTGTCAATGTCAGTTGGCATTTGACCACTGGGGTGCCTGTTTGTGTCAGGTTGGAGGTGGGGATTATACATTTATATAATTTGATTCCAAATATTCTGTTATGTTTTTTTATTTGTTATATGGAATCAATAAAAATTTTTAAGAACAAACAAATATTATCTAATGCACTTTAAACTAAAATTAACTAAAATGAACAACTGTATTTGTATTAACTAACATTAACAAATATTAATAAATGCTGTAAAAAAATATTTATTGTTCATTGTTAGTTCATGATTGCATTAACTGATATAAACGAATGGAACTTTATTGTGTTACCGAAAAAAATAAATAAACATCAAGCATTGTGGTGGTGGTGGTGGATATTGGCACTGTGTGGTGTCTTTGCACAAAATCTCTGTTTGTCTCTCTCTCTCTCTCTCTCTCTCTCTCTCTCTCTCCTTGTCTCAATTAGATTAAATCTACATGAGGAGATTTTTAAGGAGATAGCAGTTACTATGACAACCCAATTGCATCACGTCACACCTTTTTATTCTCTCAATATCTGATGTGTTCTGTATGCGTTTTTGTGAGGAGCACTGTTTCGGATCCATTTTTGCTATGAGGCTTCAGTTGAAATATCTTGAGAGAAACTTGAACTTAGGCTATGTCTAAGTTCTTTCTATGGAACTTCAAAATCACCCACTTACAAAAAAATTTACAATTACACACCATGATGGCAATTTCACACTGTAAAAAATTACAGTCCTCTAAAATGAAAAATGCAAGTTTAATTGCTGCCTTTTTCAACAACTGAATTTCTTTACTGATGAAGAAAATCGATTAAAACTTTGAAAACTCATACAATTAATGTTTTAACAATTATGAACAATTTCAGGCAACAGGAAGTGGTGTAATTCTGAAAATGTACCGTGATAAATCCTTTGGTTTCATGAAAAGTAATATCTAAACAAAATTAACTGGTTATTAACCGGTTTCTACCCTTACAAAAAAATCTAAACTAACTGCAAACTTGCTTCAAATTTGCAGCAAATTTGCCGCTCATTATTTTCAAATGCAAGTGAGCTTTTTATTCACCGCAAATGTTTGCCAGAAGTTTGCAGCTCTTCGCTGGTAGTGGTGAACCTCTGGCAAAACTTTGGCAACAATGGACAATTTGCCACAAGTTTGCGGCAAAGCTCATTTGCATGTGAATATTATCAGTCATGAACTCTCAATTTTCTTAAGGGTAGCATTTAAAAAGAATGTTTTCACTCCAGAACAATTAAAAGGGATTTCGTTCACGTTTCCGGTTACGTTCTGCTAAATATTTTGTTCATTTTCTGTTTTCGTTTCTTGAACCGTTTTTAGTCACTATTAAGAAGTATCATACCTTCACCATCTGTACCATGGTGGTTCTTGGTGCAGTTCTCTACTAGTTTTCAGGAGAATCTTTGGTGTTTGCTTTCAGCTCTACTACAGTCATGAAATGGGAGTAAGTACAACATCCACCAGGATTTATACAAGAGATGAAGGAATAGAACAGAACAGTGCAATCTGTGCATGAGTCAGCGAGAACAAGTGACGTGACATATATCTCAGCAGACCACCAGATTCATTCAAGCAGAGCTTCTCTTTCATGCCTCTTTGACCCCATTCCATCTCAAAAGTGGCTGGGCTGGAATAGCCATGCATTTCAGTCCCATTATTAGGTTTCATGACATTTAAATTGACGTAGGCCAAGCACACACTACAAGAATTGTTGTTGTCCTGTGCACATTTAAAAATGTTAATTTTTTTAAATGTACTTAATAAAATTCTTAAATATAAGTGTTTAAAACTTTTTAATTGCAGAGTGGTGTTGAATTGTACTTGAGATGTTCTTCACACTGAAGGTGTCTGCACTGAAACTGTTGATTGTGAGAAAATACAAAAAATGTTGAGGGGTGTAAACTCTGTAAAATGTGCCATAAAAATTGTAAAGAAATATTCCAGATTAAAAACAGCATTAGCTCTGTCAACACCACCTTTGGCATGCCGTTGAAACTCACCCTTCAATTTATAAAATCAAACAAAAAAATGTGTTGCAATGGAAGTCTGTGTGGCAAGTATACTAAAGGTTTTAAAAGCGTATATTTTTGCACAGGCACTTTTTAAAATTATTTCGCAAACATTTTAATAATTTGATTTGTAACAAAAATCAAATCAAAACAAAGTCTAAATGCCTTTCGAGGAGGGACTACTTTTCGAAGTGGTCAAACTTGTGTGTTACTGAAGTAATTTCTATGGGTGGTGTTTGCTCCATGTATGCAGTGCTACTGTTTATAGATGGTTAAGTCCCGTCCCATCCTTGCCAAATATTATGCGAAGGTTTAGCCTGCATGGTCATGACAGGAGTTGAGACCTTGGTTCTGGTCCCATGGGTACTAGTAATTGTGGTGTTGGGGGTGTGGTGAAGTGCCGGTTTGTGAATGGAGAGCGAGATCAAGAGATGAGAATGGTAAGGATCATCACCTGTCAATGATTGTCTCTAACAGCTGTTTGTCATTGCAGTGAGAGTGGAGACGGGCTTTTAAGAGCGAGCCAGACACCAGTGAGAGAGAGAGCTGCACGGAGCAGAATGTTCCAGAGTGCGATTTGTGTTGTGTTGTGCTGAAAAGCATTATTTGAGTGTGACCACTGATATGGGATATATATATATATATATAGACTGTGAAACTGTGGAAATAAAGACCTTTGAGTTGGATCTCGCCATATCCCGCTTCCTCCCTTGTCACGAAAATGAAGAACTTTGTTACAGTAATTAATTGAGTTTACATAATTAATGATGAGCCCAAATCTGAGGTTGCATTTTCGCTAATGATGGTTTATGGTTGGGGTTTGGGGGTAGAATTAATCAAATAAGCATTACTGTTGACTGTATTACATCATGTAAGCTACAATTTAAAATGCAACTTACTTGCTCTGTGGACATTTCACACAGAAACTGGAGCTCGCATGTGCCCATACGTTCAACAACACTACAAAGCTTTGGCCACTGGGGGCAGCGGTTCGAATTTCGATAAGCATAGACCCATTTCAGCTGAAGACCTTTTCACCTACAGTCACTGAATTCACAGTGTGTGAATTAATGTAGTGAATAAGTGTCTTAATATAGCTCACAAGTCATATGGACTACTTTTACACTAGGGGAGAGCAGGGCACAAACTAACTATTTTTTTGTAAATGCACTTGCACTTGCACAGAGTATTTTACTTTTTTCATATTAATTTGAAACATGTTTGTTACAAATATGTGGTCTGGTTTCATGAATACAGTGTATACTTTTTTCATTATCTAGCTGGAAAGAAGTGAAATAAATTGTTACAATGTGCCACATAGGCATAGTGAGACATTGTAACATTACCATATGACAGCTTAAAATCCCCCTCTAACAATTGTATCTGATCTAATTAAAATTCATAGAAGATAAACTAAAATATTATGTCAATAAAACCTACTTATTAACATTGCCATATAAAATGTGGCTTAATTTTGACACTTAACAGTGAACACAGAACAAAACTACAAATAAAGAGAAAATTATATGAATTATGTAATTGACTGCATGGATTTGCATATAGTTTGTTTTAATAGAGCGCAACATTGCCCGCCCAGTTTTTCAGCTGTCTGGGTTTCAAAAGTATTTTTCCAATTAATTTCTTCCATAGACTTTTCATAAAATCCTCCATGAACCAAACTAACCAGCTCTGAGGAGAATCACAACATCACAAACTTTGTTTTGAGGCAAAAAAGTATTTGAAAATCTGACAAAAAGACAAAGGTACAAGATAAAAAACTATGGTAATACACAAAACTAATGCTTTAAGGTTGTTCATTATAAGTATAGAAACAATATATTTTAAGTTTATTTACAAATATATAAGTAGTTTAAGGTTGAAAGTAGACCGACATGATTACGATATTCACAGTGTGTCATGGAAGTGGGTGGTCACTATGAGGCACATTTCGGGGGTTTCTCTGGCTGTGGTTCTCTGATTGGTGGATCTTTCTCTGCTGTACCATGGGTAATGTTGTTGTTTACCATGAATTCCGCTATCAACATTATTCTTAAACAATGAAGTTGAAATAACGCAGATGGATGGCTTCAATCTAAGCATATACCATCAGTGAACAACCTTGTAGCTCACGCTAGGTCTGTCTTTAAATGTTTATAAGTTATCATTGAAAATCAGTTCAACTTTGTAGCTCACAGTAGGTCTGTCTTTAAAGGTTTATAAGTTATCGTTTTAAATCAATTCGTCTGTGGGATAAATGAATAGGATTCTTACTTACAGGACCAGACTGTTGCACAACTGGGATTTCAACCTGGCAAGTCTCTTCTGTTGGCCAGCTAAGTATTTAGTATTAAATGACTTTGCAAGATGCTAGCTAACAAATTAGAAATTAAAATGATACTAAGTTTGCTTAATTTTATATTGCACTAAAAACAGATCAAAATGAACTTTCATGTGAAATTTTGCTTTTGTTACTCTTGAATTAACTTTTGCTGTTATCTTCCAAGGCTTTTTGAATTTTGGCATGATTTGTTCTTTACACAGTATTGATATGGCAACGGTTAAACAAATAAAATTTTGGCATAACAGTTTCTGTGGAAACTCTTAAACCATGTGTGTTACAACTAGCCCGGCATTAGTTTGTGTCCCACTCTCCCCTACTTTTTAATCCTTTTTGGAGCTTTACTGGTTACTGTCTATAATTAATAATTTAATAATTTTCTTTATTTATCACACATTATACATTTGCACATATACAGTGAAATTCTTCTTTTCCACATATCCCAGCTAGGCTGGGGTCAGATTGCAGGGTCAGCCATGATACAGCACCCCTGGAGCAGATAGGGTCAAGGGCCTTGCTCAAGGGCCCAACAGTGGCATCTTGGCGGTGCTGGGGCTTGAACCCCTGACCTTCTGATCAGTAACCCAGAGCCTTAACCGCTGAGCTACCAAAAAGTCATACAGAGTGACATAAGGATCAGTAGATGATGACCAAATTTTCATTTTGGGATGAACTATCCATTAAAGATGCACATTTATGAAGTTAAACACACAGACACAAAGCCTTGTAGATGTTCCCCAGGGAGATTAGTTCTACATTCACTTCCATTTACAGCCTCTTCACTGTTATTGACTCAGATGTCAGGATCAGTAATGCTGAAAAGAGTTCCCATAGCTCAATTTAAATGTAAGCACCAGTCTGCAGTCAAATGGAATTGTATCTTGCAGTGACAGCACTAAAGGAGTGTGTAAAGTGTGAACAATGCAGCCAATCAAATATTTACATAAAACCTTTTCCAACTGACTTATTTTTGATCTTTTAGATCAGTGTCTGGTATTATTTGGCAAATTTTCACAATAGGAGAGGATGGAAGGAATGCTAATTTGAAAGCTATTTTAAGAGTTGCATAATATTTGCTTGTGTAGAGCAGGAAGGTCAGTCTGTGATCTTACACCTGAAAATACATTTGAAGGTGAATGTTACCTCAAGGTTTTTAAATAGCACGTTGAGTGTTGTTGTTTTGGTTGATATTTTTAGTGGATTCTTACATTTCAGGTTAACCTTTTTAGTGCAGAAACCTTATATTTGATTAGAACACTTCCTCTGCACATTTATGAAAACAGCATGCAGACCTTGTTGAATTTTGTTCAACTGTGTTTATTTCCAAAAGGCACTCACTAAATTGAATGGTTGCACAAGATATACTCTGGACAGCAATTTACTACCATGTGCAGCCTGAAGTAGAGCTCAAACAAGGACATTTCAAATTCACAATAAGCATGTTTTTGGTACAATCAATACCATAGCATGATAACATATTAGCACAATAGCATGCTTTTAGGGATCCACGTCTCTTAATTGTTTTGAGTGCATTAAAATATTTTCAATTTTTTAAGCTTTTTTTTTCATCACAAAATTGAGCCAGTCGCTGCATTCAATCTAGACTATTGCAAACATAATGAGTCAGTCTCTGTATTCGCTCTAGACTATTGCAAACATAAAGCGAGTCATTGACACTAGTTTTACAACAAGCGCATTTGCTGTAGCTGTAAATGTTTCTATGTGTGCATTTATGCATTGGTGGGAATGAGGTACTGATACATCTCTCTGCATCAGGGAGATTTTGTTTTATACAGTCAGCAAGACAACAAACACAGAGAAAGCAGCATTTGGTTTCAACACAAACACACACGCAAGTATGTCGAATACTCTGAGGCGAGTAGCACAAAACAACCATTATTTAGTAGTGCGTCAAAAGTCTAGTCCAGAAATATTGTGGAAAAGAAGAGGATGATAATCGCAAACCAAAGAAAGAAACTTGTAAAAAGTGCAAAATGTAAAAAACATTGGGAGATCTGTTAATGTACAGTTGGAATTGTTTAAAAAATGTATACTATTTTTCCTTGTCAAACTTTCATTAACCCAAGACATGTCTGCAAAGGTTGTCATTCATCCATGTAATTGTAGAGAGTCTAGCTGAAATAATTTAACCCTACAAGTTATTTAAAATGCTACCCTGGTCATTACGTCATTGTAACAACATTGTGGAGAGGTTACAATGGCGTGGAATCATCACCATCAGCCAACAAGGAACGCCATCAAGGGAGGACAACTAGGCCCTGTGATGAGAGATGCCCACTGAGGTCCCAATTTTGTACTGAGCCCCATTAATTTAAGAGACGGCCTTGCAGAATACTAATGAAGTCAAGAGAATGAGCTCTATTTTTACACCTGCATTAGGCGCAGCGCTATGTGCTACGACCAAATGTCTTATCCACTTTTCGTAGGAGTGTCTGGGCAATGTGCAAGTGGGCATGGGTGGGAAGTTTGCGCTATCTGTGGCTGTATGTGCAAGCAGTAGGTGCATTCACAAAAATATATGGCAGGTCCATTTAAATAAAGTGGCACAAAGCCTAATTTGCTATTTTTGTGAGAAATAAGCCATTCTGCTTAAGAGGTTCCATGCATATAAAGAGTGTGTCATAGAGGTATACCTGATATTCACGAAGGATGTAGTTACTATGTTTCTGATTTAAGCGGGACAATTAGTCAGTTTTGCGATAGTCTAATATACTGTATATGCATCTCTCCTTTCTTCATGTTCATTGCTGAAAACTGCAGTTGCAGTGGGCGTTTTAATCTTAATTTTAAACTTATTTGATATAAGTAATCTTTTCATTTCAGTCTGAATCCTCCTCTTTCCAGTCGTTAAAACGTTAAACTTGGCTACATTATGTATTATGCTCCACTAGACAATAGGTAGTGGATCCTGGATCCTCTCGATTTGATAGGGCACCCAGCTGCAAGAACAAAAATTAGCATTTGTATACAGTCCATTTACACTAGCTACCAACGTCTTATATATGGGCTGTCTTCATTTCTCGCTTATGCTTTGCGCATGGGATTTCAACAACCATTTACACCTAGACTTAGTGCATGCTTGCATGAAAATACCAAAACTTCATAGCCATGCCCACTGACTTTGTGCATATGATGTATCGCATAGTACTGCGCTTAAGACGTAGTGGTCTTAAAACAGAGCCCAATGTCTAAAAATGGATAAATGGATCAATAACTTCAGTGGTTCCTTATTAAACTCTACTACTTCCAGCCCATTGTCCTAAACATTCAAATCAGGAAAACACTACCAAACAGCCTCAGATATTTAGTGAGAGTGCAGAAAGTTGTATGTGAGACATACCGTACAATTTAACAACTACATTAGGACTACAAGCCCTGAGATTTCATAGGTTAACTTCATAAATCTGGATGGCATATCGATGTACTTGTTTTACAGGACAGAACAGCTCAGTGCAAATACACTGTGTCACCAATTTAACATGAATTTTTCATCTTCAAAGAGTCCTATCATCTTTGATCTTGGGAAGTACAAGCCTCTGGGTAAGTTTATCCATTTAGAATGGGTGGAACTTTTGACAAATATTGTTTTTGAAGCAGTTACAGTACATTTTCCACCAAATGATCTTGAAGTACAGAGCAAAGCCTGGCAGAAAGACCATCGAAATGGCAGCACTTTCAGTCACAAACCAAACAAACTGCCAATGTACCTTGCTACAGTTTTCCAATGTTACAACCATTATTATAATTCAGTGGCCCGAAGAAGTGAACCAGGTTTCTTCCAGTTGCTACTGTACCATTTTACCATTATCAAGTTATCAGGACACAGTGAACAGTTTAAATGAACAGCAGAAATTGAGATTCTCAAATCTCAGCTCAGGGTAAGGGCTAAACAAGGCACTTTCGGTATATATTATTCTTTAAACCACTATTCCTGTCAGGATTTTGTTCTCTCTAGGGCTCCATCTGCAAATGGAAATCTTTGTCTTCCAGTTCTTTTACGGTTTCTTCCTCTTTGGTCTGTGTTGGTAGAGGCATGAATCCATTTTGTTTATTGGGGCTCTCTACAAATAGAGGCAAGTTGATCAGACTGGTGTTGTCCTCCTTCTCGAGCTCCTCATCTTCAAGAGCCTCTTTCTTCTCCTCATCCATTGTGGGATTATTACAACCTAAGGAATCTAAGGCTTTTCGACAGTCGTCTGGGATGTTCTTCCTCAACTCTTTGTTCTTGTTCCGCTTGGTTAGTTTTGTGACAGAACCAAGGCGGTTGAAAATGTTCTCTTCAGAGTTCGCCTGGCTTGGGTCGCTCTGTTGATGATCATTCTGCTCAACTCGTAGACGTAGGTTGTTGAGTTTTGTATCAATGCTCTCCTGGGAGGATGTCTTGAAATTGGTGGCATCCAGGCTATTGAAAGCGGCACGACGCTCAGGGGACAACATGTCTAGAGAATGGGTGCGCTGATCGAAACCCAACTGCCTGCGCTCCATGCTGCGAATTGTGGCGGCCCTCTGAAGTTTGTCGTGAACTTCCACACTGAGTCGACGCCTGGTCTCACGGAACTCTGCTCGAACGTTGGCCTTCCACTCAGCTGCGTGAGCCTTAATTTCACCCACCTTGAAAAGGATGACAACACTAAATTAACCTGGGTTGTTTAGTTGTCCATGCAAATATTTGCTTGAATATTTACATCAAATGTGGTAGTAAAACTTTGTCTTGTTAATGCAAAGGCGAAAGACAGTAACTACACGGTTAAAATGGAAATCTGGTCTAGACTATGATCTGTCCTGTGACAGACGGTTTTGGCGCTTAATTTGATAATCCACATTTGGCTGGACAAACAAAACACTCTGAAACTGAAACAGTGTTGCTGTAGTTGTCTTTGTAGGGTAGCATTTAATGATGACAAAGGTCTCACCTCCTCTTTTGTCTTTTTAGAAAGTACCCTCAGCCAGTCTCCAATCATGCTCAGAACTGCAGCAAAGTAAGCCAGTCCAACCAGGATCCAGAACCACACCAGGGGCCTGTACCATTTACGATACTCTATTCTTCTATTGCCTCCTAGAAGAGATTTACAAATTACACTTTCATTTCAGTGCTGGGCACATTTGATTTCCCTACAAGCACAATTTTTTGAGGCATACATCAAAACCTCTTGCCAAAGAAACCCTGTAAGCTATTTTACTGAGAACAGCAATCAGGCCAGCAATCAGTTTCTGTCAATTCCTAGTGTCTAAAAGCAGAAAAGCAGTAAAAATACAATAAAATGCATTTATATGGACTGTGTTTTACTCAGGCAGTGAACGGAAACAAAATCTGTAATGAAATTCAATCAACAGCATAAGTAAATAATGTCTGTTCTTTTATCCATCCATTTTGCCTACTAAAGCAAACCAAAAGCCATTGAAACTGCTTCTTGACTGGGACTGCAAGGGAGTAAATGTGATGTTGACCCATAGGGAAGATAAATCACAAATGAGATTTCTTTAATATCTCAGTTGTTCTCCTAGACTGCAATGATATTAAAAAGAAATTGAGACTTCTGCTTAAATCTTGTGCTTCTCAGACGTTTCTCTTGAGAGATAAAGACCCCGTCAACTTCTCCTCAAGAGTATCATTAGAGATCTCAACAATGTCTCAAACTGTGCCAAAATATGGCAAGTTTAGAGATTTCAATATGAACTCAAACATTTCTCATCAAATTCTTTGAAGACCAAATTATCTAATCTATGCAAATCAAATAATTGTATAACTCTCTCATCTTACTGTAAAGTATGTCAACAATTGTCTCATTTGTTTTTATTTTATTTATTGAGTTCTGTTTTTATTAGGCATGTCATAAGATATCGATATATTTATTATTGATCGGCATGTTATTTTATCGAGACGTTTTTGAAGCATTGATATATTCAAATTAGCCGACATTTAAATTAGAATCCTAATTTGCGTGCTTTTCAATTCACTTGGCCTGTTTAATATAGTCTGGCATAGCATTGGGAGACCACGAGAGGGTGATTTGACATTTACTGAAGCCAGTCTCGGGTAGGAGAAAGCACAGTCCAAACTGTGGATCTAGTTACACAAAGGTTACAAAGGTTTTTGTACTTCTTCAAGAATGAAAAAGTTGTTGATGAGTTTGCAGGTTAGTGTATGAAACTGGTATAACTGCACAAACTGAATGATTAGAAATTATCATCCAATTGCTCTGTATGTAGCCTTGAATAGGTTTCATTCAAGCTGTCAAACCACAAAAATACATACAGTACTTTAACTGAAAATACATTGTGTAGGCTATTTGAAAGATACATTTACTCAATGTATCATTCAGTGATGGCTATACTACAGGCTGCTCTGGAAAAATACGGTATGGTTGTTTCAAGGAGCACAATACTTGTTGACCCCTCTCCAAACATAGCGCTTATGGTTGTGACCATAAAGCTCTATTTTGGTCTCGACACTCCAAATTCCAGTGTGCCACAAGCTGTAAGGCATGTCAAGGTGTTGTCGGGCATATTGTAACCGGGCTTTTTTGTGGCATTGGCTTCTTTCTGGCAACTCGACCATGCAGCTCATTTTTGTTCAAGTATCATCGTATTGTGCTCCTTGAAACAACCACACCGTCTTTTTCCAGAGCAGCCTATATTTCTCCTGAGGTTACCTGTGGGTTTTTCTTTGTATCCTGAACAATTCTTCTGGCAGTTGTGGCTGAAATCTTTCTTGGTCTACCTGACCTTGGCTTGGTATCAAGAGATCCCCGAATTTTCCACTTCTTAATAAGTGATTGAACAGTACTGACTGGCATTTTCAAGGCTTTGGATATATTTTTATATCATTTTCCATCTTTATAAAGTTCCATTACCTTGTTACACAGGTCTTTTGACAGTTCTTTTCTGCTCCCCATGGCTCAGTATCTAGCCTGCTCAGTGCATCCACATGAGAGCTAACAAACTCATTGACTATTTACACACAGACACTAATTGCAATTTAAAAAGCCACACGTGTGGGAAATTAACCTTTAATTGCCATTTAAACCTGTGTGTGTCACCTTGTGTGTCTGTAACAAGGCCAAACATTCAAGGGTATGTAAACTTTTGATCAGGGCCATTTGGGTGATTTCTGTTACCATTATGATTTAAAAAGGAGCCAAACAACTATGTGATAATAAATGGCTTCATATGATCACTAATCTTAAATAAAATACTTTTTTATTTAAATAAATTTTTTTGCATGATCAGTCCTATTTTCAAAATCAGTGCCAAAATTTCACAATTTCTGTCAGGGTATGCAAACTTTTGAGCACAACTGTATATGAAAAAATGCTAATATACACTCACTGAGCACTTTATGAGGAACACCTGTATACCTACTAATTCATGCAATTATCTAATCAGCCAATCGTGTGGCAGCAGTGCAATGCATAAAATCATACAGATTTGGGTCAGGAGCTTCAGTTAATGTTCACATCAACCATCAGAATGGGGAAAAAATTTGATCTCAGTGATTTCGACCTTGGCATGATTGTTGGTGCCAGAAGGGCTGGTTTGAGTATTTATGTAACTGCTGATCTCCTGGGATTTTCACGCACAACAGTCTCTAAAATTTACTCAGAATCGTGCCAAAAAAAAAAACATCCAGTGAGCGGCAGTTCTGCAGATGGAAACGCCTTGTTGATAAGAGAGGTCAACAGAGAATGTTCAGACTGATTCGAGTTGACAGAAAGGCCACGGTAACTCAATTAACCACTCTGTACAATTGCAGCGAGCAGAATAGCATCTCAGAATGCACAACACTTCGAACCTTTAGGCGAATGAGCTACAACAGCAGAAGACCATATCTGGCACTTTATTAGGAACATAGTGTTCCTTATAAAGTGCTCAGTGAGTGTTTATCGATAATTATTGGGAAAATGTTCTGATTACTGTGATGTTGCGTGAAAAAGGCATTGATCCCAAGCCTATCTTTTATATATTTTATTTATCTGAGACTAAATTCATACATAAATTAAACATAACTGAGATGTTATATAAATCTCCACTGCTATAAAAGACAACATCTGAACAATTCATGTGTTGTCTGGAGAAGCATAATTATAAAATAAGACTAAATCATATTTATTTAAATTAAATTCTGTACCTACCTGCAACATAATCTCCAATGCCAACAGTAGTTAGGGTGATAACCACAAAATAAATTGCCTCTAGCCCAGTCCATCCTTCAATGTACATGAAGATAATGGCTGGTATGGTGACGAAGAGAATACAGCCAGCAAGGATGAAGAGCAACGTAGAGGCCACTCGGATCTTGGTCTGGCTTATCTGATTGTGTTTGCGCTGAAAGTGGGTGAAATACAAACAAAGCAGTATCAACATGAAAGATGAAGCAACATGGTAAAGAGCAATTATTAGTCACGCACACAGTACGACTTTGCTGCCAGCAGCGGCCACATGTGGTACGGTAAGACATTTCGTGACTTCTTGAAGGTGGCATGTGTTCATTAGCTCTCTGAAGAGCCCAGTGATGATCTGAAGGAGACTGAGTAGCTCTAATGAAGTGTGATCTCAACCCTTACTGCAGATGCCACTGCCACAGCATGTTGTGCCCTGCGGGTATCTGGGGCCACGGTGCTGTTTATTTACAGGTCCAGCAGCTCTACTGTGCAGGATCTGACCAACCTATCACAACCAAGTGCTGCAATATCCCTGCCTAATAGCTCCCAGAAAGCGATGAAAAGAAATGACTTTGCACAGTCTAAAATGATAAACATAATATTATGTGAATGAAAACAAGGCTGTGAAGGATAGACATACAGTCTGTTCAATGGATTGCACTACTGTATACCTTGGTGTAAATTGCTCAGTTGCACAACACTGAAAAAAAAACTACAAATGCAAGAGACAAAACAAAACCTGGTTCTATCCCAGTTTACTACACTGAGTCAATTATAAGTAAGGTATTCATATAAATGATTTCCCCAAAAAGTGTGAACACTGTGGCTCTAGGGTGCTATCAAAACTCTGTTTGAGAATCCCTACCAGCCCGAGTGTATGTCTGTCCCTCATAGCCTCAAATTTAATACACTCCACTTACCCTGAACATTTTCTCCACTTTTGCAATGCTCTTCACAAAAATAGTTCCCAGCTGATCACCAACACCAGCCAGCAGAAAGCCAAAGAGTGGGATGCCAAAGATTGCATATAGGATACAGAAAATCTTCCCACCCTCTGTGCTTGGAGCAATATTGCCATACCCTTTAAAAAGACAAGAGATAAATGGTGATGGAGTTTAGATGCAGATAAATAGGACATTAGAGATGATATGTCAGATTAAGCAGTGTATAGGGGAGAGCAGGGCTAGTTGTCACACGGGGAAGTTGTCACAAGGGCTATATCTCAGTAACTATAAGATTTGGGGTGCAAATGTGTGTTTTCTTCAACAGAAGTTTGTTGGTTTCAAACACCAAAACCTTAAATTAGAATAATTTTTGTGAATTCCACCCTTCACAGTAAATATTCACTTTCATCATGATATTTTTTGTTATAATTTAGCTGTTGGGTAAACAAACGAACATAAACAAACCACACTGGCATACTTTAAGGCAAAGGTACTGAAAGGTTTAAATGTGTTCTTAGGACAGATGTATATTTCATAAAAGTCAGGTCGGACATGTTGTCACTTTTTTTATCAGGGCAGGTTGTTAAATATCTTAATAAATGAATACAGTTTATCAATTACAATATTTGTTGAAATATTACCATTTGCATGTTTGTTGTTCTGGTGCACCGAGTCACGTGACACAACAACATGACGTTGATTTCTGTAAACCGCTTCTACGGGCTCTGTGCCTCTGATAAGAAAACCTCTACATTTTTTCATTGAAACCTGTTTTGGTGTGAAGAGTAGCATTTCTAGTTTCATTTGATATGGCGCTTTGAAATCTTCATAAATTTTTCGCACGCAAACGCGCTGATAACGTGATGTACACATACGTGGGTTTTGGGATATTATTCCCTGAAAAGTAAAAAAAATGTCATTTTGCTTAATTTTAATACAAAATTTGTTATATTTTATTTTGCTATCACTGTACAATATGATTCTGTTCATTAACATTAGTAAGTGCATTCCTATATTCAATGTGCATTTTTTACATTAAGAATCAATAGTTTCATCAAAAAACTGAAAAATTTTGCTTTCAGAGGCTTTATATGGAGTTAAGATGAAAATTAGATGCATTTCGAACTGTTCTGAGACCAGTGCAGACAGACAGCACAGTGGAGGTTAAGTCATTCACTAAATAGGGAGCAAAGGGACATCCTTTAGCTTTCTATGCAGCTAAGTGCATTCACTCCTTAAATCCGACCATAAGTTCAGTTTCAGGTTGCAGATGACATTTGGACCACTCAACATGTTTGGCAGACATGGGACAAACGTAATCAGTGCATAGATTCATAATTTATAATGCTTAATTTTATTTTAACATGGTTGGCAGTGATTAGATGATGCTGGCCATTACTTTGAATCAGAATTATTTATTCAGCTTTACAGAAAATCAGCTGTAATGCCTGTAACGTCTCAAAAACATGATTAACCAACACTCCTGGAAACATAATAAACAGTTTGATGAAACAAATTCTATAGCATGGTATTATTTAAAATGTAAAATTAAAATGTAGTCCCACATATGTGGACATACATTTTTAGGAAAAAGTATTGGCTCTATAATTCTTTTTATTTATTTATTTATTTATTTTTGCTTGTTTATTATGTTCTACTAGTTACAAATCAAAAATGCACACAGCAGTCACACTCAGGTCTCAGGAGGTTAAAGAGAGTGGTAGATTTTGTTTTGGTGGTTGTGATAGTAGAGACATGTTTCCTTATATTCTAACCACCCCCCCCCCCCCAAAATGTATTCAAATGAATCATACACCACTGGTTTGGTGGCAAGTTCCATTGTGACAACCTGCCCCACACAGTGAGACAATTTACCACACTATTTGGGGATGTTGTCACAAAAGGTCAAAGTGTGTTTAATGAACTGTATATTTTTAAAAGCTATGTGGTTATACAAAAAATGACAACTAGCCCTGGTCTTGCCCACTCTATGTGACAGCTGGAAAATGTACTGCACTGAAAATCTACAATATAATGTAGAATCAATCTGTACTATCTGGTACTCTCTCAAGCCAAATAACGCTGCACTAATTGGTCATTCACTCTAAGATCTATTATACATGTATCTATTAATTCAGAAAATTCAGATGCTTATTAGGATATTCCCAGAAATGAGACTTTTTAGAATTAGTTCCTGTAGCTCAGCTGGTAGAGTAAGGAGTTATCAACTCAAGGTCATGGGTTTGATTTAAAGGGAATGCATTAACTGATAAAATATATACATTGGAAACACTGTAAGTTGCTTCAGATAAAAGGATCTACCGAATGCCCAGATCCAAATGTAATATATTTAGCTTGAAAGCCCTCTGGAAATGTAAGAAATATTAAAATGAAATAAGAAGATGCAGACCGCAGAGATTAGATATTCTTTGATTGAGTCATAAACCTCTTTCTTTTTACCATGCTGGATATAAATGCAGAATAACTCATAATGTGTAAGTTAATTTTAGTGCTCTGCTGCCAGAAAAACTCTGCTGGTTTACTGTGTAAAGATGGTAAAGCACCTCATATGGAGAATTTACATGGTTCAGAATGTGTCTACCAAGCAGAGGTGGGTAGCAATGCACTACATTTACTCCCTTACATTTACTTGAGTAAATTTTTGGGAAAAAAATGTACTTTTAGAGTAGGTTTAAAAGTGGGTACTTTTTACTCTCACTCAAATAAATTTCTAATGAAATTGTTGTACTTTTACTTTGTTACAATGGGTGGCGTTCCTGTCGTTACATTACTGGGTTTAATTTTAATTAATGTGTAATTTATTGAGAGATTATTTAATGGGACTTTTATGACAGCGGAAGTTCAGCTGCGCATGCTGTCACAGACTGTCACTCAAGCTGAGTCATTCACTGCTGCAGCATCAAGCTCTTCAAAGTGAAACACTTTCATCACTCTACACAAAGATCAAAGTATAGTTTCATCATGAAATGCCTTCATTTAACACCAAGTCAAGTGTATATTTCAAGATTAAAATTGCAGCTCCAACTTAATTCGGCACTCTGAGGTAAGTCTTGGCTCTAATGGTTAACGCAGGCTTTTCTGTGACATGGTGATGGTCATTTTCAGGGTGATTCTGTAAATATGGGCTCTTGTGACATCAGTTTCTAAATGTACATTTTTTAATCTGCAGCAATATATCAGCGCGCTTTGTCCTGCGTCTTGCATGCCATAAACAGTATTTACGTTTTTTTTTATTTTTTTTATTGGAAACTATCGCAGCTACTTCAGGCTGATTAACTGTATAAATCCATGTAAACATCCAAGTTAAGTGCAAATGCCTTTTGCTCTGCCGAATGTGTAATTGACAACAGGAGCACTAACAGACAGCATCTGTGCGCATGCACAGCGAGGTGCGCACGTGCGAGATGTGCAGGTGTGAGGTGAGAGTGTTGTGTGACTGGGGTTGGTGCCCTACGCAGGCTGCATACTTTGCGTTTAGGGAGCGGCGGTACTGTGTACAGAACTAATGATTTAAATTCTTTCGACACTGAAAACTGTAACTACACTGAATTAGCAAGCTCTGAAATAGCGAACATAGGCATTAATAAAACATGATATTGCTTTGGTTTATATTTCAGCATTACATATAATGTCCCTGTGGGACATTGTTCACGTTTTCACCGTAATAATTACTAGAAATGTTTCCAAACCTTTCTTCTTATTGACAAATTCATCCAGATCTGACAAGAGCCCTTAAATGGGTAGTTCACCCAAAAATTTAAATTCTCTCATTTACTCACCTTCTTGCCAGATGTGTATGACTTTCTTTCATTTGCTGAATACAAATAAAGATTTTTAGAAGAATTTCTCAGCTCTTTTGATCCATATAATGCAAGTGAATAGGTGGCAAAATTTTAAAGCTAAAAAAAGAAATAAAATAAATCAGCATAAATGTAATCCATAAGACTTCAGTGGTTAAATCAATATCTTCAGAAGCTATGCGATAGGTGTGGATGAGAAACAGATTCTTCTTGTGTTTTTGGTGATTCACATTCTTCTCTGCATATCGCTCCCTGCTGGGCAGGGAGAAGAACTTCTAGCAAAAAATGGCTTAAATATCTAAAAATCATCATTTGTGTTCTGCAGAAGAAAGGAAGTCATACATATCTGGAACGGCATGAGGGTGAGTAAATTATGAGATTTTTCATTTTTGGGTGAACTACCCCTTTAAAGTGATAGCTCAGCCATAATTTAATATTTAGTCATCATTTCCCTACCCTCATGGGACCCTTTGTATTCTGTGGAACACAAAATATGTTAGACAGAATGTTAGTGACTGACAGTATTGGTCACCATTCACTTTCAAAATACACAGAAAAAAAGAAAAAGAAAAAAAAAAAACACATTCACTGAAAGTAAATGGTGACCAAGGCTAACATTCTGTCTAAAATCTCCTTATTGTGTTGCATGGAAGAAAGAAAGTCATACGGGTTTGGAACAACATGATGATGAATGATATCAACATTTCCATTAATAATAATAATAAAAATAATAATTCTGTAATACAGTACATGTTAAATGTGTATTATGTAATGGAATATAGGGGAGTTAACCTCCATTATGTAATTTGTGAAAGTAAAGAGTTACTCACAACTTGAGTACTCTTTTAATTAAATACTTACTCTTACACAAGTAAATATTTATGTTAGCACTTTTACTTCTACTTGAGTATTTTTTTTAAACATAATTGTACTTTAACTTGAGTACAGTTTTTGGCTACTCTACCCACCTCTGCTACCGAGAGCGTGCTCAAAGTTTTGCAACTGAGGTGTAAAATGTAATCTCGTTTATGCCTTTGTCCATTGCCTCCTGGATGGCTGAGCCAATGTGAAATGACATTGAGAGTCCTGTCAGCATTTAGCCACTAATCTTTATTGCACAACAGCTTCTTTCAGCAATCCATCACAGACACTGGCAGTTAACACAATGAGCTCCAGTGAAATGCTCAGTAAGAATGCAAGTGAATAAATATTGCCTCCCTTTGAATTCCTGACATTATGTATTTTAAAAAATGAACATATATGGTGTGTTATAAGCTTTACGGCTTTCTCTTTTTTCCCTCAATTTCTTTTATCTCCTTGAGAAAGACCATAAATTGTAGTATGGATGTTCACAAGAAAATCTATAAATTGTTCAGAAAGCATCACTAGTTTAATTTTGTGTGACAGATGAAGCAGGCGCACATGGCATTTAAATGGAGTCAAGAAAAAAAAATCGATTGGTGGTTATGGGGTCTGGTTTATTGACTGAAAGTGTGATTATAAATTCATGACACAAAAAAACTTTAATGTGGTTTGAAGTCTTGTTCTTAATGATAGCAGTGTTTCAGTGCCGGTCCGAGCCTTTTGGGAGCCTTAGGCAAAACTTTGTGCAGGGGCCCTGTCAGGGTGTTTGTAACACTATAAGTAGTGTACTAATACACAGTATAAGTAATGTCTTTGACAATGTGGGGGCCCCCTGGTGTATCAGGGGCCCTAAGCAACTTGCTTAGTTTGCCTATAGGGAGGACCAGCACTGCAGTTTGTAATGTATGTTTATGGGTGCAATAAGCTACCTATTGTTGTGATGACAGTTCCGGCAAAGAAGAAAGAACTTCCTAAGTCCCAGTGACTGGAGTTGTATGATGTGTCTCCGATAGGACTCACTCCAGCGTTTACTGCATCTACAGAGTGCTGGAAAAAAATAAGACTGAAGTTCGGGAAATTTGCATGAGTAGAATACCATTCAAATGATTCATAATGCATTTCAGAGACCAATCGCTTTTCTGGTAATGAAAATCCAAATTGGTATCAAGCCAGAATAAACAACTCTAATTTCAACATCAGAATAGATTTTAACTCTAAAATTCTATGAATGCAATTTCAAGAAGAAATAATCAAGTGTTTACTATGTGATCAGGGCAAAACTATTTAAAACCTTTAAAGCTATAGTGTGTAATTTCTGCAGCATCAACAACAGAATTGCAGAAATAATGCTGGTTTCCCTGAACCATCCCCTGTCAAACAGATAGTCCCACCCCAAACTCACTCCATTGGTTGAGCCAAAATTCAAACCTGGTCTCACAGAATCATGTTTCTATACCTACGTTTTTATAATAAACACTTACTTTTCACCATGTTCTTCACACAACGCTAGTTTAATAGAAGCACCACAAAATGACATGGTTGCTTATGCAATTGCGTTTTTCATATCACATTTGCATTTTATGATCGGTTAGGTTTAGGGCAGGGAGGTCGGTTTTGTTGATTTACAACTTGATAGAGCATTAACCTTAAAAACCTCATCTGCTTGGGAGAAAATGTAACTTGCTTTTAGCACTATTTCACCTCAGAACTGCCACAATATGTGGATGCTACGTAATATGATATAATTTTGCAAAAATGTCACCACAGTCACATAATTTATGCTGGAGTGCTTGGGATGCCCAAACAAACAAACAAAGGAATGTTTTGATAGCACCACAGAGCCGCAGTGTCTAGACATTTTGGGGGAAACAATCCTACAAATGACTTATAGTTGAATATGCATATTAAGCATTTAATTACACCAAGACTTTTGTGCAAATGTTGAACCACTGTGTGACCACAGTTATATAATGTATGATATATTATGTTTATTATAATAGGGCTGTCGATTTAACGCATTAATTCCATGCGATTAATTATATTAAAAAATTACACTTTAAAAAAAATTACGCAATAAATCATGTCCCCAGACCCAGGCCGATTGGGCCATTGTCCAGGGGCCTCTACACCCAAAGGGCCCCAAGCTCTAAATCAATTTTTTATTTATTTTGAGATATCTATTATAAATCCACATAAATGTCAGCCTTATGTGAAATACCATTTGTTTGGCCGAATGCGTACTGGACTACAGCAGCGCGAGCACAGGCACTCGAGTGTGCGCTCAGGAAATCTGCGTCTTACAGGTGCAGCGCATTTATTTGAAGGACTACAGAGAACAGCCTTTGATTTACAAAATGCTTTCAAACAAAAAGATAAGGTGCAGTTTACCCTTGCTGTGTACAAAGCTGATGGTTTAAATTCATATAAGCGACAGAATTCGTGCAACATTATGGAGGACTTTAAAATGTTTAATTCCTGCATGCATTTAATGTTTAATGATAAAGCGAAAGATGCCTTAATACCCTAAATATGTGCATGGTAAACTTTTGTAATATTTGGTTAACCGTGTGAGTTCACGAACGGTTATTCTGTTATTTGTCGGGAGTCAGGACTCGGGAATAAAGAACGTTTATTGAAATGGATTCGCCAAACACAGTCTCAGATTACCAGGGAATAAAGTGCACAGTGAGCTATGAGCCTAAATAGCACAATACATAGATCTTCATATGATGAAATCACATTAAAGTTGAACAAAAACAATCTCTCTCTCAGCCTGCAACATTGTAGACCTATTCTTAATCAACTGAAAATGCGTAATTCTGCCCGGCAGGTTCACTTTCCATGAGGCAGCACATGCTATGGTTTACAAACCTCTTCGGGATGCTTTGATATTTAAATGATTCTGCATTTAACTCATGTAATTATTGTCTGCACACCAGAGCAAAAGGGTGAAAAAAAACATTGGCTCACCGTTTATCAAGCGCTGAAACTTTGCCAGGTGAAAAACAATCTGGAATCATGTGTAACAGTTACATTAAGTCCTCTTTCCAACCTGAACTTCATCAGAATGTTGATTTGTGACACCTGAGCAGAAAAAATTTGATGCAGTGCAACAAATGGTGATACAGAACACAGGTGTCTTGAGATGCGTTGATAAATATTGAAATTATTTTTAAGTTAACAGTGTCTAAAAAAATGCGATGGTCCTACACAACGAATTGTAAAACAGAATGCAGGTGTCTTGAGATGCGTTTATAAATATTAAAGTTCTATTAAACCTAACACAGTGTCTAAGAAAATGCAACGGTCCCGCGTGGTATGGCGCAACGATCAAAGATGTCTATCCAGTGTGTGTTTACATAGCCTCGACACACATCTGAACAGCCTGTAACTCGCCCTATAGACTTCTTGAAAAACGGACCCAAACCTGGCCCAAAACCTGTAGGTTTGTCGGGTACCTTCGGACTCAGATCGGGTTGAAGACCTGTAAATGTGCAGAATAACAGAATAGTGATTTTGGTATTTGAATACCGTGCACATCCCTAATAATAACACATGATTTTGGATCAGTTCATAATTAAAAAGTACATATAATTGGCCGTGCAAGACTTTGCTCCAAAATTTTCTTCTGTCAATTTGAAAAATCCAACCAAATTTGGCAAGCGTCCTGTGCACATAATGGTGAACATAGTCACGTGATATGTCATGGGAGGCCTCCATGGTGTACCGGCCCATGGGCCTCTCAGTTCTTAATCCGTCCTTGCCCGGAACATAATAAGGAATATTCCTACGATGGGAGCAGTTCAAATCAAATCAAATCACTTTTATTGTCACACAACCATATACACAAGTGCAATAGTGTGTGAAATTCTTGGGTGCAGTTCCGAGCAACACAGCAGTCATGAAAGTGATGAGACATATACCAATCTACAATAAACATCAAATTTACACAACACAATTTAAAATCTAATATACACATAATTACACACAACACAATATACAAATAATAACATACACTGTACAGTATACAATACACACAATACAATAAAAAAGTATATATAGTATATATAGAATGTACAGTAGGTTGTATTGTACTGTATTGACATTCAGGCTGTCGGTTGATAGTAAGTTGTTACGAGAGAATATAATATAATAATAATATAATTTAATTTATGACAGTCCGGTGTGAGATATAAGAGTAAGAGTAATAAAGTGCAGTGCTGATGTATTTTGATCGTGGGAGATCAAGAGTTCAAAAGTCTGATTGCTTGGGGGAAGAAGCTATCATGAAGTCGGTTGGTGTGGGTCCTGATGCTGCAATACGGCCTGCCTGATGGTAGCAGTGAGAACAGCCCATGGCTTCAAGCTTGGAGTACCACCTGTTTTCTCCAGGGGGAAGAAAGTGGAACTCCAGCTGTAAAGGCAACATGCAGCTTATACAGAGATGAACCACACTTACAGTGAGTAGACAGCACAAGGTGAGAACATGTTATTTGGAGCACAAATCCGAACGCAGGGATCTCAAGATGTGTTTCAAACTACATTTAACTTGACACAGTGACCTAAAAACGATGTTTATGATGCGATGCCACCAAAGTGAGATGCTCCAAAAGCGTGTACATTGACGCGTCCTTAGACAAGAACTTATAATAAATCTCTGACTGATTGACAAATTCAATTGCAAAATGGATTGCTGTGGCATTGTAGGCCAATGACTGGCTTATGTTCAATACTATGGAAATAAACAATATATTGGATTCTAAAGCCACTTTTTGTATTGTCTTATCAATGCTTTACTACTCTGCCACAATAATGTAATGCAATTTAATTAACTGAATTATTATTTATTATAATATGTATATTTTATTTGTAATGATTTAAATATAATTATTCATAATTATTTCATCATTATAAATTGAATTGTTGTTATTTAAGGTTCTTTCTCAGCAAATATTTGCATATGCGATTAATTGAGATTAATTCGATTAATTAATCTGCATACAATGTAATTAATTTCGATTAAAAATTGCAACCGATTGACAGCCCTTATTATAATATAATCCAACCATATTTTCAGAGACATCTAACTGCACTGCATTCTTCTGAACATTCCTTTCCTTAAAGGAATAAGGATTTAATTGGGCAGTAAAAAAACAAAACAAAACAAAAAACAAACAAACAAAAAAAACGTAGTGATACATTGACACCTTATACATTTTAGTGATAGCTGAAAGGATTCCAAACAAAACAATGAATTATCAAATCTCCTTTTGTAAAGCAAACAACTAATCATGGTCAAAGCATCCTACTGAGGACATATGAGCCAAACGGGCTGTCTAGCATTAATGAGCCTTTGATGATCAGATGTATCATTAATGGAGAGGAACAGAGAGGGCGGATCAGAGACAGGTCACTCGGCCCGACAGGAAGCCTGGAGAGCAGATGGAAGTACTATACTGAGATCAACAGGAAGCGGCTCAGGTGTGAGGAATGAGCAAGTGGGCAGCTGAAGGGCAGGTACACAAGGGCAGATTTACAGTCTGTTGGTCTAGACTGGATCTGAACAAAAATTTTAAGTCAGCTGCAGCCTAAGGGCAGAACCTCAGACAAGAATTAAAGGGACAACATATTCAAATGGCCAAGAGGAAGAAGAAACACATCCAATGTTTATATTGTAAGACTGTAAAATTAAAATTAGAAATTTGACTGGTTGAATTTGAAATGAAAATGCAAAACATATAAATAAAAAAATAGCATTTTGAATTTTAGATTCCAAGTGTCAAGCACTGACGATGACTCAGTGGAGGTCTTTGGTCACTTTTTGTGTCCCTCTGTGCTCTTTTCACATTGTTTTTTTTTTTTTTTTTTTTTTTTAACAGTGTTGTGAAAACGTATCTGCCCCCATCCTGATTTCTTCTGTTTTTGTGTATATCTCAGACAAAATCTAACATAAAACAAAGGCAATCTGAATAAACATAAAATACAGTTTTTAAATGATAAATGTTATTTATTGAAGCAAAAAAGTTATCCAATACCAACTGGGCCTGTGTGAAAAAGTATTTGCCCCCTTAGTTACAAAACCCCAACTCTATGAAACTGCATTCTTAATGGGGTTCATCTAGAGACACACCCAGGCCTAATTACTGCCAGCCCTGTTCAATCAAATCAACACCTAAACAGAACTTTTTCAGAAGCATGAAGTTGGCTGAAAGGTCTCACCCAGTAGCACACTATTCCAAGGTTGAAAAGAAATTCCAGAAATGATGAGGGAAAAGGGTGATTGAAATACATCAGTCTTGGAAGGGTTACAAAGCTATTTTAAAGGCTCTGGGACTCCAAAGAACCACAGTGAGAGCCAAATTTAGAAAACTTGGCACAGTAGTGAACCTTCCCAGAAGTGGCCGTCCTTCCAAAATTCCTCCAAGAGCACAGCGACGACTAATCCAGGAAGTCACAAAAAAGCCAAGGACAATATCCAAGGAACTGCAGGCTCAATAAAGGTCACTGTTCATGACTCCACTCTCAGAAAGACACTGGCCAAAAATTGCATCCATGGAAGAGTGGCGAGGCGAAAACCACTGCTAACCCAGAAGAACATTAATGCTCGTATGAATTTTGCCAAAACACACCTTGATGATCCTCAGACCTTTTGGGAGAATGTTCTATAGACTGATTAGTTGAAAGTGGAACTTTTTGGAAGACAGGGGTCCCATTACATCTGGCGTAAATCAAACACATAAATTCACAAAAAGAACATCATACCTATGGTCAAGCATGATGGTGGCAGTGTGATTGTGTGGGGATGCTTTGCTGCTTCAGGGCCAAGGCGACTTGCAATAATTGAGGGAAACATGAATTCTGCTCTCTACCAGAAAATCCTAAACGAGAATGTCCGGTCATCAGTCCGTGAGTTGAAGCTCAAGCGCAACTGGATTATGCAGCAAGACAGTGATCCAAAGCATAGGAGTCAGTCCACCTCTGAATGGCTCAAATGAAGCAAAATTAAGGTTTTGGTGTGGCCTTGTCAAAGTCCTGACTTGAACCTGATTGAGATGCTGTGGCAGGACCTTAAACGGGCAGTTCATGCTTGAAAACCCTCCAATGTGGCTAAACTAAAGCAGTTCTGCAAAGAAGAGTGGGCCAAAATTCCACCATAGCATTGTGAAAGACTGATCTCCAGTTAACGGAAGCATTTGGATGCAGTTGCTGCTAAAGGTGGCACAACCAGCTATTACGTTTAAAGGGGCAGTACGTTTTTCACATGGGTGATATAGGTGTTGGATAACTTTTTTGCTTCAATTAAAAAAATTACATATTTTAAACTGTATTTTGTGCTTACTCAGGTTGCCTTTGTTTTATGTTGTATCTCGTTTGAAGATCTAAAACAATTTAGGATGAAAAATACACAAAAATAGAAGAAATCAGGAAGGTGGCAAATACTTTTTCACATCACTGTATGTAAACACGTGCTAGACGTACGTCTTTGACCGTTGCGCCACATCCAGCTGTTTTTCAGCATTTCGCGTAGGAGTGCCACGTTTTTAGATGCTGTGTACGGTAAAAAATAACTATTTGTTAAAAGCGCATTTTGAGATCCCTAGCTGCATTCTACGTTCTGTGATATGCATTGCACTGTGTATAGCTTTTTTAGCACAAGAATGCAGTCTGTCTGAACGGCCTCTACGCAGTGTGTTTTAAAAAGCTCTGTCAAGTTGAAAGAAGTTAAATACTGGCTAATTTAAAAAAGGGACGAGCTGTTCAATATGTCCCACCCCAACTTTCTGTTTCAGTTGGAAAAAACACACCAAAGGAAACTGCGATTTTAAATGCAGAGTCAACTATAAGCCATTCGTGTATAGAAAAGTGAAACACCCCTGAAAAGCTTAAACACTGTGGGGCTATCAAAAACTGCTATTTTTGTTTAAACATCTCATCAAGCTCGACAAAGCAACATTTGCTTAACCAATGGATATTGGGGTTAGGACTATTTCTTTTTCCAACCAATGACAGATGAAGGGAATGTTCTGTCTGAAGGAAATCTGTTTGAAAACAGTCACTATTTTTCCAGAACAAAATCTGTTTTTACAGAGCAACAGAATTTATGAATAATGATAATTACAGTCTGATCTCATGACATTTATGTGACTGGCAACATTTTTGCAAACCAAAATTTCATACTTCTTTACATGTTTGGCTGCAGTTTCCCAGTGAAATGTCCAGCAAAGGGGTGCCAAAACCGAGTGAAATGATGTTGTAATCAGACGAGATTTTTAAGGGCAATATTTTATTTATGTTTTAATGAGTAAATTTACCTCCCTAACCTAAAACTTTAACCTTAACCTAACCAATAGTATTCAAAAAGATAAATGAGAGGTGAACAAAACAGAAATACTTTCCCTTAACCAACACCTAAACCTAATCGATAGTGTTTTAAAAGCAAATTTGACATTTAAAGCACATTTACTGAAGTAACCACGTCATATTGTGTCGTATACAGTATATATACAGTATATATATATATATATATATATATATATATATATATATATATATATATATATATATATAAGCAATATCACACTCGCAATCGTACCATATGGCCCTAAATCAGCACTGCAGTGATTACCTACGGCACACGGACTGTAGCCTTGTGCCTGCGGCCGAATCACAGCAGTGCTGATATAGGGCCATATGGCATGATTGCGAGTGTGATATTGCTTATATACATTAGGAAATTAGGAAACACTGAGTACGGTCACAAAAAATACATTTGAGCATGGACATGCTTTCTTACATGACAGATCAGAATCTGCCGTTGCTAGTTCAAAGCAAATGATGTGTCCCAGCCTTCGTTAGTAATTAAAAAAAAATTCACTTTAGAACTAAAATCATGGCTTGGGCTGTTTCTAACAAGTTATTGGAGAAACAAGGATGTGTGTGTGTGTGTGTGTGTGTTTGAGAGAGAGAGAGAGAGAGAGATATGGAGCCTGTGCGATCACCTGTTGATGATGCTGTAGTCTGTTAGTCAGCTTTCTGAAGATAATGTCATTTTGGTAAAATGCATCCTATTTTCTCAGTGGATAAATAACTGTCCAAGCGGGGGTATTCCTCCCTATTTCGCGGTAGCCAGTGCGCATGTATCTTTAAACCGCAATGTCTTCCGCCATTTTGTCCTCTCCAATGTGGAAACTGCTGGGCTATGGAGTGGTGGTGGTGTAGTGGACTAAAACATTGAACTGGTAAGCAGAAGGTTGTTGGTTCAATCCCCACAGCCACCACCATTGTGTCCTTGAGCAAGGCACTTAACTCCAGGTTGCTCCAGGGGGACTGTCCCTGTAATAAGGGCACTGTAAGTCGCTTTGGATGAAAGTGTCTGCCAAATGCATAAATGTAAATTTAATGGAAACTCCAGTAAGAGGTAAGCGCCTTGAGTTTTTGTAATTAATCAGTCTGTTGTTACTCTCAGCTGTGATAAGCCTTAATGCTGAAGTTGTTAGTTTAAAGCCATTTAAAGCTATTTCCTACCTTTAGTAGTGTAGTAGTAATATGAGCGATCATGGAGCGCTGTTGAATATAAACACTGAACGTCACCAACTGGGTCATATTACACACAAAAATGGTTTTTTGCCTCCACCTGCTGGCTAAAATATGTAATGTCACAATATTAAATGTGAAGAGACAGATGGCTCTTAAAACATCTGCACTGCTCTTACATTTTAGTTTAGAATGGCACGAACACAAGCAGAGTGATACACACAGTGAAGCGTCCGAGTGCTAATGGTGTGAGACCATCAGTAATCATGGAACATTTCTCGTCCAATCAGATTCGAAGAATGGAACTAACTGTCCCTTGGGCAGATGCTCTTTGGAGATCTCAGTTCTCCCCAATAATTTGATGTTCTTGACTGTTAAGTGCAAATGAGTTTTACCTCAGCACAGACTGCCTGAAAAGACAAATTTGCATTCCATTCAGCCAAACAGCTATATCTATTTGTGCTTTGCTGAATACTAACTCATTTCCTTCTATTTCATCTCTGAACTTATCTGAATAAAATTTAACTTGCCTAGACATGTGGTATGTGTGGTAGTTATGTGTCCCCTACTGCAAGGTATTGTATCACCTTTAAGGTAATGCGAAGATGATTGCAAAGAGAAATGTATGTTTCCCTCTTCACAGTGGGTGCCCAAATGACTGCAACTGGGAGCTTTTTCCATCTCACTATGATAGATCATATAGATACTACTATATGGATTTCTATACTATATAGAAAACCATATAGATACAGTACATGTAGATACTCTACATAGCGACCTGAGGTTGTATTTTTCTTTACTGTAAGATTGTCAACCTTATCTCTGCTAATCATCTCTCACATTACACATAATGTGAGATATATATATATATTTGCTTTACTGGTTTAAATGCTGTACTGTAAAGAAGTTCAAGCCATTTGGAGAATGTTTTAATGCTATTTTTTTTTTTTTTTTTGTGTGTGTGTGTGTGTGTCAATATCAGAAATGTTTTAATAAAAAACTGTGCGAAGGTAATGGAACAGTTAGTGGCAAGCACAGATGGAACATAGCCATTTTAACCGAAAACACCTTTTGAGAGTTAATGCGCAAGCATTAGTTTATACAAGCTCTGTCTGGTCTACAGCGCTAGGAAGTGCCTTGGCGTTTCCTAAAAATGTTCACCTCCAGTTACATCATTGCAAGACTGTAGTACATATGCATGGCTTGCCGTCTGCGAAAGCAAAAGCAACAGCTTCTTAGTTAATCCATACGCTACAAGCCTGAATCATCTATGCACTGCAGCACTGATAATCAGCATGTCTCTCACTGCGTATCAGTTTCCCAGTTTCTTTGTCTTTCAACTTCTAAAAAAAAACATTCTGAGCAGCTCCAGTACAATCAGAGAGTATTTAGCAAAGACTGGCCACTTCTGTTAAAATGAATGGGACAAATTGGAACACCCAATGGTCAACGATGTAGAAAGGAATTCCCGCCTTACAGGTAAAAGAGCCAATCACCTTTTAGATACAGGCATCGCCTGTCAATATATCTCGAAATTGCGCATGCGCATTAGCTATGCAATCCGGGAAAATGTAATTTTTTAGTGCAATCTGAGGTAAAGAGGAGCAATTTAGAATTTCAGTGTTGTCAGATTTTACTGCTGATTTAAAATATGTTCTTTGATCATAATCTTGACCAACCGTTTTTTGAGATTTTGGTGTTTCCCCCATTCAAGTATATAGGAGCTGAACTTTCATGAATGGAATTAACTTCCCTGGAGCGTTCCAAAGATGGCCGCCAATGGACTGACTTGCTTGAAAGACTTTGGTACAACACAGCAGAAGCTGATGGGAAGCAACTGTCATATCAGCCTCTCTAAAGCTCTTCTGGAGTTAGTGAGGCTGCTGAGCTATTTTGAAATGGTGCTTTGTTACAGTGCTTTCAAATGCTGCTGGTTGTAGATTTAATTAGGGTTTCAGGTTATTGATTAAATTATGGGTTTTAAGACACCCCATCCCCCTTTCAGAGCATTGTGTTGGGCGGGCTTCATGTTTCGCCCTGCCCATCCTCCTGACTGAGCCCCATTACTGCAAAATGAATCACTCACTCCCCAGCAGATGCTTTTAAGACTTGATTGCTTCTTATCTGTGGAGCTGGCCGATTATCTCCACTTATCTATTAGAGAAACTTCAGTCATTCTTGGCAACAGCTCTCAAGGACATGTTGGAAGAGACATCCTTGGTGTTTTTGTACCAAACCCACACCCACACCAACAAAGACTAGTGTTAAAATCAGTGTTCTGGAATCTGTTTGAAAACAGTGAGCATTTTTGCATTTCCATTTGTTGATGCAAGTAGTGCAGAAATTACACAGTGGATCTTTAAGGTTTTGAACATGTATAGCGTAAATTAATCAAGTTCATAGTATGTGGTGTGATGTTATATACAGGGTTGGGAGGGTTACTTCTGAAATGTATTCCACTACAGATTACAGAATACATGCTGTAAAATGTAATTTGTAACAAATTCCGTTAGATTACTCAAGGTCAGTAACGTATTCTAAATACTTTGGATTACTTCTTCAGCACTGGTAGATTTTTTCACTTGTTTTGACTATAAAAACTCTGCCAGTACAGTAAGACAAAATACACATGTTAAAAATACATTCTCTGAAAAACCTAAATATCTTATGCAGTGTTGTTCCTAAAACAAGATCAATCAAATTGATCTTGTTTTAAGGATTTTTAGAACTTTTTACAGGAAAACAATACAAAAATTATTATCAAGAATACAATTTTTGCCCTAATATCAAAGGTCTTACTAGAAAAAAAGAAATTATGATCCAATGTGAATTTTCTTGATAAAAAAAAATATGATCGTGCCTGGTAACATGTGCATGTAAAATGGCTAGAAATAGTATTTTAGCTTAGCGTAAAGCTGACAATTTACACAAGGTTTATTTCTATTTCTTCTACTCCAAACTTACTTCAAACTTACTTCTCTGTCTGCTCGTATCAATGTAACACATCATAAGAAAGTGTTTCACCGCTGTTCAAATGCACTTTAGATCACATCATTTATATGTATAAATGTTTTCCATCTGAAAGGACTAAATATTAAATTGTATTTGCTTGTTTTTATTATTTGGGGTTGGGGGGGGGGGGGGGGGGGGTACCTCCCCCATTTCCCCCAGAATCTACACCCCTGCTTGCCTGGGTGAACTTTTAGTAAACATTCTTACCAGCTGCTAAACATCTTTTTACTGCCATTGATCCACGTCATCAGTAGGTGTGACTGGGAGCTTCACTTACTTTGAGGCCCACAGCTAATTTTGTTTATGTTGTTCAATCAGTCAAGATCAGTCAATAGGAACACACCGGCTTGTAGATTTATTAGCGAGCTGGTGCAAATTGACCTAAGTCTCTACGATCTTTAGCTTAGAGACATTTTTCAAGACCATGTCATGATATTTTTATTTTGTTTTGTTTAATTAGTTTACAAAAGGAATCAAATCTACTCAAATACTCTCAAGTGCCCATTCACTCATGTGCCATCTGCAGCGAAAGCCATTCACACATCTTCCCAAAGTAAGATATACCTGTCATCATTCTTTTGTCTTTATTCTTTATACACTCATCTTTGCAATTGTATGAGTGTCATCACAAATTACAATAACATAGTGCAACGGCACCACTGGCCCCCTGGTCTATTGCATGAGTGAAGCTCACATTATCAGTCAGATCGATGAAGCTATATTGTTACACTAGATCTGAGAACCCACAAGGGACACCGCCTGAGCTCTACCACAGAGAAGCAACATTTTTTACCTTGATGAGTTCTTCCAGCTCGTCCGGGGTCACACAGGGATGTTTTTGCAAGAAGGCGGCTTTCTTCAAGGTGATTGTGTCTTTTTGGTTGCTCTCAAAGGGTTGCTCCAAGGCTCTGAACATAAGACCGCCAGCGACTAGGTACGCTACCACCACCACAAACACAGCTACAACAGTCTTCCACTTCATGACTGTCAGGAGGGCTGAGCCATCCGCCACCCCTTCCATGCTGGCCACCATACTGGCGGGTCGTGAGACCGAAAGGCGAGGTAATGAGCAGCCCATTGGGTTTTGCATGGTGGCCACACTGGCCTGCACCAAGCTTGACTGCAACATCCCCGGCTGAACCTTCTTTGGTGGCACCAGGTTGGTTTGCACTGGCACTGTTAGAAAGAGACAAGACACAATATGGGTTTAAGTCATTTATATGATGTCGCATTATCCACTGCAAAAACTTATTCATTTGAAAATGATTTCAAATTACAAGTTCAAGATCGACAAAACCAATAAGTCAGACAAAAAACAAGTGGCATAATTTGACATAGAATCAAAATGATGAAATTGAATCCATCATTCCCTACCTATCTTCTGCTGATTTAGTTTTGCAGTTGTTTTGCTCCATCGTTTCATATTTTTTCTTTCTTTTTGCAAAAGAAGACTAGAAATTAATGTAACCACAGTAGATGAGTGAACTTACTTTTTCACAGGTAATGGACACAAATGCAGCCTCCGATCATTGCTGCTTACCCACACATACACACACACATATGCCTGCACACACACTTTTGTGTGCTCTCTGAAAATCCATTATAGTAGAAAGCAGCGGAACCAGGGTGGAGCAATATTAAGCTGCATTGCTGTAGAAAGCTCAGCCAAATTCATAAACATTGCAAAGCACAATTTCATTGCAATGCAAAACAAATAATCTGGAAAACAGAAGTCATTTTGTGGCTATGATAAGTAAACTATTGACCCAGTCTTTCAGTCCTTATATTCAATTAACCAAAGAATACATTAATGGGAGGAAGCACATATTCTCTCAACTTTCTTCTTGTCAGGCTGTCACACAGCTGTTTATGTGGGCACTGTCCTTATTGCATACACAAAAAACAAAAAACAAAAAAAAAAAAAAAAAAAAATGACTAGTAAGATTTAATTCATTTTTATTTTGCAATTTTTTGCACAATGTTTTTCTAAGTAAATTTTAATAGTATAAAATTAAGTAAAATCTACTTAACCTCATGACATAATATTGATTAGAGTAAATTTAACAAACATTTCAGTTTAGTATTTAACTGAAAACTAAACAGTAACTCTTACTTACAAATCTGATGTACATACTTAAATTAAATCAACCTATTACATTTTAAATTAACTTTATATATGAACATTTCACATTTTGAACTTTCCATATAGACACATGTTTAATCATGTACAACATGACATATGGATGCTTTCCACATGGAAGCTTATTGCATGCTATGCAGTCTATTAACAACATCACCTTGCATTACTGGCATCAGAAACAAGATACACAGCTGCACACACAGACCTCTACACTTAGTGCACAAAACATGATGACGTTAACATTCTATATATATATATATATGTGTGTGTGTGTGTGTGTGTGTGTGTGTGTGTGTGTGTGTGTGTATATATATATATATTATTAATATTATTATTATTTTTTTTATTTATTTTTATCATGAATGGTTTATTTTGAGTAGAAAATGTACTTCCGACTTCATAAAACAAGAAGCTTCCAAACATAAAAAAATCAACAATAAAAACTGTAAATAAACTTGCAAACAGTGAAACCATGCAAGCTCATTAACTATTCAAGCCCTTTGCATGCTTGGAAGACCAACTTCTGAAAAGTTAAGTAAAATTTACTTATTTTATTTACCAGTTAAAATGTACTCAAATTAGCAAATAAAGTTTTCTACTTTAGGATTGATACATAGTGAGGCATTGTAACGATAACAAACAATCATAAATAACATTTACTTGTACTGTAAGCTAGAGAATTAATTGTACAAATGTAGAATTTACTTAATAATTTTAAGTTCATGCTTAAACTAACTTATTCAATGCAGAAAGTAGACCTACTTTTTTTTTAATTTCTTAATGTACTTCACCACAATTTTTTTTCTTTCTTCTTCTTTATTTATTTATTTATTCAGTTTACTGCAATGTTTACATTTTGATCCCACGTTCAGATTTTTTTATTTATTATTATTTATTTATGTATTATTCAGGAGAGAGAGAAAAAAATATTCCTAGTATCTTTTAAATAGCTATAGATTATAGTTTTGGATTCAAATATGGATAGACAGAAAATGACATGATGATCATGCAGCCCTGTAGTGAAAGGTTTTCAGAGATCTGTTTAAATCAAATAAAATCACTCAATAAATGTGCTAATTGGCACATTTCCTGGAAGTTTGTAAATATATCGGTATATACAGTATAATCGGTCAATGTTTATTTATTTATATTTATATTTATTTATTTATTCCAGGAAATGTGTTCATTCATTAATTTGTTAATTATTTCATTTAACTTTTAATTAGTCACATTTTAGTTTTGGATTTAAATGTGGATCGACAGAAAATGACATGATGATAATGACCGTGTATTCTGATTATGCGAAATTGCTGGTGTGTTCAGAGATTCGTTTAATAAAAAAATAAATAAAATAAAAATAAACTAATTCTCCCAAAACATGTATGGTATGAAAGTACTTGGCAATTGCCTGGAGGTTAATCCATAAACAGACTGCGTTGTTACACCGCTTGACATGAACGTGATAAACAGACAAACGCCTGCACGATCGTGAATTTGTGTGATTTGCCGAACTGTTCCCTGCCACATAGTAAGATTAGGTAACGCGTGTGCGTGTCTCCCACGTTTCATTATGCATCACTCGTATCACTGCATAGTACTCGTAGTCGCTCGTGTTGATGCACCTCTGTAAAAGATATCTTGTACAATTCAGCCTTTAATTGTTCATATACAGACGTATCCAAGATTTGTGCATCACCCACCCACCAAACTAAACTATCGCTCCAAACATCATACATGTGATGTGTTTAAAAGATCTCTCCTACACGTCGTGATTTATCTTCCGGGGGAGACCTCTCCCGCATCATCAAGCGAGGTCCTGTTTGAAACGCATGGATAAGAATATTAATGAGGACGACCACTGTAAATCTAGACGTATATAGCCTACAAGTACATCCATTATTAGAAGTAATAGACATATATTGCACCACGACCTGATCACATTAAACTACACCACAATGGTACCCCGCCTCACAGCTTTTCGAAAAATATCATGATGCGCATCTAAATTAAGGTGCATTTGATTGGATTAATTGGGTTTCACACTTTAGATCAACGAAGAATGCAAGCATATGCAATCACTAATCATAACATATGGCTGCCAGAGCGCGTGAGTGGTTCATTATGCTCATTACAACTTCTGTATATATGCATTATGAACCATAACGCACTGAAAATAGAACAGGCATTGTGGAAATTAAATGTAGAATACCTACCTGATGGAGTGTTCCAGTTCCCTGGTTTCCTTGGGTTTTCCGTTGGAAATTTCATTTTGGGCTGCAGTTTAATTTATGAAGTTAACAAGTTTGTTAAAAAAATGGGAAGAAAGCGATTCAGTAGAAGCAGTTTAACTGTTAAATTTCGCAGCGATTTTCCTTTGCGACATTGTTTTTAAACGAGACAGAGAGGTAAACGAGCGCAAGCACGAATTCATCTTCATTTTTTTGCTGTTCACGGTTAGAGAGATGGAGATGCTGTTTGAGTGGCACGATTCTGCCTCTTTCTCTTCATGGTACTTAAGTGTTCCAGATCACTCCGCCTTTTGCCAGTTGCACCATTTTCCACGCGTCAGACCCTTTGTGTGAGAAGTAAACAGTGGAGGGGCAGCAGAGGTTCACGCGCTGCTGGAGGGCATCGTCGGAGCGCTTCGCAAATTTAGTGAGTTTCTCAATAGCCGCAGTATGGAGACCACGCAAAGGACTTCAGCTATTGGCGTCTCTCTAGCCTCACCCGCTTATTCTGCGCTGTTGCGCCAAGTGGTGGTGGTGGTGGTGCATGTTTTGTCAGTGAAGACTGATTCTATGTGGCATGTAAAGTTCAGCCAGCACTGTTGGTTTTGAACGGTCAAGCTTGTTGTCAATGCAGATTGGAATGACACTGCTTGAGGACTTTAATACCAACATAAGATTTATCCAAGAGATTTAACGGCTAAATATGTGACACCTGGAGAGGAATGCTTCTGCGGCAAACCACTGACACCATCTGTACAGCATTTCAGTGCAGAACATGAACATGAAAACATCACCTTACATAATGTTTTTGATAAGCTGGTGACAAATTTCACAAGCCAAAACACAGCATGTGACTTTGTATGGCTCAAATAGTCAATAGTCACAAAATCATAATGAAATCCATATGCAGTGTTCACACAATAAAATGTGCAAGCTGTATCTGTTATAATAGACCACGGTGCTTTCTAGAAAGTTCTGGTTGTTGTCAAATCTAAATTGTCAACATTGCACTTAATGGTAGAAGCATTGTATTAGGTAAATTACAGTACAAATGTTGCATTGGGACTTGTCTGAGGTGGTTTGCTTTGATTTATTTTTAATTTTTTTAAGATTGTGTGCATACAGTGTGCATAGATCACACACACACACACACACACACACACACACACACAAATACATATATATATTAGTGTAATTCTCTTAATATTGTGTAATTTCTCTTGACATCAATCTGATTGCAGATGACAATTAGCCATCCTCGCTAAATCTGCCAAATTTACATTAATATGATGTTAATAAACGTGTGTTGTCCCTGACAAATAAATAATTACAAACAGAAGTACAATGATATAGCTGCAAGCAGCAATTATGGGGCAAAGCCAATAACACATACTTCATGTTTCATGATAAAATGCCAAAATGTTGCTGAGAAAGAGCCTCAGACCTTGTTTGGAATCTTGCATTCAAATTTATTGATGCGTTACATGTGAACAATTTGATTTGTTGATTTCCATAATGTATAGTCAGCATGGTCTAAAGATGACCTGCAGCTAATTTCGTGACGATCTGATGTACGCTCTAGGAGAAGTTCCAAATAAGTAGGTTTACAAAGAGTCCGTTTACATGCACACCAATACGCTGATACTCTCTAAAATTAGCTTATTTAAAAAAAAAATCTGACAAGGCAAGAAATCTGTGTTTACATGACGTTTGAAATAATCATGTTATTCTGTACTTTTGATGCCAAACCATTTAGAAATCTATGGTGTTGATCTCAAAGTAACCACTCCACAGATTTAATATTAGAAAACTATAGTTTTGGCAAGTCGTTTAGGGCATCTACTTTGTGCATGACAAAAGTAGATTTTCCAACAATTGTTTACAGACAGATTTTTTGACTTTTAATTGACGATATCACAATTCCAATGGGTCAGAAGTTTACATATACTAAGTTAACTGTGCCTTTAGGCACCTTGGAAATTTCCAGAAAATTATGTCAAGCCTTTAGGCAATTAGCTTCTGATAGGAGGTGTACTGAATTGGAGGTGTACCTGTGGATGTATTTTAAGGCCTACCTTCAAACTCAGTGCCTCTTTGCTTGACATCATGGGAAAATCAAAAGAAATCAGCCAAGACCTCAGAAAAAAACATTGTGGACCTCCTCAAGTCTGGAGCAATTTCCAAATGTCTGAAGGTACCAGGTTCATCTGTACAAACAATAGTGCGCAAGTATAAACACCATAGGACCACACAGCCATCATACCGCTGAGGAAGGAGATGCATTCTGTCTCCTCGAGATTAACGTAGTTTGGTGCGAAAAGTGCAAATCAATCCCAGAACATCAGCAAAGGACCTTGTGAAGATGTTGGAGGAAACAGGTAGACAAGTATCTATATCCACAGTAAAACATGTCCTATATCGACATAATCTGAAAGGCTGCCCAGCAAGGAAGAAGCCACTGCTCCAAAACCACCATAAAAAATCCATACTACAGTTTGCAAGTGCACATGTGGACAAAGATCTTACTTTTGGAGAAATGTCCTCTGGTCTAATGAAACAAAAGTTTGGCCATAATGCCCATCGTTATGTTTGGAAGAAAAAGGGTGAGGCTTGCAAGCTGAAGAACACCATCCCAACCGTGATGCATGGGGGTGGCAGCGTCATGTTGTGTACTTCATAAAATAGATGGCATCATGAGGAAGGAAAATTATGTGGATATATTGAAGCAACATTTCAAGACATCAGCCAGGAAGTTAAAGCTCGGTCGCAAATGGGTCTTCCAAATGTACAATGACCCCAAGCATACCTACAAAGTTGTGGCAAAATGGCTTAAGGACAACAAAGTCAAGGTATTGGAGTGGCCATCACAAACCCCTGACTTCAATCCAATAGAAAATGTGTGGGCAGAACTGAAAAAGCGTGTGCGAGCAAGGAGCCCTACAAACCTGACTCAGTTACACCAGTTCTGTCTGGAGGAATGGGCCAAAATTCCAGCAACTTTTTGTGAGAAGCTTGTGGAAGGCTACCTATAATGTTTGACACAAGTTTAACAATTGAAAGGCAATGCTACCAAATACTAACAAACTGTATGTAAACTTCTGACCCACTGGGAATGTGATGAAAGAAATAAAAGCTGAAATAATCATTCTATCTACTATTATTCTGACATTTCCCATTCTTAAAATGAAGTAGTGATCCTAACTGACCTAAGACAGGGAATGTTTTCTATGATTAAATGTCAGGATTTGTGAAAAACTGTATTTAAATGTATTTGGCTAAGGTGTATGTAAACTTCTCAACTGTAATTAGCTAGCGAAGTGGATTTACAGGTTGTAGAGTTGCCAAAAGTTATCATGAGTATTTTAAAGTGTTCAGAGTATGTCATAACATCTGGAAGCAGAGGGGGGAGGTTTTAAAACAAGAGTACTTTATTCATAAATCCGCAAGATCTTACTTTCACGCTGTGGACATACTGATATGCCTCTGTGCTCATGAAACTCCAAGAGACAACACAAAGTCATTTAAAATATCTCTGTACGTGTCATTCACCTATTGCGCTATAGTTAAGGTGAGCAGATTTTTTGAGTGTTAAACCAGGATATCATGTGTGTTTTGTTGATTCATGTCTTTTATTTTGAAATGTTTAGTTCCTGTTTCCCTTGTCATGTGATTCTTGTTATCCCTCCATGTTCATGTGTCATGTTTTCATTGGTTTATTGTTTAATTAGCTTGTTATCAGTTCTGTTTGTTCATTGGTTTATGTTCCCCCATGTCCATGTATTTAAGCCTCATGTTTTCCATTGTGTCTTTGTCAAGTATTGAATGTTGATGTAAGGTTGGTGCATAGTCAAGTCATGTTTATAGTCAAGTCATAGTCAAGTTCATGTTTATGTTTCACGTTTGTAGTTAGGGTTATTGGTTATCACGTTTGTAAATAAACTGCACTTGGGTTCTTCATCTTCACATCATCATCTTCATCATTGCCATTGCCAGCAACGTTACGGAATACTTGACACAACTTGAACCCAGCAGTTCAACTCATACAGGTGGATTTTAATGTGGTCGCACTCAAGGACATTTTTAGGGTGGGGTTATGTGAACCGATCTCCTCCTTGATGCCTGGTGGTCGCAGTTCCCTCAGCCTGGCTCAATATATCGACCTCGACCTACAGATCATTGGTTCCACGTTCACTGTGGGGGAGGCGGATGCCGCGCCAGCATTCCACGTCATGGCCGCCGAGTCAGAGTTTCACGTCATGGCCGCCAAACCAGAGTTCCTAGTCATGGTCGCTGAGCTAGGACCATCTTTTGCTCCATGCCACGTCACAGCAATGCCTTAGTCTGCTCCATGCCACGTCACAGCAACGCCTCAGCCTGCTCCATGCCACGTCACAGCCAGACCTGAGCAGTTGGACCTGGAGATGGTTCCCACCCTTAGACCCACCCTTAGTTCTCCTGAGCAGGCAAGGGGAACTTTCGGCCCTCCGACCCCGCCTGGACCCTCCGAGCCCTGGACTTCGCCTTGGCCTGTCGGTCCCTCGATATTGCCTCAGCTCGGCATTCCCTCGGCTCCACTGCAGTCCTTCAGCCTGTCGGCTTTGCCAGGGTCCCTCATCCCTCCGGCTCCTCCTTGGTCTGTTGGTCACCTGGCTCCGCTTTGGCTCTCCGATCCTCTGGCTGCGCCTCATCCCTCCGATCTGTCAGCTCCACCGGGGACCTCCTTCCCTACGGCTCCACCTTGGTCCTCAGTCCCACCGGCTCCACCTCAGTCTTCCGATCCCCCAGCTTCGCCTTGCTCCTCCGAGCCTCCAGCACCACCTTGGTCCTCCCTGGCATCGGCTCCACCCTGGCCCTTCGAGTCTTCGGCTACTCTCCGGGCACCAAGTTACATGGCTCTGCCCCTCGAGCCTTTCACGGCTCCACCTTCCATGGCTCCTCCCCTCGAGCCTCTCATGGCTCCACCTCCCACGGACTTTGCCCTGGTCCCATGCCCCTCGCCCTTTCTCACCACACCCCACGCCTCAAGACATCCCCCCCCCACCCCAGCTCCCTACAGAACTTTGAATTTATGTCATGTTTTGTTTGTGTTGGGGTGTCGGGAGCCACCCCTTAGTGGGGGGGGGGAGATATGTCATGTGTATTTTGTTGATTCATGTCTTTTATTTTGAAATGTTTAGTTCCTGTTTCCCTTGTCATGTGACTCCTGTTTTCCCTCCATGTTCATGTGTCATGTTTTCATTAGTTTATTGTTTAATTTGCTTGTTATCAGTTCTGTTTGTTCATTGGTTTATGTTCCCCCATGTCCATGTATTTAAGCCTCATGTTTTCCATTGTGTCTTTGTCAAGTATTGAATGTTGATGTAAGGTTGGTGCATAGTCAAATCATGTTTATGTTTCACGTTTGTAGTTAGGGTTATTGGTTATCACGTTTGTAAATAAACTGCACTTGGGTTCTTCATCTTCACGTCATTGCCAGTGCCAGCACACCTTACACAGGAAGGGGTGCTACTGTATTTATACAGACACATATACACGTGTGTACGTTTTATTTTATATTCAGTTTACTACTATTTTAATCACATTTAAGTCATTTAAAATGTGGGGTGAGAAATCAATTTTAAAAAGTACAATGTCCTTTAATGTCATGAACTTGCATGTAAAATAATACGAGCTGTCACTGTTTAAATTTCATGTCAGCTACACATAACACAAATTATTAACAAGCTGAAACCTAAAAATTAACTAGAATGTCAAATATAACAAAATGCTTGTATCATGAAAATGTGCAGTGTGTCATAGCTGTCTAAATGTGATTTGTCAGGTCTAATTTAAGTCTGTGGGTGTCGGGAAAAACAAACATTTACAGTGACAGCAAAACGCCTCACTAGCATTTTCACTTATTAAAGGGGTGGTGTAGACTCACACCATCAACTCTTGGTGAAAAATACGTTCTGTGCTCCCACACATAATCCATTTTAATCTAAGTGTGGAGTGCTGAAAAAGGGCAGGGCTGAATAAGGTTAACATCTTAGAGACTACATCATTTGAACTACCTTATACCGTGGTAACCACATGTTTCATCAAAATACCATTGTTAAAATTGATGTTAACATAAATAATATGGGGTCTTCTTCAAACAGTGCAAGAAGCTTTCAAAAACTTTGTCCTTTGTTTTATTTTTTTGAAGAAATTGTTGGCTAATACTAAGTTTCCATTGTTTTTTCTGTAATCCTAACTGCAGTAACTACTTATGGAAATTATGGTAACCAAAAAAAAAAAAAACAACTTTGGTTGGAACATTTTTGTATGGTAGTACCAGAATTTCTTAAGTAAAATGTTTGACAATGATCCCATTTGTCTTCACATTTCATTAGATATGTGTAATTTATTTTAAGTTCACATCCATTTAAAGTAGTAAGTGAAAAAAATATGTTGGTCACAGTAGTGTTGCCAAAGTCCCTGTTGTAACACCTCCAGGTGTCAGGGACTCAATCCACACAAGATTAGTTGTGAAACCAGGTGCGAGACAGTTTAATGAGAAATCACAAGTTAAACAGGGTGAGATGAAGACAGATGAAATGACACAAGCAATCAATACACTGGAGAATATACTCAGGTAAGTAAGCAGGTAGGTTACGGTAAGTAGACTTCTCAGGGTGATGATGGAACATCAAGTTGAGTATCCAGGTAAATATAGTCCGCAGCACTTTGGAGGAAAAAATCAAGTAGAGAAACTGGTAACAATATAATGTTCAATAAGGGAAATCCTCAGGCCTCAAATAAACTTGGAAGGAGGGAAAACACTGCGTGGGATCAACACAGTCACACTGAGACTTGTCAGTGAACTGAGGTGAAAGTGGCCTATTTAAGCAATCCTTGATGAGTGAGCTGATTGAGTGAAGTTGTGGTGAATTAGAAATCAGGTGAAGAGGAGCAGAACACTAAGGGAGGTGGAGCTTGAGGGAGGCGTGACACCAGGCAGCTGTTTGTTTTTATACAAGTACAGTTTCTGTCTACTTGTACAGGGAAAGACCAAAATCTCCAAAACGGTTGGTCAAGATTATGATCAAATAACACATTTCAAACCAACAATAAAATCTGATAATGGTATGATAAGCATTTATGTCCTTCTTTCGTTTAAGTCACGCAAAACGAAAAACAGTTAAGCTGATCCAGCCAATGCGCATGCTATTGCTAAATTAACTGACAGGTGATGTTTCTGTCGAAAGCGGTGATTGGCTCTTTTAACTGTAGGCAGGACTTCCATTCTTACAGCTGCCATATTTGAATTTGAAAGGATAGCCCCTTGAGATGTAGCATCTCATTTTTGAGGGGGGTCCTAAAGACACAAGATACAACATTATAAAACACATACATACAAAACAGCATTACATAACATACACTACAAATACACAAACACAGAGAGCTTGCTCACCCTCTCCCACCCACACCCACAGACCTCAGCTAAGAAATTTAGTTACAAAGACCCAGCTAATACATCAGTTACATCAGCATAAAGACTAATCAGAAGGAGCTTTGTATTGAAATGACCTGCGACCGACTTCTTTGAAAATTCTAGGGACAAAGAAAAAGGGATATTGCATATGTCTGAGTGGATATGAAGATCTACATGGGGCCAAAAACTGTTTCAAGTAGGAAGGACAAGTAAAATAAACACATTTGAAAATGAACTGAACCCAGTGAAATTGCCTTCTAGATTTAGGTTGCAACCAACTGAGCGATTAATACATGAAACAATGGTGAGTTCTATATGGACACCTTAAAACAAATCTACATAGAGAATAATATACAACATTAAGGGGCCTAAGATAAATGTCAGAGGTGTTTTGATAAACAATGTCAGTGTAATCAATAATAGGTAGTATCAACTGAGAAATTATTATTTTTCTGATTTGGAATGTAAAACAATTGAACGATACAGTGAACTCAGACAACCATATGTAATTTTTATAATAAAATCAATATTAGGCTTAAAGGAAAGTTCAGGGTCAATCCAGAGTCCAAGATATTTCAATGAATCAACTTTATCAAGAGGTGAACCATCATCAAAAATAATATGCAGATCATGGGGATATGAGAGACTGTGCCGTGTACCAAACACCATGCAGTAGGTTTTCTTCTTATTTACTATAAGTTTGTTGTTTTGAAACCAGTTTTGGACAAAGTTAAAATCGGACAGTAAAAAGTTCTGGATTTTTAATATATCAGAATTAGTAAATAACAGTATCATCAGCATAAAGATGAACAGAACAATTTGAACATATTTGAGGTAGGTCATTAATAAAAATATATAAAAGAAGTGGTCCCAAGGTGGAACCTTGTGGAACACCCTTTTCAACAATTAAATAGTCAGACTGAGAACACTGAAAGACAACACACTGACATCTGTTATGAAGATAGGCATTAAACCAGAGGAGAGCATTTTGAGTTAAACCAATAGAACAGAGCTTATCAAGGAGGAAGTAGCGATCAACCATATCAAAAGCCTTGGAAAGATCGATAAAAATTGCACCTGTGAGTTGGGCTTTGTCAAAGGATGAAAATACATCATTAGTGAATTTTAGAAGAGCAGTGGTGGTGGAAAGGTTAGGTCTAAAACCAGATTGGGATGGGGATAAAATATGAAACAAATTAGATGTACTGTGATAATTGATTAAAGAAAAGTTTCTCAATTTTTATTTTTTATTTTTATTTTGCAATAAAAAGTTTCTAATTTTTTTTTTTTTTTTTTTTTTTTACAACAGTACAGATAATAGAAAATGCACAATAATTATTCACATTGGATGGGTCTCCACCAGGGGTAACTCTGGCACATTTCCATATGAGGGGAATTGAAAAATTAGACAAAGACAAGTTAAATAAATCTGCAAGGGGATACATTATGACATTAGCAGCAAGTTTAACATATTTAGCTTCCAAACCATCAGGACCAGCGCTACTACTTGCTTTTAACTCACATATAGCATGAAAAGCATCAGTAGGTAAGATTTTACTGAAAGAAAATGATTCATTAAAGGTAATAAAGTTTGAAAAGCCAGCAGTACTATAGGAATTAAAGTGTTGGGAACCAAAGATATAGGAGAGGAGTGCTGATTAAAAGCATGGGAAATAAGTAAAGGATCAGATATACTTTCATCATTAATTTGTATCTGGTTAATGAAGCTTTTGTTAGTTTTATTAAAAATAAAATTCAGTTGATTCCAAAACTGTCTAGGGTTATAACAATCCTGAGAAAAGCTATCTTTATAATAGTAGCATTCCTTGATTTAGTCTTACATAAATTCCTCAGTTGTCTATAGTTTTCTCAGTCAGCAGAATCTTTAGACAAATTATATTTGGCCCAGGCTTTATCCCTTTGTTTGAACAGGTTAATAAGATATGAGCTGATCCAGGGTAAATGTCTACCTTTAAATATAACAGAGTGATCACTTAAACAATCAGACATAACACCAGATTTAGTTATCCTTTCATGGGTGCATTTCCCAAAAGCATCGTTAGCCAACTATGGTCGCAAGTTCCATCGTTACCCACATAGTTCAACGATTTGGCATTTCCTGAAACTGTAGTTCCAACGAACATTCGCAAACAGCATCACAAAGTTGTGTGGTTAGAACTACGGCTCTCCACCTTTGGTTAGAAGCATAGTTCCTTGTAAGTTTGCGGTGTCGACATCATTGATTTCGCTGCAGCTCAGATGTGTTCTATTCAGAGTCATCACCCCTATGCCCTTTTCCTTTCGAAGACTTCACCATGCATTTTGAGAGATTTAGAAAGCTTAAAGTTGTGGTGCTCAAATTTTATGTAATTCACTTTTAAAGTTACTTTTATTAGAAATTCATGGCGTTTGGCATGTAGGATTGGCTTCGTTTGTGCGAAGAAAAGTTAAGTTATTTTATTATTTACAAGCGAATATCTCTGTTACAACATTCCCAACGAGAAATTTCTCATATAACAATATTTGTAAACACAATATGTATGTTAATGGTTTTTACTGATATAACAATGTATCTGTACTGTACATACAGTATATGTGACATATCTGCAGTGCTTTGAGTGTAGTGTCAGAAAAGTGCTAAGTAAATGTAAAATTCATTCATTCACATTTTTCAAAATATTACACTTTCATATATGTAAAATATAATTTCTCAAACCATAGTATAATTTTTATAGCCAATGTACCCAAATAAATGAACAATAATTGTATAAGTATGTACATGTATGGCCATATATATGATTTCTATATGGGATTACATGTCAGTGTACTGTAAGTTGTTTTGTGTTTATTGTGTCGTGTTCGCAGAAGTAGAATAGAATATGAAGTATTCTCAAAAGGCTTTGTAATAGAAAACAAATATATGCTTCTTGTTTGCAAAGGTTTTCCAATTAATGTTTGCAGGGGGGGCAGGGGGACATATACCAAGGTAGGCATATACACAAAATATTTATTAACACAAGTTATGTCAGGTTAAATTAAACAAATAATAGAAAATACAGTATCCAATCTGTAAAATATTAAGAACCAAACATATTCTGAATTAAATGTTCTCTGACTTCTGCTCCTGCAGGATGCATTCTGCCTTGATGTGGGTTCAAAGGATTATCATCATCAGCACCAGCATGAAACTCCTCTTCCTCCTCAGGAAGCTGGACATTTTCCCTTACTGCAATGTTGTGGAGAATTGCAGTAACCACAACAACAGAACAGATTTTGGAGGGGGTCAGTTTCAGGCCACCACTGGACTTGCTTATGCAGTGAAAACGTTGTTTCCGAACTGCTATAGCCCTCTCCAATATAGAGTGTGTCCTTCCATGGGCCTGATTAAACCTTTCCACTGCAATGGTGGCTGGATGCTGCACAGGTGTCGAGAGGTATGGGCAAAGAGAATATCCACTGTCTCCCAGCAGCCAGCTATCACCAAAGCCACCCTCTTTAGCCACCTGGCAAATTGCAGAATTGGCCCACACAAAAGAGTCATGAGTGCTTCCAGGCCATTTTGCCACAGTGTCAGTGAAGATCCCCAGGTGATCACACACTGCTTGAACATTAATGGCTGGATATCCCTTCCTGCAAATGTACAAGGGCTCATTTACCACAGGGCTTGACACTGGGATAAGGGTGCCACCGATGATGCCAATCACTCTGGGGATGTTGGCAATATTATAAAACTGTTGATTGGCCATCTGGATTTCTTGAGGAGTTTTGGGGAAAGTCAGCATGTTGTTCATAAGCTGTAACAGTAAAGCTGTTACTGCTGTCACAGCCTTGCTGACTGAAGACTTGTTGAGCCCCAGGCCATCACCAACCACCTCCATAAAACTTCCAACAGCATAATAACGCAGTGCATCTAAGAACTGCACTGCTGGACTTAAGGCATAGTTTCTCCTTGAGGCCCCCTGAAGGTGTGGTTTTTACAACCTGCAGCAACCTTCAAGGATCTTGGTCCTTGGAAGCCGGAATTTTTCTTATGATGACATCATGAATCAAGTTACAATTATGTGCTCATTTCCACATGTTAAACTACTGTATGAATGCCCAGTATATTAGAAAAGCACTTACTCAAAATACATATTATATATTTGGTCATCAAATGGGATATTTTATTTTGTATTACAATTTAACTGGTGAAGGTTTTTAACTTCTCTGTCATTGAAAAGCAAATTGAATGCCATGCACCACACAGCTTCACCAGAGCCACATTTGCCAGACCCAGTCTGCTTCCACCTCCCGGGGTAAGGAGATTCTTTTTGACAGCATCAAACTGCCGACGTTTCTTGACCGGACCAGCACTGAAATCAGGATAAATATTGACTCGAGCGCCCATATAGTTGAGCTCCTTTCTCTCCCTGGCCAGACGTAAAATCCTCACTTTGTCCTGGAAATGTAAGAACTTGACCAGGATGGGTCTAGGCGCAGACCTAGAAATGGAGCTGAAGGTGGAAGAGCGATGAGCCCTTTCTATAACCGGCACATTAGGAAAATTCTCCTTGCCAAGAAGTAGCGGAATCAGCTGGTGATCATGTCTCTTCCTTCGGTTTGTTCAGAAACATTAATAAAACGAAGACTGGATGACCTAATTCTATTCTCAGCATCATCAACTTTATGCTTCAGGTAGGCATTTTATTTTTCAGGTGTTTGCACGTTTTGTCAGGACATCGGTGTTATCTTCATTAGAGCTCACCCTGTGTTCGAGCTTTCATAAATTCACAGTATGTCCAACTCTTCAAGGCAGTTTGCCTGTTTCAGTCATCTTTTGTTTCTTTTTTGTGCTGTCTCAAAAAAACACGAATATAATTAGATTTTCTTTTCATCATTGATGTATCTGTAAAATTGCATGATGTGTCAGCTGGCTTGTATAAAGTAAATACACAAAATTATTTACTGCCCTCAAGTTGTCCCTCATTGTTTTTCCTCCCAGTAGAATCTTAACACAATATTTTCTTCGAGAACCCGAACGCTGCTCTTTTCCATACAAAAACAGTTCATACTGAACACTGCTGTCAAGGTCCAATGATAAAAAAATTAAATAATTATAATTATAAAAATACCATAAAAGTAGTCCATACAACACATAGCTGTTGTGTGGCCCCAGAAAGCTTGGAATATAGTGCACTTGTCATATGGACTACTGTTATAATGTCTTTATACTGAACCTTTAATAGTTCTTTATAGTATTTGTCCTTTTTGAAGCATGACAGCTCCTGCTCACTATAAACTGTTTTTTATAAACTGTTTATTAAACATTGTTTTAGCATAAACCTGACAAGACATACTCAAAATAAAATAGTCTCTTTTAAAAGTAGACTCTAAGGAGACGCTAAACAAAATTCAGAATTAATTAAAGACATAAAGAAATTATTTAGAAAATCGTAAATTGATTTTAAATTATTACCTAATAATATTTGCATAAAGAATATATCATACTGTCCTTGCCAAAACCTAAAAGCACAACAGAAGTCACAAGTTAGGTCTTACCATGCTCTAGTTCTAATCTGAGGGTGATAACGCGCTACTTTGTGTTTTGTTTTATAGATAATTTTCTTAGACACTATCAAGAGAATTTTCTAAAAAGCTACTTCAAAAGCCTGCCAGATTACCACATTCATTCAATTCCTTTACAATATATACACATTCACTCTTTGTCTTAAGCCTGACATGCTGAAAACTGCTCCGTTAATGTTTTCACATTCACATTATGAATGACATACAAATCACGTACTGTACATGACATATTTTAAATTCAATACCAAATGGTGAATAGTTTGCACCCTTGAAATTAATGTCGGTCGGTACAACATTTCAATCATAAAACAGTAGTCAAATATTGCATGTTTAGTAAGATACTTACATCTCACATGACACAAACACTCACTGAACTGCTTGCTGATGTGTGGCACTGGAATAATCCACGAGGTTCCCGTGTAGCGTCTTAAACTTGAGTCCCTCCTTCATCGATTTGATTGGGTATCTCATTTGACATTGACGAGCGGTGTTAGACTACTGAGAACAGTAAAAATGTAACTTTTTTTAAACCATTATGTTATTCCTGCAACAACTTAATGACAATTAGACAGCAGTACATAATGGTCTGAAGCAGAGCAGCAACAAGTATATCAATTATTGGGGGGACAATCTGGCCATATCTGATTATTGGGGGAGACTTGTCCCCCTCAAATTATATTGTGGTTACAGCCCTGCTTCAGACTCTACTACAACACTGCCAGTGGCCCATGACTCATCTCATCCCACAGTATGTCTCTGCTCTTGGACATGCACACGACTGTAGTTCCAGCTTTGGCCACTGGGACTTGCAGTTCAGACATTTGAGAAACAGACCGATTTTAGCAGACAAAACAATCTACCTCCTGTGACTGATTTTCACGTGGGATCTGTCCGTACCCCAACTTGGACAAGTTATGTTAAGTTCAGGTGCTAGTACTACTACTGCAGAGTGGTTTGCCTGCTCTTTTAGTTTCAAGATAACAAGAAAAGCATGCTTGCAGTGGCTGCAGGCAAGCTCTCTGGAAATCTCTACTGCTCTGTTGTAGCTCACTAATGAGCTGCTCCCAGCCACCCCATGGAAACACTGTGGGCTTCTAGTGATTCCTCAGATTTACTTTATTGCTGTCAAGGAATAATGCATTGGACTATAAGACAGTGAAGCACAAAAGGCAACATTTTGAAGCTTGTTGCAATTTTTGGGAATGGGTTGTGTGCAGGGATGGATTATGACTGGGCAAGTGCTCAGTTGGTTGAGGGGTTTAAGAGTGGATTAAGAGTTAGGGCACCTGTTTTGAAAATATGTTGTTGTTTATAACAGTTCAAGGACAGGCAAGGAGGAGGCGGGAGCTGGATGAACAGTCAAGGTAAATTTAATCAGAAACTTAATTTAAAACAAACATTAACAAACACACACACATGCAACACAGCCGCGTGCCTCTCTCTCTCTCAAACTGGTGCTTCCAGCTAGTCTTTATCCCCCTCCTGGCTGATAAGCCCGATTCAGGGCCATGTGTCATCAGGGCCTGGCATCACCCTCCTCCTCGTCACACTCCTCCATCGGGAAACTACCGGCATGACGCACTCCCCTCCTCTGCCTTCCTGGAGGGGGGCGTTGCCCTTCCGGCCGTGCCTGCCGGCAGGTCTTCCCCGCCTTTCTGGAGCCCTGGGAGAGGAGGGGAGGGAAAGGGGAGAGGAAAAGAGCGAGGTGGGGCCACAGAGAGAGGAGAGAGAGAGAAACCTGCTCGCCGGCTCCCGGACGCACTGTCGCCTAGTTTCTCCGCCCTCTGGCGGATGCCAGCTCGCTCCTCCCCCGGCAGATGCCAGCAAGTCCTCAGGCCCCTGGCAGATGGAACCGCTCCTTCCCTTCTTCGGCAGACAGCAGCGATTCCTCCGGCTCTCGGCGGACGGCAGCGACCCCTCCGTCCCCAGGCAGACGGCTGCGGCTGCTCCCCTGGCTGATGGCAGCGGTGAGTACTCCATGACAGCGCATCCCTCCTCCCTTCCAGGTTTCGTCACCACTGTAACAGTTCAAGGATGGGTAAGGAGGAGGCGGCAACCAGCTGAACAATCAACGTAAAGTTTAATCAGAAACTTAACTTAAAACAAACATAAACAAACACAGACACACATACAACGGGGCCGCGTGCGTCTCTCTCTCTCGAACTGGAGCCTCCAGCTAGTCTATATCCCCCTCCCGGCTGATTAGTCTTCCTCCTCGTCACATTGTTAAATCTGTGTATTTTTTTTTTTTTTTTATCAATGCAGAAACTGGCTTCCATTGGTCCTTACTGCACTCCCCTTAAAGCAAGGTTGTGTATTTTACATCCATCACTTCCAAGATGCATGTGTTTTGGGGGAGTTTGGGGAAAGCTCCAAATTAGCTAATGCCCCAAGGGCCTTAGCAGGACCATCATTTGTGCATGGGTGTGGGGGTTCTAGCCACAAATCAAAATAATCCATTTAGAAAGGTTACTGGTATCTTTCTGGTCCAGTTTCACTTACTGTAGCAGGTTTGATGGGTTTTGTTCATGTGTCTTTTGTTTCTTCTCTCTTGTTAATGTTTCCTTTTCCTGTCTTGGTGATTGTTTCCAGGTGTGTCTTGATAATAAGTCTTGTTACCCCATTAGTTTATATACCCTCTTGTTTGCCATAGTCTTTGTCAGGTCTTGTCTATGTTCGTGAAGCTCATTTAATGTTTTATGCTTTGATCCTCAACCTTCTGCTTTCTAAGGCCATGACTACACCAATCGTTTGAAAACTCAAGTTCCAGTTTCCTTAAGTCATCATTTTCCAAAGTATGCAGTTATAGAAAAGTCTCCAAAGCCTCCGTTTGCAGTGGAGGAAAATACCACTCTAGTGTGTATGAGGTGTACACGTAGTAAAATCGATGCATTTTTTTTTTTTTTACCGCAAATGGATTGTGGACATGGCCTAACACTTTGACGCTGAAGTGCACTCTTTCTTCACAGTATGTCATCAGCTGGGTTGCTTGTTGGTTGCATAGCAGCAAGTAAGCTGATCAGTTAGGACCTAAAATTTAATCACTTGGGTGATGACACATGACTAAAATCAACAATTGTCTGGCTGCAGCAAGGCAAGGATTGTGGCAGAGGAAGATGATTTGGTGCATGAGTAGAGACAGCTCTGTACTGAGTACCTTGACAAACAGAATCCAGAGAGCATAGCATAGTATTCACAGCCATGATATAAGATTTTTCTGTTGCTAGTCTCTGTATCATTATTTAGACTGGTGTAATACTTTACTTTTGAAGTGCTTAGAGATCTGGCTTTTTTTCCAATTCCACCCAAGTGTGTCATTGATCTGAGGGTAAGTATGGATTGTCCCAGTTCCTCTCTTTGTACCACAGATGTTGGACTACTAGTGTGGCCTGTAACTAGAATTAATGGTAACACTTTACAATTGTAACGTTTAATGTGTGTGTTCATGTATTTCATGTCTTTAATTTTGAAAAGTTTAGTTCCTGTTTCATGTCATGTGTTCCCTAGTCATGTGATGTCCTGTTTTCCCTCCATGTTCATGTGTCTTGTTTTCATTGGTTTATTGTTTGATTATCTTGTTTAGAGTTCTGTTTGTTCATTGGTTTATGTTCTCCAATCTCCAAGTATTTAAGCTCTCATGTTTTCCATTGTTGGTTGTCAGGTATTGTGATTGGTAATGTTATGTTAATGTCAAGTTTAGTCAAGTTCATGTTTTAAGTTTCTTTCATGTTTATTGTTATGGTTTTCTGGATTTCATGTTTAATAATCAATTTGCACTTGGGTTCTTCATTTCATCGTCATTGCCAGCAGCAACAACGTTACAGAAATACCTGACCGACAAATATGAACCCAGTAGTTCAACTCCTCCGCCTACGACAGGGGAACCATCCCCTGGAGGAATATGTGGAGGATTTCTGCACTCTGGCCTGCCGGGTGGACTTTAATGAGGTGGTCCTCAAGGACTGTTTCCGATTTTGATTAAATGAGCCCATCTCTACTCTGATGCCAGGCGGCCAGAGTACCTACAACCTGGTTCAATATATCGACCTCGCCCTGCAGATTATTGGTTCCATGTTCACTGTGGGGGAAGCGGATGCCGAGCCAGAGGTCCACGACATGGCCGCCGAGCCAGAGGTCCACGACATGGCCGCCGAGCCAGAGTTTCACGTCATGGCCACCAAGCCAGAGTTTCAAGTCATGGTCGCTGAGCTAGCATCATCTTTTGCTCCGGATCCAACGCTTCGGCCTGCTCCATGCCACATCACAGCCACACCTGAGCCTTTTCCATGCCACGTCACAGCCACGCCTGAGCCTGCTCCATGCCACGTCACAGCCACGCCTGAGCCTGCTCCATGCCACGTCACAGCCACGCCTGAGCCTGCTCCATGCCACGTCACAGCCACGCCTGAGCCTGCTCCATGCCACATCACAGCCACGCCTGAGCCTGCTCCATTCCACGTCACAGCCACACCTGGGTCTGTTCCATGCCATGTCATGGCCACATCTGAGCAGTTGGACCTGGAGATGGTTCCTGCCCTTGTACCCACCCTTAGTTCTCCTGAGCAGCCAGAGTTTCATGTCATGGTCACTGAGCTATTGCCATCTTTTGCTCCAGATCCTCAGCCTGCTCCATGCCATGTCACAGCAACGTCTCAGCCTGCTCCATGCCACGTCACAGCAATGCCTGAGCCTGCTCCATGCCACGTCACAGCCACGCCTGAGCCTGCTCCATGCCACGTCACAGCCATGCCTGAGCCTGCTCCATGCCACGTCACAGCCACGCCTGAGCCTGCTCCATGCCACGTCACAGCCACGCCTGAGCCTGCTCCATGCCACGTCACAGCCACGCCTGAGCCTGCTCCATGCCACGTCACAGCCACGCCTGAGCCTGCTCCATGCCACGTCACAGCCACGCCTGAGCCTGCTCCATGCCACGTCACAGCCACACCTGAGCCTGCTCCATGCCATGTCACGGCCACATCTGAGCAGTTGGACCTGGAGATGGTTCCCGCCCTTGTACCCACCCTTAGTTCTCCTGAGCAGCCAGAGTTTCATGTCATGGTCACTGAGCTAGCGCCATCTTTTGCTCCAGATCCTCAGCCTGCTCCATGCCATATCACAGCAACGTCTCAGCCTGCTCCATGCCACGTCACAGCAATGCATGAGCCTGCTCCATGCCACATCACAGACACACCTGAGCCTGCTCCATGCCACGTCACAGCCATGCCTGAGCCTGCTCCATGCCATGTCACGGCCACATCTGAGCAGTTGGACCTGGAGATGGTTCCCGCCCTTGTACCCACCCTTAGTTCTCCTTAGCAGCCAGAGCTTCATGTCATGGTCACTGAGCTAGCGCCATCTTTTGCTCCAGTTCCTCAGCCTGTTCCATGCCATGGCACAGCAATGCCTCAGCCTGCTTCATGCCACGTCACGGCCACGCCTGAGCCTGCTCTGGCGTGGCTGTGACCTGGCATGGAGCAGGCTCAGGCGTGGTTGTGACATGGCATGGAACAGACTCAGGTGTGGCCAAGTTCCATTTTGTCACCCTTCAAGTCTCTCATTTAACATTTAATGTGTGTGTTCATGTATTTAATGTCTTTTATTTTGAAAAGTTTAGTTCCTGTTTCATGTCATGTGTTCCCTAGTCATGTGATGTCCTCTTTCCCCTCCATGTTCATGTGTCTTTTTTTCATTGGTTTATTATTTTATTATCTTGTTTACAGTTCTGTTTGTTCATTGGTTTATGTTCTCCCATGTCCAAGTATTTAAGCCCTCATGTTTTCCATTGTTGGTTGTTAGGTATTGTGATTGGTAACATTGTTATGTTAATGTCAAGCCAAGTTTATGTCAAGTTTAGTCAAGTTCATGTTTTATGTTTCTTTCATGTTTATTGTTAGGGTTTTCTGGATTTCACGTTTAATAATAGATTTGCACTTGGGTTCTTCATTTCATCGTCATCGTCATTGCCAGCAGCAACAACGTTACAACAATAAGGTTCCATTAATTTACATTAGTTAATGCATTAGGTATCATGAACTAACAATGAACAATATATATTTTTACAGCATTATTAAAGAGATAGATCACCCAAAAATGAAAATGATCTCATCGTTTACTCACCCTCATGCCATCCCAGATGTGTATGACTTACTTCCTTCTGCAGAACACAACTTAAGATTTTTACAAGAATATCTCAGCTCTTTAGGTCAGTACAATGCAAGTGAATGGGTGCCAATATTTTGATGCTCCAAAAAGCACATAAAGGCAGCATAAAAGTAATCCATAAGACTCCAGTGGTTAAATCCATATTTTTAGAAGTGATATGATTGGTGTAGGTGGAAACAGACCAATATTTAAGTAAATTTTTGCTAGAGATTCTCCTCCCTGCTCAGTCAATCTCCACTTTAACTTTCACATTCTTCTTCTGTTTATTATGTTTCCAGGAGTGTTGCTTATTCATGTTGAGACGTTACAGACATTACATCAGAAATTAGTATAAATAATTCTGATTCAAAGTGAAGGCCAACATCATCCAATCACTGCCAACCATGTTAAAATAAAATAAAATGTTGCATTATAAAATTCTGAATCTATGTACTGATTACCATTGTCCCATGTCTGCTAAACATGTTGAGTGGTCCATCATCTGCAGCCTGAAACTGAACTTTTGACCAGATGTTCAGAGTGAATGCATTTGGCTGCATAAGAAAGCTATAGGATGCTCCCTTGCTCCCGAATTAGTGAATGACATAAACTCCAGTGTTCTGTCTGTCTTCACTAGTCTCAGAACAGTTTGAAATGCAACTTTTTTCATCCTAACTCTGTATACAGCCTCTGAAAGCAACATGTTCCAGCTTTTGGATGCATCCACTGATTCTCAGTGTGATAGTACACAGTGAGTATAGTATATTTTAAGGAAAATTAGCCTATTGTCCATGTAAGTGGCCATTGTGTTTAACAGTGTGCCGTTTCACGATAAATCAATAACAATTTTAAAATGGCATATCGGATAAAACTAGAGAGTCTACTCTTTTGACTCAAACAGGTTTTAATGTAAAAACTGAATGAGTTTCCATACCAGATGTAGTTTTGTTTACATTTCTCCCAAAGACAAACTCAGCTGAGATCGACGCCATGTGGTTTTGTCACATGACTCTGTGCATCGAAAGTTTAAGCCTTTAATGACAGCCTAGAGTCTCCTGAACTGAGATCAGTCGGGTTTAAATTCAATTAAATTATGCTTAGGCTATAGCAAAGCCAAAACGTAATGTGGACGTGGGTCTCAGGAGGCTTATGTTAACTAATTAAACTTTATTGTATAGTGTTACCGAATTAATTTACTCAAATGTGTGTACAGGCTTTCCAGAATTCTATTCTGGACACATTTTAAACCCAGGACTTCACAAGAGCACAGTATTTGTAAGAAATTATGTTTGTTGGCTGACTCAACAAAAAAACAAAAATCAACAATAATTTTTTTTTTTTTTTTTTTTTACCAAACAGATAGCCACTGTTTGAACTAGCAAGGGGCAGATCCATGTGTAATCATGGTTGTTGTAACTCTTTTTTTTAATTATTATTTATTATAATTTGTCTGTTAAAACAATTGTTCATTGTGATTGAGACACTGAATCATTTCAGCACCTTGGATAGTTATACACATACTGTCTTGACTGCAGCTGACTGATGAGTTGTTTACATAAAAACAGGACTTTTATTTTATCACAAAGTGAGTAGACAGTCGGAGTGGTAAATTTAATTTTGATTATTCTTTTAAACTTCCTTTAAACTCTATAATTACTGTAGTGTATGTAGTGTAATTCTAAGGAAAAACAGGAAAAAGTTATCCAACACTCAAATGTCTGTTCAGTGATACTGGCCTTCATCTATGAGGTTCTTAAATTCATTTAAAAATAATGATATAGGCCTATTTAAATTGGAAATATACCCTCAGCTCTATAAAAAGTGAGGACTTCGGCTGGTGGTGTAGTGTCACCTATGAAAACCCTAGAAACAGAAAGATGAACCCATTTATTATTACATTATCTACAACACCATCTGCTGGACATTTTCAAGAAGGCTAGTGGTACAGATTTTAAGAGAAATTGATATGTTGCCATCTTGTGGCTAATGTATACCTTTACTTTCAGGAAGTGCAAGCAAATATCCCCATTCCAAACCACATTGACCGCAGCAATGATAAACTTGAGCTATACTGTCTACTCTATTATACTGTCTGTACGCCCTCGAAAGTTTTTTTTTTTTTTGGAGTGCACATTGACAACATATATTTAAAGGGACTTGTTCAGAATGTATAGGTTGAGACTGTAGCTAGTTGTCATACAGGAAATTTGTCACAAGGGCTATATCTCAGTTCAGTTACACATACCTGTTTACTCTTACAGTGACTGTAATGATTTCAAACACCTAGTTAAAAATAAAATAATAAAAAAAAATACAATACTTTTCGTGAATTCTATCATCTACTAAAATGTACTACTAAAACTAATATTTCAGTATCATAAGTTTTTTTAAGCTGTTGGGTAAACAAGTTAATACATACAATAAAGCCACACTGTCATACATTAAGGGCAAAGGTCAACTATATAATAAAGTTAGATTTTAACCAAAAGTTTGAACTATGTTCTCAGGACATTTCTCATAAATATTAGGTTAGGCAAGTTGTAACATTGTTATTGAGGTAGGTTGTCAAATATATTGTCATATTAGGGATCATATAGGTGAGACTGGTGCTAGCTGTCACACGGGGAAAAGAGTGATAACTAGTTTTCAGCAAACATAGTTAGTTCAATACCCTCTTAAATTAAAATAATTTTTGTCAATTCTACCCTCCAAAGTACATTTTCACTATCATCATATTTTTCTTATAGCTCTTGTACAAGTGAACATAGTTAAACCACACTGGCAAACATTCAGGCAAGGGTCAACTACTGTATATTATGAAGGCATATTTTTTTACCAGAAGGCATGTTCAGGTATTTGTCAGCTCGGGGCATGTTTTAATATTTTTATTTGGGCAGGTTGTCACATTTATTTTAATATTCAATGTCATAAATATATACAATTTAGCAATAACAATATTTTTGGCCAAAACATTGGATGTTTTTGTATGTTACCCTTTCCATTTTTGTTGTTTTATGAATCATTATCATTTATTTTATTTTATTTTTTTGCTGAAAAGCCTATAATATAGCTGTTTAATGCAAAGGTAAAGAGAGGTGTAGATTTTGTTTTGGTGGTTGTGACATGGGTAGAACGGGTTTAATGGCAGGTTTCACTGTGACAAATTGCTTCATATAACTTGCCCAGCTATTGGGGAAATTTGTCACAAAATGTCAACATGTTCAATGATCTGTATCTTTTTTTCCTGGGCAATAAAGGTGAAAAGGTTTAAAGCTTTTTTAGTGGCCAAGAATTTAAAGTATGTGGCTATGCATACACCGACTTATAAACATACCTATAACCTAAAAAAAAAAAAACTACCCTGAGAAACATTCTGTAACAAAGGTTCATTTGTGGGGCAGATAAAGAGGAATGAGTCAGGTTTTATTTTAACAAAATAACAGAAATGGCTTTACAGCTCACACTCAAAACAAAAGTCTGCTTTGCAGCATAAAAGGAAAGACAGATCAGCTTTTCAGCACAACACTCTATAATAAAGAAACGCAGTCTCTGGTGTGCAACTCCCTCTGCACTCTCTGTGGACTGGGTCTCTCACTGTGAACATAGAAACAGTAATTAGCAGCAATTCATCTCAGGTGGATGTCCTTACTGCTTTCTCTCTCCCCAGACAGGCGCTCGACCACACCCTCACCTCCACATACCCCCACCACCCGAATCAGGCCGAGGGACCGTCCAGACTGCCTACCCAGACTGCCACTTCTTTGGGTTTTCCTTGAGTCCCGCTCATTGCAGCGACCTCAGAACGGCCCCCAGATGCTGCATGTGCTGCTGCCAATCATTACTTTAAATAATTATATCAACGAGGACTCGGTCCATAAGACACCGAAACATAGCTGGAGCCCCAAACAAACCGAATGAAAGGGTCACAAATTGATGTAATCCAAATGGTGTGGAGAAGGCCCTTTTCTCACAGGACATCGGCATTAAGGGGATCTGCCAATAACCCTTTGTTAAGTCCAGTGTTGAGTAAAAGCAAGCCGTGCCCAACCGATCGAGCAGTTTGTCAATACGAGGCATTGGATATGTGTCAAATTTTGACACCACGTTGACTTTTCTATAATCCACACAGAACCGAACCGAGCCATCGCTCTTAGGTACCAGAACCACCGGGCTGGCCCAATCACTGTGGGATTCTTCTATTACCCTCATATCGAGCATGGCCTTTCATTCTTCCCGTACTACCCATTTCTTGTGTTTGGGTAAGTGGTAGGGCCGGCTACATACCACTACCCCAGGGGTTGTCCCAGTGTGGTGTTCTATGAGGTTAGTGCAGCCGGGGAGAGGTGAGAACACGTCCGAGAAAATGTTTTGCAATCTGGAAAACTCCGTACATTGTGACAGTGAGAGGTGGTCTCCACACGGGACCGAAGTGAACAGATTGGCCTTTAGGCTCACCTCCGGACCGAGCTCCTCCCTCTCCGGAACTACCCTCGGCAAGGACATGGGGACTGCCTCTTTCCATGGTTTTAGGAGGTTGAGGTGGTAAATTTGTCAAGCCCCACCTCTATTCGCACACACTACCTCACAGTCAGCTTCCCCAACTCGCCGTGTGACCTCAAAAGGCCCTTGCCAATTCGTGAGTAATTTCGAGATTGATGTGGGCAGAAATACAAGTTCTTTATCTCCCTTTGCAAACTCTTGTAGCCGAGCTCCCCTGTTATACAGCCAGAACTGACGTTCTTGCACCTGTAGCAAATTCTCCTGTGATAGACGCCCCAATGTGTGGAGTTTTGCTCTCAGGTCAAGAACGTATTGAATTTCATTTTTGCTTTGTGAAGTTCCCTCCTCCCAATTTTCCTTCATGACGTCTAACATGCCATGGGGCTTACACCCATATAATAATTAAAATGGGGAAAACTCCGTGGTGGCTTGCGGGATCTCTCACACTGCAAATAACAGGGGTTCGAGCCACCTATCCCAATTCCAAGCATCTTCGTGCATGAACTTAAAAATCATATTTTTTAAGGTTTTATTAAATCATTCAAGCAAGCCATCCATTTGTGGATGGTACATGCTTGTTCAAATCGATTTAATACCTAATAATTCATACAGCTTGCGTAATGTATGTGACATGAAAGTAGTGCCCTGATCAGTGAGGATTTCTTTCGGAATCCCCACTTGGGAGATTATTCTGAAGAGCACCTCCGCAACGCTACGTGCTGAGATGTTGCGAAGACGTAGTCCACCAGAACCAACACAAAGCGATGCCCGCATTCTGACCATTCTAATGGCCCAACAAGATCCATACCAACTCTGTCAAAGGGAACCTCGATCAACGGAAGAGGGCGCAATGTCGCTTTTGGAGTGGTCGGTGGATTCACCAGCTGGCATTCGTGGCATATCGCACACCACTGGCTAACATCCCAGTGAATGCCCGGCCAATAGAAACAGGCCATGAGATGGCTTAGTGTTTTCTCCTGTCCAAGTGACCTGCCATCGGACTATGATGAGCCGCCTGGAACAACATTTTCGATGGCTCCTTGGTACTAACAACTGGGTTGTATCTTCTTTTGTCTGAGCATCCTGCGACACTCGATACAACCGATCGTTTATATTTGAGAAATACGGATATGTGAGTGCAATGTGTGGCTGAAGGGGTTGACCATCAATTACTTTCACTTGGTCAAACGCGTGCTTAAGAGTCTCGTCTCGCGTCTGCTCCAGATGAAAATCCCCAGCAGGAATTCCCCTAAACGCTGGGAAGTCGAGGCTTCCCCATTCCTTACGTCATCCTGATGTGGAGCTGACATAAATGGCCCCGGCTCCGCCTCCACCATTAGCACATTGTACACCCCACACCGTCCCACTGTATTACAGGACCCATCCACACACAACCCTTTTATCAATTCGGGAAAAGCCGGCCAATTAGTACCCAAAATTAGTGGATGGGAGAGGCGGGAACTAACCACAGCCTCATTGTTATGTATTTGACCCCGGAATAGAATAGTGATGGTCACTGCAGGATAATCGTAAATATCCCCATGCACACCCCTCACCTTCATCCGATTATATTCAATGCCCCATTTTGAACCAAGCATTGATGAATAGAGGTTTGGTTACAACCTGAATCCACCAAGGCTTGTTATGTACCCCCCCAATACTCACGAGTATTTGGTACATCCTAGCTCGATCAGGGGTGGCCTGTGGACTGTCAGGGACCCGGATCAACATCCCCACCTCCATCAATGGGCACTGTTCGCAGACGTGACCCAGCTCCCCGCAACTCCAACAGACCGGCTCGAACCTCACACCCACACTAGTGGTGGTAGCTTCCCTTACCTGAGAGGAAGAATGGGTAGAGCCAGAGGAGAGAGAAACAGGAGGATTAATACACCCCCGAGGCCAGGCCGGGTATTGTTCCACCGTTTCCAGGGGAACGGGATAGGTCGGAAGGAAGGAGGGGAAGGGAAGGGGGAGGGTGAGGGATCACAGAGAAAGAGAGCGGGGTGCACCGGCCCCCGGGTATGCCGCTAAATGGTCCTCCATCAACTGCACTGCCGGTCGGTGGCACTGGACTCACTCCGCAGTTCCTTTCAGTAGTTGGGAGACGAATTGTTCCAGTACCACGAGATTGATGACACCCCCGATGTCACTGGGCTCCTCAGCAAGCACCCACCACCGGCAGGCGTCACGGAGCTGTTGAGCGAAGGCAAACGGGTGGCCAACTCCACTCAGCATCAGGGATCGGAACCACTGGCGGTGCTTCTCTGGACTGCGGCCGACCCGCTGTAGGATGGCTTTCTTCAGCTTAGGGGACCTCAGGAGGTTGTTGACCGGGAGCTGTTGGGCCACGAGTTGGGCCTCTCCAGTCAGCAGCGGTAAGAGGTGGACCGCCCATTGCGCCCACAGCAATTCCAGGGCTTGGGTCATGCAGTCGAAGAGCTCCAGAACGGCCTCCAGATTGCCTTGCGCCCCCATCTTCGTGAGCAACACATGGGGATTCAATCCGCCCCCTCCTGAGGCACCAAGATCCGCAACGCTCGTCGGTCCTCCACTTGGCCTCGAAGGAGCGCTGTTGCTGCTCCACCTGCAGATCCATGAGGGTCTGGTGTTGGGCCTGGTGGATGCTGGCAAGGGATCGGAAGACATCCAGCGACAAAGATGACTCCATAGCAGTGTACCTTCCTCCTTTTTTTCCTGGGTTTCGGCACCAGTGTAACAAAGGTTTGTTTGTGGGGCAGATAAAGAGGAAGCGGGAACCAGTTTCCACTTTCCACGTGAGTCAGGTTTTATTAACAAAATAACAGAAATGGCTTTACAGCTCACACTCAAAACAAAAGTCTGCTTTACAGCATAAATGGCCATAGGGAGAACCGGGACTTTCCCCCGCTCAACAACTTTTGGCAACTCAAAAATTATGCAAAATACATAAAAAACTCCTTTTAGACCACGGCAACAATTGAAACTGGTTGGATTCAATGGACAGTGTAGATAATCTGCAGGGTTCCAGCAATGTCTCCAACTTCTGCATTGGCTAGTGCACTATCAAACAGAGACATTGTGACAGAACTTTGGAGGCTGCAGCAGGGTTTCTGTTAGCCGGTAATCAGAACCGCCACTCCCTATACGCATATTGTGCAGTCTGCGTAGGGCACCATCTCCCTAGGGGGGCACCAGAAACTCCTATTCAAGGACCCAGTAGCAGTCGCGGAACACAGACGATCGCCTTGCACTCACATTTTAATTTCATGCTCGCACCGTGCCACACAACTTTCGTACCGCGCCTCGCAGTGCAAGACAGATGTTCAAGTGACAGCTGTCTTGCCACTGCAATTATGTTACAATGTTAGGAGATTCTATCTGTGGTTCTCTGGCATGTTTTACTGCTGTGCTACATAGATCAAATGATTGGCGCAGGTATCAGCATAATGTCTCCCACCATCTGTTTTCCCGACGGTCAATGAATGTGACATTAGAGGCATTTGCACGAATTGACTCACTTCTCATGAACTACAGTTTATTCAAAGGGTCATTTACGCATTAACGGCATTAAAAAAATTGTGGTGTTAAACTAATTTTGCGTTAACGTGTTATTAATGCGTTAACTTCGACAGCACTAATATATACTCATTTGTTTGGTAGCAACAAGCTGCAAGGTTGAATATAGTTATTTGTACAGACCAAATTTAAATTGGGTTAACTCAATTCATTTAGGTTTCTCTACACAAAGAGATTTGGGTAGAGCCTACATTTTAATTTCATATCAAAGAAACTCATTTTCATTGTGTGGAACTAATGTCCACAATTGAATTAAGTTAAAACAACATTTTTTTTCAGTGTACAGCTAGGTTTGGAGATTAAGAAATCCGGTTATACAAATATATGTTTATTCTAGTAATGGTTTTATAGTTTCAAAAACATAGTTCAAACTAAATTCCCAAGATTTTAGCCAAAAGGAGGGACATTTTATTTTTTATAAAGGCGAGTTTTAATAGTTCCATTCGTGACAAACCCTATACAGTATGACATCATGCACTATGAGCCCATAAATTACTGCTGTGCAACAGCCTTGTTTTTGACAGTAATATTGACACTCAATTTTTGTATTAAACAACGATTGAAGCTATTGAACATATCCACCTTTATTGCTCTTTATTCTTTATTTGGATTCCCATTAGCTTCCACAAAGTGGTTGCTAGTCTTATACAGTTATACTCAAAAGTTTGCATACCCTGGCAGAAATTGTGAAATTTTGGCATTGATTTTGAAAATATGACTGATCATGCACAAAAAAACTGTCCTTTATTTAAGAATAGTGATCACATGAAGCCATTTATTATAACATAGTTGTCTGGCTCCTTTTTAAATCATAATGATAACAGAAATCACCCAAATGGCCCTGATCAAAAGTTTACATACCCTTGAATGTTTGGCCTTGTTACAGACACACAAGGTGACACACACAGGTTTAAATAGCAATTAAAGGTTAATTTCCCACACCTGTGGCTTTTAAAATTGCAATTAGTGTCTGTGTATAAATAGTCAGTGAGTTTGTTAGCTCTCACGTGGATGCACTTAGCAGGCTAGATACTGAGCCATGGGGAGCAGAAAAGAACTGTCAAAAGACCTGCGTAACAAGGTAATGGAGCTTTATAAAGTTGGAAAAGGATATATAAAAAAAAAGCTGCGCATGGGACGCTCTTGGACTTTCCAGCACGACAATGACCCTAAGCACAAGGCCAAGTTGACCCTCCAGTGGTTAAAGCAGAAAAAGGTGAAGGTTCTGGAGTGGCCATCACAGTCTCCTGACCTTAATATCATCGAGCCACCCTGGGGAGATCTCAAACGTGTGGTTCATGCAAGACGACCAAAGAATTTGCATGACCTGGAGGCATATTGCCAAGATGAATGGGCAGCTATACCACCTGCAAGAATTTGGGGCCTCATAGACAACTATAACAAATGACTGCATGCTGTCATTGATGCTAAAGGGGGCAATACACAGTTTTAAGAACTAAGGGTATGCAGACTTTTGAACAGGGGTCATTTAATATTTTTCTTTGTTGCCATGTTTGTTTTATGATTGTGCCATTCTATTATAACCTACAGTTGAATATGAATCCCATAAGAAATAAAAGAAATGTGTTTTGCCTGCTCACTCATGTTTTCTTTAAAAATGGTACATATATTACCAATTCTCCAAGGGTATGCAAACTTTTGAGCACAACTGTAGGGTCCACACAAAAATACACAACAAAAAATAACAATATACACTCACATAACACTTTATTAGGAACACCTGTACATCTACTTATTCATCTATTCAGCCAATCGTGTAGCAGCAGTGCAAATAAAATCATGCAGGTAGGGATCAGGAGCTTCAGTTAATGTTCACATTAACCATCAGAATGGGAAAAAAATGTGATCTCAGTGATTTTGACTGTGGTATGATTGTTGGTGCCAGACGGGCTGGTTTGGGTATTTCTGTAACTGCTGATCTCCTGGGATTTTCACGTACAACAGTCTCTAGCATTTACTCAGAATGGTGCCAAAAACAAAAAACATCTAGTGAGTGGCAATTTTGTGGACAGAAAAGCCTTGTTGATGAGAGAGGTCAATAGAGAATGGCCAGACTGATTCGAGCTGACAGAGAGGCTACTGTTGGGCCTCATGTATTCAGATAGAAGACAAAGGCAGGCCTAACACAGTTGTAAAACCTAACTCAGGCCCACATAAGTCATAAATCTTACTGATAAAAACCGCGCCAAAATCAAACAAAGGGAGTCCAAAACAGACTACAAATCCCATGAAGCCTTGCTCACTAAAGGATTGAACTCTCAACTCCTATTACATGAGGCACACGACATAACGCACCTCAACCATGACATCATCAGGAGTAGAAATACCTCTGAAATGCTTCCGGGATTTGCTTCCAGCAACTTTGCTCACCATGTGTAGACGCAGCTCATCACTGCTCTCAGGTGCAGCCTCGTGGCACAAGGAAGTAACGTCCGACTTGAAACTGTGGCCATACAATCTCCATCTCGCTGGATGAGTTGAGATTACTCTGTGATCCACCAAACACTCTAACGGATCCGAAGGAGACCGCCGAGCAATCCGCATCTTCATCCGTTTGCCTGCAGAAGTGAAGAGAAAAGATTTCTCTTCCCTCTTCAATCAGGTCAGCATCGCTGATTTCTCCGCCAGACCACCGAGAATCAGCAGCCTTACCGCCCGCTGACAGAGCGAGGAAACGGCCTCCCGTCATCACCCAAGCCTCGAGTCTGAGTTAAAGGACGGATGAACACACATTCTGCATCCTCATGCGAGGTTTACGTCTGGGCAGAGATAGAATATTATAGTGTGTTATTCTTGTGTATCAAGGTTATTGCTTGTACAGTTTATGGACCGCCATGTCCGCTCATTATTAATACTCAGGGTATTAATTATCACGAATTTGATTTGCTGTATTGTAGTCCAACCACATTGGGCTGTTGTGCATTTCCGCCATCGCAGGTGAGACCGGCAAACTGAGTTTATCCATTAAAGAAACAAAGAACGCGGGATGGTTTACGAGCCATTCACCACGTCTCTGAGTGATAAACTAACAGCTGCTTTCTCTCCCACGATCGTGAAATCGGCTTTGGGGCCGTCACTTAATTCTCTCTCTCTCTCTCTCTCTCATACTAACCACACACACACACACACACGCGCGCGCGTGCGACCCCTCACAAACATTCTGGCACACATTTTTGGCTAGTAGATAGCTTCGTGATAAAGCTCAGCTTTGTCCCTAAGCTACCATTGACTGGTTTCTCTCTGCCCACATTCGCAGCCATATTCCCTGGCTGGAAGTCTCGCGTGACATACTCTCCACGAGAGTCACGTCTGCCATTTTGTGCACGTCCCTCCTTACACACACACAATCTCACACACACACCTTATGTGTTATAGGATTATTTTAGTTTCCATATCTAATCATATCACTGTTTAGTTTGTAGTTGTAAGTCAGAAGTTTATTGACTGCATTGTATTAATTATTAATTTATATTACTGCCTAAACAAACTTTGTTATATTACAAAGAGAAGTGTTTTGGTTTGTTTTGCATACGCCTGTGTCATGCTGACGGGATGTCAGTGCTCGGATTCAAGCCTTCATTCATTGTTTTTTTCCCGAAAATCGATATTCTTCGGATGTCGATTTTCCTAAGAGAACAATCTAATATTGAGACTGTTATACTATCTGGTTATTAGTCCCTGATTCCAGGGTGGTGCCCCGTCAAAATTAATCCTTATTAATATTCTATTGATTTTTGATAATTGATAATTATCTTTGATGATTGCTGAATTTGAATGATCAATAAGCTAGTGTTAATTTTAAAAATGTTTCATCGATGTTAACAATTAACGATTATCTTTGATAATTGTTGATTTAAAGGATTACAAAAGCTAACATTGATTCTCATCAATGCTGTATTGATTTTAATAATTAATGATGATCTTTGATAATTATTAATTATTGCTAATAAACAAACCCGCTCCTAAACATAGCGCACTACATTTACTGGAGCCCCATATGAGGTTTTAATGAGTTAGATTCAATTAATTAATTTAAATATTAATTAATAACTAAAGAAATAATTAATTATTTCTGATAGTAACACTTATCTAAACAACCAGTAAAGCCCTACACTACGGTAACTCAGATAACCACTCTGTAGAATTGTAGTGAGCAGAATAGCATCTCAGAATGCACAACACGTTGCAACTTGGGCTACAACAGCAGAAGACCATGTCGGGAACTTTATTAGGACCAGAGTGTTCCTAATAAAGTGCTCAGTGAGTGTATAAAATACCAAAAATAAAAATAAAACTCCTGTAGTCAAATCACCAGAAATACTTTTTTCACATTACGGTCATATGGTGAACAGAATTGAAGAAAATGTTCAATTGTACATGTTGTCACACTATACAGAATAATTTGTCACAATGAGAAACTGCTGTTTATTGATGCTGTTTTAAAAGAATGCCTTTTTTTTAATTATTATTATTAAATAGGCTACTAACACATATCTGTGTTTAAAATGTATTAATGCCCAAAAGAAATTATAATTCACAAGTAGTATAAAATTACATTGGCATTTTACTGACATTTATGAAAAAAAAATACACTTAACTGTGACCACGGCTTAAAAACAAATAAATATAAATGGTCAGTTTATTTATTTATTTTTGTGTTTGTTTGTTATAATAGTGTACAAGGTATCTAAAATCTAGATCTAGACCCTTTATTTGTCTTTTGAAAGCAATGTAAGCGATTGATAATGTTTTTGTTTAACACTTTGTTTGATCCAAGACATATTTATTAATTTATTTATATTGTGTATGTGTGTGTGTGAGTGTGTGGGTTTGGGTGGTTTACAAGGATGATTTTTTATTACAAAGGTATTATGCTATAAATGTGGTTTATGAGGACATTTCTAGTGTCCCCACAATTCAAATCGCTTAAAAACATACTAAAATATGTTGTTGTTTTTTTGAAAATGTGAAAATGTAGAAAGTGGTTTTTTTTTTTTTTTTTTTTGAAGGTTAGGTTTAGGTTTAAGGTTAGGGGATAGAATCTATAGTTCGTACAGTATAAAAATCATTATGTCTATTGAGAGTCCTCATAAGGATAGCCGCACCAACATGAGTGTGTGTGTGTGTGTGTGTGTGTGTGTGTGTGTGTGTGTGTGTGTGTGTGTGTGTGTGTGTTTTTTTTTTTTTCATTCTTTTTTTTTCTTTGTGGAGAAATTTAGTCAATGTGTGTTCTGTCATTCTAAGCTTTCCAATTATCTGAATTGGAAGAATAATTTTTATGAATGTACATTGCCATCATTCACGCTTGTCTGAATGTGGATGGTCACCATGTGCTGCCAACTGACCCAAATAGTGCTTCTGCCACTGCCATGTCCAGCCAAGCATGTCCCTCCCGATCTCACCGCTACAGAGGTCAGACACCAAGGTCAAGCATCTGTCTGACTCTCACTACCCTTAGTCGGGTGACATCATCATTTAGAGACTCGCACAGAGCTGGTGGTGTATTTGGGAACAAATCATAACAATGGTATGGCATGCACACTAAGCCTTAGCAGTTTTACACAGAACCATTCTGTTATTGATTTTATGACAGCATTTTGCTGCATCTGTTTGGGAGAAACATTCAGATATAATATCATGTGACAGTAAACGGAAGAAGGAAGTAAATATATAAATATCAGTGAGAACTTATGAAACAAGGCTTAAAATAATCAATATTGTTTGGACATACATTGCTTAGTGTGAGCTATTTGATATTTGTTTGATTAGTTGATTAGCGCTATGCAATACTGACATCAAATTGTATAGCATGAAAACGGCTTACCCAGCACAGTTTATGTCTTTTTGAAGAGATAATTTATTAATAGGAGAAATGTTCCAACTTTAGCTACTTTATGTCTTTAACTACTATGTACTAACATTAAAATACATACAAACCAGTGTACTTATTGTGTAACTACATATTGTTCTGCAAAATTCTCACAAAATTCAAATTTGCTTCTACTGAGGTTTAGGTATGGGTAGGTTTAGGTGTAGCGTTAGGGTCAAGGTAAGTGTTGGGGTAGGGTTAGGGGTAAGGATAACAGTATAACTACAGATGTAATTAAATGTAGGTACTTTAAATGTAAGTACAATACAACAAAACGTATGTGCATAATAAGTACATTGTATCAAATAGTAATAAAAACTAATATAAAGTGATTCCCGGAAAATTACTGAATCACACAAAGGCACCAGTTTTTGCATTCCACTGCTGGTCAGCTGCCACTAGATGGTGGTACATGTACGATTAACACTACTGGTATCTCACATCATTAGAAGGCTCCAACCACAGCACACACACACACACACACACACACACACACACACACAAACTAACATGACAATCTCATCATGTGGTTATGCCCATGCACATGTCAGTGGATAAAATTAACTGTTGCCCAAAGGCGTAGTATTTAATGAGACAAAATATCCCAATTAACCTTTTTACGAGTGCCATTTTCAAGATATGATTGTTGCCTCGCTGTTTAAGACATTTATGGTCTGACCCATTGGGCCAAGAATTTTACTCCCTTTAGGCAAAAGATGTCATATTTTTTTAGTGTTGTGAATCTGTGCTTCCTCACAAGTGAAAGTTTACAAAGGACATATTGAAAGAACTTGACATTTTCATAAATGTGTGCCTTGTGTCTTTCCACAGCTCGTCCAATACCAATCTAACACACCCAATGAATTGAATACACTTGAAAAAAGAATATTTGACTGACCTACTTAGACTTTCTTTGAAAAGATTTGTTTAAGAACACTAGTTATTTAAAAATGTGTTTCCCTAGCAAGAAGCCACAAAAGCTGTTGAGGTTTAGCTTGTGACTGGCTTCAGTGAGCAAGTCTTATGTCATATTGATGATTAGCATGGTCCATAGAAGCCTCCATGACCCAGTCAGCCTCCTCATCATCATTATATATGACTGAGCAATGTTACCTTTGAATTGACAAATCAGGAGCTCATGAGATGTGACAGTACGTATATGCTACAGTCTGATAATGATAATAAATACTGTATATTAGCATCTTTATGCATTTAATGACTGTATAAGTTGAACACTCTGTAAGTGTTTCCATATTTGAAAATGTACTTTAAAAATATTTTGAGCAGTCCAAAATATGTTTGTTTTATCTGTGCTTTGTATTTTTCAGCATCCATCATGGTGCATTTCTCCCAGTACAGCACATTATTAAATTATTACTTCCAGGCTGATGTAATAATAATCACAGCCAGACATCTGTGCTGTACTTTTTATCATGCAAACTGAACTGACAATAATAATAATAAATAAATAAATAAATAAATAAATAAATAAAAAATGTTTTCAGAGGATGCTGTGAAACTGTGAGACTCAATAAAACAATGTTTCTCATATTATCTTGTAATCTGATCCCCTGGCAAGACAGGAGGAGGAGGAGGAGAAATATTCCAATTTAAAAGTATTTGTAGTACTTGTTGTTTTGTTAATAGACATATTGTTGTCACTGATATTGTTATTGTATCATTATTTCCCAATGTTATAACTGTCATCTCAAAAGTAAAGTTTAACTGCATCCAAACCAGGATTTTATTTTTGAGATCCGCATTACCTATTACAGAGTACCTATAGCCTCACTATCTGTTGAAGTAGTATAATGTGCACCCACTGCACTGATAATATAACAGAACAATTGTTTATCGACATATTCAGTGTACACTGGCGGCCAAAAGTTTGGAATAATGTACAGATTTTGCTGTTTCGGAAGGATATACAAAGGTGTACACTACAGTCTTAAAAGACAAAGGACAACTGGCTCTAACAAGGACAGAAAGTGATGCGGAAGGCCAGATGTACAACTAAACAAGAGGATAAGTACATCAGAGTCTCTAGTTTGAGAAATAGACACCTCACATGTCCTCAGCTGACAGCTTCATTGAATTCTACCTGCTCAACACCAGTTTCATGTACAACAGTAAAGAGAAGACTCAGGGGTGCAGGCCTTATGGGAAGAATTGCAAAGGAAAAGCCACTTTTGAAACAGGAAATCAAAAAGAAAATGTTACCGTGGGCAAAGAAACACAGACATTGGACAACAGATAATTGGAAAAGAGTGTTATGGATCTTAACCCCATTGAGCTTTTGTGGGATCAGCAAGACTGTAAGCTGTGTGAGAAGTGCCCGACAAGACAGCCACATGGCAAGTGCTACAGGAAGCGTGGGGTGAAATGTCACCTGAGTATCTGGACAAACTGACAGCTAGAATGCCAAGGATCTGCAAAGCTGTCATTGCTGCACGTGGAGGATTTTTTGATGAGAACTCTTTGAAGTAGTTTAAGAAGTTCTGAACATTTTATTCAAATTGTAATAGTAATTTTTCACATTATTAATGTCCTGACTGTATATTGTAATCAGTTGAATGCCACTTTGGTGAATAAAAGTACCAATTTCTTTCCATAAGAGCAAAATCTGTACATTATTCCAAACTTTTGGCCACCAGTGTATATACAGTATGTACTGTATATGCATTATCAGTTTATATATATATAAAGGTTTGGACTGACCAGGGCCTCGTTTCCCAATAATGATCGATCTTAGCGGGTAAGAGCATTTTCTATGAGCAATTTTACGAACGTTCATTATTTTTTACGTGCGTTTCCCAAAACTGCACTTAACATGAATGCGCAAGGACGTGCTTTAAGTGCTACTTAAGAGAGACACTGTCCATAAACGTGAAGTGCTGAAATGTGACCATATAGTGCTGCTTGTCATTGCAACTTCATTATATTTGTGCATAACTTTAAAAAAAATTGTAATTTAGCTCGCTGGAAATATTAAAACATATTTTCTAACTTAATTCACCACATAATTGCATTTTGTTTTGCAATCGTTTTGTGCAGAACGATACATTTCTTTTACACAATCACTGTTTCGTTCATCAGATGTGCATGTAATATTTCGTTTTCAAAATTTGCTCAGTGGGTCGAGACTAAAGCTTCCAGGATCAGCGAAGACAGCGGAGGTCCTGTGTATGGTCATGCTAATGACAAGCTTTAATTGAATATAACGAGGTTCATCGTGTTATTGCGGAGCGCAAAATAAGGAGATGCGTGGAAGCTGCGCTTTAGGGACATCAATCAAAGGGAGATATGCTCTTTACTCCCAAAAGTGATAATGGTAACAGCAGTGCTAGACAACATGTGCGGTACCACACAACGTGTGGTGCAGGCTAAAGCGCCCTTAGGTGTCATAGAGGGAGAGGAGATGAGGTATCTGCATAAGTCTGTGTTCTTACGATGTTCTTTGCGCTGCACGATTACTCCAGAGCACTCGTTAATCTACGTGCATTTTCAAGTACTACCTAAATTACGATGCTTTTGGGAAACAAGGCCCAGCTCATTCTTTACTTTAGGTTTTAAAGTTGTAAAGTCATCAAAACTATGTAACCAGTGTTAGGTAAATTACTCAAAAAGTAATCTGTAACAGATTACTAATTAATTCTCAGATTATTTTACTGATTATATCATCAAAAAGTAATCACATTAGTAATTAATTTACATTTAATTTACTTTCTAAAACACATTTCACAGAAAAGTTAGTTTTTCCACTCAGTGAATTCAAAATAATGTCTATATTATAATGTTTATACATGCCTTTCAGCTCTCACAGAAATGCAGACAGACATATTATGCATATGGAGGTTATGCATGTTTTAAATGTATTCGACATAAATAATATTATTTTGAAATATGTGTAACCCAAGAAATACACTTAAAGGTGATTAACTTCACTGAAAGTCAGTAAATGTAATCTGATTAGTTTTAATGATTAAAAAGTAATTAGTATATTGTAACTAACTAATTTGTTCATCAAATTACCAGTGTTGGATGTAATATAATTACAAAGTAATTAGTTACTGTAATCTAATTACATTTAGTATAAAAAGTAGTGTAATGCATTTTAAATTTTTGTAATGAGATTACAGTTACTGACTTTCAATTAATTTCTTTACTTTTAAGTACATTATAGGGTTATGCTTATTTGTAATATATATTATTTATGTAGAATACATGAATTATGGCCATGTAACAAGTTATTGCAAGGGACAAATGTGAGGTTCTGAGTGTATGACTTGTGTGTAACAATGAACAAGAAAGAAATATAGACATTATTTTGAATTTGTTGAGCGGAAAAATATTTTAGAAAGTAACTTAAAAGTAAAGTAATTTGTAATGTGATTACTTTCTCAATGAAGTAATTAGTAAAGTAATATGATTACAATTTTAGTGAAATAATAAGTATGTATTAACAGTAGTAACAGTATATAGTATTAGTAGTAGTAATTTGTAGTGGATTACTATTTTCAAGTAATTTACCCAAAACTGCAGATTATACTCAACACTGCAAATAAAACAAGTGTACAGTAAGTATAGGAAATATGTAGTAACCAAAAACATCTTGTAAGAATCAAAACAATTTTCTATTTTAGCTTCTTCTAAGTAACCACCCTTTGCTTAGATTACAATTCTGTAGACTCTTGGCATTCTCTCAGCCAACTTCATGAGATATCCACCTTCTTTTTTAATTAATACAGACATTAGTCAGGATGGACAACATTTTAAATTGTTCGTGATTGAAAATGAGGCTGTATGGGATAGAAGTACAGTCTGTTCAATGGGTTGTACGGTCTAATTGTTCTAGATCACATCTTAACATCACAACCCATTTAGCAGTTTTTGTCTTCTTGAATTTTTTAACATGATGTATTGATGTTTTGTCAGCTAATCGATCAACACCAAGATATTAAACAGTACAACCCATTCAACACCCTGTAGACATATCATTCACAGCCTCATTTTATTTTGTGAAAAATTCTATATGTAGTCTACCCTGTATATATATACTGTATATGTACACTGAAAAAATGCTTTGAATTTACATGATTTAATCATGTACATCAGTTCCACATGAATCAGGTTACATCAACATATTTTTTTCCTCTTGGTTTTGTTCACTAATTCTTTGCCAGAAAACATAATTTGTTCACGTAATTTCAACATAATGGAATATAGTTGTTTTCAAATGACCTCAGAGTGATTTTATATGTGTCCCTAACATGACTAATTTCTTCAGTTTTACGTCACATTGCAAATTTATGTTATAAGGTTATGCTAGTTAAATAAATGTTAGCTAGCAAAAGCATACAGTACATAGCATACTAAATGCTAAGTAGTAATTGCTCCTTGTGTAAAGCAACATACAGCATGTTCTTTGTTTACCCTTCCTCAACCTAAGCAAAAGCTCCACACTTCCTCAAAATGGTAACCCGTGCAACAGAATTGGTTCTAAATCCCAAAAACAGCTCAACATTAAACACTATCAAGTCTCCCCCTTTTCTCATGTTGCTCAAAAATTCATAAAATAACACTTAATTTCAACATGTTTACTCTTTACATCAAGTCCCATGCAAAGCATGATGGAAACTACAAATCCCCAGTTCTGTCACCAAAGAGTATTCATGTAGACCCAACACAAATGGATTAAGTAAACTTCTACTTTTAAAAAAATTAAGTAGATTGAATGCAATGAAATTAAGTTTTGACAAAATGTTTGAGAATTGTGTTTTATTGGCTAATTTTAACTAAGTAAATTTAACAAGTGGCAAAAACTAAGTTTTGCGCTTTTGTTGAACATACTTGATTGGTTCACATTCACTCTGCATAAATTTAATCTAGTAGATTGCACATTATAGATAATTACATTAATCCAAAGCAGAGAAAATAAGTTTGTAGAGAAACACAATTTTGTTGTGTAGACCACAAATAATATGATTTAGTAAATTGGACAACCTGTGTTTTCCTGATTTTTTTCAGTGTATATATCCGATGGGCTCACAGTAATTGCAATTGTGCTTGTTTGGGTTGGTTGTGTCTTGATACAGCGCAGTTTAATGTCCTCTAGTGGATGAGAACTGAGGGGTGATTAATGTCTTCATTTCCTATTATTAAAGACCAGAGAGGGGATGCAGCCTGCAGATAGTCAACACACTATAAATCTCAGCAAAATGAGCAATCAAATAATCGCTCATCAGAAATGAAATCTCCACACAAACACACACACACACACACATTTTGTCTTGCATTCCTGGTCTCACTCAATGACAGGGTAATTACCACAGAAAATTATAGTCTGTTTTATTGCATTTCACCTCCTTGTGTGATCCATTTTCCTAAACAAAACACAGAATAGCTTCACAATGGCCCTGAGACGGTTCTAACTTAAAATATACAGCATGATCTACATGGGTCTACTATCCTTTTATCTTTTTACTGTCTCTCTCTCTCTCATTCACACACATACATTCAGCATATAAGTTTACAATCCCAAGAATGAGAAAGGGAGAAAGAAAGAGAAAAAGGGAGAGAGCAAGAGAGTTGAACTCTGCTCCTTTGTGCAGGGCCGACGGAGGGAAAGGACTAATCACACACACACTAGATTGATTACAGTGATGATTAATAGGGTATATGGTTTTCATTAACAATTCGATTTATCACAGATCATGAGGCTGAATAATGGTAATGGTCTCCACTCCCTCATATCTCTCTGAGCAGATGAAAATCCGGCACTTTCTCACTACTTTGTTCTGCCCCCTTTTTTACACGTGGAAGGATTAAATAAAACATCCCTTGTTCATTTTTCCCTGAAATTTCAGCATCAACCCAGATTTTGGTTTCTTTTTTTCCTCCTTCCTAAATTTTGTGGTGTTCTTTACAGTGATTTAATAAACATATTTGTGGAGCGTGAGAAAGCATTCTGTTAATCGCAGATGTTCTTTTTTCTGTTCACTCTTCCAGGTTGTTCTGGATACTTTATTACAGTGGTTCTCCATTGATGCGTTGTGACCCAATAATTGTATGTTTTAATCGGGCCATGGACAACAGCGAAAATACAATGCTTGATATGGTTTCCATATTTTTTGTTGTTTAAATCGAAAACTGTGCGTCCAATCAAACTTTATGGTAATTTGGTGTAAATTAATCTGTTACTTGGAAATATGGCTTATACTAAAGATGCACTGATGTATCGGCTGATAAAAGCAATTAGCTGCACTATCGGACATCAGCTGATTGTTTAAAAACAGGCAGATTATTTCCTGTCAAAAGGGGGTGGAAAATTGAGACAATTAGCCTAAAACTCATGCTGTGTGTGAACAACCCAATCTAATGAGGAGTCGTACAAATTTGTACTAATTGGATAAATCGTATGAAATCGAACAAGTTTGTTCGTATGAATTCGTACGAATTCTAGACGTGCAAATACCTGGATGTTTACTGAAAAGTTCTGCATGTCAGATGAAAATGCTTCTTAATTTTATGCCCTAACCCAAACCCCATATCGAAACCTAACCATAGAGTCTGTAAGGATGATTTGAAGAGTAAAGAGTATGTTTTGTATGACAGAAGAAAGTAATTGTCGAATTTTAGAAGGAGACTAGGGAGAGTCACCTGAATGGCTGTAACAAAAGTCATACAAATTCATATGACCCAACTCGTACAGTTTCATATGATTAAGCCAACCCATAGCCAACTCGTACAAATCAGTGGTGCGTTTCCCAAAAGCATAATTTGCCAACTATGGTCGCAAGTTTCATCGTTACCAACATACAGTAGTTCAACGATTTGGTGTTTCCTGAAACCATAGAGCTCTTTATGTGTTTATGTAAATGCATAAGTGGCCATAATACTGTATTTTTTTTGAAGAGCGCGCATGTGCATATGCTCAAGTGCATCAGGGGAACAACAAAGTCTAATGTAGAGGGAAGCCCTACTATTGCAACGCAATGCATCTGTCACATTACAAAGTGCATGCCTCTTTCGTGTCTTAAGCATCTATCTCACATTATACGGCTTTCTGGTGTACGTATAAATGGGCTATTAGCCTAAAATTGTATTTTTTGCAGATGTTATTACTCCACCCCCTGAGTAACGTCATTAACGAGAGCTCAACCAATGTGGTTTGAATGGTGGATGTGCGACAAAGTTACTACGGTTTCGGGAAACAGTAGTGACTAGATAGTTAATGTCTAAAATTATGCATCGTACCTTGGTGGTTATGCAGTGAGTTATATCATAGTACGGGAAATGCACCCCTGTACGTTTTCTCCATAATAGTGTGTTGGTGTGAAAGAAAATGTCTTCTCAGTGGCATTACAGGGCTTCATCATTCAGAATTCAATTCAGTTAATGAGAGTTAAGAACATTCGAAAAATTACGAAATCTTATCGATTTAATATGAGCCGAATAAAAGGCTTTTCATAATTCAGTTACTGTAAGTTAATAATGTGCTTTTTGTTTCAATGATCTGTTTATAACTAATGTCCAATGGATGTTCAATACAAATATGTGTCCCGCAGCAAAACAAGTTGAGAAGCTTTATTGTACATGCCTGTGACTCGTGCTGCTTTAAAGTTCTGCAGTCTTGGTGAAGAGATTTCCTTACAAGATTACTTGTGTGTTCTGGGTCACCTGCAGATGAAAACAAAATGAAAACAATGGAGGCCAAATCTGCAGCAATGTCATGAAAAAATAATAATAAATAAATGTATATATTAAAGCATTATGGAACAAGCATAAAACGCTGGTGGATAAAGCCATCTAGGCTTTAATTTTCCTGGCACACTGTTTTTGTTTTTTTGGGTCTGGGTTAAGGCTTCTTTATGAGAGACTGGAGAGGATCTCTGTCTTGTGAGGTCAGGCTGTCAGCACATGCGCTGTAAGTCATTCAGCTGGAATGCACTCCCTATACTCCCCCAGTACTCTCCACATTGTGATGTTTGTACAGGGCTGCTCCTGTACTCTTCTTTAAGAAGACACACTGGATGTACACACAACAATACATCACACACACACACACACACACACACACATTGTGGCCTGTCAGCAAGACAAATGTGTTTAGAAATATTGTGCGGCATGCTGTGTGTAAGATACAGGTCACTATACTGTCACACCTTTTGGATACCAATGCGGATTTGACATGCACATGCCATTAATGCATGCATATATGTGTACATGCTCGAATATGTACATATTTATCAGCAGCCACAAAGGAGAGAGGGAGTTTGCCATCCTCTTCTGCCTGTCCTGACAACGCTAATGATTTTTAGGACAGCAGAGGATGAGGTTTGACTCTTCTCCAGGCCAGACAAGTGTGTGCCTGTGTTTGGGGGGGGGGGGGGGGCTTGGCAGGAGAATCATGAAACCTGGTTTTTGAGGATGCACACAGCCAAAGGCCCAGAATATGGTAACTCATTACAGTTTAAAACAGCCTGGGTGACAGTATGAATCAGTAAGCATGCAGATCACTAGCTTACAGAGGATGGGGAGGGGGGGGGGGCCTCTTCAGGCATACTGTAACCGAGGAGCAAAATACAAAGGAGGGGAGGAATTTAAAAAGAAAGGAGAGTGGAAATGAAGTCAGAGTACCACGAAATAATGCGCATCGGAAGAATTTTGCCTCGGGCATGGCGCGCTCAGCCCGTGTCGGTATCATTAGCGTATTTATAATTCAAATGTATGCCTTTAATAATTCACGCGCGCTGCTTTTCAAACAGGGGCGCGCGAGATTATGTACAGACTGATGAAAAGAAAGGAACTTTCCCATCTCTCCTGAAAAGTAAATAAACGACACCATCATTCCATATGCTCCCTCATCCCTCGCATTGAAACATTTAAGTGCACATTTACAATTATTCCAAAGTCTTTTTCAAGTCTTTTTAAGCGTTCTCCAACATGTTTGTTTTTCTTTTTACGTATTTTCTATTCATTTATTATTTTGTGGTCGTATTTTATGTTTTTTTTCTTGTAAACGAATCACGTATTTGAGTGTATCTATGTTTGTGAACTTCAGCATTAATATAGCCTACTCTTTTACACTTTTTGCTTAAATCTTTTTGATTTAGCTACCTTGAAGCTCTTGTGAGAGAATAAAATAGCCTATTTTCATTCGTCGCATGCAGTTTTTGCATGGTTGTCTTAAAGACACATGCACCACTAGGTGGTGATAGAAGGTAAACAGACTTTGAAATTGATCGTTTGCACTGGAAAGCACAGCACACGTGAAACTGGAGCACAGTGGCAGGTTTGCAGGAGTCTCGCTGGATCTGAAGGACTGGGAGAGAAGTATCGCGGGGGTCAACCAAAGGTCAATACTTTTGAAATTAAAAGGTATTATCATCATTATCAACATGGGTGAAGAACAATGACATTTCAAGGTAGTTAAGTAAGCATGATGTTTAAAAATGTAATAAAAAATTAAAGAATAAGAAAATAGTTTCTTTAATAGCCTATATTATTATTATTATTATTATTATTATAGCTTGTTAATAACCTATTTCTCTTTTTACTTAACTTGATTTGAAAGGTGACGCTAAGTTTAAGGCCAGCTGTATTAGGTGACCAGCTAAATAATGTAGCTATTGCTGTGAAGCTGCACTGCATTTGTTCATAAGGCAATTTAATTGTAATTTATTTGAATGATTTTTATTATATATATATATATATATATATATATATATATATATATATATATATATATATATATATATATATATATAATTATTTTATTTTATTTTATTTTATTTGGTTGTATGAATGCCACGGCTATATAAATGACCCCCGGACCCACTGAACCTTATTTTAAATATAAGATTTTATGCCTCATGAGCGTCCAGGTGTTTTTAGAAATAAATACCTCGCTTGAATTCATCTTGTAAATACTGAATAAAACGTGGACAAATAACATTTACCTTTGATGCACAGCAATCTAACAAATAAAATAAAATATTGGGTTATATTTAAAGGTTAAAAAAAAAAAAAAAAAGCGAAGGCTGTAAACTGGAAGAGAGAGCTGTTTTAAAATTCGGCACGAAGTCAAATGTATTTTTCCTTTAACCGTCTTACTCGGCTGAAGTCTATAGTTTAATCAAATAAATACAAATTGTTTGTAATATATATATATATATATATATATATATATATATATATATATATATATATATATATATATTATATCCCTATAGCGATTTTCTTTTTGTAAAAAAAAAAAAAAAATATATATATATATATATATATATATATATATATATATATATATATATATATATATATGGTTACTTTACACAACAGGATATATGGCCAATCTATAATTGTAAGTAAATTAAATCCATTAAAAATGAGTAAGATACATTATTCTTTTCACATTCAACTGATCAATTATTTTCTTCCCAGTCGATCTTGTTTCCTTTTTAAGGGTTTAGCTCTGAATATGAAGAATGGTTTGCAGAGATGACAGTCACGAAGAAGCATTTGTCATTTCTACACAAAAGCGCGTTGAAAGATGAAGAGGTAACACTGCGAGCTGAACGCGGTCTACTGTTTTTGATGTCCCACATATATGTAAAAATGTATTACTTATGTTGCTAAACACATAAAAAAAAAAATGTATACTAACAAAAATATAAAGAAAACCGCGTGAAACTATAGGCTATCATTAAAGACTGAACGCAGAGGACAAGTTCAAAACTGAGACAAGTTCTTTGGTTACTCCATTAGTGAACAAGTCGCTTGATTTGTGTCTATTGTCTGTCTATGTGAGTGCGTGTGTGTGTGGGGGGTCATATTTACAAATGCAATTAAATTATTCTCAATGAAATTATGAGAAAACAAATACTATTTATTTTTTAAACTTAATTTTATAACTTATGAAGCTCAAGTTGCTATACGACAAACTACTCCAATTTTAGAGTCTGTCGTGCAAATACATTTTCAAAGGCTCAAATGTTGTGATGCTCAGCAATTTGGTGAAATAAGGTCCATTCCCAGTGCGACTCAGTGCACTGATCTGATTTCAGCACTTTTAAAAATAAAGACACTCCACCCCTAGTAACAAAACGCAGAGGTTGATAGTGCGTCATCCCAGCACGTATCCAATGTGAACACTCGTTGGCTGCTCGTGGTCATTGCGCTCTGCTTTCTCTTGCTTTATGTAGGGGTGTCGGGCTGGTAACACCCACCACGCTTCCCAGGCTCAGTTATCATCAGGGGTTCAGTCTCTACAAGAACAACCTGCTCCGATCCCCAACAAAATTCCAGTTCAACGCGTGGGTCGCAAAGAGGAACCATGAGATCCGGATAGTTTTTTTCCATTCAGTTGACACACAGCACCGCGCCGATGCCATGCCATTCACGAACATCCCAGAATTTGGAAAGATTTTTCTGATTTGAGGAGGACTGTGAAGGGTAAACTGCATGAGACGACCCGAAAAAAGATTGGATGCAAATATGTATATTTAAGGTAACCGTGTCGTCCTGTATTTGTTGAGTATTTTTGTCAAAGCGTATTCGGCAAACCGTCTTCAAAGTTTAAGCTGAAGAGGAAGCAATTAGAAAATCTCCTCAGGACCTGCTATATCATCTCAACGGATTACCGACAGCACAGTCCTCTTAAACTGAATGCACAAAAGGAATTAAATCATTGAAATTGCTCCCTCGTTGGATAAGAACAGTTTGCACTTCAAATCAATAGAAGCTTCATATGCTGATGGCTCAAAGGGTACGTCCTCTTATTAAAACCACCGCGTAAACACTTTAACTTTACTCATAAAGTTTGCTTAGATTTTTTTTTTTTTTTTTTTTTTTTTCTCCCAGATATTTACTTTAAGTGTCCAGTAGGCTATTGGGCAAATGTATATGTTTTTGAGTTGTGCCATGTCTGTGTATGATGTAGTACGAAGACCTTGCCCACTATGGTGGCGGTATGGACGGAGTTGGGGTTCCGACGTCGATGTACGGGGACCCACACGCGCCTCGGCCCCTGCCGCAGGTTCACCACTTAAACCACGGGCCGCCGCCACATGCCAACCAACACTACGGGGCTCATGTACCACACAGCATCATGCCCAGCAGCATGGGCTCAGCTGGCAACGATGCACTTAAAAGAGACAAGGACCAAATTTATGGGTACTTCACTGATTTAGAGTGCACTTCACATCGTCTACAAACATAGGCTATATAGCCTACTCTTATTCACCGATATCTTTAAACATTCAACTTCTATATTAATAATCATTGTTTAGAGGCTACATAAAAGGGCCAAATATATTTGTACTTTCTTGTAATCAGGAACTAGCTAAACATAGGTTATACACCTGTTTAGGCAAACATACTGAATTCACCTGTATTTAGAGTGGTGTGCAGTATTATTAATCCTTCGATTAAAAAGTATAGCCTATTACCAAACGCTTATTCGCTTTCAGTCACAGTTCTGCACTTGCACAGTTGCAACAGTTATGTGGGCGACAGGGCTATGAAAGTAAAACTCCATACCATTACTGTCATCAACGTTAATGGCCACTCAATAATACGGTGTTTTGATCTTTTTACGATTTTTTCTTTTCTTGAAGGCACCCGTTATTTCCCCTGCTGGCGCTGGTGTTTGAGAAGTGTGAGCTGGCCACATGCACGCCGAGAGAACCCGGTGTCGCTGGAGGAGATGTGTGCTCATCTGATTCCTTCAACGAGGACATCGCTGTGTTTGCCAAACAGGTAGCCAACTGACCGACACAATCATGTGCAATTTTTGTTACATTTTGTAACAAAACGTGTTGTGCTTTACGGTTTCATTGCGAAAAACTCATTTATCTTAAGTCATTTCTTTTTATGTAGCCTATAAAATAATCGTGAATAGTAAAGTAGCTGATCGTTTTTTTTTTTTATTTTTTTATTTTTTTTTTTTATGTATATGTTTTATTTTATTTAATGTTTAATATAGATGTGATAAACTAATGCAACATTTTCTCCTGTACAGATACGGGCGGAGAAGCCGTTATTTTCTTCTAATCCAGAGTTGGACAATTTGGTAAGTGTGTTAGTGTAAGATTCTGTCTGATAAATCTCTCAGAGAGTTTGTTCTAATGTGAATCGTGTGTGTGTGTGTGTTTGTGTGTGTGTGTGTGTGTGTGTGTGTCCGCCTCAAAGCTTAATTGGAGGATTCTTTGAGGGAAATAAAGGAAGCTTTAGCGTGTTATCAGAGGTCTTTGGGGTCTTTGCCTATAGGGCACCCTCAAAGCATCGACTCTGGGAGGAACCTATTTAGACTACGGCTATTGAAATAACAGGAAAAAGCGAACAGAAAATACAACTTGTAAACGTGTTGATTTAACCCGCGATTAGAATAGCCTACGTTGTGCACCAACATGCTAAATACATTTATTATTATTATTATTATTATTATTATTATTATTATTATTTGCTGTTTAATTATTGCGAACATTTTCTTTTCGTTTTTATTTCCCTAGATGATTCAGTCAATACAAGTATTACGGTTCCATCTTTTAGAACTTGAAAAGGTATGTTATCTATTCTTTGTTTATTATTATTATTATTATTGTTGTTGTTGTTGTTGTTGTTGTTGTTGTTGTTGTTGTTGTTTAAAAACAAATGTAGTCCCAAGATTATATCAATAATGATTTATTAATTTATATTTATACTATCATTTATTTTTCACTCATCAGGTGCACGAGCTTTGCGACAACTTTTGTCATCGGTATATAAGCTGTTTGAAGGGTAAAATGCCCATTGACCTGGTAATTGATGAACGGGATGGATGCAAGTCCGACTTCGACGACCTCTCTGGATCCTCGACAAATCTCGCAGATCACGTGAGTTTTAATTGGCTTTTAACAGGCCACTTAGATTGGCACTTAAGGGAAGCTGTTTATTCTAGCAGTACAGGCCAGTGTTTGTGCATGTACCATTATCAGAGACAGTTTGTGTTCAAAATTTGGCTTGATCCTCATTTTATAGCATAGATAATATGAACTTGTAACAGTCAGCTTGGTCCCTTAAAAAAGGAACATTTAAGAAACAAACTCAAACAACAAAGAAAATGCCAAATGACGTTTACTTTGTACTGTGGAAAATTCAAGTCAACTTGGTGAATTTTTCCAATGGTGTTGCCTAATATTCAGTGCCTCAGCCCTGCATTTCCCCAAACCTTTTTCTCGCTCTCTCCATAATTCATCCCGCAATATATTTTTGTCATATGATGAAGCAGGGAGAGAAAGAAAGGCTGTAATTACTTAGTTACATATGCTAATTTATTTAAACAACATTATCTAAATCCATTTTTCTTTGCTTTCACATCAATCACTAAGGCATTGCCCGAGGACATATCTTATTTTAGAAGAGGTGTGATGATGATGATGGTTTTGATGATAATGATGAAGCCCGTCATGTTGGGTGCAGGTGTTGCGAAGGGTCAGGCTTTTCCCCCCACTGTCCAACCCTCTGTTAGCCCTAATGATCAACGTTACATTTGCAAGTGAATGCGCCATTGTCTTTGAACTGATTGGATTGTTATTGTCAAGCAGGAGGGGAGTCTTTTTTCACTCAGAGACCAACAGTGTGTTCTTTACAGTCATGCTTCCTATTATCAATGCACCACCCCCTGTCACTGGAACAAAACCTCAGAATTAAAAAGAACAGAACTTTACATTCTGCTTAGTTCTGTTACAGGTCAAATTGTTTTAAGGAAAGGAGTGAAAGATGTTATATTCTTAACAATGCTCTGTTTTGTAATTTAAACCAATGTGAAAGCAAATTTCCATCACATAAAACAGTAGATAACTTTCCCATTGCTCACAATTTCTGTAAATAGATCTGAAAAGCAAAGGGTCATACTTTCACTTGATCAGCTGAAAAGTACCGTATGAATATGTATATTTGTACACTTGACGATAACTGTAATCCTTTACTGATGTTCCTGTAATGTCTTATCAATTCGCAAGTGTGCAGTGTGACACAAAACAATTTGAACTAGGTGATGCAAGGAGACAGTGTTCGTCTGAAACGTTACTAGCAACACACACACACAAACACATACTCTCATAAACACACAAACCCACAGACTGCTTTTGTGTGTCCTAATGAGAAAACAGTGAAGGGTCTTATTCACACAGCTTTATTGTTGTAGCTTATCCTGGGCTGTCTTAGAGCTCTTTAGCTGATCACCATCAGGCAAACAGCTGACGCTAAGGGCCTGAAGAGGAACGGCTGCTGTTTGCCTTCATGTTGAGCCCATCTAAATGCTTTATACTCAGTTCTGGATAAAAAGGGAAACTGCTGGTTTCTTGTGTGCATTGACTGTCAGACATCAGGAGAAGCAGTTACCCTGGTCGTGGCAGGATATACCTTTAATGCTGCTTTGAGAATCATCACATAGTTTGTGTGGATCTCAAGCCACGTCCGTTTCAGTTGTGCTTAATTTGGCAGAGGAAAATTTGAGCACAGACATAATGGTATCCTGGCTTTTTCTTTAAAAAAGGTCTTGTAAAAAGATGCTGTTGAAAAACTTAATGATTTCACTATCAGTAGTGTGTTAATCTTTTGACCAAAAAGGACAGCTCTGCTAGTGTTATTAATCAAAGCTGTATCTTTTTTGACCCTTTGATACCTCTACTTGTGATGGGGACACATGGATTTGCATGTTCCTGAAACTCAGAATCCAGTATCCTGGAGAGACATGGATGACGCTCACTCTACTCCCTCGGTCGGTACCCCAGGACCCTCCAGTGGGGGACATGCCTCTCAGAGTGGAGATAACTGCAGTGAACTAGGTAGGAAAACAATTGTAATATTCGTTTTTATGTCAAGCCAGCATCTTCAAGCAGTATTTTCAATGATGTTAATGATATTCAGTGATATTTATAGACATTATTAATGGTACTCCTGTTATGATATACCATATACCATTCTATGGTTTTATAAAGAATTTAGAATGTTTGTGGGTGTAAACAATGTTTACAAATTGTAGTTACATTTCATTGTACATGCCATCATTTTGATGTCATTCATCTGGTTCACTGAGCTGGCTTTACAATTTAATTGTGGACACAATTGGAGTTTAATGTTCTGAAAAGTTTAAGGGTCCAATTTAATTTACCACAGTTTCCATTTATATGTCACAGGTTTTTTTTTCTCTCTCTCTCTTTAATTTATATAGCAATCTGCAACTTCAAATTTGTAGAACCTCAATGCTGTTTACATATTGGGGGAAATTTGTATTTTTATGACCTATTTTTGCTTTTTGTGTTTGTGTATGTAATTGCGGTAGTAAAAATATCCCTCAGGGCTTCTCGCCTCCTTTTGACCATTAGACATCAATGGCTTGACCATTATGTAGCACAATAGAAGGATGTTCCGCAAGACAAAAATCAGTGGCCAGATTCTTATTCTTTTAACTCACAATTCCAGTAGTTTGCCACATAGCTTCATTGTGACAGTATTAAAGCACAAAAGAGCATCTTTAAACTCCCCCTGAAATGTTTGGCATAACAGCAATGCCAACACTGTTTCTGCAATGCTATCTATTTAAAAGGGAGAAAGGCATTGGGGTGGCAGCATTCTCCCCACACCAAGCTTTTTTTAAACAACAGTGGGGGATATCCAAGGACCACGGCCTTTTGACCCCAAAGAGCATGAATTGAAGAAGGGGAAGAGGAATGACCCCTGCCGGCTCGAAGGACAGAACACTTCAAATACTGGTCACAATAGAGGGGTGATATCTGGGGTAATCAGAGGCAGAAGTTGGGTTGGGATCAGGGACATATACCTGCTGCTCCTCCAGGAGCCAGTTTGGATCTGTGTTCCTCCCTTTATCATTCAAGAGATGGCTAAACAAACACCTTTTCCATTACAAGTGAATGGGGGGTCTTACGTCATTCACCCAGCTCGAGTCCAGGGATTACTGGAGTTCTTCAAAGCACCTGTCTCTTGTCAGGGGGTCCCTTTTTTGCTGGAACATCAGTCAAAGTTCCTACTGTTGAGAAACCTTCAGTCTTGTCCATGATAGGTTACGCTATGGGATCAGGAGATGGAAAGAGAGGAAGTGAAACCCTCAAGGGCCCGAGTGAAGGTGCTTCTCCATGGCTATGGTTGCAGTCTGAACCGTTTTAGTTTAACCAGTGGTTTCTCCTTCATATCATAACAGCTGATTCATTTCTATGTGGTGAAAATGTGTGTTTTTGTGTGATGGTGATAGTGGGTTTTACACAGCTATCCTAAATGTGTGTGTTGGTGGGAATGCATAGCCTAAGAATGTCCATCACAAAGGCCAAAAGGAACAAAGGGAAGCTGCAGGACATTCCAGGCCAATGTTCACCTCTATGGCCACCGAAAGACACAGGCTGAGACAGGATGTTTACATCTATATCTGAACCTTCAATAAAGGGTAAATCCCAGCATGATATTTTACACAAGTCAAAAAGCCAAAAACATTACTACTTCAACACTGAAATGTAGAAAAATGGTTTCAAAGTTGTCAAGTCAAATATGGATTGTCAAATTTTCTTACTCTGCTTTCTCAGAATCTGAGCATAGTTGAGCCAAATCCATCTGTCACAGGAGAGATCATGTTCTAAGAGTCCTCAATGTTCATAAAAAAGCCAGTAGTTACTGCGTTTCACCCATACAGGGCAGTATAGTGGACCAACAACAAGTGTGAAAAGTTGATGCCTCTGTGTTACACCAGATAACCAATACCAGGAATTTTTGTAGTGTTTTATTGTCAATACCACCCAACTGTGTACCAATCCCATGGTTCTCCAGATCATGCAATGGCCACGGGGGACAAGGGGATAAGAGCATCTAATCAATACGCTTTAAGCGAAACGATTAGCGAGAAAAAAATCATCTGCGTTCATCAGAACCATCCAGTAATTATCCAGTCTGTTGCGTCCAGTAGTCAGAATTATGGCCCCCTTGGAGAAGTATAGTTAGTGATAGATTGAGGTCATGGTGAGCTCATTAAGCAGGCAAACAGGATTTATTCTGTGATGCATGCGGGGTGGCAGTCATCAGAGCTGGCTAGTTTGCGCTGGGCCCCTTTGTCTTCGGGACATTCATCTATCTCCAGTTCATCTAATTATCAGCATCAGAAGAACACTGAGAGGTTTAGTTTTGGACCTTGTCATATCTCAGATGATGAAGGTACTCTGATCTGACATGGTAGCCATCAGGGTTGGATTGTAGGATGTGGAAAACTGGTCGGAAAATTAACAGACTTTCTTAACTGTTGTCGGTCTGTATTTTTTGCATATATGCTGATTATCTTCCATTTATCAGTTTCTTCTGAAGGTTTTGTGTGTGTGTGTGTGTGTGTGTGTGCAAAGGGAAAGTGAAAAAAATAGAGCTAGGTAGAAACTAGAAGCCTCTTTTCCATGTCTTAGGGTGCTGATTTTCCCTAAACAGCCCGAGGGCTTACTCCAGCCTTCCTCCAGGCTGCTGTGGCCCCCCTCTGTGCTGCGCGTGCAGACTTTGGGGCCGTGGAGTGAGGTAGGGCTCAGGGAGCTGCAGAAAGCAGCAGCCTTTAAAGAGAGTGCAGTCACACAGGCTGCATGGGCCAAGTTGCCAGGGAACAGTCAGAAGCGATTAGCGTTGGGTTGGATCAGCCCTGCGGCCTTCGTTTTCTGGAACAGGAGGAGAGAGGAGGGGGAAGAGGGTGTTTGAGTCTTCCTTAGATGTAAGAGTCTTTGGCTCACTCTCTTTATCTAGCATTTTCCCTTTTCTTTTCTTTTCTTTATTATTCAATTCCATACTTTTTCCCTTTTTTAAACTTTTCACTTTAGTGTCATTCTAGAACATTTCTTGCTAATTTTATTTTCATACTTTTCAACACCTTTTTGATATTGAATTTAATAAACACACACCTTTACCTATTTCTGCCTTTTTTTCTTATTATTCCAGTTTACATTGCCTCCTTTTTTCTATAAAAATCTTCTCTTTCATACCCTTTCAGAAAATTTTTCTTTATTTCTATATTTCTTCTTTCTTGTATATATATAATTTTATCCTCACCAACACCTTTTTGATATTTGATTTACTTAAACGCATAGTAAAACCCTCATTATATGTAAGTATTTGGCTCACAGTCTTATTCTATATTTTTCCAGTTTATTTTATTTTCTATTTGACACTTTTTCTCTTTTTAAAATCTTTACTTTTTTACCTTTATAGAACCTTTCTTGCTATTATTTCATCTTTAAATTCATCATTTCCAACACATGTAACACAATAAACACACACTAAATCTATCATTAGGTGTAAGAATCTTTGGCTCACTGTCTATTTTTTACATTTTCTTTTCTTTTTTTATTGTCTTTTCATGTTATTCCAATTCAGTTTTGCCCCTTGTCTTCTCTAAAAGTCTTCCCTTTCATAACCTTCCAAAACACATTGCTTTATTTCTATATTTCTATGTAATGTAAACACACTCAAGTCTTTCTGCCAGTTAGACAGTTGGTGAACATGCAAACTCTAGAACCAATAATTAGAGAAACAAACTCTGATTACAGCATCAGTCAGCCTGAAGTACCCCCCCCCCCCATATTTAAATGTCATTATTCATTAACTGAAATATTAATGCATGAATATGGTGCATACAGTCACTTTTGATTGATGCATCCCCAAAAACAAGGAGACACAGCAGGGCCAATCTTAAGAAAAGTAGGGTTTCTGTCCCGCCTCCGGGGAGGAGTCCCTCAGATACATTATTCACACACCCTCCGGGCAGACTTTCAAGGCATTTCTACCCTCAGGGCAAGAAAAATAAGCATGACTGTTAAAAGTAAATCATCTTGCCTGATGCACAGTTAATGGAAGAGGGAGAGAGGTATGGTAAGAAAGGAAGAGAATTGAGGGTGGGGAGGGAGGGCAAGACGGAAACCTTAGTTTAAAGGCAGCCTCCTGCCTGGGTGTGTGCGTGTTCCTACTGTGATCTTAAGCTAGATTGGATGGTAATGGATTGGAAGCTGCCTTGATTTTATCAAAGAGCTCACAGTTCAAACAGAGAATAAAGGAGCTGATACCATTGGCTTTGGTTGTTTAGCATTGTTTAGCATTTAGCATTGTTATGTTGACTTGACAAAGTCAACATACTGTTATTCTACGGACTTGGTTTATTTATTTTTTCATTTTATTTTTTTTATCATTAAACCAAAATCAAAATGTCTGACTCTAACTCATTCTAGAGCTACAACTTAGCACAGTCCTTCAGCCTGTTCTGACTCGGTTTGCTATATCTTTTCTAAGTGATTGGACATCTGGTTTTTCATAGCGGACGTTCAAAAATTCCCCAAATCCCACAGACTTATACTGATGCAATGTACAAATGGGCCAATCATCCATCCATCTATCTATCTATCTATTTGTCTGTCTGTCTGTCTGTCTGTCTGTCTACATACATACATTTGAAAACACACTGATTTAGCTCCTTTTACGCCTTTGATCCTCACTAGAATGGCTTTTTCCTCCCCCGAAAATTGAGTGTTTGAAAACGCTCCCCTTTACTGCATACTTTGGAAAACAATGATGTTTGGAAACTGAAAACTGAGTTTTCAAATGAAACGGTATCACTAGTTATACCTTGTATGTATTACAACAGTTAGTTTCGGTCCTCTAATTTAATTGGATCAGCAGTGTTTCAAGTGAGCTGATATTTCTTAAAGGCGCTGATCCTGCTTTGGCTTTCTTTGGAAATGTTGTCATTAGCAGATACAATATATACAAACTAACAGGCAAAATTTTGGCAAAGTTAATGAAATGCTGAAATTGAGTACTAAAGCACTCTTGCTCACGAAGTGTTCTAAATGGTACATGATCGGTAGCAACAGCAATAACACTGTCAATTAACTTTAAGCCAGTTAGTAATATTGCAGAAACTCTTGCTCTAAAGTCGAATACGTTTTTCACAACAACCACCAAAGGTCTTCTAATAGGCGTTGCTTTATTTATGTTTTTCCCAAGTTATTTTCCACTGCGCAAATGCAGATCAGATATTCTCTTTGCATTGCCAAGTTTCCATTCCCCATTCAAGCATGGAGCTTGGACATTCATTACCCCATGTCAAAGACAGAACTCACATTGACTTAATAGCACTGGGGTTGGTGCAGTGCTCTCCTCAAGATCTCAGTTACTGAGACTGAGAGAAAGATAAAGAGAGAGAGATATACTCCATCTCTCTCTGTTGATTAGTGTTCCCTCACACTGCATGGATACTCCTGCTTGCTGTGGTCCTTGTGTTACTGTTGCTAATCAAAACAAGCCCCCTGCGTGGTTCTTTCACTTTGTGTTTGTGAGTGACACTGGTGATCGGTCTGAACAAACACTTGTGCTTTGCTGAAGGTGATGTTTTATTTCATTAAGGTGACTCTTCTTCTCTCTCTTTCTCACCCGCTTTCTTGCTGTTGTTTATCAGGAGATGGTTTGGATAACAGCTTGGCATCTCCGGGAACAGGGGATGAGGACGACCAGGACAAGAAGCGACAGAAGAAGCGAGGAATCTTCCCGAAAGTGGCGACCAACATTATGCGGGCGTGGCTCTTCCAGCATCTCACAGTAAGACGTGCTCAAGTCGCCAAAATCGGTGTTATTCAATGCAAGTCTTTCAAAATGGGCCACAGTGGCTCAGCTTGGGCTAGGAGTCTAAGTGTGACCTTGTTGACCTGTGTCTCTTCAAAAATTAGCTCAATTCCACTGTTCTTAGCTCAGTGACCTGAATCCAAACTGCATTAAAACTAGCAGGGTGTGTTATTATCTGTTTCTCGGCCAAACCATCCATCTTGCCTGTCAAAACTGAGGGCTGCATTTGCCCCAGGGTGATGTCAGTTTTTTAGCCAAGTAAGTTCCACCAAAACTTGCCAGTTTGAGCTTGATTTGTGGCATTTTCAACATCTTCAAATCTCTACAAATGTTTTACCAGTTCACCTCCTTAAATTCCCACCATTCTCTTCCTTCTTCCTCTTGTCCATTATCTTTCTGAATTCCTGCACTTTCTAAGGGCTACACAGGTCCTGTACACATAGTAATCCTTTCCCTTTTACACACCTTTAGAGTTTAGAGATAAAAAAGGAGAGCCTAATTGAATTATCCTCTCTCTGTTCCCAGCTCCTTTTCAGACCGATTTGTGAAGCAAAAGTGTTTCCCATAGCAGGATGTGTCCAATGACAAAAAGTGTTAGAGGGGACTTTGGCCTCTGAATGGCCCCTATTGCAACACCCAGGCGATCATGCATTCATTTGGGGTCGGAACTGAATGAAAGCTGCAGAATTGCATTTTGTCGGGTTCTACTTTGAGCCTGTGTGCCACATTTTACATGGGGGGGCTCTTAAATATGGTCAAAGCCTGCATCTTTTGTGACCTATTCAGAGGTCTGTGATAAAGACCGCCTGTGGTGCCAATCTTAAAGAAAGGTGGAACATTAAGATTCAGTGGAACATTACAGTTATAACTGTTAGTTTCACTGGAACAAGATAGAGAGATCTCCTTTGGCATGCAAATTACGACAAGGAGGGTGCTTTTTAATGGACATAAGTGTAATTAATGCAAATATTAGTGATTCTTTAAAAAGCCGGGCACTTATGGATGCTAACAAATGCAGCGTCGTCTATCTTTTTCATTAGCACGTTTTGCAAACGTTGATGAACATGTGGGTTCCTGAAGACAGTCAGCCCTTGCTAAACTTAAATATTTAATTTAGCTTAACAGCAAACAATCACAATGCAAACTAAGCTCTGGTGAGTGGTTTTTGATAAGGATTTAAAGATGGAACCCAGAGCGCAGCTAACATTTTACTGTCACTGTGCTGTGTAGAATGTAGGCTGGGCTTACAGTCATTCATCAACAGAATGACAGCTCGCAAGCCAGGAGGTGAACAAGGAAATCGTCGGCAGCACCATCCGTGTGTGTTTGAGAGAGGGTGAGAAAAAGATAGAGGGAATTAAAGAGGGAGACATGTAACAGGACTCATCCCTCACCGGTGACCACGGGAGGTGAGGCCGCGACAGTGACAAAATTGGTGCACACCCATGACCCAGTGCTGTCTATACAGTCACTCCTGCCTGCCATCTGCTGCCCTCCCTCTGCACTCACAGTGAGAGCAAGGGGATCAGGGGCCAGGGGCCATCGCGGGGCAACCAAGGGCAAGGCCCTATTCAACCCTAAACAAAACTCTCCATTGTCTCTCTTTCACACCCACTCGATCATTTGTCAAGTAATGTCAAATAATGTCAAACAAAACCACGAGTGCTCGGCCAATAAGACACAGGGAAATTCTCAAACTCAGCACTACATATGGGAACTCTATCATACATAATGTTGTAATTTCATGAAAGAGTCATATGGATTACACATTTTTGGTCCCAGACCCACATGAGGCGAGTTGTCCTGATGTTTGATGTGATTAGTCATTTAAACATATAACTTCAAATGGAGACTGCAATACTATAAATACACAACATAAAAACAATACATGTTCCATATGCTACAATATAAATCAACAGACAAGCAATATTATCAGATTATCAGAAGTTAAAGGTGATGTGTGTTATTTTCATTGTTAAAATACTTTGTTCTAGACCAGCTTAATATGCAGAGTCAATTAGAAGTAAGCCATTCGTAGGTTGATTCCCTGCGATTGCTCTTCGTAGTCAAAATATTGTTCTATTTGTTTGAGCATCCCAACCAGGCTGACACGGCAACATTGGCTCAACGAATGGTGTAAATTTGGGACTATCCGTTACATGAACAATGGCAGATTGAGGAAGTGTTTGGGAAACTTGTTCGAAAAAAATCATTATTTTCGCAATTCTGTTTGGTGGAGCTATTGGTGCAGAAACTACACACTTCACCTTTAAAGCAATTAAAGTTTCAGAGACATTTACACAACCACACTCACCCTCTCTCCATTTTCTTTCTGATTTGCAGCACCCGTACCCATCCGAAGAACAGAAAAAGCAGCTCGCGCAGGACACAGGTCTCACCATTTTACAAGTGAATAACTGGTGAGTAAACTTTGACCTTTGATTTTTGACTTGCCAGTCAATGGCCTGACCTCTCAGCACTTAGAAGTCAGGGTTAGGGATATCTGTAACTTCCATTTCAAGTCAAGTGATCCTGATTTCCCACAATATTATTAGATGGTGTTCAAAGCCCAACATGAGACAAACACAAATATATAGGGCACCAATGATGAGGTTCTTTGAGTGTATCTGAGGGACTGTGAAATGTTGTGTTGTGATTCCCGAAACACTGTTCCGTACCACGGTTTTCCTGAACATTTGTTCATAGAAACCATCTTGCTGGGTAAAAAAATACTATATATACTCGCTACAATTGCAGTCATTGTTTTCATGACATTTGAAATTACAGTTTTTGTTATTTAATTTGAATTTAAATTGTGCAAATTAGACACTTCAATTCCATTTACTTTAATTTGCTATGTATTGCCTTAAAAATGTTGTTGTCAATCACTGAATTTGTTAAGTAATTATATATATATATATATATATATATACACTGATCAGCCACAACATTAAAACCACCTGCCTAATATTGTGTACACTGTAAAAAAAAATCCTGTTAAATTTACGGTAAAAAACTGTCCGCTGTGGTTGCCAGAAATTCACTGTAAAAAATACGGTAACCAAGCTTCAGGCTCTACGGGATGTAATTTTGATGCCTGTATATTTTACGGTGACCAATAAATATGACCAATAAATATGTAGAGACCGTGTGCACAGTGTCACTCACACAAACACTAAACACCATCAGGGTAACACGTGAAATTAAAATAATGCAATAAACATTAACTAAACTACATCAAATATAACACAGAACACCCCAGTGTAGATAAGTGATATTAAAAATAAGAAGAAACAACTATTCCCATAAAATATAATGAAATGTGATGGGTAACGCAGGGAGTTCTGGGAAGACCCGATTACTGTTTTGTTTTTTAACCGTAATTTTAACAATAATTTACCGTAAAATGTACATGTACTCTCTCATACTTTCATACTTTTCAATCATACTTTTTACATGTAAAAAATTAAATGTATAAAAATTTTATAAAAATAAAATTTAAATTTAAACATTAAATGTACTGTAAAATTACTTGTCTTTTTAAATATATGAAAAAAAAATTTACTGTATATTTTAAGGTAACTGCCCGTTTACCAATTAACATTTTTCTACTGTAGCATTTTTTGCAGTCTTTTACCATTTATCTGGACATTTTTTACAGTGGGTCCCCCTTGTGCGGCCAAAATAGCGCCAACCCGTCTCTCAGAATAGCATTCTGAGATGCTATTCTTCTCACCACAATTGTACAGAGCGGTTATCTGAGTCACCATAGACTTTGTCAGTTCGAGCCAGTATGGCCATTCTCTGTTGATCTCTCTCATAAACAAGGCGTTTCCGTCCACATAACTGCCGCTCACTGGATGTTTTTTTTTTTTTTTTTTTTGGCACAATTCTGAGTCAATTCTAGAGACTGTTGTGTGTGAAAATCCCAGGAGATCAGCAGTTACAGAAATACTCAAACAAGCCCATCCGGCACCCACAAACATCCATGCGATTATCTAATCAGCCAATCGTGTGGCAGCAGTGCAGTGCATAAAATCATGCAAATACAGGTCAGGAGCTTCAGTTAATGTTCACATCAACCATCAGAATGGGGAAAAAATGTGATCTCAGTGATTTGGACAGTGGCATGACTGTTGGTGCCAGATGGGCTGGTTTGAGTTTAAATGTTGTGGCAGGTGGTTTAAATGTTGTGGCTGATCGGTGTGTGTGTGTGTGTGTGTGTGTGTGTGTGTGTGTGTGTGTGTGTGTGTGTGTGTATATATATATATATATATATATATATATATATATATATATATATATATACACACACACACAGTACTGTGCAAAAGTCTTAGGCACATAAGATGTTTCATAAAAGCATTTGTCTTAAGATGGTTATTTATATTTTCAGCTTTAGTGTGTCAATAGGAAATATAAATTTTAGACTCCCAAACATTTCTTTTGCAAACAGAATAGAATAGGGCTATTTTTTAAGGTGCTGGGTTACTGATCAGAAGATCAGGGGTTCAAGCCCCAGCAACGCCAAGATGCCACTGTTGGGCCCTTGAGCAAGGCCCTTGACCCTATCTGCTCCAGGGGTGCCGTATCATGGCTGACCCTGCACTCTGACCCCAGCTTAGCTGGGATATGTGAAAAAAAGAATTTCACTGTATATGTGCAAATGTATAATGTGTGATAAATAAAAATATAATAAAATAATAGAAGAACAGGGAGCCCTGCAACAGATGTCATGGCCCCCACAAGCCCCTCACTGAATATTGAGTCAGTCTGGGATTACAAAAAGAGAAATAGTTAGAAGAAATTTGGCAAATTCTCCAAGAAGCTTGGAACATCCTATCAGCCAACAACCAAAAAAAACTGTATCCAGGTGTACCTAGGAGAATTGGTGCTGTTTTGAAGGCAAATGTGGTCACACCAAATATTGATTTAGCTTTTTTTTATGTTTACTGGACTTTTTATGATGTTAATTGATAAATAAAAACTATTTATGGCATTATTTTTGAAGACATCCTCACTATGCAACATTTTTTCCAAATGCCTAAAACTTTTGCACATATATATATATATATATATATATATATATATATATATATATATATATACACACACACATATATATATATGAAAATGTAAAAATACAGAAAGTTTTTTCTGAGGGTTAGGTTTAGGGGTAGGGTTAGGGTTAGGGTTAGGGGATAGAATCTATAGTCCGTACAGTATAAAAATCATTATGTCTATGAAGAGTCCTCATAATGATAGCTGCACCAACATGTGTGTGTGTGTGTGTGTGGGTGTGGGTGTGTGTGTGTTTGTGAAAATATTAGTAAAATTGTAAAATGTAGATGAGTAATACTAAATGCTTATCAGTATGATATATTTTTTTAAAGGAAAAGTGGACATTGTATGCTATTTTTTTTTTTTTTTTTTAACAAAATAAGGTGTATTACAAATGTTTGCCTTGTCTTATTCTCTGAGTAATTCCTTGCCCATGTGCATGTCAGGGGCATTACCTACCTCTATGTTATGGGCTGCTGAAGCATATTAGTGTCTGAAAGGCAGTTAGGCTAATCATACCCTGAGGCTACTAAGCCAATGCCATATCAATTGAATATTTATTGAGCAATGACCCCTTTACTTGATTCAATAATATATTGCAGCATGAGGCATAGATTTGGCTTTAGAGCAATAAAAGCAAGTCTTAAAAACAGATGTTAATTTTGGAGTGCTGAGGAAAGCAAAAATAACCCACAAATCAAATAAATCTATTTTTTACTGTCTGTTACAGTTTCACTTTTGCACGAAAGCAATTTGTAAAAGCTGCCAAAATCCCTTTATGAACGCAATGTTTGCTTGTTTGCAGTATATACTGTATTAGAGTATTGTTGCAGTCTGGTACTTAAATAGTGAATTACATTTTTTGTGGAGTCTTGACAGGTCCATTAACCCAAAGGCCCAGGAGAAATTGCAATGCATTAACAAATATTTCACAGTAAATCATAGCGAATAGCTCACAGAAGTAATAGTCTTTAAATAAGAGTAAAATATACAGTGGTCAGTAATAAAAAAAGATTTAGTAAATGTGTTTTTTTTCTTCTTATTTTTGACAGGTTTATCAATGCTCGAAGAAGAATTGTGCAGCCAATGATTGATCAGTCTAACAGAGCAGGTAAAGTGCACGTTTACATCTGTTTTTTTCTTCAATAAAGCCATGTTTACAGTGTGTGCATATATTACATATTCACCGTGTCATGTCTTCATGTTTAGTAAGTCAAGGAACCGCTTACAGCCCTGACGGTCAACCTATGGGTGGCTTTGTGTTAGACGGACAACAGCACATGGGTCTTCGGCCAGGCGGTAAGGCAAATCTTCACATAAATCAACATTCAGTGCTCCATTTGTGTGTTATAAAAATGCTGAAGCTGCTTAACATTTAATTGCTTTTTATAGTTTTTTAAATTTGTTTCTCCTTCTCGCAGGTCCCATGGGAGGTATGGGTATGAACATGGGTATGGATGGACAGTGGCACTACATGTAAACTCCTCCCCCCTTCCAAAACCATAACGTAAGGAAATGATTTGGTATTTAGAATATCACTTCTCTCTTTCTCCTTTCACTCGGCATGTGAAATCTGATTATGGTGGCAATTCTCCCTACGACAACCCCCACCACATACATGTTTGCGTACACACACACCTTCCTTCTGCGGCTCCATCTCTGCTAGCTGTCTCTGACAGTCCACAAATCAAGATGTATTGCTTGCCGCGGGCGGCCTGGCATGGAGAATTTTATTTAATACGCACACTGTGCTGCCCAATGAGCCCCTCCATAATGACACTTACCTTGATTAATAGAGCTCTTTATATGTAAATAGGCACGGAATCCAGTTCTCCAATCGCGCCAACACAGCCCTTTCCCCTCAAATAACAACCTCAGCCTCTGCTAATGAAGGGAGAAGAGAGGGGAGGTGAGCGGAGGTTAACACCCCCCGCAGAAGACACAGACACATAGAGATATCATGAGCTTCTATCTTGCAGGAGCCAGAAACATGCAGGCGAAATAATTTCCAGACTATTTAATCGTACCTTTTTTATTGAATTATCACGGAGTCGTTACTGTAATTGCGTCATTTAGAGGAATGTTTCCCTGTTCTTAATTCGCTCTGGTTAAACACAATATGCTATTGGATCGTCGGAGTCATTATGAAGATCTGTTTTCCTGTAATGTGTGGAGGTCTAAAGCATAAAGTGGAGAACATTTGTGATCATAGAGGCAGGTGTATTTGCATTGTTCTAGGCAATTGATCTCAGCATAATGTAGTTTCTTTTACACTGTATATGTGTTGGTGTTTTTTAACAAATGTCTAAGTATTGCATTTTTGTCTATGTTTAAGGTCTTGATGGTGGCCTCAGGAATATTCCCTGTGCTCACACGAAACGAGGAGTGAGTCCACATCACATTCGTCCGCATCTGATCACCCCCTCTCGCACGGCACCTTAAGCCCAGTCGCCTCCTCTCTACACAGGACCTCCCAAATCTCTTACTGACCCCTCATCAACTGGCCAAAGTAATGTCTACAGGAGCACCGACATTAAAAACAGACAAACTTGAAGCATTTGTGCCAAAAGAGAGACTTCTGAAAAGACAATTGGAGATCTTTTCTTTTTAAATTATTTATTTATTCTTGTTACCGTCAAGAAGCACGGGGACCACACCATTTGTGCACTTTTGCTCAACTTAATGGCCGCCCCCCAGATGCAACTATTCCATACCTCCTCACACACAGGTGCACGTACACTTATTAAATGCATTTGTCCTGAAAAACACAACTGTGGAATATGGTATTCGATGCTAAGAGCCCTCAAGAACTCTAAAATGTGAGTGTATATGATGAGATTTTTTTCTTTTCTTTAGGGAAATGTTCTCTGTTTGGGTTTGTGTCATTGACTAGTTTTTAGACTTTTACATTTATGATTCTACAAAGTAAAAAATGTGTTTAAGAGGGAAAGGAAACCACTCTAAGGGGTTCACAGCATTATTGTGGCACATATCTAACAAAAAGTCCAATATCTGAAGCAACAATGTCTTCCCAACAAGAGATGTTTTGAAAGGCATCACTGAGGAAATGAGTTGTCTGTCTATTATTTGTTGAATCGGGATGGAGAGAGCAACAGTGCTCTTGTAAAGCTAAGTGTGCCTGGAGGAGTTTTAAAACCACTAGAGATGTTCCATTGTACATAATTATGTAAATGTTATTTGAAAAACACATCAATGTCAAATAGGCATTCAGTCGAGATCCTTTAAGAATGGGATAATGTTGTACATTTTGCTTGGTTCTCACTCTTGGGTTTTCTCTATGGAAAAAAAAGTCGATTATATGTTTGTTAATGTACTGATAAGTTTGATCGATCCTCCCGCTCAGTCCATTTCCTTTTAGAAGTCTTTTAAACGCAGTACAGTATTTCTACACAGTCAAAAGTCGAATTCTTTTAATAAATGCTTCATTTTCAAAATGCTAAATCTCTGTTTCTTTGAATTTTGTCTGGTTTTTTATTTTTTATTTTTTATTTTTATTTTTTTTTAGCCTCTGGTGGAATACGTGGTTCAAATTCATTTTTGGCTAAAAGATTTGAATTCAGTCGAACGCTCAATCGAAACTGAAATATTGCATTTGTATTTACAGCTTAAAATAATTCAACAATTTGTGAGTTTTAAAGAAATGATTCTACGTGAATAGCGAACGAAACTAGTTTCTAAAATGATTTCAAATGTCCGTGAGAGGAAATATCAGCCGGATAGTTCAAACAACTCAAAATATTACACATTTTCGAGCATATATACAAACTATTTTAATATTAACCTACATAATTAATGTTCTACTGAAAGGAACAGCAGTAAGTGGGAAAATGATTATTGAATTATTCCCTCCGAAAGCATCAAGGTAGCCTACTATAAGATTTGTTTGGAGGTCTTTTTTTAAACGTTGAGGCTATATGTGAAGAAATAAATCACATTAATTCAATATTTTCAAATCACGCGAGCGGGCCTCCCGCGTGTAATTTTTCAGAAACCGCCAAACCCCGCACACGTAGCCTATTTATCTCCGGGATATTTTTTTAAAACGCAATTTCGCGCTGACATTTAAAAATGGGGTTTCTCATGCTGTTTGATATCTTAGCTAAGACTGCTCCTACAGCCGTTTCCCGGCTTATTTCGACCTCCAGTTTGTGTTTCTCTAGCCTGCAGTACTCGTGAGAAAATGCTGTACTTTCGTGGTCATTTATCAATGTCAGCGGCGTAACGATCTCCACTGCAGTATTGATGAGGGGAATTACATTGGCGCTGGAGGAGAACCCATAGGCACAAGAAAAGAAAAAGAAACTTGCAATAACGTTAAGGCTAATGCACTTGCGTTTAATGTAATTTCTTTTCGATAATGGAATTATTTAAATCGGAATTTCCAATTCGTTCGGTTTCTCGTTCTTTTCTGTGATTTTATTTTCTTGAAATGTATCCTTGACCTCTTTTGTTCTTTCGCAAATAAAAATAAGGCTAGTGTTACTGCAAAATTCGTTTAAAACTAAATAAAATAGTTTTGGTGTGCGCGTGTGCTGCTGTTTTGATTTAACAAGCGATGTTACAGATGTTGTTGTTCACATTTGGCGACCGGATAGGCTTCTCGTAAAAGGATTTTCACAGCCCTAAACTATCTTTATTTTCTATTAAACCAAGCATCGAATTGGCTATTTATAATAAATAGTATTCAGCTACATATAAAACATGTTTTGTTGGCAAAATGGCTAGCATTACCCTATCTAGAGGAATAGTCGGGTAGGCTAAAAATAGCTAAATATTAAGATCATCTTATGCGTTTCTTTAACATAAAATTTCACATCCTGAATTTAACATAAAAAAAATTAAATAAATAAATAAAAAAAAAAAAAATAAAAAAAAATCGGTAAAAATAAGAATACGCCTATTATTATCTTGGCCACAGCCGGTGTTGATACAGTTATCTCAAATGCTGAGTGTGTATATCTTGGTCAGAGATAAATTCGTTGTGAAAGATGCCGAAAAAAAAAAAAAAAAAAAAAAAAAAAAAAAGATCACAGCTAAATGAAATATGGGTCACCCTTCCTACACTGAACAACATCACGGAGTATAATAATAATAATTAATAATTTTTATAATAATTTTTATAATTTTATTATTATTTAATTATTTAATATATAATTTATAATTTTTAAAAAGTAGTAGTAGTAGTAGTAGTAGTAATAATAATAATAATAATAATAATAATAATAATAATAATAATAACACATAAAATGGAGCCTACACGATTCCATCCCGTCGTCCAGAGCTAATAATAGCCTGTTTATTCACTGCAGTGTAAGGAACACACCGTATTCCCATTTAAAAAAAAAAAAATAAATAAATAAATAAATAAATATATATATATATATATATATATATATATATATATATATATATATATATATATATAGTTTAGACTGCTTGGTAAATTTGGACGCCTCCTGTAACGCTAAAAACATCCCTAAAATATGAAACGGACTTTTCATATTCTTTGACAGTTTCTTAAGCAAAGATCTGAATAGAAATCGTTATTATAATAATTACCGACTCCAAATATAGCGAACAAATACTCATATTGCCTTGAGCTGTGATTTTTTTACCCCCCTTTATTTGATTAGACCGTCATATTTTCCTTTTCGTTGTATAACGACTTTTCGTGCGGGTTTTCTTCGGCTTGCGTCACGCAGCACAGATTTGGATCCATGTCCTGCCGATGTGATTGTAAAAACTGAAGTTAAAAGTTAGGGTTAGGGTGAAAGTTATCCCACCATGACTAAAACGGTGGTGTCTAATGGTGTCATCATGCCATGAATGTAATAACGACTGGTGTGCAAAAACTACATAAAACATGAAATAAGTACAGACTGTTACTGTATTATAGCAATTATGATTTTATGAATCAGCCTGTCATTGCAGTAGCAACTGGTTCTGTGCGTACCTCATCATTTCACCAACAGTTTAGATTTCACTTTGAGTGATGTGAACCACGGCTAAGGACCAGTCCAGCCAAACCCGCTGAATTGAACTTGTCAAACACAATTTCTATTGTGCATAACTCCACTCTTTGAATTTCTTGAGTGGTCATGTTGAGAACCTGGTCCACGTGAGGAGATGTTTATCCCATGGTTATGGACAGTCAGAGCGATTGGTGTTTAAATTTGATGCCAAAGGAAATTAGGAGAGGAGGCCTCTCTTTGGCTTTATTTACAGCAGTGCGTGTGCCAAGAGGTCAGGGGTCAAAGTTGAGAAAGGGGCCAGCAAGAGAGCTATCTTGCTTCTAACACTGATTGTTCCACATGCTTGGAGTTCTGTGCATTCTCTCTTTCAATCCTGGTAAGCTGATCAGCGTTAAACGGCTCCTTATCTCATGAGCAAAAGCAGAGTCTCCTTATGTTCAAGCAGGAAAACCAACTACGCTTTGCTGATTGAGGGATATCATCATAAACCGCTGACACTTGGTTGACAATTATATTATTCTTAACATTTTTCAGTTATTATTTGTGGTGCCACCCAAGAAGAAACCTAAATCCTGTTCAATTCATGACATGAAGGCAAATGTGCTACAGTGAAATGTCCCCCAGTTAAAAAACGTCAGATTTAGGATAGCACACAGCAGAGTATCACATCTCTCTGTCCCCAGCTGTGGAGCTGAGAGATTTTCACTTTTATTAAGATCAGAGGGAATTCAATTCGGACAGTCATGCTGGACAGTGGACCTCAACCTTTGGTCAGCTGCACTGGAATTAAAGTGACACATGTCGGTCCAGGTTTTTGCACCTGACTAATATATGTCCACTTTTCTTTCTTGGATTTGACAGCTTCACACACTGTAGTCAGTGTCTGTTCTGCTTTTAATTTGACATTTCAAAATGTTTAACTTGCCATTTTGTTATGGTCTATCATTTAAATTCCAGGTCCCTGTTGCAATTGTTGCATTGGACGTTCTGATATGGTGCAAACCAACTGAAAAGTCAAATCACAAAAGAGAGCTCTTTAATTTCTCAGTTAGCTTTCCTTGATAATAGTGAGATTTAATTGAAAATGAGCTCAAGTGGAGACTTTTTGGGTCTGGTCAGATTTACCCAGATAGTAGATTGAAAGTCTGCAATCTAAAGTCAGAGATTTCTCATCAAATTCCTCCAAGACCAGATTATCAGAAGTGTGCAATTCTCACTCATTTTTTGCTCTATATACTGTAAGTAAAACATAATAAAGAGTGCCATTTAAGTCTCCTGATCAATGGAAGTGCAACCAGTGAGCAATTAAAATTTCCTCTGTGTACCCCCTTATGAATGATATAATTGATAAGACACATACGTAATACTTTTGCACGTTGTTTAAATATAAACGTTCTGTAATGACCCGACCTTTCTTATTACTCTGTCTGAAATATGTTTCTAATACTCTTTTTTTTTTTTTTTTTTTTTTTTTTTGTGACATGGTGTATAATTTGCAAGAGGAATTTTCACCACTCAGACCTTACAGTAAACATCACAATCCTCTTTGACTTTAGTGTGGCAACACATTTCAAATACTCCAAACAATGTGTGTAATCAATGGACGTGACAGTGTAGCCCACCACTCTCCTGATTGATACTTTAGTTCCTTGAGTCATGTTTGCCATTGGTTTGGCCTTACATTTTAGAGTGCCATCTATCAGAAGATGTTTGTGTAAGCAACTGTTCTATAGGCCTAATTGCTCGCACATGTGTGGAGATGGTTAGATTGGACATGTGTTGATAAATTAGATATCGTATATCGGTTAGAATGAGATGATGAATTATGGGTGAAAGGGTGAACCAAGATGCATGCCTCAAATGTGACTTTGATTATAAACTAATATGGCTAGCTCACCCAAACACATAATACATAAAAAACACAATCAAAACATGCATGTTCCATTATGATCAAAATAACTAATATTACTGTCGTTGTGACTTAGTGATTAAGATTGTAATACTATATCTAAAGGAAGCCATTTCTCTAATTGGCCATTGACCGTGAGAATCTAAACAGCTTTTTAAATCAATGATACTGAACACACAACAAAATACACCATCAGAGCTGAAGCAATAAACACAACCTTTAAAAGTAATCTACACTCACTTAGAGGCCAGGCTAAAGTTTGACCTCCCCCACCCCCCACACACACCTTTCAGGTTAAGATGTCAGTGGGAAGAGAATGTTTCAGGATTCAGCCAGCACATCTGGTTCTGCATTAGGGCCTCAGTGGAGCGGTCCAGCTGACAGACAACACGGGGCAGGCAGAGGTAAAGTGGGCCCTGGGTGGGGGTTGGGGAGGAGAGGAATACGGTTTGGCCAGGTAACATGACTCCAGCTGACACCTGAGTCAGATTTCTTATTGAGCAGGACCTGTCTTCCAGGAATTGTCCTCCCACAGGAATACTCTACTGTTCCCACCCTTCACACTTACCCCAAAGTTCCCATTGTATTAAAAATGAGTAAAGACAATAGTTACGCTTGAGATTTTAAGAATACTTTAGTTGTAAATCCATATAGCATTAATATAAAGGGGTAGTTGACAAATAATTTATTTTATAAAAATAAAAATTTACATTAACTTTGACATTAAAATGGAAAATATTCCATGTACTCTCACAATTAAAAGAGTGTTCCAGGTTCAAAACAATGGAATGGTTCAAAACAGGGACTTACAATGGAAGTGAATGGGGCCAGTCCATCAACATTAAAATACACAATGTTTCAGTGGGCCTGGGTAGCTCAGTGAGTATTGATGCTGACTGCCACCCCTGGAGTCGTGAGTTCGAATCCAGGGTGAACTGAGTGAATCCAGCCGGGTCTCCTAAGCAACCAAATTGGCCCGGTTGCTAGGGAGGGTAGAGTCACATGGGGTAACCTCCTCGTGGTCGTGATTAGTGGTTCTCGCTCTCAGTTGGGTGCATGGTAATTTGTGCGTGTATTGCGGAGAATAGCATGAGACTCCACATTCTGTGAGTCTCCGCAGTGATAAGATGCGTGGATTGATTGTCTCAGAAGTGGAGGCAACTGGGACTTGTCCTCCGCCACCCTGATCGTGGTGAGTAAAGCGCCACCATGAGGACCTAGTAAGTAGTGGGAATTAGGCATGTCAAATTGGGGAGAAAAGAAACACTGTTTCAAAGTATAGCCACAAGACATAAACATTATACTTGTTAACATTATTTTAGTGCGATAAAATCAGGGATTTACCGGAATTACAGAGTTTACCAGATTAAAGGATTTACTGGTGTTACATTGTAATTATCACAAAGTTTATAGTATATAACATATATTGGATATAACTTTACACAGATAAGAGTAGTAAGCTATTTTATCACACTAAAACCATGTTAACAAATATGTTTACATAACCAAAAATTATTATTATTTGTTTATTTTTTATTTTTATAAACGAGGGATGGCAACAAAGTTGTAAAACTGGATATAGGTTAGTAAGCTATTTTATCACACTAAAATCATGTTAACATGCATATTGTTTATGTCTTGTGGCCTTAATGTTGAAACAGTGAGTATTTTAACTTTTATAGATTGGCCCATACACTTCCATTGTAAGTGCCTCACTGTAACCCAGATTTTTGCTCTTTTTTCATTTTTTTTTTTTAAGAAAAGTAGGGACGAGTCGAAATATGTTTTTGTGGTAATCAGTATTATCCCACAAATGCTGTCTATTAAGCTTAATTTAAATTGAACCAGGAATATTCCTTTAATTTGTTTTGAAGTTAAACTTTCCTTAACTATGAGGTCATAAAACCTCATAAACCTCAAAAAAGTAATAATTATGTAAGAGTCCAAAAAAATGACGTTTAAAGTAGTTTTAGAAAAATAATAGCATTTCAGTCTACTGAACATTGCTGTCACTGCTTAATTTCATGTTAACTACAATAATACTCTGCTAACAATATTACTTATTTTAAGAACAGGGTATTACTCAATACTTATTTCTGTACTGAGCAAAAAAACAAAACAAACAAAAAAAAAACTGTTGGATTGTTCTTGGCAAACCTATGGCTTTTACATCAGCCAAACTCCTACAAATGTTCTTCCCATGCATCCTTGTTACGTTAGATCAAATGAAAGCCAGTGGTGAGAATCTAACACGGATGACAAATGTTCTTGCCCTCTGTCTGCAACCAGATCTGACAAGGCCAGAGAAGGGAGGAAGTGCACACGGGCCAGTCTCATCACATAAATCTCACAAGCTGACCCCCTAAAGACGGGCCAAAAAAACTACAAAAAGATTTCTTTAATAGAACCTGCCATGACAAAACAGGCATTCTTTCAGACGGCATGGATCCTCTTCACTTTCTTTTGTATGAATTTATCATTGCCCTTTTCATCTTTGGTTTTGGTCAAACAAGAGGCTGATGGTCTATTTCTCAAGAGCTTCTCCAGACAAGTTTAGACATTTTTTGGAAAAATGGAAGATGAAAATGTTGTGGAAAGAAAAGTGTGAAAAAATGTAAGTGACAGTGTCATCAAATAAAGAGGAGACTGAGTTTAAACCAGCCTGTGGCAATATAAACTTATTTTTAGAAGGAAAACTTTTGATGGTTTGTAATGTGTTTGCATGGTAGGCCTAGACAGATAAACTCTTAATGGAAGCTTATGCACTCGAGATTTGTTTTTATCATGATGAGTGGTTTTAAATTGAGATTATAACTATAGCCAATCGAAATAACCATCTAATTATTTCCATTATACCATCTAACCATTACAACCAAATAAGAGGGAAATCTTATTTTTTGGAGGTTTCTCTTTCATATCTCAAAACTTAATGGAGTTCTCAGTTATGTTTACTTAAAGTATGGATTAAGCTTTCTTTTAGATGTTTCTTAAAGGGATAGTTCACCAAAAAATTTAAATTCTCTCATCATTTACTCACCCTCATGCCATCCCAGATGTGTGTGACTTTCTTTCTTCTGCAGAACACAAACAAAGATTTCAGCTCTGTAGGTCCATACAATGCAAGTGAATGGTGACCAGACCTTTCAAGCGCCAAAAATCACATAAAGGCAGCATTAAAAAAAAAAAAAAAATCATATGAATCCAGTGGTTAAATCTATATCTTCAGAAGGTGTGGGTAACAATATTTATGTCCTTTTTTTTTTTTTTTTACTCTAAATCTTCACTTTCACTTTCCCATTCTGAAAGTGAAAGTGGAGATTTATAGTAAAAAAATAAATAAATTACGTATTGATCTTTTTCTCACCCACAGTGACTGCATTGCTTCAGAAGACATATATTAAACCACTGGATTACTTTTATGATGCCATTTATGTGATTTTTGGAGCTTCAAAGGTCTGGTCACCATTCACTTGCATTGTGTGGACATACAGAGCCGAAATATTCTTCTAAAAATCTTCGTTTGTGTTCATCAGAAGAAAGAAAGTTATACACATCTGGGATGGCATGAAAGTGAGTAAATGATGAGAGAATTATCATTTTTGGGTGAACTATCCCTTTAAATACCTTTGGAGAGATTAACTGACTTTTGAATGCAGACTTTGGTAGATGCAAAAGTCTCCAATTGCTGTCCATTTGATTCTCATGTTTGGGAGAAACAACTGAGTTACTGAAGAGATCTTTTTCATAATTTTGCTTTGTATCTCTGTGAAACTGTGGTTACCTGATCAAGATGACAAAATCGGAGGACAACCTCACCAGTAATGAAATCACTGGACCTCACATCTTAAGCTGTCGGCAACCATGATGGTATTTAGATGCCTCATGCAAGATGCCAATATAGTCTTCTCAGCAAACCTCTTTTGAGTCCAGAGCGTGTGGTGAGACCATCCACAGTCGCTGAGTGAGGTAAGAAAACAAACCATTGGAGTTAATGGGCAAGAGGCACAGTCCCATGACTGTATATTTACTTTTGTCAACTTCAGACGCTGGTCACTGATTACATCTATCATGGCAATCTGTTGCAATTACTCAGCTGAATAAACATGGTCACCGGTTCACGCAGTCATATCAGTCCAGTCATAATTGTCTATCGCTCATTTAGTGAAATGATCCTCTTACAAGAGTGTCATTCTAGGATTCTGATCTGAGATTAGTTAATAGTGAATATCAGCTGACCAATCGTATATGCCGTTGCTCGCCAACTTTTTTTGGACCATGCAAAGCATGCCTTAATGAAAAAGTAATCTTGAAAAAATCACTGCACCTAATTTTTTTCAGTGCCACACAAACAAGTCAGAGGGGGTGATGAACGAGCGCGCTGTGTGCTGGGTCATCCATCACCTTCGCTGTCCGTTTGCCAGCAGGAACGTGACAGGAACGGTCAAATAACGTTTAGCACTCGGGACCCGGTGTTGGGGGGAGATTACTACTGTCAGGGCCATAATGGATTAGCCTAGGCCAGCCAAGCAGCAGCCAATCACAAGCCTGCAGCAGCATTAGCATAGCTATCAGAGGGCCAGCCAGTCGGCAACAGGGCAAACTTGATTGACAGATGGAGGTGGCCGCCCGGCAGACATGCAGCCAGACTGAGGCCAAACAGAGAGAAGCCAATTATGGAAGGATGCAAGGACATTCATCATTCAGTTAGACACCTGTCCGGCCCTCACAAAGGAGAGAACCTCCATCCCTGCGCGCAGAAGATGCTCATTAGATTGGACTGGAGGAAATAAAGGAAACCAGTGGTTCATTGTCAGAGCGCAGTGCAATAAGACAAATGGAGGGCTGGGATGCACACTGATGGCTGGTAATCCATAGATCTGAGAATGTATAAGTGCTAGACCCTCCTGTTTCACCACTCTTCACATTACTTTTACTCTTTTTTTTTTTTTTTTTAACCCTGTAGGCATCTCTCTCTCTCACTTTTATTTATCTGATTCTCCCTCTCTTAAAGGGACAGTTCACCAAAAAATGAAAATTGCATCATCATTTACTCACTCCTGTGTTGTTCCAAACCCGTATGACTTTCTTTCTTCTGTGGAACAACAAAAGGAGATGTTCAGGAGAATGCTAATTTGAAGGTGAATGGTGACTGAGACTGTTAGTCCCTAACATTCTTATGTTTCACAGAATAAAATCATGTAGGTTTGAAAATGACACGAAGGTGAGTAAAAATGATGGCAGAATTTAAATTTTTAAGTGAACTATCCTTTTAACAAAAGAGTTCATTTTTATCAGGGGAGATATTTTGATGAAACTCCATGTAGGTCTAACTAGCGTGTCCTTCACTTGCTTGTGGAATACTGTGAGTTCATGCATAACGTAAAATGCCTCGACACAGAGTGATGACACTATTTAAACCATATCCCTAACAATGAGATGAGTTTGAATGATGGATGAAGGTTGCAAAGTTGCATATAATTCAACATCCGCGGGAATGTGCAGATTCCTTAACCCTCCTGTTATTGTTGGAATATTTTTGACCCGTTTAAGAGTTAAAACTTGAGAAAGCTCATTTTAAACTTGTATTTGATCAATATGCCTTTGGATTCTCCTCAACAATTAATAAATTAATAATAAAAAAAAAATATATACATTACATCTTTATGATACTTCTTTATACACTCACTGAGCACTTTTTTATGAACACTGTGTACACCTACTTATTCATGCAATTATCTAATCAGCCAATCATGTGGCAGCAGTGCAGTGCATAAAATCATCCAGATACGGGTCAGGAGCTTCATTTAAATGTTCACATCAACCATCAGAATGGGGAAAAAATGGCGTGATTGTTGGTGCCAGACGGGCTGGTTTGAGTATTTCTGTAACTGCTGATCTTGTGGGATTTTCACGCACAACAGTCTCTCGAATTTACTTAGAATTGTTCCAAAAACAAAAGAGAGAAAGTATGGCCAAACTGGTTTGAGCTGACAGAAAGTCTACGGTAACTCGGATAACCACTTTGTATAATTTAAGTGAGTAGAATAGCATCTCAGAATGCACAACAAGTCGATCCTTGAGGAAGTTGAGCTACAACAGCACAAGACCATTTTCGGGCACTGTATTAGGACCAAGTGTATTTATGCAATGTCAGAGTGTTTTGGGTGAATTCTAATCCCTAGACCTTTCTTAATGTAAGTTTTTGGGATTTTTGGGAAATCCAATAAGCCAAAATAATATAGCTACTTTTCTGTTATGTTGTGTTTTACAATCAGAATAGACCCTTAAATGAGCTCAAGGGAGACTTGTACTCACAAAAAGGCACGACAGCTGTTAATTTAATTTATTATCTCTTATGGACAGGTCAGAGCTTATAAATGTTGGTGTAAAACTCAGCTTTCATTCTGCTTCTGTAATTCGGATGTCTTTCTCTACAAATGACTACTACCAAGAAACACTTAGTGCTGCTGCACATACATACACACCAAAAAGAAACATACTTCTTTACCCAAAATTGATTTCTGAAGATTGATCTTGTCTGGCCGACCAATCGGTTTCTCATTGGGGTCACGCCTCATTGGTGTGGGTTCCAACCCCTCCACTGATACGTCATCCGCTGCAGAGAAATTAACAAACGTTTGACATTTGTTCCACGTCCCATTGCTCAATAGCCAAGGCTGAGCACATGTTTAATCAACATTCATGTCCCCCAGGGAGCTCCGTGCTGCTTGCATCATCACCCTCTGCCACATTACCAGCCTGTTCTTTGCGCACCCTGGGATTCCAGGTCGGACAGTTGGCACACATGAACCGACTGAGGGTGAATCCACATGGGACTGATGTGGGGGTAAATATTGTCTTTTCACTCCATACTGTATTGGAGAAGAAACTACACCTGAGACCCATGTGGTCTGATTAAAACTCCAATGTTCTGCTAGAGCAAATGTCACTCATGCATGAGTGCCCTGGTCAGAGCCCATGCTGAGGACCGAGCATGATGGGACATGGTGTCCATACAGAAATGCTGAACATTGCAAGAGGTGAATAAGCAAATAGGTATGGGACTTATAACTATTGTCGAACACTACAGGGGCTACAGACAGCAAGACACCGTGGGCAGATCAATCTCCAACATTTGGGTGATGCAAGCTTCTGTCATTACAGAGCAGCCCTGAAAGAGTGAATGACAATGCTGCTACATAGATGAATGGAGACTGGGATTAAAGCAGTTCAAATTAAAATAAGCATCATGGGATGATTTTATGACTTGGGCTCATTAAGAACTATGAGTTTCCAGCAGTTTCCTGCTTTGTTTAAAATAACATCGGGTTCACTGAATCAGTTTAGACCATTATGGACACATACAAGAATGCAAATATACAAACGCCTACAGTCTGAGATTAAAGAGATCAACCCAAAATGTAATATGACTTTTATTGTATGGTGACATTCTGCCTAAAAGTCGGTTTACACTTCTGTGTTGAACCTACGGTGTAGGCTTGTGGTTTGCATTTATAGCTCTGCGGTGGTGTGTCTGCGTTGCTCTGTGAGTACATAGCCAAAATGCTAGTGTATTGAGAGAAAAACTTTAATTTCTGAAATAATTATACATTTCAGAAATAAACAAAAGCTATCTAATTTGTGGGTTCAAAAGTATTCATAAAATGATTGTATCATTACCCTTTTAATGCATACCTAGTGTCTTTAGTGACACAGGACCTCATTCCACCCCTGTTCCTCATCCATTTTTTTAAAGTTAATCCCACACCTCTTTAGTATTCCTCAACCTTTCTCTTCTGAATGATGTAACAAAAAAACTAAAACTAAAAAAAAAAAAAAAAAAAAAAATCTAATTGCTTGATTACCAAATGTGTATAGGATCATTAAAGACCCTAGATTTGTAATAGTGTCGTTTTGTTTTTGTTTTTTTGTTGTTGTTGTTTTTGGCTTCCATAAATCATATTTTTATGATTATTTCATATCTACATTATATAAGTTTACTATCACAGGATGTATATTTATTTTTTAATTACAAGACAAATTATAACTATATATATAACTATATATATATATATATATATATATATATATATATATATATATATATATAAAATTATTTTTTTTTTTTCCCTTTTCTCCTCAATTTGGAATGCCCAATTCCCAATGCGCTCTAAGTCCTCGTGGTGGTGTAGTGACTCGCCTCAATCCAGGTGGCGGAGGAAGAATCTCAGTTGCCTCCATGTCTGAGACCTTGTATCTTATCACGTGGATTGTTGAGCGTGTTACCGTGGAGACATAACGCGTGTGGAGGCTTCACGCTATTCTCCGTGGCATCCACGCGGAGAATATATATGCGTGTACACATACAGTACATATTATACATGCTATTTCTTACTCGAGGTGGCACTGATGTGCCAGTGATTGACTTGATTTACATTTGACATTGCTATTTGATGAATAATCAATGTGGAAGTAAACTATAGCAAGTGTAACACATGAACAGTATGATATAACTATTGTCATTTGGGTGTACTACTGAAATTATGTAAATTGTGCATCTATTTAGACTCAAAAATTGCCTGATAAAATTCTGTATGTACTGATGCTTTTATTTGATATTTTGTATTTGAGTGAAACATTATTTCTTGTATTCTATTCGAGACCTTTACGATCTGTATGATCTTTTAACTGTATTGTCACGGCCTGGTCATCTTATCAGGCTGACATTCTACCTGACTGGACCGTGGCAGTATCGGGCCGCCTTTGTGTTTTGTGTTCCCCCTTTGTGTGAGCGCACAGGTCCGGTTGTTTGGGACCGCCCTCTCTGATGATGTCATGGTCCTCTCAACCGGTCAGGTTGGGTTTTGTCTGACGAGGACCACGAGGTCCCCTGTCTGTCTTGTGTTTCATGTTTGTGCTTTGTGTGGGTGCACGGGTCCAGCGGTTGTTATTGCAGTGCGCGAGTGCCCTGGTCCAGTCAGGTAGAACCTCAACCTGATAAGGTGACCGGGCCGTGACAATATGGTTAAAAGATCATATAGATCGTAAAGATCTTGAATAGAATACAACAAATTTAGTTCTGGTCCTTGCCAGGTTGTGTTCGTCTGTGGAGGACCGTGGCATCAACGTTCCTTGTCTGTTTTGTCGAAGCTTGTATACGTTTTGTCCTCGTGTGTTCAGGTGTCGCTGGCATGCTGAATCAGTGTTTCCATGGGAACCCTGATTGTTTCCATGGGAACGCTGATCATTAATACCATCAGCTGTGAGCGACATCTGCCCCTTTTTTGTTTCTCTTATTTAACCCCTGCATGTGTCATGTCCGATGTCGGATCATTGTCTACTGTCGTTGTGACTGTTACTGTTGTGTTTGCAACGTTCACTGTGTGTGTAACTGTACTCTGTTATAGTTGGAGTCTGCTCTTGTTGAGTAGTTACCTTCTCGTTGGCCACAGCCTTCAGTATCCCTGTGGTGGAGGATTCCTCAGTTCTCTGCCCGGGTCTCGGGAGAGAGAGTTCCTGGGCTTGACTTTGTTTGAAAAAAGAACTTTTGTGTTTGTTTAATAAATCCACTTGACTTAATTCCTCTGCTCTTGGGTCCCGTCTTCCGTTCGTGACAGAATGATCCAACCATACACGGACCCAGCGGAGGGATCATCTCTACGCCCCGCCCTCTTGCAGCGAGAGGTCCAGTTGTGGCAGCACCAGATCCAGATCTCCACTACGAGCCTCATTCTGGGGAGGGTGGCATCGCAGCTGGTGGAGCTCACCGCGGCGGAGCTCACCGCGGCGGAGCTCACAGCGGCGGTTCAACGGCTCCGCCAATCATCTGGTCCTGGCTCGTCTCAGGACACGCCCCCATTCGGTACATGTATCATTTGTGATAGATATACATGCCGGATCTCTAAAGACCTGAGTATGTAATAATGTTTGGCAAAACACCCATGCATTTAAGGGTTAAAAACGAGTTCTTCAAAGAATCTGAACACGTTAAAATTTAGATAAATATTATTTGTTATACAAGTTGTACATATACTGCATGCTTGCCCTTAAGTCGCTTAAATAATAATACATCAATATTCTGGCATACTTAGACGCACCGTGTCGAAATTTTTTGTATTTTTTTATTATTATAACAACTTGCTTGACCAACCCAAAATGTGTGTCATTTTAAAGCTTAGAAGCTGGACTTTACGATGCATAAAGGCAATATAACCAACTCTTAACAGGTGCTTTTTAATATGCTGACAAATTAGAAGTAGAAGTGTTCTGTTTTCTTAATGAAATATGATTATTTACTGTACACCATACTGTCAAACATACGGTTAAAAGATCATACAGATCATAAATGTCTCGAATAGAATACAATCAATATTGTTTCACTCAGCTACAAAATATTAAATAAAAGCCTCAAGAAAAAAGCACAGAGATTACAGTTATAAACAGAAGTGACTTTTTGTCTTGTACCTTCATCTAATATTAACTAAATTTAAAAACAGCAGATGCTCCAAATATGATCCCAAATACAATGTGATAGGATGCATAGATCTTAAAATAGTTTTGGAGGAAATTCAACGCTACCTTAGATATATTTTTATCATCCTGGGGGATGGTCTGTAGTTACAAAGTGGACCAATCATAGCTGTTGTGGCCTGCACTGATGCAATGTGTGGTTTGCAAGTTTGACGCAGAAGTACAAATCGGCTTTAACATTCTGCCAGACATCTTCTGTTGTATTCCATGGTTGAAAGAAAGTCATACAGGTATGGAACCACATGAGGGTGAGTAAATGATGACATAATTTTAAATTTGCACATACAGAATTTTGTTCCTCGCCGCACAAGAACATTTCCGTACACACAGACACAAAAAACACACTCTCACACACACATCCTGAGGACAGACTATGGTAATTCAGCTCTCCATGTGGAGAATTACATCAGTATGGGTGTGTGGTGCAGATTCTGTATAAGTGGATGTGCCAGAGGATGATGAATGACTGAGTAAATACCCAGCATCCCAAGAGCCCTGATACAACCAGCCCAAACCCCCATCTATCTGAGCCTGGTCCGCATCACCTCATTTGTCAAGGAAAACCATTTTCTGTGCAGCCGAGCAGCCAGTTTGGGGTTACCGCTCGCTCCCTTATTACAACCGAGGGGATACGTGGAGGTCTCCTGCACTTCTCAGGAATTCCTTTCATGATTCTATGCAGCGTTTCTGTACGAGACTCGAAAAAATTGCATTTTTGTTTAATCGGTAGACATCCCTCGGTCCCTACTTATCAGTTTGCTTTAGCCACTTGAAAATGATATAGGCCTGCAGGTGCTACTACTGTATACTATGCACATGTGCATGTGTTTGTGTGTGAGTTGGGGCAAAAAAAAAAAAAAGATAAAGAATAAAGGCATTTGTGGCATAATGTTGATTACAATAAAAATCTATTTAAACTCGTTCCTCCTTTTCTTAAAAAAAAAAAAAAAAGCAAAAATTGAGGTTACAGTGAAGCACTTACAACGGAAGTGAATGGGGCCAATTTTTGAAAGGTTAAAAGGCAGAAATGTGAAGCTAATAATTTTATGAAAGCACTTCTGTTAAAATCCATGAGCTGTAAAGTTCTGTAAATTGACATTTTAGGGTTTGTTGACATTACATCGTCATGGTAACGAAGTTGTAAAATGGGCTGTAACTTTACACAGAAAAGGTCAGTAAGTGATTTTATCACTCTAAAATCATGTTAACACACATGTCGTGTGGTTATACTTTTGAAAATGTATTTTTAATGTTAATAAACTTGGCCCCCATACACTTCCATTGTAAGTGCCTCACTGTAACCTCGATTTTTATTTTTATTATTATTATTTTTTTTTTTTTAAAGAAAAAGAGGAAGGAGTCGAAATTAATTTTTGTGGTAATCAACATTATGCCACAAATGCTTTCGATTGAGCTTAACCTTTGAACCCGGAACATTCATTTAAGGGAATATTCTGGGTTCAATACAAGTCAGGCTTTTCTTTATAAAAAAAAAAAAAAAAAATAGAGGTTACAGTGAGGCACTTACAATGGAAGTGAATGGGGACAATTTAAGGTTTAAAGGCAGAAATGTGAAGCTTCTAATTTTAGAAAAGCACTTAAAAGTAATTCTTCTGTTAAAACTCGTGTTATTTGTGCTGTAAAGTTGTTTAAATTGTCGTTTTAGGGTTTATGGCAACTTTACACAGAAAAGGTTAGTATAGGCGATTTTATGACACTAAAAGCATTTTAAAATGTATATTGTTTATGTCTTGTGTCTATACTTTTGAAACAGTAAATATTTGAATGTGGACGGATTGGCCCCATTCACTTCTGTTGTAAGTGCATCACTGTTACCTCGTGTTATTTTATTATTATTATTATTATTTATTTTTTTAAGAAGGGAAAAGAAATAGCACACTTCTCCTCATAAAAAGCCGAACGATTGCGGTTTTATACACGTAGGCTACGTTTAATACCTGGATTATGGCGTGTTTACATTTGCGTCTGTTAGGCCTAATAAGCTAATAATATGCTTTGCTTACCAAATACCACTAATGTTATGACAGGATTTTACATTTATAAATGAAATAAACTATATTTCAGTGTAATTTCCTGGGAAGAATAAGGATGCAGGGTTTCAACTGTTCTCTTACAGTCTGTATGTATGTGGTTTTATCATAAAGTCTGGGTTTGTGTGAATGGTATTTGGGCACAGCTCGACACAAGCGCAGAGAAACAAAGACTGAGAGCCGTCGTCATTAATCTTAGTCAGTGGCCGGTGCTGGCGCAATCTGCATGACCGGGGCAGTGACAAATGCCACTATGTGACTGCAGCGTCCAATCTCCCCAGCTTCGTCTCCCGTTAATGTCACATCCATCAGAGGCGAGCCGCTCGCGCCATGTCGCAGAAAATTAAACTGCTTACAGATAAGGGCTAATTGCATGGACAAGCGCGCGATGATGGGCTGATTGCACAAACGGTGCTCTTCTTGCATGTGCCTTCTTTGAAATATGCACTTGCCAGTTATTTTGGGGGTGGTTTAAAAACAGCAGGATTCTCAAAGTGCGAGTTGTGTGATTACACCCTGAATATATATATATATATAGGGTTGGGAGGGTTACTTTTGAATGTATAAATGTTTTCCATCTGAAAGGACTAAATCTAAAATGAAACAAATGACAATAAAATGCAAAGTAATCTCTTCAGTAATCAAAATACTTTTTGAATGTAACTGTATTCTAATTACCAATTATTTAAATTGTAACTATAGTGGAATACAGTTACTTATATTTTGTATTTTAAATATGTAATCCCGTTACATGTATTCCGTTACTCCCCAACCCTGTATATCTTTCAAATTAAGTATTAAATTCAACGTTGTTTTAAGCAAATTGTGGATATTACACAATAGCTCATTTATTATGTCCATTAATATATATATCTATCTATCATATATATATATATATATATATATATATATATATATATATATATATATATATATATGGTGCTTTTGTTCCAGGTCTAAAACGGATAGCGTTATATTTGTTTAAACCCAATCCACTTTTTGCAGGGTGACACTAATGTATAGACAGTAGGCATACACAATCGCTGATTATGTCCATAAATATTTGTTTTGTTTGTTTGTTTGTTTGTTTTTGTTTTTTATGACTAAGACGGATAGTGTTAGTTGTAACAATATTTTTCTTTAAACCCTGTCCACCTTATGCAGAGTGTAGTTATAATTCATGTTGTCGCCTTTAGCCTGTCATGCACTGCGCCACTGCTGTATAACACTGCCATCTGGTGGTTAAGCACCAATTAGTTAGTTTCATCACCTCACTGTTTAGAATTTTTGTTTGAAGTTTCAATAACCTCATTGCTGTTTTGGGAAAAAAAATATATAATATATAGAACCATATGAATTCGCTGAATAATAGTAAAATGACTTTGAAGAATAACACACATTTCTTGATTGCCCCAGTTTGATTGCCACAATTAAAGTTACTACAGTTATTGTTAGTACAATACATCAGTGGTGACTTGATATTAGCCACTACTGTCATAAAAAAAATTAAAAAATTAAAAAATAAACTTGACTTTAATGAACAACAACAGAATTACAAATTGTTTCTGAGAGCTCCTACTTTGTTTGAGGGAGAGCCCACATGAATTTATTGATTTAACAAATGTAGCAGTAACTTTAGTAGCCAACCTATATCATTCTGGCAGAAACTATGCCACAATAATTGTCACCAATCTGTAATAATAGATATTATATTATATTATATTATTGTTGTTATTAGATTTTAGTTATCATCATGATGTGTGTTGGTGCCACTGGGGGTCAGCAGCGTGTTTGAGCGCATACTGTAGGAACCAGTGGTGGGAGAGAACCATTGGGAAGAAATGTTTCCTGATATCTGTATTTCAGTTTTTGAACAGGACTATTGGAGACAGTAGAGCATGTGCTGTTACAGTGCATTGGATATAATAATTAAAGAGCCCAGCTTGCAGAAGAAGTTAAGTCCTTAGGTTTAAGTGGTATAACAGTACAAAGAACCACCCTCCCCATAGAACCACCCTCACGTCTTTACAGATGCATCAAATGATCCAGAGAAAGGGTAGGTGGGAATTTCTTATACTATCCCAAAGATGAGAGTGGCAGAAGGTTATCTGATCATGTTTCAGTGTTGACAGGAGAACTTTTAGCCATTATAATAGCTATACAAACAATATATGAAAGGGGCTCAATTCATGCTCTCATCTATTCAGATTCTTGTTTGGCTCTACTAAGTCTGGATGTCCAACAGTCTGACACAAGACAGGATATTGTGGAGATCCTTCCGATCTTATATATAATGCATCAGTCAAACACAGAAGTTCGGTTTTTGTGGGTTCCGCTCATATTGGAGTGGAGGGGAATGAGGAGGCAGACAGGTTGGCAAAAGAAGCTATGATGAAGCATGACATTGCAAATAATGTATAGCAGATCAGAACTCAAATAAATAATTAGAAAGAAAACAAATAAAAAATGGCAATAATATTGGGATAATGAAGAAAAGAGAAGACATTTACATTCAAGAATGGTGGGAAGAGGAAGGACTTCGGGTAGAACAGAAGAGAAGAATGTATAATTTCAAGACCCAGATTGGGACATACAGGATTTAATATAACGCTGCATTTAATAGGAAAACATCCAACAGGATTATGTGATTGGTGTGGGGTCAGTGAATCTGTAGAGCATGTAATAATGCTGTGCAGAAGGTTTACAGAGTAAAGACCTAAACTATTAAAAGAATTACGGAAGGAGAACAACAAATAACATTAAAGAGTCTTTTAAATCCAGTAATGGGAAGCAGTATATCACCACTGATACAGTTCCTGAAAAGTACACATCTGATTGATAGAATATAGGTAGAAGTTAGACAAGTAATCAATGAAGGAATGAATAAGATTAGGTATATAGTATAGAACAGATAGTATGGAACAAACTATATAGGAATCCATTAAATTATATATATACAGGGTTGGGGAGTAACGGAATACATGAAATGGGATTACGTATTTAAAATACTAAATATTAGGTTTTAGAATACAGTTACATTCAAAAAGTATTTTGATTACTGAAGAGATTACTTTGCATTTTATTGTCATTTGTTTCATTTAATATTTAGTCCTTTCAGATGGAAAACATTTATATATATAAATGATGTGATCCAAAGTGCATTTGAACAGCGGTGAAACACTTTCTTATGATGTGTGACATTCATACGAGCAGACAGAGAAGTACGTTTGAAGTTTGTTTGGAGCAGAAGAAATAGAAATAAACCTTGTGTAAATTGTCAGCTTTACGCTAAGCTAAAATGCTATTTCTAGCCATTTTACATCCACGTTACCAGGCACGATCATATTTTTTTATCAAGAAAATTCATATTAGATCATACTTTCTTTTTTCTAGTAAGACCTTTGATATTTGGGCAAAAATCGTATTCTTGATAATAAATTTTGTATTGTTTTCCTGTAAAAATATCTAAAAATCCTTAAAACAAAATCAATTTGATTGATCTTGTTTTAGAAACAACACTGCATAAGATATTTAGGTTTTTCAAAGAATGTATTTTTAACGTGTATTTTGTCTTACTGTACTGGCAGAGTTTTTATAGTCAAAAGAAGTGAAAAAATCTACCAGTGCTGAAGAAGTAATCCAAAGTATTTAGAATACGTTACTGACCTTGAGTAATCTAATGGAATACTTTACAAATTAAATATTACAGCATGTATTCTGTAATCTGTAGTGGAATACATTCCAAAAGGAGCCCTCCCAACCCTGTATGTATATATATATATATATATATATATATATATATCCCCTTTCTTTCAGGGCTGAGAGGGGCTTGGAGAAAACGATGGAGGAGCTGAACACGCAGCGCCAGCGGTGGCTTTAGCCCTGATAGGTCCAGAGGAGGGGTTTAAAAGAGGGATAGTCTCTGATTCAATGCTTACAGTAGATAATGCACTCAGTTTCAGCACTCAACCTCAGTTTGCGAACCGCCATTAAAAAACTAAAGAAGTAGAAGTGGTAGTTTTGGAACAGGAACCTGTCCAAAATTACCACAAATTTAACAGCCTTCTCTCGATTTATCTTTACAGAATTTGTGGGGTAAGGTGAGTATTGTTAAGCTATAAATCATAGTATAATTTCCATTTGGATTTACATTTCAATAGGAACTGTTCCGATTAAAGAGCCGTAAATATGAATGAGAACTTTTGTGTTATATGTTATTATATAAATGTATTAACGATGTCATTTATAATTATTTATAGCTATTTTAACTTTGCTAGTGGAATAATTGAACAGTGCTGACCATGTGTAAGTCCATCACTAATACATAAATTATCCACAAGCCTATTTGGATTTCCCTTTTAAGAGATATGATGCACCAGAGTGTTTGGTCGTGGCCACGGCCAATCATCAGTGTCCTACTTGACTGAAACTATGTGAATTTCACTCAAAACATTAGCTTCATCATCTCATTCACTCTGGAAAGAGGCCCTTCACCTGTTCAGTGTGCAATAAAGCTTTGAGCTTTGTTCTTGCTTCCATAGGTAGCCTAGTTAACTTCCTGAATTCAAGACCTAACACTTTACAGTGGATATTATAATCTCAGTGACTCTGAGCTGGTTAAATTACCAGAACACTGACCAGGCTAATTGAAATATGTGGCATAGAGGGCTAGAATTTGGAATAACTACAGGTGGACACTGGATGGTTGATGCTACAACACATGTTGGAAAGGGTTTCCTTGAGAACTTCCCACATGATAAGGCCTTTTTGAAGACATGCTAACGAATGGATGTTATACTGATCTGTCTTTGCAGCGCATGAAAATGCTTAACCTTTTAAATGGAATGCCAACTGAAATGTGGCTTGTGTTCGGTCCTGTAAAACAGGAGACATTTACCAATAATGAACAACAAACCCAATCAGAGAGCAAGGCAGACTGTAACACTTCAAGAAAGTAAGCTCTAGAAAACATTAACACATCAAAAAACCACCAGTGTTTAACATGCCTGAAATGTTTTTCTGCACCATTAAAACTTAGACGGCATGTTCTTACTCATACTAATCATAGGCCCTTTGGTTGCAGGTTCTGTGCCAAGACTTTCCGTCAGTTACCCCACCTGAAAGTTCACTTGGCAACTCATTTATCTCAAAGTGCAGACAAAATGTGTCCCGTATTTCAATAAAACCCATGTAGTAGCTTAAATCCACAACTCCATTCCACAACTCCCTCCGAGGCTCAGTGGTTGGAGGAAAACCAAGAGTTTGAGGAGATACAAGACCCATGTGTCACAAAAGAAAATGCAGACAATGATGTAAATGTGAATGTGTATTCCATATCAGAGATGAAGCAAAGTGTTACTAAGAATCAAAATGGAAAGAAAAGCGTTTATGATTGCCCAGTGTGCCTTAAACAGTTTGGTGCACCATATATATTAAAAAGACATTGCCTTATTCACACGGATCAAAGACCCTTTCAGTGTTTCATATGCTGCCATGCTTTTAGGCAACTATCGAATCTTAAAGTACACATCAGAACTCATACTGACAGCAAGAAGAGGACAGCATCTCTCCAGAGCCATAGTTCCAACAGTCTACCTCTTCCCACGTATTCAGCATCCAAATCTAGGCTAAAAAACACTACATTTAATCAACTTGGCAGAACATTTCATACTCTCCAAAAAATCTTCCTCTCAAACAAAGCAACACATGTTCAACAGATAAACAAAGTTCAGCTGCAACAAACTTAATCAAAACTGAATCTGTTACTGCAAGCATCACAGTCTGTAAAAATGTTTCAGAAAGGGGCTTAAAAATGCTAAAATATCAACAATATCGATGCCATTTTTGGTCAAAATGATTTAAGGCGCCATCAAAGCTCTAACCTCATATTTTGATCCATACAAGGCAAAAATCTTTCAAGTGCACAATGTGCGCCAAAGCTTTCCAACAAAAATCATACTTGAAAATTCACAAGTGTATGGAAGAATTTAGACCAAAACGCTACTCCAGTTTGAGTGACGTTCAGCTAACAGAGAGCACAGTAAAGCAGAGCCCTTGTGTTCAAAATGCTGAAGAAGTTGTTGATAAAACTGGAGATCAGGGCAGCACCACAGTTGAGGACACAAATGTTCACATTAGCTGTTTTACACTAAAACTGAGATCTTTCCCATCTTTTCAGTCAAACCTGCTGAAAAGAGAGTACCTCCAATATTTGAATTTTCCAATCTCTTGTGTACATATCAATTCAAAAAGAATGGTGGACATCATTGTAGCATATGCTTGAAGATATTCCGATTTCCCTCTAAACTAACTCGATATCTATTCATTCGTACTGACATTAAGCCTTACACCTGCATCATCTGCAGGATGTCACTGAGGCAGCTCTGTCATCTCCAAAAGCACTTCAAGGTTCATATGGCAAAAATATAAAATCCTCTTAGCTTAGACGAAGACACTGAGAAGTACAGAACCAAATCACCAACACCTGCAGATATTGCAGAGATGTCTGAAGCTTTCAATGGTACAAAGAACTGCAAACAGGATAGGGGAAGTATTCCCTTACCTCAGATATTGGACTTTATCTTAACAGAGACCAAAAAATACAAACTTCTTGACCAAAAGCTTGACTAAATTGTCCCCTCACAATTGTTGGCCTTGACAGAGCTATCTGAGCCATGTACCACAAGGATTAAGAGCCCCAGATGCGTTAAGAAATGACAAAGCACAGATCATAACCTTCAGCACAATGTACATTAAACTAAAAGGTAAAGGTGTGAATCAGTGCAGTGTCTGTCTGAAGAATTTTAAGTTTCCTTCGAAGCTCTCCAGACATATATTGAGCCACACAGGTACTAGATCATTTAAGTTCCAAATGTGCTCAAAATCATTTCAACAGCAATGCAATTTGCAATGCCACCAGAGAGTACACAAAAAAAGAGGCCGAAACATAATTGCTGGTAAACATTTGGAGCAGCAAAGTGTGAATCCTTTGGTAATGATAAGATATCTGAAGACCAAGTTTTTGTGCTTTGCCTTTACCAAGAGGGAGAGGTAGACTTTACCGAGGACCACCAAGATCAAAATTTGGTTGCACAGAATACACTATCTCAAAACATTATTCATAAGTTGTTTAATCAAAGTGGTGACTGCAGTGATTTAAGTGGTACTAGACTTTTAGAGAATGTTGAGATCAAGTCAGAGGTAATTTTTCGATGCAATGACAAATCTGTTTGTAAGCCTCTGAGGCATAAATCTGACATCTCCTTGCTTGTTGAGAAAAAGACATCTGACATTATGCCTCTTGACAGGGTGAGTGACGGTCCACCCATAACAGACTCATCTATTAAATCGCCCTCTGATCCACTTGCTGTTCCGGTTGCTGCCGGCAAGCTGCACAAGTGTTTTCAGCTTGCTAGCCTGCTTAGCATTGCTTATTCTTATACATTCATCGTTTTATTCTTTGCCATTTTACCACGTGCATCGGGTTTGTCCGCTTTTCTACTGTTTCAACTGCATATATTTTACTGCGTGCATCCGTTTTCTCTCTTTTTTCTTTTCCCGCTTGTTTACATCTCACATCTCGACTGCGTGCATTCATTTTCTCCACTGTGTTTTACAAACCCTCAAACCCTCACCGCTCAAGAACAACCATAACAACAACAACAACAAATAATTGCGGTGAGTCATGGCATCTGTTCTTGTTATTTCTTCCTACATTGCATGCCACATGTTTTCTATAGCTTCTTCCGTCAGCAGTGAGGCATTTACATGTGTTTAATGTAAGGAATTATTCAGGCTGACGGAAAAGGTTAATGAGTTAGAGGCACGTTCCTGTTAGGGTTTCCAATCGATTCTCCCCACTCAGTGATGCACCCACTGAGAATCATGTTGAAAGAGCCGTAATAATTGGTGATTCTATTGTAAGGAACGTGGAAATAGAGACTGCGGTCACCATCATTAAATGCATTTCTGGGGCTCGAGCGTCTGAAATCCGATGAAATTTACAAGTGCTGGCTAATGCTAAAAGTAGATTTTCTAAAATTGTTATTCATGTCTGCACTAACGATGTCCAGCTTTGCCAGTTGGAGATCACTAAAGATAATGTTAATGAGGTGTGTGAACTTGCAAAAGCGATGTCAGATACTGTAATATGCTCTGGCTCCCTCCCTGCTTGTCATGGTGACTAGGTTTAGAGTTGATTAGTGTCACTGAACAGCTGGATGTCTGAGTGGTGTCTGGAGAATAGCATAGGATTTATAGACAATTGGAAGAGTTTTTGGGGTAGAACTGATCTGCTAAAGAGAGACGGACTCCATCCCTCCAGGGAAGGTGCTGCCCTCCTCTCTAGTAATTTGGCTCATAGTCTTAATAGTGATAGTATTTTATAATTGGGGCCCAGGTCAGGAAGCAGACAAACTGGTTAATCCGAACGTCTGCTAGCTGCCTTGAGATGTCACACAGGTCACATAAACCACAACACAGAGACTGTATCACCTAGATATCATTTAGAGACTGTGTCTGTTCCCCAAACTACCAAACACAAACCCCTCACTAAATCATTTAGAAAACAATGTGATTCAATGAATCTGCTCCCTCAGGTTGTTGTTATAAACATGTGCCTCACCTGAAGGGCCGAGGGGGAGGTGTTGCTACAATTTACATGTAGTTTTTGGTGTTACGCAGTTACTCAAAGTCTTTTGAACTAATAATACTTAATGTGACACCGTCTGATATAAATAAAAATCCCCGGGCCGTACTCAGATTTCCTTGGTGAAGTTGATAATTTTCTATAAGATCTAGTAGTTAATGTAGATATAGAATTAATTGCTGGTGACTTCAACATTCACATAGATAATGAAAATGACGCATTGGGATTAGCATTTATTGATATTCTCAACTCTCTTGGAGTCAGACAAAATGTGACGGGACCAACTCATCGCCATAATCATACACTAGATTTAATTCTGTCATACGGAGTTGATGTTGATACTATAGATATTCTACCGCAGGGCAATGACATCTCAGATCATTACCTCGTCTCTTATTTACTGCGATCAGCTAATGTCACTCAATCTACACCACACTATTGTTCAGGTAGAACTATTCTTTCGACCACTAAAGATAGCTTTACTAATTATCTTCCAGAATTGTCTTGCATACTCAGTTAGCCAAAAAGTCTAGAAGAACTTGATGTAATAACAGAAAATATACAGTCTTCTCTAGCACTCTTGATAGTGTCGGCCCCCTTTGATTAAAGAAAATGAAAGATAAAAGCTGCGCACCATGGCACAATGATCACACTCATGCTCTCAAAGAGCAGCTCGGAAAATGGAGCGCAAGTGGAAGAGTAAAAAATTTGAGGTATTTCGTGGTGCATGGAAGGATAGTGTCTGTAGCTACAGACAGGCACTAAAAGCTGCCAGGTCAGCATATTTTAGCAAACTCATAGAAAATAACCACAATTATCTGCATCAATAAAGCATCGACTGAACCAGATATTCTGTCGCAGCACAATAGTAATGACTTCAAGAATTTCTTTGCTGATAAAATTGAAATAATCAGAAATAAAATTGGAACTATACAATCAACTGTCACAGCACTTAAGAAAACAGTGTCTCATAACTTTCCTCACGAGCAACTTCAATCCTTCGCTGTCATAGGTCATGAAGAGCTAACAAAACTTATCAAAAAATCAAAAGCCACAACATGTATGTTAGATCCAATACCAACTAACCTCTTAAAAGAGGTATTACCTGTAATCTCAGAACCTCTTCTTAATATTATTAACTCCTCGCTATCCTTAGGACATATCCCAAGAAACTTTAAACAAGCAGTTATGAAACTGCTTATTAAGAAGCCACAGCTTGATCCTGGACAATTGGCTAATTACAGACCGATTTCAAATCTACCATTTATGTCGAAAATACTAGAAAAGGTAGTGTCCTCCTAATTTCTACAGAGAAATGGTATATATGAGCAATTTCAATCAGGATTTAGGCCCCATTACAGTACAGAGACTGCACTTATCAGAGTTACAACTGACTTGCTCTTATTATCTGATCGCGGTTGCATTTTCTTCTAGTGCTTTTAGATCTTAGTGCTGCCTTCAACACGATAGATCACGACATTCTCTTGAATAGGCTATAGAATTATGTTGACATTAGTGGGCTTGCATTAGCATGGTTTAGGTCCTATTTATCAGGCCGCTACCACTTTGTATGTGTAAACAAGGAATTGTCAAATCAAACAAAATTTAAGTAGGGAGTGCTACAGGGATCAGTTATAGGGCCTCTGCTTTTCTCCTTATATATGCTTACCCTGGGAGATATTATCAGGAATCATGGAATAAGTTTCCACTGTTATGCCGACGATACCCAACTTTATATTTCTTCTAAACCCAACGAAAATTCACAGTTCTCCAAATTAGCAGAGTGTATCAATGAAATAAAATATTGGATGGCCAGAAATGTCCTTCTACTGAATTCCGACAAAATAGAGGTACTAATTATTGAACCAAAAACCTCTAAAAATAAGCCACTAAACTATAATTTGACTCTCGATGGGTGTACTGTTACATCGTCTTCTACAGCGAAGAACTTGTGTGTTATATTTGATACCAATCTGTGCTTTGAAAATCTAATTTCCAATGTTTGTAGAACAGCATTCTTCCACCTCAGAAATATTGCTAAGTTATGACACATGCTCTCTGTTGCTGATGCTGAAAAACTAATTAATGCGTCCATAACCTCAAGACTAGATTATTGTAATGCATTACTGGAAGGATGTCCAGCAAGTTCAATAAATAAACTTCAATTAGTTCAAAATGCAGCTGCCAGAGTGCTGACCAGAACCAAGAAATGTGATCATATTAGCCCCATTATATCATCATTATATTGGCTACTTATTAAATTTTGTATTCATTTTAAAATTTTGTTAACTACATACAAAGTTTTGAATGGTCTAGCTCCACAATCCTTAAGTGACCTTCTAGCACGCTATATTCCATCACGTTCATTACGATCACAAAATTCTGGCCTGTTAATAGTTCCTAGTATATTAAAATCCTCCCTAACACTGTTCAGGACGCAGACACACTCACTCAGTTTAAGTCTAGACTAAAGACTCATCTATTTAGCAAGGCATACACCTAATTTATCCATCAACTCACAATTAGGCTGCTTTAGTTAGGTCTGCCGGAACCAGAAACATCTATTATGATCTATAACTCTGCATAAAATTGAATGGCATCTACGCTAATATTATTCTATGTTTCCATGTCTCAATCTTGGGATTCATATCCCGAGGTTACCAGAGCCAGCCAGATCCAGCTCCATTCCTGCTTGGTGTCGGACTCCACTGCTATGTGTCTCTGAGTGATGATGACTAAATGCAGCCGGTGCTAGCCAGACATCACTTCAGTCTTTTACGATGCACTTCAGAGGATGAACTGATGCTGACTCCAACTGTAAGACATCGGATGCTTCATATACCACTGTCTGAACCTTGGATTTAGGATGGACCCCACATCACCTTTGTCTATTGATGGACTACACTCTTGAAATGGAATACATAGACTATCATTTAATTGCCAACAAAAGCCTTCATCAGCCAACTAACAAAGGACAATGCATATATGTGAACTTCTGCAGTTAATCCAGGATGGACTTCAAAGACATTAGTCATTAAACTTACAGTTCATAAAAAATCTTTTTTTTTAAACACTGGACCTTAACACTTACTTAGTTTACTAATCTTAAACCATGACCTGTACTGCACATAAATAACTAACATTGGCATCATATTAATGCTGGTTAGCCAGAGGGGAACTGGCCCCCACAGTGAGCCTGGTTTCTCCCAAGGTTATTTTCTCCGTTAACCAACATCTTATGGAGTTTTGTGTTCATTGCCACAGTCGCCTACAGCTTGCTCACAGGGGTTCCTACAATTATTATTTAATTATTTATTTTTTATACACAATTTACAATCATATTTAATCAAACTACACAATGATCACTCTAAGACTTTATAGATATTACAGTTTCATTTATTTTGTTAATGCATGGTTTTCTGTAAAGCTGCTTTGAAACGATGTCTGTTGTGAAAAGCGCTATACATATAAAAATGACTTGACTTTTGAACAGAGAACCGAGGAAGAATGTTTTCAAGACATGGATGACACAATTAAATACAGTATGTCCCTGATAGTTATGTGCCTGGTTTTGATCAGTATAATCAAATCAAACTATCTCAAGTCCCTGGGCTAAAAAACAAAGTGGTTCAGGAGCATTTTGACTCCCATGTTCCAACTGGACTTTTGGTTGAACTACCAAAGGACCTCCCCAATTGCCCTGGCTCTAGTCAGTGTTTCCCCACATTAAAGACATTACATGCACATAAATGTGCCATCTAATGCCCTCAAAAGACAATTAAGAAATTCTACCAGTGTGACATCTGCTTCAAAGTCTTTGGGGCACCATCCAAACTGAAGAGACACTGTGTTATTCACACAGGCAAGAAGCCATTCCAGTGCACACAGTGTCTGAAGAGCTTTATACAGTCCAGTAATCTGAAAAGACACATGATGTCCCACAGGTGTAAGGGTTACCTGAAGAGTTGCCTACAGGAATGATCCACCTCAAGGGCTTTGACTGTAAATCAGTTGTAATCTCTGTGGTTTTTATATACTTTCTAAAATTACTAAGAATTACAAAGAAAACCAGAAGTAGCTTGCTTTTTTGTTTGGGTTTACCTTGTGATTTTTGTTAAGAAGATGATTTTATGTTTTGCATTTGACAGTTATGTAAAAATGTGAATGAACTACAAATATAGTTTGGTCATGAAACAGCTGTTAGTTTGCATATTCTGATTAACACTGTTTCAGATAAAAAAAGACAAATAATAATAAAATTGAAAACATTTCCAGCTTTGGAAAAAGTTTATGTCCAAGATCATTGCAACCACACTCAAGTTGTTGCAACTCGTTTGACCATCTATTTCTAATTTTACATACCTGGTAGCTAAGTCTTGACTTTATTCAGCCTGTACCTGGTAGTAATTTTAATATTCCGATATCTACGCAATGCCGGTGTTATGGTTATACCGTTGAAATAAAGTGTGGTATTATTTGTATTAGTTCCATTTATATCCACTAGATGGTACAATTTACTTTCTCACTTTTAAAACTTGATTATCAGAGTTCAAGGGAAAATTATGGAGCACTGTAAATGTTTACAGCACTATAATGATACATCAGTATAGCATTTACAGATTTAGCAGTCAGATTCCCCAAAAAATATGGTTAAAATTAAAAGCTACATAATCTCCGAAACTGAATTTCATTTTCTTTTAGATGCACATGTTGCTTCTTTGAGTCCTCAGTTCACCTCCATACAGGTCATGCGAGTTGAAACTTTGCTACCTTCTCTGTCATCAGAGTTCATGTAGGAAAGCGGGGGAAAATGTATCCTATGATTCATTTTTTTTTTCATTTTGACAATCTAACCAAAAATGTTCTGGAATGAGAAGTGTTTATTTATTAACTTATTTCATCACAGCAACCCAAAGTCCAATCAGAGTTATACCAAATCGCTAACAGCAGAGCACTGAGTGTACCTTTTCACTTTATCCAAATTTAATGACTGTCTGCTGTACTAGGGAACACATTCATCGCACAGGGCACACTGAATTATACCATGTCAAGTATTAATGCCATATATTAAGTTCTGATTGGTTCTATGATTTAAAAAAAAAATCTTACTTTTAATTTAAGGGAGAGTGGGGTAACATGAGCCTGTGGGTAAGTTGACCCACCCCTTGTATCTGTTCCTGGAGGGGGCACATTTTGTGTATCTCCCTTTTCGGACACATCCAGTTCAGTTCTTGGAGTCTCTACTAACGAGCTGATGAGTTGAATCAGATGTGTTTGATTAAGGAGCTATCCAAAATGTGTAGTGTTGGGGAGGGGGCTCTAGTGTGTGTGTGTGTGTGTGTGTATACATATATATATATATATATATATATATATATATATATATATATATATATATATATATATATATACTGTATGGAGAAAGTTGAGCCATTGGTTTTTACTGAATTTTTTTTATTTTTTTTTTTGTTCTAATAACTAACTGTTCTATTTATAATGTTTGCATTTAAAAGAGGTCCTAATGGAGTGGGTTTTTTTTTTTTTTTTTACTAATTATCTTTTTTTTTTCTCTCTCTCTCTCTCTCTGGCAAAGACTTTAGGTGTTTACTGTAGGCTATGCTAAGTGATTGATCCAAATAATTTACATGCAATAACAATCCTCAGTGTTAAAGGAAACAAGAGTAAAGTATGGAATTATAATTAATAAATACATTGATTATAGATTATAAATTATAGATACAAAATAATTTGTGGAATTGTATTCAGTGTATCACTGGAAAAATTCAACTAGTCAACTTACCCCCATATGGCTCATCTTACCCACTAACCAGGAGCAACTTACCACTAACCTGTGGCAAGTTGACCCAATGGATCACATTTTTTTTAAAGGCCAGTTGTTTGTGTCTTTCTGTCACAGACAAATTTTTATGATATCAAGTGATAGCAGACACCTTGAAATTAAGGTAGCTCTATTTATTTTACCTGTCTAATTTTTCCTTGTAAAGGAGACAACATATGTAAAAATCGGCTCGTCTTACCCCACTCTCCCCTACTTAATTGTTGTTGATGTTTGTGCATGTTTTATTATGAATTAACGTAAGTCTGTAAGAATTTACGCATACTAAATATATCTTCACAATACCCTTTTTTCTCAACAGACCTTAGTCAGAGTACATGGCATATTTAATTTTTCGCAATTGAAAATAAGGCTGTGAGGGGATGTAGGGTATAATGGAGCTAAAGTCACCACTTAAGGAAAGTATGCATTTTTATAATCAAGATCATGTAACAAGATTTAAAGGAGCAACATTATTTGTGTGAAAAAAAAATTATGGAAGTTTGTTTTTTTATTAAAATTTATCTTTAAATTAAAGGTGGCCTTTAGCCCCTGCAACAAGTGAGCTTTTACCCCAAATACTGTCTTTTCATTGAAAACATTTTTTATTTAATTACCTTGAACAAAACTAAAAATGCCAAATATGTATTTTGTCTTAAAATAAATTTGAACGTTGCATGGATTCCCACAAGCTTCATACATTTTAAAATGATTCAGTGTTAGAACAAATTACCTCAAAATCAGCATTTAGACATTGCACTCAGTAACATTATGGGTAAGGAAGATTTTGCCATGTATAGTGACAAAAATGTTTAGGAAAGTGCTGTGGTAGTTTTGTTGCAATTTAGTGTTTTGGGAGAAAGTTTAATAAAAAGTCCCTTTGCCCTTTTCTACCCTATTCATTAGGTGTAGAACAACCTAATCCTTTACAAGGTATCATAAACTTGAAATTTCATATCAAAAATCTGTTGTGGCATAGTTCACACTCGCCATATCAAGCTTGACAAAATCAAGTAAAATTCTAGGTCAATCACAGATTAAGCTTTGTTCTCATCATTTACTTTTCTCTTGAGGAGGTTGACACAAGGTCTAATCCAATGAAAATCTCTATTTGGTATGAGGACTCTGATAGAATCATGGAATCATTTAGGTCAAATGCATTGTTAAATGTCGGCTAATGATGTGTTGAGGCAAAGGGATTTCGTTTATCCCAACAAATGCTTCCATGCTGCCACAAATATGACCTGTTCAGCTGCCATTATTTCATAGTTTGGTAGGGATATTGCTTTCCTGCTCTTTAATGCATGACCCAGACCAGTGAATGGATATTGTCCTGCCAAGCAGATAAACATATAACATGCAACCCACAACTGGCAGGTCACTAAAGCAACAGCAAATGGCTTCAAACACTAATACCCACTGTTTCAGCTTGTGGTATTTTCAAACAGAGTGCTTTGGTTTTAAGACTAATTCTTGTTAAAATTCTTGACTATAATACAGTATTAAAATCATGTAGTAGTATTAAAGTACTATTCACAATCATAAAGTCGAAACCTCTGAATGGCTTACTTATAGTTGCCTGCATATTAAGCTGGGATTGAAAACAGAATTTTAACACTGAAAAAGTTACATACTGCAGCTTTTGTGAAATTATTTTTTCTGACATCCTCAGATCATGGTAGGATAACATGGATCATCACGTTTTGTAAAACTTTGAACAACTTTTGGATTCTACAGTATGCCAGTTGGGGTTTTCAACTCTGCAGATATGCCGACAGGTCCAAAAGGGGGTGCTATGTCGTGAAAAAAGTCTCCATGTGGTATCGTTTGAAAGCTTAGAATCTGAACTTTTCTTAGGTAATCACTTGTGTATTTGTGTTTGTATACATAAGATAACAAAATAAGGCCTGAAAAAATTTGCGTCACAAGAAATTTCTTCAAGAGGGACTGAAATCTTCAAATCATATATCAAATGAAAGCTCTCATTCACAGGAATACAACTGTAAGCACTAAAAACTAGCTAAAATAGCTAAAAACTTGATCTTCTTTTACCATAGGCAGTTTTCTAAAAATGAGCCATTGTTTACTTGTCTGTGAGCTTGCTTGTGTAAATAATTAAATGTTATATCTTAGATGTTCAGAACAACATGCTAAACAAATCATCAGAAATACTGTATATGTTATCGACTATTGATGATAAAATGTTATATATCATTGCAAAGGGGAGGATCTCATCTTTCTAATGACACCTAGATATTCAAAGAAACAATGGGGCGGTGCACGAACTGAAAATTAGACTGAATGTCTATGGGCAAGCACATCTTTGAGGGCTAAAATATGTTAAGAGCACCACCTACATTCCAGATCTGCATTTTGTGATGGAAGGTGTTAGAGCAAAAAGCTGGGTTTCCATCCAACGATTTTTATGTGCATTTCGAAATTGCACATTAGAAATCCTGAATTGAAGTGCTAATGCGATGGCATGCGAATAAACTCTCAAAATTCCCTTAAAATGTAATGCGGCAGGAGGTGGTGTATTTTGCAGAGTTTCACATAGTTAAAATGTGTATTAAGGTGAAGGAAACAGTTTATTCGCAAAACAATTATGTGTTTTGACCAGTTGTGCACATATTAATTGATGTGACTGGCCTAATAAAAAGGTCTGACCTTGGCACACAATTCTTCGAACATAGCCCTCGACACTCAGAAATGTTTAACCCACAGCTGGTCTTTAAAGTGGGTCCTTACAATCTGCCAGAACAGTTTTGAGCTCAGCCTCTCACAGGTATAGGGAGGTTGGCGGCTTGTGGACATAGCAGCCATTTCATCACTCGTTATATCAGATATTACATTTTTCTGTGGCGTATCATGTCAGCATTAAATAAAACGAGGTACAACTGCTCCAATCCTGTAAATAAAGGTAATTCAGCTGATCCATCAAGACAAGGCCCCTTACAAATATCAAAACTAGCAGCAAACTTGCCACAAATTCGCAGCTCGTTATTTTCACAGGCAAATGAGCTTTTGATTTGTCGAAAATATTTGCCAGAAGTTTGCAGCTCTTCACCGGTAGTGGTGAACATCCGGCAAACCTTTGGCAACAATGGACAATTTGCCACAAGTTTGCCGTAAAGCTCATTTGCATGTGAATATTATCAGTGCTGAATTTGCGGCAAGTTTGCGGCAAATTTGCCACGAACTCTCGATTTTCATAAGGGCTCCTGCAAGGTAATGCGCATGATGTAGTGGATGGAAACACGCAGCGATTCGTGTTTTTTTTTAGTCAAATTTTAAGAAATGCACTTAAAAATGCGAAACATTTCAATGAAAACTCATCTTAACATGTGTGCATCAATGCAAACAGAATGAATGACCAGGATCCATTTTAGAAGAAACAACAGTCACTGGTGGTCAGTTGGGACCATTTCTCAGACTCTATAATTGAAGTGAGCAGCTGAATGCTGTGAGGTTTTTCCTTGTGTTGAGAGCAGTTGGTAAGCACTGGCAGTATTTATTCATTTGCATCTGCTAACATGACCAAATGTTGTGACTCAGTCAGGACTGTAGGTGAAGGATGGACAAATGAAGTAATAATCTGTCCATTGTTTAGATCTGATAATCACCATTTATATTTTTGTCATTAGACTTAATGTCTTCAGTTGTAGCAAAGGTAATCATGATGTGCTACAGGGCTGTGAGTAGTTTAAACAGGTGTAATGTATCCCATAGTAGCCTTAAGAGGTACCTTTATACAAAATTGCTGCCTGTTAAGTCATTGACTCACTAGGGAGCAAGGCAGCAGTGGAAGATTAGCAAGCAATACATTTTGAATTTTAAAATGAGAAGTTTTAATTTTTTTGAAAAAATTGTCTAGAGTGGTAACTTCAGATCCTACTAATTTTCTGCACAAGTCATTTGAAAAAAGCCCTTTCTTTAAACAGACAATTTTTTTTAATCAAATATTCATTCAGCCAAAATCCCTAGAGCTCAGATGTTCTTATTTTCCTTGTTTGCCCAGTTGTGCAGACATGTTCAACTGCTCCCCCTAAAATACAGTTGAAGTTGGACATTTACATACACTTAGGTTGAAGTAATTAAAACTCATTTTTTAACCACCCCACAAATTTTATATTAGCAAACTATAATTTTGGCAAGTTGTTTAGGATATCTACTTAAGTAATTTTTCAGACAATTGTTTACAGACAGATTGTTTCACTTTTAATTGACTATATCACAATTCCAGTGGGTCAGAAGTTTACATACACTAAGTTAAATGTGCCTTTAAGCAGCTTGGAAAATTCCAGAAAATGATGTCTGATAGGAGGTATCCTAAATTGGAGGTGTACCTGTGGATGTATTTTAAGGCCTTCCTTCACACTCAGTGACTCTTTGGGGGCTTGGGTAGCTCAGCGAGTATTGACGCTGACTACCACCCCTGGAGTCGCGAGTTCAAATACAGAGCGTGCTGAGTGACTCCAACCAGGTCTCCTAAGCAACCAAATTGGCCCTGGTTGCTAGGGAGGGTAGAGTCACATGGGGTAACCTCCTTGTGGTCGCGATTAGTGGTTCTCGCTCTCAATGGGGTGCGTGGTAAGTTGTGAGTGGATCACGGAGGGTAGCATGAGCCTCCACATGCGGAGTCTCCGCAGTGTCATGCTCAACGAGCCACGTGATAAGATGCATGGATTGACAGTCTCAAAAATGGAGGCAACTGAGACTTGTTCTCCACCACCCAGATTGAGGTGAGTAACCACACCACCACGAGGACCTACTAAGTAGTGGGAATTGGGCATTCCAAATTGGGAGAAGAGGGGATAAAAAATAAAAAAATAAAATAAAAATAAAAACTCAGTGCCTCTTTGCTTGACATCATGGGAAAATCAAAGGAAATCAGCCAAGGCCTCAGAATAAAAATTGTGGACCTCCACAAGTCTGGTTCATCCTTGGGAGCCTGAAGGTACCACGTTCATCTATACAAACAATAGTACGCAAGTATAAACACCATGGTACCGAGCAGCCATCATACCACTCAGGAAGGAGACATATTCTGTCTCCTAGAGATGAACGTAGTTTGGTGCAAAAAGTGCAAATCAATCCCAGAACCACAGCAAAGGACCTTGTGAAGATGCTGGATGAAACAGGTAGACAAGTATCTATATCCACAGTAAAACGAGTCCTATATCGACATAACCTTAAAGGCTGCACAGCAAGGAAGAAGCCACTGCTCCAAAACCACCATAAAAAAGCCAGACTACAGTTTGAAAGTGCACATGGGTACAAAGATATTACTTTTGGAGAAATGTCCTCTGGTTTAATAAAACAAAAATTGAACTGTTTGGCCATAATGACCATTGTTATGTTTGGAGGAAAAAGAGTGAGGCTTGCAAGCCGAAGAACACAATCCCAACCGTGAAGCATGGGGGTGGCAGCATCATGTTGTGGGGGTGCTTTGCTGCAGGAGGGACTAGTGCACTTCACAAAATAGATGGCATCATGAATAAGGAAAATTATGTGGATATATTGAAGCAACATCTCAAGACATCAGCCAAGAAGTTAAAGCTTGGTTGCAAATGGGTCTTCCAAATGGACAATGAGCCCAAGCATACCTCCAAAGTTGTGGCAAAATGGCTTAAGGACAACAAAGTCAAGGTATTGGAGTGGTCATCACAAAGCCCTGACCTCAGTCCGGGCAGAACTAAAAAAGCGTGTGCAAGCAAGGAGGCCTACAATCCTGACTCAGTTACACCAGTTCTCTCTGGAGGAATGGGCCAAAATTCCAGCAACTTATTGTGAGAAGCTTGTGGAAGGCTACCCAAAACATTTTACCCAATTTAAACAAATTAAAAGCAATACTACCAAATAATAACCAATTGTATGTGAACTTCTGACCCACTGGGGATGTGATGAAAGAAATAAAAGCTGAAATAAATAATTCTCTCTACTATTATTCTGACATTTCACATTCTTAAAATAAAGTAGTGATCCTAACTGACCTAAGACTTTCTTTGATTAAATGTCAGGAATTGTGAAAAACTGAGTTTAAATGTATTTGGCTAAGGTGTATGTAAACCTCTGACTGTATGAGGATCTCCTTTCAAATCCCCCAATCCCCTTTCATTCAGGGGCTCAGTGTCAATAAGACTGTTCCATAATATCCTCAGACAGTGAGCGTGAAGGTTATATGTATTTATTATGGGTCTGTAAAAGATGTCAGGCAAGTACACCTCTCAGCAGGGCTCTGCCACACTTGGTTTAAGAAGCGGTGACAATGTCAAACTCCCTGCAGGTGACTGAATTGCATAGCTTTAATTTCCTTTCAGTAGGCCCAGTCATACAGAATAGATGGAAACAATATAACTGCAAATAAAAAAGTCTGATGACTATTTTTAGTGGTGCTTACCTGTACAAAGCTCACCACCACAATACTAGGGTGGTTGCAACTGCATTTCTTGCATTGTGTATTTTCTATGGATTTGCTAGGGTGTTCTGTGTGTTTAGCACATTGCTATGCAGTTGCCAGGATGTTCTGTGTTTTTTGCACATTGCTATGCAGTTGTTGGTGTGTTCTGTTTTTTTTTTTTTTGTTTGTTTTGTTTTTTTTAGCACATTGGAGTTGTTAGGATGCTCTGAGTGTTTAAAGTGCATTGCTATGCAGTTACTAAGGTGTTCTGGGTGTTTTCAGCACATTGCTATGCTGCTAGGGTGTTCTGGGTATTTGTAGCACATTGCTATGCAGTTGCTAGGGTGTTCTCTGTGTTTTTAGCAAATTACTATGCAGTTGCTAAGGTGTTCTGGGTGTTTTTGCACATTTCTATGCAGTTTTTAGGATGTTCTGGTGTTTTTAGCACATAGTTATGCAGATGCTAGTGTGTTCTTGGTGTTTTTAGTGCATTACTATGCAGTTGCTAAGGTGTTATTTTTAGGGCAGTGATATGCAGTGGCTAGGGTGTTAAGGGTGTTTTTAGTGCATTGCTATGCAGTTGCTAAAGGGTTCTTGGTGTTTTGGGGATTCTTATGCAGTTGTTAGGATGTTCTGGGTGTTTTTAGCACATTGCTATGCAGTTGCAAGGGTGTTCTGTGTGTTTTAGTGCATTGCTATGCAGTTGCTTACTTTGGTTACTTACTGGACGAAGTCAAAAGAACCCACACCCCAGTCTCTATTATATGATGGACCCTTGATACAGCTCAGGTCCCTCTTTCAAGTCCAATCTTTAGCAAGCACCACTAATAATGAAGTCCTTAGAAATAGACATAGTAGCCGCATTTCCACTATCGGGACAAAAGGGGGCATTCTAGTACATTCCCACTCTGACTTCTGGGGCTTCATCATGCCACTTCGGGGCTTTCTCGCCGATTACCCTTGGGCCAGACAAGGCCAACCATGGATTGAGGCGGGTTCAATGACAAAGCCAGAGTTTCAGGGAACTTCCCAGGTTGTGTATCCAGTGCACAATGGTAAAGGTTCTGGAAAATAAAAAATAAAAATTTTAAATAAAAAATGCAGGCACAGTACAAATCCATTAAAATGCCTAATGGACAAAGCGGTGCCAAAAGAAATTACTTTCCATGGTTCGGTGAACTTTCATAGAGGGTGTGCTGGGACATCGTTACAGTCGGTAAGTTCTCAAAGCTAAGCTGTTTACATTCGATATATACTCAATATTCTATATAACTGCATACATATACCTCAGCTTGAGCTTCCCTCTTGCTTGTGAAATGGTTGGGGTGTGTGACGTTGGCACGCAGCGGCATATTAAGGCAGGGTTTTTGGAAAACACTGAGTTATTGGCCCAATGGTGGGAACGCAGATCGACTTTGGTTTTGCGGCTCAAGATCCAAGGCTATTGGCCCCGGCTGGCCAGTTGATATCCCTGGCTCGCACTGGCCCAATAGTGAAAGAGTGGCTAGTGTAGACCCTTGTTGCAAGACTTGTTTTGGCATCCCTTTTAGAGTTGGACTTACACATCTATATTTATCAGTTACTGATACAGTTACTATGAAACCAGGATCATGAAATGAGTGACATCCATCCCATTTGTCATGTTATAATGTCTGCTCTCTGCAGCAAGATAAAGAGACTTATCTCCCCTTAGGATTGGCACCATATAAAGGTGCTCCTTCCACTACCTCACTCCACATCCGTTGTGACCTTGTCCCTATCCTGAAGACTCCCACCCACCCAGCCAAGCCCGGGATGAAGTTACACTCGTAGGCATTCCAGTGGTCTGAAGCCACTAGAGTCTCTCTCAGCCGAAGCCACCTGAGGCCATCTGCTGGCCCCAAGCTGTGTGTTTATGTTGGTGGTATTAATAGAAGGTTAAGTGTGTGATGATGAGTGAGACAATCTTTGGAACAGGGGTGAGAATGAGAAGCATCTGTGATGGGAATATATTTTGGCGAGGCCAGGCCAGGGTCTTTCACTTCAGCTGTGAGGGTTCTGGTTTCAAGGCCATCTCCTCCTCAAAGCAAAGAAACCCTACACCACAAGAATTTACATAATGTGACTCAGCTCCTCAACATCAGTGAAGACCATAGTGGGTCAGGTATTCAAGACTGGGTTGTCATACAATTGTTTGGATCTATGTGCTTTTTTACTGTTAGCTGATTGGTTGTTTTATTTGTATTTTTTATTGAACTTAATTATTAGGGATTTGGTAATTAATTAGTGGTGCTTGGTTAGGCAAGGATGACTCATGCATAGTTAGGAATTTGAACAAACCCCTAACCCTGTATCCCAAATTCTGTCATAATTTTTAAATCCTCATATTATTCCAGACACATGACTTTCTTTCATCTACGGAACACAAAAGGAGAAATTTTAATAAATATTCCAGTTAATTTTTTTTTTTTTAAATGGCAGTTGATAATGACTAGTGTTTGAACTGTGTCAGAGTTCTGAGCCAGTGTTAATGACAGGAAATTTAGATTTAGATTTAATCATATACTCATTGGTCTAAGAAAAAAAGAAAAGAAAGAAAAGAAAAGAAAACAGGGCCATTTTTATGCTTATAGTATTCTAATTAAAAAAAAAATAAAACAAAAACAAAACAAGGAACTCTCCAATTTTTGCCCTTATGGGGAGTCTGGGTAATGTTCCAGTGAAAATCTTGATATCCTTTACATGTTATTTTATTCATGACTTCCCTCATAGAAATGCACTGGAAAACTATGAATAAAATAACATGTAAAGGATATCAAGATTTTTCTTGACACCTCCTGCCTTCAGAATAATGTTGTTATACATGCACAGACAAAGGAAAATACTGTTCCCTATCTGTCACTCACTCGACGTTGTGTTGATGTAGTGACAATAGGGGTCACTCTTGGGAGCCCGAGACACCTCTGGTCTCTGATAAAAGGCCAATGAAAATTGGCGAGTGGTATTTGCATGCCACTCCCCCGGACATACGGGTATAAAAGGAGCTGATATGCAACCACTCATTCAGATTTTCTCTTCGGAGCTGAACGGTCATGCTCACTGAGCTGAATTCTCATGACTGTTCATTCACCTCTGCTGGATCTGACAGCGCATTCTGTGGCTTCTCCCTCCTCTGCACTGGTGCACTGCAGAGAACGCCCCTGGGTGCTTCGACAGAAAATAAAAGAGAGTATATTTTCCTGAAAGAGTATATTTCTCTAAAAGAGCGGCACACACGGAACGTCTTTTTAAAGACGCGTCTTTTTAAAGATGCCTTTCCGATTGTGTGTTATTCCTGGTTGCGGTTGTTACCTCTCAGCTTCAGATGGTCACGATCGCTGTCTTTCATGTCTGGGTGCAACCCACATGGAGGCAGCGTTCATGGATGGTTCATGTTCTAACTGCGAGAACATGACCATGGCAACGTTGCGGTCGCGGCTTGCTTTCGTAAGAGATTACGCGATTCGTAAGAAAGCAAGCCACCCCAGTGGCTCCCCGCCTCGGTCCTTCTACCTACGGGTTTGAGGCCAGCGCGGCTAGCACTGGGGGTGATTTGGGGACCCAAATGGGACCACCACCTCTGCTGGGTATCCCCCCCGCGGACCTCCCATTCCCCAGCATGCTCGTCTGCCCCGACTGGGCTTCCGGATGAGTCCGCCGGCTCGTCTCACGGCGAGTTCGACCTCTTGTTTGGAGCCTGCGAAGCTGATGAGCTCTCGAGCGCAGCATCGGAGAGCGGGCTTGTCCAGTCGGACGCAGAAGCCTCAGCTGGGCTCCCCATTTCGGGGACGATTTCCCAGTCACAGGCTGATGCAGAGATGATGGACATGCTTTCCAGGGCAGCTGCGAGCGTCAGGCTAGAGTGGAACCCTCCGATCTCCCCTGAACCCTCGCGGCTCGATGATTGGTTCCTGGGCTCTCCACGCTGCTCAAAGCAGCCATGCCCCACTCCGGTGCCTTTCTTCCTGGAAGTGCACGAGGGGCTGACAAAATCGTGGGAGGCACCTTTTTCTGCCCGGTCCCAATTTCTCAGTTCCCTCACTACCCTCAGTGGCCAGGGGCTATACGGTGATTTCCCCGGTGGATAAGGTACTTGCGGTGCACCTATGCCCGCAGAAAGCCACCACCTGGTATGGACGCCCAAAGATCCCATCCAAGCTCTGTAGGTTCACGTCGTCCCTGACGGCCAAAGCCTACAGCGCTGCTGGACAAGCCACCTCTGCCCTGCACACCATGGCTCTCCTGCAGGTCCACGAAGCCAAGGTGCTGAAAGAACTGCACAAGGGTAGTTCTGCCCCAGATCTGATGTAGGAACTGCGCTCGGCGACCAACCTCGCTCTCTGAGCAACGAAGGTCACGGCACGGACTCTCAGGCAGATGATGTCCACATTAGTGGTCCAGGAGCACCAGCTTTGGCTCAACCTGGTCAAGATGGGTGAGGCCGACAAGACACGGTTCCTTGCTGCCCCCATCTCCCAGGCTGGCCTATTCGACGACACCGTCGAGGACTTTGCCCAGCAGTTCTTGACGATGAAGCAGCAGACAGAGTCTATCTGGCATATCCTGCCCCGGCGCGGCTCAAGATCCCGCATCCCGTCTGCTCGTCACCAAGGGAGTCCCCCTGCGGTGACTGCACTGGCTATGCCGCAGCCCGCCCCTTCGGCCCGGCCCCGCCATGGAGCCCATCGCAGGAAGCAGACGCCACCCGTCTCGCGGCCGGCTGCCAAGAACCCATGAAGGTCGTCAAAACGCCCCTGAGACAGGCGACCCAGGGTCAACAGAACCCACTGCACTGGAGCTGGTAGTAAGACCACTCCATCCCCCGGTGGAGAGCCGGGGGCAGAATCTTTTGTTGCCTTTTAATTTGATTTTGCTGCATGCCCAAGTGGCTACGATACCCAACAGTTCAGCAAAAGAGTGGTTTCCTCCTTCCCTGGGTCACATACCCGGTGTGCACGGTCATCATCACAACCACCGTCCACCTTTTTTCCCTTGCAGGATTGGCATTCCAGCGGCGGTCTCCCTGCCCCTGAGCACCCAGCTATGGCACACATGTGACAGTCTCCACGGGTTGTGAGGACAGGCCTCTTCCTCCCCCATCCCAGGCTGTTCCGGGGGTGTTCACAAGGAGCCAGGTAAGTGCTTCGATGTCCCTAGACTCAGCACGGACACGACATGGTGTGGCACCTCGAGCTCCACCCTGCCGCGAAACCCCACCTGCCGGTATGTCCGACGACATTGTCCCTTTGGTCCCCCTCGCATGGAACTTGGATGCGTGACTTGCGCTTTCCAATCCATCACGATGGCTGGTTCAGCGGTATCCACTTCACCTTGGTGAAGGACGAAAATGCTGCTACCTTGCGCGCGGAGATTGCCACCCTCCTACGGAACCTGTCCCTCCGGCCGAGATGAAGAAGGGGTTTTACAGCCCCTACTTCATCGTACCGAAAAAAGGCGGTGGGTGGCGGCCAATCTTGGAACTGCGAGTACTGAACCGGGCTTTACACAGACTCCCGTTCAAGATGCTGATGCAAAAATGCATTCTGGCAAGCGTTCACGGCAGTAGACCTGAAGGACGTGTACTTTCACATCTCGATTCTACCTCGACACAGACCCTTCCTGCGGTTTGCATTTGAGGGTCAGGTGTATCAGTACAAGGTCCTCCCTTTTGGCCTGTCCTTGTCCCCTCATGTCTTCACGAAGGTCACAGAGGCAGCTCTTGCCCAGTTAAGGGAAGTGGACATTCGCATTCTCAATCTCAACGATTGGCTAATCCTAGCTCACTCTCGGGACATGTTGTGTGACACAGGGACTTGGTGCTCTCACATCTCAGCCAATTAAGGCTTCGGGTCAACTGGGAAAAGAGCAAGCTCCTCCTGGTTCAGAGCATCTCTTTTATCGGTTTGGAGTTGGACTCAGTCTCATGGACAGCGTGCCTCACGAACAAGTGCACACAGTGGGTGCTGACCTGTTTGAAGGTGTTCAAACAGAAAACAGCAGTTCCACTGAAACTCTTTCAGAGGCTCCTGGAGCATATGGCATCCTCAGTGGTGGCCACCCTGCTCGGGTTGATGCATATGAGACCGCTTCAGCACTGGCTTCAGACTCGAGTCCCGAGATGGGCATGGCGCCGCGGGACACATCACGTGGCCATCACGCCGGTCTGTTACCGTCTCTTCAGCCCTTGGACCGACCTCTCGTTTCTATGGGCAGGTGTTCCCCTAGAGCAGGTCTCCAGGCATGTCGTGATCATGACAGACGCCTCCAAAACAGGCTGGGGCACTGTTTGCAATGGTAAACAGCGACCACCCGACGGGAAGACCCCCAGAGATGCGCAGTCAGATCGGTGCTTTCCTTCTTGCAGGAAAGGTTGGAAGGGCGGCTGTCCCCTTCCACCTTGAAGGTGTACGTTCCTGCTTTAGCAGCACACCATGACACAGTGGACGGTAAGTCCTTAGGGAAGCACGACCTGATCATCAGGTTCCTGAGAGGCACCAGGAGGCTGAACCCCTCCAGACCGCACCTTGTTCCCTCATGGGACCTCTCTGTAGTTCTTCAGGGTCTACATAGAGCCCCCTTTGAGCCTTTGCAGTCAGCTGAGCTTAAGGCACTCTCCTTGAAGACTGCCCTCCTGACTGCACTCACTTCCATCAAGAGGGTAGGAGACCTGCAAGCGTTCTCTGTCAGCGAAACATGCCTGGAGTTCGGTCCGGGCTACTCTCACATGATCTTGAGACCCCGACCGGGCTATGTGCCCAAGGTTCCCACGACCCCTTTTAGGGACCAGGTGGTGAACCTGCGAGCGCTGCCCCAGGAGGAGGCAGACCCAGTCCTGTTGTTGCTGTGTCCTGTGCGTGCTTTACGCATCTATTTGGATCTCTGAGCAGCTCTTTGTCTGCTTTGGTGCACAGTGGAAAGGAAGCACTGTCTCCAAGCAGAGGATCACCCACTGGCTCATTGACACCATAGCTGTGGCATATCACGGCCAGGACGTGCCGCCAACGGTAGGGCTATGAGCTCATTCTACCAGGGGTGTAGAGGCCTCCTGGGCCCTGGCCAGGGGTGCCTCTCTAACAGACATTTGCAGAGCAGCGGGCTGAGCAATACCCAACACCTTTGCAAGGTTCTACAACCTCCGGGTGGAACCGGTTTTGTCACAGGTAGTGGCACGCAATACAATCGGATAAGCCTGGGATAGCCAGCCGGGTGTATTGCTTGCACATAGCGCCTTTCACCTCCTCTGAGCTGAAGACGTGTGCCATTAATTCCCAGTAGTGTTCACAAACTATGTTCCCTGGATGACTTCCTCCGAGCCCTGCGGCAGAGACTCGCTGCCGGCCCAGTACATGTGCTAACTAAGAGCCCTGTTCTGGGGTAGGTGCTCTGCATATGGAGGTTCCTTGTAAGGTAACCTCATGCGATGTATATCTTCCACTAATTTGTTTCCCTGTTGGCAAACTGCGTCTTCCTTGGGCAGAGCCCCCTCTGCCACAGTCTCCATGTTTGTAGTAACTCCTCCCCCATTGGGTAGGATCTGCCATGAGACTTCTCCACATGGTCGGCAAGACCATGTGACGTATTTTCCACTTAAACCCCCCCCCCCGGGTGAGGTGTGGTCTCTGCGGTGTCCTCTCCTTGGGAGGGACACCCCCCCGACTAGACCTGGCAGCCCAGTCGGATAATCCCCCTTGTTTTTTAGGGAGTGGAAAAAAAGAAGGGGGAAAGAGGCCACGACTGGGCTAGACTGTCTCTATCTTTTGGGTAGTCGACTTGTCCCCAAAGGGCCGTTCGACACTCATAACTATGTTGGGGGAGGTTACGTGTTGGCCTGGTGCACTGGCTACGAGGCACACAGTTGTCTGCCCGTCACACACCGCTAGTTCACATAACACAGTTCAGCCAGTTGCGGGGTTTTGTATTGGGACCCTTAGTGTCACTACATCGACACAACGTCGAGTGAGTGACAGATAGGGAACATCCTGGTTACTTGCTTAACCTCTGTTCTCTGATGGAGGGATCGAGACATTGTCTCAGCTCCTCAACATAAAACCTGAATGAGTGGTTGCCTACCAGCTCCTTTTATACCCATATGTCTGGGGGAGTGGCATGCAAATACCACTTGCCAATTTTCATTTATTATTATTATTATTATTATTATTATTATTATTATTAGGCTATTATTATGAAAAGGCATATACAAGGCATATTTTATTAATAGAATACAGAGACAGATACAGATAATTTTGCCATATGAACAGATACAGATACAAAATACAGATAATGGCTTCGCTGTACACCCCTACTAGCTAGAAAGTCTGTTCTCTTTTGAAGAACTCCTAGTGTTAAGATAAAAATCTTTGTGAATATGGGCCCAGACTTCCAATTTTGCCTGGTGGACAATAAAATGAGAGAAAAAAATGCCATAGGTGCTAGAAAATCATAGACATTTGGGCATGTGTTTCTGATTTGAGACCAGGGTCAGAAATGAAGGGGGGATCTCGGCAAAAATTGCCACTGAAAATGACAAAAATATAAATAAAATGCCACTGCAAGTGACAAAACAAATGCCCCTGCGATTTTATAACATCTGTTATAGTTCTTAATAGTCTATTATAGTCTTAGTTCCCCTCATAAACATAAAAAAATGCCCTGAAAATCATGTTCTGGGGGCAAATATTGCCCTTTCATGTAAAAGTTAATTTCTCTCATTGTTTAAGACTGCACAGTATATGTACATTTACATTTAGTAATTTATATGTAACCACCAGAACACCCTAGAAACATGGCGGCAAATTTTACAAGGGCAAGCAAGCACCACTTGCAAGGTTTTATCTTCCGTCATTGTTGGGGGGACTGTGAATTATAAAGGATTTCCTCAGTAACGGCCTTTCAATGGACCTTCGTGTGTGTGGTCTAGACACTTCATAGGAAAGAATTGTCACCATTTTGAGGACCTGTAAACAAACAACTAAGTGTGCACCTCTTAAGTCTTGGTGTTTTACAGTGCATGATAATTAGCTCTGTCAGACAGGTGTGTGTGTGTGTGTGTGTGTGTGTGTGTGTGTGTGTGTGTGTGTGTGTGTGTGTGTGTGTGTGTGCGTGTGTGTGTGTGTGTGTGTTAAGAATGGGGTTGTGAGTTAATATGGAAGATGCCCTCCTGCATCTGTCACTCTGCAAACACCCCAGCAGCTGTTCTTTAAAATCATTATTTCACTTCAGATGGTGTAGATATTCTTTGGTTTAGATATTACAACATAGTATGTCTTTATTCTCTGAATGTTGAATGTTTGGAGCTGATAAATGTCATGTTTTCTTCATGTTTGTATGTTTTTATCATCTGCAGTGACACATATATTGGCTTACATGAAGGAAAAGTTTCAAGGAAAAGATAAGAGAGAGAGAGAAGAAAGAGACAGTAGGTTATGAGTCCAGCTCTCCACACACAGAAAGAGATCACAGCGAGGGTTTGGATTCAACATTCCACACTTCAATATGAAATGTCTGACTCTCACCCAGCCTCTATTTAAGATTACATTTGACACAGACTGCTTAATTCCCCATCCATCAAACTAGTATCATATATTATCAATTTAAAAATATTGGTTAATGTTAATTTATGAAAATGCAACTGTTTGTTCTAGTTAATTCATAATACATGAACTAATGTTTACTTTTAATGTTAAAAAATGTATAAGTGGTAACACATTACAATAAGGTTTCTAATCCCTATTATTAATTAATACATTAGGTATTATTAACCAACAGTAAATGAACCAAAACAAACCATATGCATGGCATTATAAGTTCAACCCTGTTCTATCAGACAGAACATTAAACCCTCATCTAAATTATACAATTAAACAAAAGTATGCAGAGAGGCCAAACCTGCCACCATACAAATATTTTGCAAGGAAACACCTTTAACCAAACCACACAAGGATGCCATGCTCCTTGTAGAGTGGGCCCAAATACTCATAGGCGAAGGCAAACTGTGTGCCTCATAATCACTCAGAATTGTATCCACAAGCCAATGGGATAACTATTGGGATAGCCTCTGCTGCGGCCACCAAAACAAATAAACAGCTGCTCTGACTTGCGCCATTGGCTAGTGCAGTCAACATACTCTCACAAAGCTCTAACAGGGCACAGCATATGCAACCTCTCACTCTCATCTGACTCAAATGGGTAAAGAGTGAAGGACTGAAAGGTAATAACCTGCAAGCAAAACGAAGTAGAAACGGCCTTGGGTAAATAATCCACACCACCTTCGACAAACCTGGTAATATCGTACAGTCCCCATTGAGCAGTTTAAATTAAAATGTGAATGAAAAACGTCCTTTATTTGTCTTTAGGCCCCAGTGAGCATGCCAAAGGCGAAGGCAACTGTGGCAAGGAACCCAAACTCCATAAGATGTAGTTAATGGAGAAAAAAAAAAACCTTGGGAGAAACCAGGCTCAGCTGGGGGAGCCAGTTTCCCTCTGGCAATACAGCATGAATATCAGGACGATATTAATTATCTATGTGTAATACAAACATCTATTAATAGAGTAAACTAAGTAGAGGTTGGTGGCCAATGTTTAAAATGAAAGAATATTGACTGAACTGTTAGATTATTGATTAAGTGTCTTTGAAGTCCATCCCGAATTGACTATGGAAGTGCGAGTAGATGCAGTGCAATTTTTAATTAGCAAAATTTTAACATTAATACGAAACTCATCAGCCATTGTAGTGGCTGATAAAATTGGGCTGATATGATCATTAGGCTCGGGATCGATGCCTTTTTAACGCATCGATAATCAGAAAATTTTCCCAATGATTATAAATATATTTTGGCATTTTTCTGATATAAACAGTGTTCCTTGCACAATAGTCTTTGTCTCTTTAAACATATTTCTCAACACAACTTTGGTAAAGTGTGAGTGGCAAGGGTAACTTAAAGGGAGTCGCACACGGGACGCATCTGGCATACGACATGGCGCGTTCTAAAATTCGAAACAAATATTTTCTTATGAAGGTACGCACACATTGCTGCTGCCACTTGCCGTCTCCGGAGGCTGCTCAAAATTCTGCAGCACCACGGACCTAAACTCGCATAGTTTTCCATTAAATTCAACCCAAATTATTATCAAAGGTTTGACAGCTTAAATGAAACCTCTTCAAGGTTACATACAGAGAAATTGCATAATAATTTTGCAGTTACACCAGTTTCATACTCTAATCTGCAAACTCATCAACGTCACTTTGTTCATTCTTGAAGGACAAAAACCTTTGTAATGTTTGTGTGTATAGTGACTAGATCCACAACTAAGTTTGGACTATGCCTTGTCCTACCCACGACCAGCTTCAGTAAAAGTTATATCACCTTCTTGTTGTCTCCCAACGCTGTTACGCCAAACTACATTAAACAAGGCCAACTGACAGTTAATTGGAAAGCACACAAATTGGGCTTCTAATTTAATGTCGGTTAATATTAATATTTCAGTGCCTCAAAAATGTATCGATAAAATAACTTGTGATCAATAATTGATATATCGATATTTTATGACATGCCTAATGATCATATTTCTAGTCAGCACTTTAGCTGCTGTAAATTACCAGAAATTTTTACTCTGACTTTCTGCGGTCATTAAAAATTCCTGGACACTCCTTGAAAAGAGTAGTGGGTGTAGCCCTGGTGTCCTGACCAAATTCCCCCTATTGGGCCTTATCAATCATGGCCTCCTAATTAACCCCTTTCATGAATTGGCTCTATCATTCCACTCTCTCCTCTTCACCAACAGCTGGTGAGTGTACTGGTGCACTATGGCTGCTGTTGCATCATCCAGGTGGATGCTGCACACTGGTGGTGGTTGAGGAGAGTCCCCTGTTCACTGTGTGAAGCACTTTGAGTGTAATGTTCATGCATTCATTCATTCATAACTATCCAGAGAATGTGACCCTTGAATAAAAAAATGTCTCTACTCAGTGGAAACCACAACTCATCTGAAGACTTATGACCTTGAGGCTTTCTTTTAAAGCAACTAATAACCACATGATTTCTTTAAAGGGAAAAGGACACATCACCCAAATTTCCAAAAGGTGTTGTGACAGAATCCATTTGCATATCCTTTTAAGATTAGCTAGACCCATGTTGAGAACAAAAGTTAACTGTAATTTAGGGAAAAACCATGCAGAGATGCCTTCAACGTGAAAGTTAAACACAGTTTTGAAGTGTGAGTGGATTATTGGGTTTCTTATGAAGAGCTGTGGTTGAAACAGCTACATTAAGCACAACTGCTGGCCCCTTACAGGCTGTTTTGGTGCTTAAAGGGATTAAAGCTTACTGTAAGTTCAAAGCAAGTGTATTGCAGAGGAAAGCAATTTGTGAATACTCAACTCTCAGCCGCCAAAGTCACACAGAAATGAAGAATATTTTTGATGATTGCAAACCTTTTTGAAGCACTTCTCTTTCTAGGAAATCTGTCTAAATATACACTTCCAAACATTGACACTTTTGCGCTTGTGTGTTTCGAGCAAATATCAAGGTTATTTTTGTAGCACTAAAATAACCCTTAACACAGCCACGGGTTCACATAGAGGAAACCTTAAGCCGCTGCCAGCTGACAGATGCTCAGACAGAGAATGTTGGGGATTATGCAAAAAGCAGCACGTTACACCACTCAGCTGGGTCACATGAATTTAACATTATGAGAGGAACCGTCATTACTGTTAGACACTGTTCCACAAATTAACACTGTACCACAAATGAGCACATGTTCCCTTTTCAACAATCTTTTGACCCCTATACATTCAGGAATGGGGCATAACGCTGATTCTGGAAAGGTGAGGTGAACTGAGCGGGATGATAACGCCACAATTTAGCATTTGGGATTAAATACTTTAATACAGTGCACACCAGCAGTGGTCAGTCTGACTTCCACAATCCCTATTTAACAATCCAATATTCTCTGACTACCACCCCTGGAGTTTGCAAGTTCGAATCCCAGGGCGTGCTGAGTGACTCCAGCCAGGTCTCCTAAGCAACCAAATTGGACTGGTTGCTAGGGAGGGTAGAGTCATATGGGGTAACCTCCTCGTGGTCGCTATAATGTGGTTTGCTCTCGGTGGGGCTAGTGGTGAGTTGTGCGTGGATGCCGCCATGGATGGCATGAAGCCTCCACACATGCTACAGTATGTCTCCGTGGTAATGCACTCAACAAGCCATGTGATAAGATGCGTGGATTGATGGTCTCAGATGCAGAGGCAACTGAGATTCATCCTCCGCCACCCGGTTTGAGGCGAGTCACTACGCCATCACGAGGTCTTAGAATGCATTGGGAATTGGGCATTCCAAATTGGGCAGAAAAAGGGGAGAAGATCCACAAAAAAACCCCAAAAAAACAATCCAATATTCTCATCATCATAACTGTGCTGACCTGAGGGAGTTGGGTCTTTTATTACTTATTTCTTTGAATGACTTGGGTTTTCAAGCAGACAGATAACCCTACATCAGTTTTGCACTCTACCCTTCATCTCGCTAAGGCTCAAATGTTTCAGCTAGGATATACACTGGTGGCCAAATGTTTGGAATAATGTACATATTTTGCTGTTTCAGAAGGAAATTGGTACTTTAATTCACCAAAGTGACATTCAACTGATCACAAAGTATAGTCAGGGCATTACTGATGTAAAAAACAGACTTTTTATTTGAAAAAAGTCGTTTCTGATCAAATCTAGACAAGCCCCATTTCCAGCAGCCATCACTCCAACACCTTATCCTTGAGTAATCATGCTAAATTGCTAATTTGGTACTACAATATCACTTGTCATTATATGAAACACTGCTGAAAGCTATTTGGTTCATTAAATGAAGCCAAACATTTTCTTTGTGTTTGTTTTTGAGTTGCCACAGTATGCAATAGACTGGCATGTCTTAAGGTCAATATTATGTCAAAACTGGCAAAAAAATAACAGCTTTCTCTAGAAACTCGTCAGTCAATCATTGTTTTGGGGAATAAAGGATATACAATGCTTGAAATTGCCAAAAAACTGAAGATTTCATACAAAGGTGTACACTACAGTCTTCAAAGACAAAGGACAACTGGCTCTAACAAGGACAGAAAGAGATGTGGAAGGCCCAGATAAAACTAAACAAGAGGATAAGTACATCAGAGTCTCTAGTTTGAGAAATAGATGCCTCACATGTCCTCAGCTGACAGCTTCATTGAATTCTACCTGCTCAACACTAGTTTCATGTACAACAGTAAAGAGAAGACTCAGGGGTGCAGGCCTCATGGGAAGAATTGCAAAGAAAAAGCCACTTTTGAAACAGAAAAACAAAAAGAAAAGGTTAGAGTGGGCCAAGAAACACAGACATTGCACAACAGATAATTGGAAAAGAGTGTTATGGATCTTAACCCCATTGCGCATTTGTGGGATCAGTTAGACTGTAAGGTGTGTGAGAAGTGCCCGACAAGACAGCCACATCTATGGCAAGTGCTACAGGAAGAGTGGGGTGAAATGTCACCTGAGTATCTGGACAAACTGACAGCTAGAATGCCAAGGATCTGCATAGCTGTCATTGCTGCATGTGGAGGATTTTTGGATGAGAACTCTTTGAAGTAGTTTAAGAAGTTCTGAAAAAAATTTCAAATTGTAATAGTAATTTTTCACATTATTAATGTCCTGACTATACATTGTGATCAGTTGAATGCCACTTTGGTGAATAAAAGTACCAATTTCTTTCCATAAGAGCAAACATCTGTACATTATTCCAAACTTTTGGCCGCCAGTGTAAACGGAGACAAATGGCAGGGATGTGTCAGATGAAAGGGTTGCAGTGAATGGGGGATGGAATACAAAAGAGAACAATAGGATTTTGGGTGTCCTGTCTTGTCTATTCGGTCTTCAGGATTTCACTCTGCACACTCAAATTAAATTACACAAATGACCATCCACCCAGATAAATATATGCTGTCACTTCACTCTTTATAGACTATTATCCTTGACATTTAATCAACAAAGACTAATCTCTGATTTTAATTCAAAGTCAATTGGATGGTCTTGAGTTTGTTTACTGTATTATTATGCACTGTAAAAAAAAAAAAAATAATAAAAACAAAATTCTAAATTGTAATTAAATCTGACTAAATCAACCTGAAACATTAGGTTACACCAGTGAATGTAATTTGTGTAAGTAGATAAGGTAAAAATAGATCCTTGATGAAGCAATTACAGGTTACCACTTTTTTCAGTGTGGTTAAAGTTTTAAAGTCTTATTTCAGTTGTATAAATGTTCTAAACTGCATATTATTATGTAGCATTTTCTTGGATTTGACAGGTGATCTGTTTTTGACTGTGATTAATATGTGATAAGCTCATCAATATATTCATCCAAAATGTATTATATTTTTAAAAGGATAGGGGATAACAGTAAGCATATTCTCTCAGTAAAAGGCTAGAACCAGCAATTGTATACATTTTCCATGTTGTCATTCAGTTTTTCTTATTTATTGATAAATTGATGGTTTTAAAAAAAAACATTGCATAAGCACACGCATGGCTACACAATGTCATTGCACATAACATGTTTTCAGTCACATAATATGCTCATTTTCTTTTAAATTTTTGTTTTCAACAGAAAAAACAGGCACATTCATACTTTTTTTTTTTTTTTTTTTTTTTTTTAATGAAACTATCTAAACCTTAATGTGGAAATGACATTATCAGGTAGGCTATGAATGTCGATGTATTATTTATTGTTTGAAGAGAAAACTTTCTTATTGTTGTCTTAATTAAGATTCGGTATGTAACTTGAGTCAGACATAAAAACTTTAGGGATGACTTTGATTTTATCGGTACTTCAAAGAGATGTGACGTACTGAAAATCGTGGAATACAATCACTCCCCGCGGACTGTTCCCATACAAGGGCGTCTACCGAATGCCTCGCGGGGGTCTCTCTCCAGCGTGCTCTTCCAATCCACTCTCAATGGTGCTCGGGCTACCAAATAAGGAGAGGGAAGTCCACTTGTGGAGTATAAATTGGCTTCAGCTCAAGGCGCTTTCTACCACTCGCTCTCCAAGGGATCCAGCTCCTGGTGCTGATCTGGTGAGTACAGCTAAAGCTTTCGTGTCCGTCTGACTTCATTTAATTGCATGGATCTTCTGAACGCAAGGATTTAAACTAGGTCAATTCTAGTGCAAGGTCAGTGGAATTACAATGGGTAATTACAATGGAACACAATTAAAATAGTTTATTAAACATTCTGGAGACTTCAGAGATGCTTATAGTTTATAGTTAAGGTTTGCTGACTTTGGGGGGGGGGGGGGGGGTTAACGATGTTCTTAATTTTGATTTGACAAATAAGGTTGTCCAAGATGATAACAATGAGGAATCTCTTAAAATTAGAGTTTCAAAGACATGTATCAAGCTCGTAGACATTAAATATTTGTGACCATGTTAGTTTCATACATTTTTGAAAAATATTTATCACAATTTTCCAAAATAAAAAATAAAAATATAATTAATTAATTAATGATTTATTGACTTCATATTTTGAATATTAAAATGTAATATTAAAATACTTTTCTTGCACCTTAAATAAATGTGTGTGTACACAACTTGTTCAAAAATTTTAAAAAGTTTTCAAACAGTTTCTAGGTAATTATATTTATTTATTTATTTTACAAATATCATGAATTTTTTAATCACAAACGTCAGTACGTTTTCTTAGTTTTACACCATTTGACATGAAAATAAAAATGCCAAAATATATGATTTTTTTTTTTTTTAAACACAGTCATGAGGGTCTAAATGGGTCTTCTCTTCTTTTTTTTTATGTTTTAATCTTTTTTTTATTATTATTATGATTATTTTTTAGCTACCTGCATGTTGGTTACACAACCTGGCTTTGATTTGGTGGACACGTCAGCATCTTATGACATTAATCTTTGGAGAAGAAATGAAATTGTGATAGAATTGTGATAGACAAACAAAATGACTTGTTAGCAGTATACTTAGACATGTGTTAGATCCTCCCTCAGAACCCCAGCTGACACCATGTGTGACGATGATGAGACCACCGCTCTTGTGTGTGACAATGGCTCCGGCCTGGTGAAGGCTGGCTTTGCCGGAGATGATGCACCTCGAGCTGTCTTCCCCTCCATCGTTGGTCGCCCTCGCCACCAGGTACAATGCACAGTTTGCTAACGTTTGAATACGGTATTTGCAAAATTGGGTTATATGCAGTATATGACTGAACTGATTATTTTCATCTATTATCTAATCTCTCTAGGGTGTCATGGTAGGCATGGGTCAGAAAGACTCATACGTGGGTGATGAGGCTCAGAGCAAGAGAGGTATCTTGACCTTAAAGTACCCAATAGAGCACGGTATTATCACAAACTGGGATGATATGGAGAAGATCTGGCACCACACCTTCTACAATGAGCTCCGTGTGGCCCCTGAGGAACACCCCACCCTCCTTACCGAGGCTCCTCTCAACCCCAAAGCCAACAGAGAGAAGATGACACAGGTAAACGTATTTAAACAACACCAAATAGTGCACATTCACCAATGATGTGTCTACAAGATTATGCCTTACTGTTACATGTGCTATCACAAATGTTACAAATGCCTGGCATTCTTTAATTTGCAGATCATGTTTGAGACCTTCAATGTTCCCGCCATGTATGTAGCTATCCAGGCTGTGCTGTCACTGTACGCCTCTGGCCGTACCACTGGTGAGTGTGGTGCCTTACTGTTTGTGAATGTATGTATTGAAATAATTTGTGTAGATTTCTCTTGTACTTAACAAATGTTTTGTTGTTTATACTGTAGGTATCGTGCTGGACTCTGGTGATGGCGTGACCCACAACGTCCCCATCTATGAGGGTTATGCTTTGCCCCACGCCATCATGCGTCTGGATCTGGCCGGTCGTGACCTGACCGACTACCTGATGAAGATCCTGACTGAGCGTGGCTACTCTTTTGTGACCACTGGTATGCACATTATGCCATGAAACTTTGTCGTCCCATTTATTAAGAATACTACCACTTTTTAGGCCCAATTTGTAATGTTTTGTTAATACTCATGTTATATTCACACAGCTGAGCGTGAGATTGTGCGCGACATCAAGGAGAAGCTTTGCTACGTTGCTCTGGACTTTGAGAATGAAATGGCCACTGCTGCTTCCTCCTCTTCTCTGGAGAAGTCCTACGAGTTGCCTGATGGCCAGGTCATCACCATCGGAAATGAGCGTTTCCGCTGTCCTGAAACCCTTTTCCAGCCCTCCTTCATTGGTGAGTAGTGGAGTGATATCATCTTTCATTAGTCCAGCATCCAAATTTCTATCAAAGACTTGCAAGTTGCTCTATAGCAAAAATTAAGCTCCTACAACAGTGTATTTACTTATAAATTACTCAAAAAGTAATCCAAAACAAATGGCTAATTACTTATATAAAATTGTAATCAGATTACTTCATCACTTTACTTTTAAGTTACTTTCTAAAACAAGTCAAGTCATTTTATTTGTATAGCGCTTTTCACAACACACATCTTTTTAAAGCAGCTTTACTGAAAATCATGCATTAACAGAAAATGAAACTGTAATATCTATATAGTCTTAGAGTCATCATTGTGTAGTTTGATTAAATATGATTGTAAATTTTGTATAAAAATAAATAATTAAATAATAATTGTATTTAGAACCCCACTTTTTTTTGGTTTGCTCAGCAAATTCAAAAGAATCTGTCGTCTATGGGTCTGTTCCAAACCTAGTGAGCTTCCTTCGGAGGTAGCATTTTACAGCATCATATGTGCTCTACCAACATGAGGGCTGTTCCAAATGGTAGGTATCTTAATTATGCTGCCTCGTAATATATCTCATTTTGGCAAAATTCTAAGGTATCACAGTATGTATCCTTCCCCGGGTAGGCGATCCAAGAATAGACCGTGATGAGCTTGGTGGAAAAATAAATCCAAGATGGTGGATGAATCAAGATAAATTTCCATTATAAATATACTTATAATCCATTCAATACTGAAATTTGTCCTTAAAGAATAGTTTAATATCACTGAAAATGGACTTTTACCCAAAATGTGTGTGTACTTTGCATATTTATGTTCATTAGATGATCCCGTCAGTCATCTCACCTCACCTGTATGGACGCTTTTCACAGACTGTGATGACATAACGTTTCCGCCTCATTTAGAAGTGTAAATCTAGCAAACTTTTTTATACTTGCAATTTTTTCAATTATTTAGTGTAAATATATAACTTTATACTTAGTATTATATTAACCTGGAATTCATTAGAAAAGACGAGTTACCACAGATGCAATGAGATTTCTCATACAGCTGCTGAGGGAGTGACCGCTAATTTGCCATCTTCTCTCTTCTGACTGCCATAATCCATGAATCAAAGTTTACCCTGCAATCATTTACTTCCGCATTCCAAAACCTGGAAGTGTGAAAAGGGTCCATCGAAATCAGTTGCGAGTCGAGTCGAGTCTCGCACTGCGCGTGCGCTGCATATGAGAAGTGCTATTTGAACAGGCTTGTTCAAGATGCCAAACGGTTTGCCTTGAAAGTAGATGAGAGAAGAGGCGGCTGCAGTCAGGAGAGGAGTGAAATAGAGCAGTCAAGTCAGACAGTTCTCACTTCTCGTAGTAGATCAGACACCTACGAGATCAAAGGCAGATATTGCAGGATTCACATTCATGCGCTGTTGCTTCTTCTGTTTTATTGGCAGATCACTTCACTTCACAGTGCATTACCGCCACCTGCTGTAAAAATGGATATAATTTAAATACTGTTTCTTTAAATTGAAAATAAATATGATAAAAGACACTCAGTGTACATGTTGTTTAATTTCGCCAATAATACATGTCTTTCCATCCATTTTTAGTAGAATAAAGACACGTATTTTAGATATTTCAGAAATATGATAACAATCACACCTCCCCATACAGAGATTGAAATGTCAGAGTGTTTGGAATATTTTATTTACATAAAAACATTATATTAGAAATAAAAAAATCAAACATTTTAGAAGCAAAAACATTGAGGTTGTTTAAGCCAATGAGCATTAACCTGTGTCGCCAGCAAGTCGTTTCCCATCATGCCTTTTGTCAGCGCAGTCAGGGGAGAGCAACTGCGCTCGACTGTGCCACCTGGCACAGCTGCCTCGCCATTGTGAGAGTTTTTTGGCATATGTCAGCATGACATCAGAGGAAGTCAGAGCACACTTGGCATGCACCTCACAGTGATCACCGGTGATTGGTGCTGTGCAGATATTGCTCATCTCGAACGAGCCTAGTGACGGAGCTGCCGCCTATGTAGAGCATTCCAAATTGGTCATGAGGCATCATTTCACTAAGGATGCTATGTAGGCAGGAGACAGCTCACTATGTTTTGGAACAGACCCTATATTTCCTGCTTGTTCATTGTCACATGAAAGTCATACACTCAGCACCATACATTTTGACTTATTGGGGGCGTATGCTCTTGAGCTTTCACAGAAATGCAATGAGAAGTACATATGAATATAATTTATTTTAAACAATAGTTTTGTTAAAAAATGTGTTACCCAACTAATGTACTTAAAAGTAATTAACATAATTGAAAATCAGTAACTGTAATCTGATTACTAGTATTGAAAATGTAATGTGTAACAGTATGTTTTGATTTTAAATTACATTCGAATTTAGATTCAATTGCATTAAGATTGCAGTGCTAATTAGCCTAATTCGCTATCAGATTACAAACAAAACTGCTGATTAGTGTGCCACATGACATGAGCTGTTCTTTTAACACCACTTCTCTAATGACCAGTGCCCTTCTCCTGCATATTGTTCTAAATTGGTTCCCATTTTTACCAAAGGTATGGAGTCCGCTGGTATCCATGAGACCACCTATAACAGCATCATGAAGTGCGACATTGACATTCGTAAGGACTTGTATGCCAACAACGTCCTGTCTGGTGGAACCACCATGTACCCAGGTATTGCTGACCGTATGCAGAAGGAAATCACTGCTCTGGCCCCCAGCACCATGAAGATCAAGGTAGAATATTTATTCATTCATTCAGCTTTACTTTAAACAGTGTCTTTTTTTTTTTTTTTTTTTTACTTGAAAAAGTTTAATGAGTTAAGTTCTGTAATTACAATAGATGTTTAACCAACACGTGTCTTCCTTCTCATAGATCATCGCCCCTCCAGAGCGCAAGTACTCCGTTTGGATTGGAGGCTCCATCCTGGCTTCCCTGTCCACCTTCCAGCAAATGTGGATCAGCAAGCAGGAGTACGATGAGGCTGGCCCATCCATCGTCCACAGGAAGTGCTTCTAAGTGTGGGGATACACATTTTACACTGCTGATCATGGATGCAAAGATACAAAATTCTTAACATTACCTCCGCCTGTTAAGCATGCAGACAGATTTTGCCTTTGCTTTTCTTGTACAGTATATTTACACCAAAGTGCAATTTATTCATAGTTATTGATTGGTTCAGAAATACATTTGTAAGTGGATATTTATTGGTTTTTAAATAAAAAAAGACCGGGAACGTGTATAGAAATCATTTCCCCCTCAAAAGCATGACTGTTTTTATTTGTCTTTGGTTGCGGATCTTCATTATTTACTACAAAGCATGCAAGCACCCACTTTCTTTGTTAATGCAGTCAATATAGTATTCCATAAAAGCCATCTGTGATGGATTCAAATTTGCAACTTCAATTAGCACCCAGTGTAAAAACAGTTGCCGCTCTTTAGGAGGCAAAGTGAGATTAGAGAAGAACACTGTCAAGATGCCCTCTTCAGGCCTATAATAATTTTTATTTGTATCTTACTTACATTATAAATAATGACAAGCATTTATTGACCAGTGTTGAGATTTACAACTATAAGTTTCTAGGAGGGATGTCCCATGTTACTGTTTTTAATTCTGGAACCTTGTGGGTAGACCTAATGCGATTACTCACTGTGTTCCCACTGTAAATTCACCACAGGCATTGCCATAAATAGGCCTACCTCACCATCACCTGCAGGAGAGTGTAAGTGAGGGTTAAGGAACTGATGTGTGTTCAGTTTAAGCCAACTTATTCAACTGTTTACAGTCTTTATGTTTATATACTTTGCAGAATCACTACAGATTTCTAATAGCTTATCAAAACCGCGCGATACGTAGCTGTCATCACTTTCACTTAGCTATAATCGCAGGCGCGCGCGCGCACCGACTCTTAAATCTAATCTAATCACGGTACTGGGTGCGTGTGTGTTTCACCGGAGCCAGACATCCCCGGTGATTTGAGTTTATCGCCTATGATTTTATTACGGATTAATCAGTGCATCTCCGGCATATTCGGAGAATAATGAAACGGAGAAATCCTGCTGTACTGATTTCTCTCCAACAACCTGTCTGCGCGTGACGCAGAGGTAGTGGAGGAGGAGGGGGCAGTCTACTTAAAGCGGGATTAGCACGAGCCAAACATTATACTCGCTTCCAGCGACCTGTCGTCCTGCTCGCGAGACAGAAAATAGGAGGGCTTTGGACTAATCAGTATTTGAGGCTTGCGCGAGCAAGCGTCAGAGTGGACGAGCGCGCGCTCTGGAGCGAGGCGTGGACGACAAGGTGGACGGCAGCGACAAGTCAGTGCATTCACCCGATACCACACGAGCGATAGACGCGAAACAGTAGCTCACATATTTGATTTTGCACGGTCCAATATAGTCTCCGAATGAACAGCCATGGGGGAATGGACAATTCTCGAGCGTCTCCTGGAGGCGGCTGTCCAGCAGCACTCTACTATGATCGGCAGGTGAGGATAAAAAGTGGAAATGTTTACTGATTGCTTGCTACATAAATATATATATATATATATATATATATATATATATATATATATATATATATATATATATATATATATATATATATATATATATTGAGGTCATTATGCAGTGACCCCGCTAAATAGGCGCGAGCGAGTGGCCATTGGAGCTTAATCTGTCCATTGCCGAGGACATGGAGGTGTTAGAAGGATTGATCAAATACTTTTGCTGGACAACAAAGCTGTTCGTGCAATTTGTGAGATGGTTGTTTCATATGTAAGATATTATTGAGACTACTTTTACTCGCGTGCGCCTGTGGCGAGAGTTTCAGCACTGGACAGCTCCCCGCTCGGAGCTTCAGTTAAAACCGCCAAGTGTTCCCCCACTTGCTTTTATTGACTTTCCCAACTGTTCTGTGACTGGAACACACACTGTACACTAAATAATGTTTGTTTGTTTACGTTTAGGATCCTACTGACAGTAGTGGTGATCTTCCGGATTCTAATCGTGGCGATAGTAGGGGAGACCGTGTACGACGACGAGCAGTCCATGTTCGTGTGTAACACCTTACAGCCGGGCTGTAACCAAGCTTGTTACGACAAAGCGTTCCCTATATCTCACATCAGATACTGGGTGTTCCAGATCATCATGGTGTGCACCCCGAGTCTTTGCTTCATCACATATTCGGTGCATCAGTCCGCCAAACAGAAGGAGCGGAGATACTCCACAGTCTACCTCTCCCTAGATAGAGATCCTGAATCGATGAAACGAGACAACAGCAAAAAGATCAAAAACACCCTCGTGAACGGAGTACTTCAGAACACGGAAAATTCCACCAAAGAGTCCGAGCCCGACTGCTTGGAAGTGAAAGAGATCCCCAGTTCGGCTATGAGAACTACCAAATCTAAAATGAGAAGGCAAGAGGGCATCTCGCGCTTTTACATCATTCAGGTGGTTTTTAGGAACGCGCTGGAGATCGGCTTCCTGGTGGGTCAATATTTCTTGTACGGATTCAACGTGCCCGCGGTGTACGAGTGCGACCGGTACCCTTGCATCAAAGACGTCGAGTGCTACGTTTCGAGACCCACGGAGAAAACCGTGTTCCTCGTCTTCATGTTCGCGGTCAGTGGGCTTTGCGTAGTGCTCAACCTAGCCGAACTCAATCACCTGGGCTGGAGGAAAATTAAAACGGCGGTGAGGGGGGTGCAGGCCAGGAGGAAGTCCATATATGAGATCAGAAACAAGGACTTGCCGCGGATGAGTATGCCGAATTTCGGCCGCACCCAGTCAAGTGACTCCGCCTACGTCTAACGCTCCCATCGTATAGATTCATTCGATTATATATATAGAAGAAAAGTTACGTTATGAACTATTCATCTCACCTGTTTCATGGTGGGGTAGATGGATTTTATTTGTCTGTTATGGACAACCAAATCAAACGGACCAAACGTTTGTTTCTTATCAGTTACTGAAGAGCACTGATGCAACTTTTTAGCATTGTTAATATTTGTATTGGTCCGGACGGAAAGCTTACAATATGTTTTATTTGTCCACATGATCAGATGAACCCGAATATGTTTTGCACTAAATATACATTTTAAGAAGCCAAACGAACCCGATTTGTGCTGTGTAGTTTTATATATAAATAGCCTATATACTCACCGTATATAGCCTATAGGTAGGGTACAACGGGGCTTAAGAAAATTTTGTCACAAAATGCATCAAAAATAATAATATTTTTATTGAATATCTATGGAGCAACATCATTTGTGTGACAAAAAATAAGAACGGAAGGTTGTTTTGATTAAAATTCAGTTTTTAAGAAAAGGTGGTATGGGAGCCTTTTAACCCACACACTTGAGGTAAAAGTCCCACACACTTGAGGTAAAAGTCCCACACACTTGGGGTAAAAGTCCCACACACTTGGGGTAAAAGTCCCACACACTTGGGGTAAAAGGCCCTAGGGGGTTTAAAGTGATATTGTGTAGATAGAAGAGCAATAGTTAGCCTAAAATGCACAATTTGTAAACTAATGCAAATAATATTTAGACAGCAAGATGACTTTTTGAGTAACAAAGTAAGACATAAATACTTCAGAAAAGGCTGCACGATTTCCTGTTAATTTTAAACACATTTGGCATTTTATAACATCAAGTATTCTATAAACAAATTCGTCTCGATTGGACAGTTAATAAAAAAAACTTTGGATTTAATGACCTTGAACAAAACTGAAAATGATAAATAAGTATTTTGTCTCAAAATAAATGTGTTAAATTTCATAAATTTGCAACATTTTAAAAAATATAAAAAATTAGATCAAATTGCCTCCAAATCAACCTTTAGACACCACACGCAAAGATCTCATGGATCAGTAATTTTTTTGCAGTGCATACTGCATAGTGACAAACAGTACTGTGGTAGTTTGTGGTGCTATTTAGTGTTTTGGGAGAAAATAAAATCAAAGGAGCCTTTTACCCCGTTGTACCATATATATTTATAGCATAGCTGTATATAGATATTCTCATTCTCAAAAAATACTCTGGTTTCAGATAGTAGCACATACAATAGTTTGTTTACTCACAAATAGTTAGAGCGCAGTTTATAAATGTTTATCCATACTAAATGAATCATATCTCTCTGTTAGCTTAGATCAAATAGATTGCCATCTTTAATAATTTGGTTGCCTGTGCTTGCACCACTGACCTTAACGTAAGTTATCGTTCCGTTGTGTTCAAACTGACTTGCAGATAAGTAGCCAGTGAACTGGCCAATGCTGCATAACGCTTAACTGTCTATCTTTTTCATTTGTTTTGTTTTATTTGTTTGTTTGTTTGTTTGATTGTTTGTTTGTTTGTTTTTGACACCAAAGCGCCCATTGCTTTCATTTGTGGGAAACTGATCTCTTGCTTTTATGTATTCAAGTGCCATATATGTACATAGATATATAAATATTATAGTATATTGTAATACTTATTGTGAGAAATGAATTCCATGAGCTCTTTGCATAGACTGTTCCAAAGGACGTCCTATACTGTATCCCTTTAATGTGAGATGTTGGGGAATGGAAGAGTGAGCAAACATCCATACATATTTTGCATTCATGAAAAGTATGATAATGCATTTAAAGCACAGTTGAGTTAAAAAGTGAATAAGGGGTTGAGATTCATTTCCCCTGGTGCTTCTATTTCTAAAAAAAAAAAAAAAAAAAAAGTGATGTTAGCAGATTATGTGAGATGAAATGAAAAAACAAAAAAAACAAAAAACAAAAACGAATTTAAAAATAAAATGATGGAATTCATGATAACCACAGCTGTGTGATTTGCATTGCTTTATGGTACTTTGGAACATCCTTATTTGAAATGTCCTCTACTAGCATGGTATGGCAGGTAATTTTGGTAGAATTCATAAATTCAAAACCATTTTCCTGTGGGATTGCTCTCCCAATGCAATGTCACCGTAATTTTCCTCCATGAATCAACTCCCTGCAGTGAGTTAAAATGCTTGCATGTAGTTTTTTTGAGCAGTTCAGCATCACAGTGCTTAAATTTGATCCTGGTGCTTTAGTTCTACCTGTCCAGCTTTAGTTGTGCTGACACAATGACAGCAGCTTCCTTGTGTACAGCATCACAGAGTTCGGGTCCCTGCAGATGCCACAATGGCCCCTGTGCCAAGGTCAGAGAGAAAGTGCTGAACACTGCAGCTGGTGGCCTCAAACCGGGATTTCTCTTTGCTGACAGACTGGGAGAAGCCTGAGACTCGCAAGAGTGCCAAGATGACTCTTCAGCTTAGATCAATTTGGAATTCAGCAGGGACCTGAGATACCTATTTGACAACACAAACAGCAGAGGTCCAACTTGACAGGACATCAGTGGAAGCTATTTCTATGTGCATGTGTATGTCTTGTGCAACTTCAGTCCCTCTCCTCTTATCTAGCCCCTCTGATTAGTTCCTTCCTTTCACTCTCCAAAAGTCATAGTTTCATGTACTTTGTCGCATTTGAAGGGATTTGAAGCTTTTTTTCTCCTAAATAATATATTGGAATCTATTTTCATGTATTGGCCCCGTATCATATATATATATATAAAAAAAACAGAAACTCCAAGACTGATTTTGAGCAACATACTGTATAAATAGTCAATTTAATGTCCCAATTAGCTCTCATAAATATTCATTCCACTAAAGTGTTGCTCCAATGGCCCAAACTTTACTTTGTTTGATTATTCAGTATATAATTTCCCCCAAGACAAATACATCACCTACATATTAACGTTTAAAATGTTGAACATTTAAGAAATTCAAAGGATTGTGTGTTGGTTTATTTTTAGCTCTCATCCTGACTGAGGACTGTTCAATGCTTAGAAAGTGTTTTGAATAATTCAAGCTTAATGTACTGGCACAAGCTGTAATTCTCTAAAGCAGGTTAAAGGGAATTCTTAGAACCCCCCAAACCACCAACACCCCCCAAATATGAAGCTTAGTAAAAGATTAAGGCAAAAGAGAACCAAAGCAAACCATGACACTAATATCTATACTAATGACCTTGAGATTTGTAAAGTAGGGTACAATGGGGCTTCAATTAGTGTGTAAATTAATATGAGGTACTGAAAACTGCAAGTATAATAATCACAGGGTAACACTTTACAGTAAGATTCTATTTGTTCAGTAAATGCATTATGTATCATGAACTAACAATACCAATATAATTTTTCAGCATTTATTCATCTTGGTTAATGTTAATTTATAAAAAAAATACAATTGTTCATTGTTTGTTCATGTTGGTTCATATTGCATTAGTTAATGTTAACAAATACAACCATATTGTAAAGTCTTACCAACTGCAATAAGAAACATTTGTTTAAAATAGTTTTAGATGAAGGAAGTATGTCACAACACAGAACACTGCTGACAATGCTTGAAATTTCAGAGTTACCGTGCGCAAATGTTTATTTAGTGCAAAACAATCAATGAAAACAAAAAGTTGGCCAACATATGTGCAAAAGTGATTAAAAGTTCAAACATCAAGTAAAAAAACAAAAAAATAAATCAGGTAGCTACAGCAATGTCAGAAAAAATATTGTATGCTCTAAAATGGATTGGCTATTTGCTCTAGGTGTAAATAGCACCTGCCATACAGTGCTGTTATTTGCACTCATATAGTCTGGTGGGAACACAAAAACTGAAGACTGTTTTCTGTTTCCACTCTTAATATGTCCTTTAATACTACTTCTAATAATAAATAAAAATGAATCTAAAGGCTGATTTTCTCACAGTGATTTCATGGTGACGGTCTCAGAGTTGAGAGAAAGCTTTGATCTGTGTTAAATTAACCATGGTTTTACTATAGTAATATTGAAGTTACCATGTTTTTTTTTTGGAAGAAGTTTTAATGCAATAACCATGGTGTTACTACAGTAATATGGTATTAATATAGAAACCATGTTTAATTTTGTGGTTACTATAATTTTTCTACAAAATACCATGGTGACACTATGGTTAATTATTTAAGGTTAGGTTTAGGGGCAGGGGGTGTCTGTGGGACTCTAAATAAGCACAATAAACACACTGCAGTGATGCCCCTATACTGTATGTTAGAATTTAATTAGGAGTGCAAATTGTGCAAAGAAGATTCTTTTTGTTGCTATTTACACTGTGTAAATACAGTAGCATCTATTGCTATTTGCACTTAGTTCATGTTTTTGTTGAAGCCCACACACTGTCATCAGTGCAATAGGTGAAATTAAAGGCATTTACACATACAGGGTTGCTGCCTGGGCAATTAGCCCACTAGACACCCACATGTGTGCCTATCATGGTTTCATAAAACAGGGAGATCTGAGCCCATGCCAGTATACTGGCATTATGATGACCATAACAATTCACGGCATCTACAATAGAGTTCAAATAGTGCCATCTCAACACACCCAAACCATCAGTGTAAATGGGGGCATCAAAAAACTAGTCTAGTCTGAGATGCCGTCATCAGCCGTCAGTCACAGGGATTTCCGGCAAAGTCATCGGAATCACAAAGTCAAAGTCAGCAAGAACAGCTGTCAGAGCACAACAGTGAGAACAACATAGACATTTTCAATCGTTTTAGTAAGTCCCAGACATCTCTCCAAGTACTTGCACTGTGACATACTCTGAAACTAGACATTGTTACTCAGAAAAAGCAAGGTATTTATTTTCTGGGTGGTAAAAATAACTCCAATGGAGGTGATGTTGCTTAGTAGTTAGAGAACTGGACTGGAAACCCAGATGAGACAAGGCAATTTGTGATCTAAGAACATTGTGCTCTTAACCACAGGTTGCTCCAACCAAACTCTCCCTGTAATAATAACTCTAGAGTTAATAAAAATTGAGAGTTCATTGCTTTGCGGGAAACTTACAGCAAATTGTCCATTGTTGCCAAAGGTTTGCTGCAGGTTCACCACTACCGGTGAAGATCTGCAAACATCACAAGCTCTTTTGCATGTGAAAATAAGGAGTGGCAATTTTGCGGCAAGTTTGCCAATACTTCGCCAGAATTCTAGATTTTTTGCAAGGGTTGCTTTGGATGAGAACAACATGATTACACAGGAACTTTATATATTGCTAGTGAACATCCTGACATCTACCCCATTCTGCCGAGTTACTGATGGGTGCCATCTCATATCAGACATCTTTGCATCAATTCAAATGTGTTTACCTTTGCCTGTGGTTCTACTGATAGCGACTTGCAAGAGCAGCTTCAGAAAAATGGGTTTGGGTCGCATGGAAATCAGGAGGTAATCATATTCACATAAACAATGGTGAGTGCAATTTTAAAGGTTGCATTTACCCTCGAAGATTATATTTTTCTCCACCTACTGTTAGGTTTGTGGTTGGGGTTTGAGTAAGAATGTATGGTTAATAAAATATGCATTCCTGTTGACTGAATTACATAATTTATAACTAAAAATACAATTCGCTTTACAACTCGCTTTTGGGCCACTTTGTGGACATTTCACCTGTAAACTGGAGCTCACACGTGCCAATAAATTCAACAACACTTCCAGCTTCACTTGGGGCAGCTATTCGAATTTTGATTAACACAGACAAAGATTTTAGCTAAAGAACTTCTGATAAGAAAGCATAATCTTAGAAGAACAATACACCCTAACCCCAACTCTAGACCTATCCATCAGTGGATTAAAAATGTAATCTCTGAGCATAAATGCAACCTCCAAATTCAGCTCATCATTGCTTATGTTAACACGATTACTTCCTGGTTTTCATGAGACTAATGGCACTTTTCCACTGCACGTTATGATTCGACTCGACTCGACTCTGCTCGCTTTGCTTTTCTGAGCTTGCTTTTCCACTACAGTTTAGTGAAGCCTCAACGTGGGTGGGATTACAGACTGATCATCATAGTTGCATCGCCCCATCCAGCTCTCGTTGGATCTTCTCCTCGGCTACTAATGAGAGGAATGTCTGTACCTCATTTATTGACCTCGGCGTGGTTTTGCGCACAGCCATTTCTTTTTACAATTCGAAAGTCGCATGAACAAATGATACTGCTATCGCTGTTGCTAACTTTAAAACTAGCGGGTAGATGTCCCGTGTCGCAAAGCCAGTGGATGCTGGTAGTGACAATTCTCTCTGACCAATCAGTGATCTGCAGGGTTTTGACGTTACATTTAGTATAGGCTCGGTTCGCTTGGAACCTCGACCGAGGTGGTTAAAAAATGTACCAGGTACCAGGTACTATCCACAGTGGAAAACCCCCAAAAAGTGAGCAGAGTCGAGTCGAGTCGAGCCGTATCGTGCAGTGGAAAAGCCCCATAAAATCTATGTCTCTGAGGCTACAGAGTAGCTCCAGTAGCTCCACCAGAAAAGCTAAAACACATTTGAATTGATGCAAAAGGTCTGATGGGGGATGGCGCTGGTCAGTAACTTGGCAGAATGGGGTCGATGTCAGGGTACTGGAACATTCGGTAGCAACATGGCGAGTTCCCATGTGATCATGTTGGAAGAGTAATAAAAGTAAAAAAATATGATTCAATACAGAAAATCCAGTCAGAAGAAGAGCAGAAAAGCTACTGAAAGTGAGGTATCAGTTTATAAAATCTAAGAGAAATGGACAGCTTAATTTGCCAATATTCACTCCACCTGTTTAAGATCACTTTCTCGGATTTCTGGTTTTCATGACACAGCTCAAGCGAGTTGCCAACTCCTGCTAGTAAAATCTCATTAGAATCCCACAAATCTCATTGGAACACAATGACTGGGCCCTAAGTCACCTGCCAAAACACTGGTACAAGCACAAGGGGATTAGAATGTCTTGCAGCGACTTAAGCCTGTGGGCCTTTTCCAACCCACACCATCCTGCATTACCAGAGCCTTCATTCAAAGTACATCCCTTAAAGACTCTATGTTTTCACAGTGGGGTAGCATATTCTTTCTGTGTAAGATGTAGGGATCAAAGGCATTACCTCTATTAGTAGACTTTGAGATGACATTGAAGCTCCCGTCAAGTCATCTGGTGTGTGAGAAATGATTGGTTAGTGGTTGCCAAACCAATCAAAAAGAAAGTCCTTGATATTGTTAAGAATTGTGCTCATTAGCCAAGAAGCACCTGAGCCTCTTAGAATGCAGGTTTGAAGAGCTCTGGCAAGGCTGGATTTATAGCAAGGGTGTAAACCATTTAAAGACACCTACCGTGCCACGGAATTGCATTAACAGAAACCAGGAGATAATATTGCTCTGCAGTTTTTAAAATTACCTGAATGAAATTTCTAAGAGTGTAGGAATTGCTACTGCTTATTAGAAAACAGCTCTATCATTGCATGTGCTATTTTAAAGCAGTACAAATGCCTAGTTTACTGTCACATCTTGAAAGATGTTCTACATGCTATGTGTGAAAAACGCTGTTTGGATTTTTGATTGTTTGGGTTTCATCCTCTTCAGCACATTGCCAGGCTAACCTATAAGCTACTTATGTAATCAGTCTGGTAGCTAAGGCTAAGTTGCTCTAAGTAAAATATGATTTGTAGGATAGCACAGTAATATTATTATAATAATATAATATTACTAATAAAGAAATATCACACTGGCAAGAGTGCAGTATTTCCAGCTATCAGCATGGCTGTGATTCGTCCGTAGTCACAGTAATCACAGCCGTGTTGATGGATGGACAATACAGAATGACTGAGAATGTGATATTACTTTTATACAACAGTTCAACGAACAAGTCAATAAATAAATAGGGAAAAACGTCTCGGTTACTGTTGTAACCTCCGTTCCCTGATGAGGGAATGAGACGTTGTGTCGATGTAGTAACACTAGGGGTCGCTCTTGGGAGCCCCAAACACCTCTAATCTTTGAGAAAAGGCCAATGAGAATTGGCGAGTAGAATTTGCATGCCACTCCCCCGGACATACGGGTGTAAAAGGAACTGGCTCGCAACCACTCATTCAGGTTTTGTGCTGAGGAGCCGAGACAAGGTCCGGCCATTTCAGCAGATAGTACAGCGTTGTGGCAAGAGGGACACAACATCTGGTTCCCTCCATCATGGAACGGAGGTTACAACAGTAACCGAGACGTTCCCCTTCTGTCACTCACCCTATAGAAAAACGCCACAACAGCTGGACCATGTTACGTGAACTGCTGATGCAGGTGCAAGCAAGCTGCTGCGTGCGTAATAGCAGGTGCATCAGTCCGCCAGCCGCGGGCTTTTCTCTCTATGTTTTCTCTCCACAGAGTATTAGATTCGGCTAGGGCCATCTAACGCTATTACATGCGCCGGTGGAAGGTGTTCTTTATCATTACTATTCTTTCAGGGGAAAAGACCCCGCAGAGACCACATCCTCCCTGAAGGGGAGGTAACATGTGGAAATACGTCACGTGGGCTCACCAGCCGCACATGGAAGAGGCGCGGTGGTAGGTCCTGCCTGGAATGGGAGGAGCTCTACAAACACAGCGACTGGGGGCAGAGAGGGCTAGGGAGCCACAGGGCTAGGGAGGAAGGACATCCAGGGGTCACGGTTCGTGAACTCGCATGGGAGAAGAAGCGCACGTCTTCACGTCAAGGAAGGGAAAGGTGCTATATGCAAGCAATACATCCGGCCAGCTGTTCCAAATTACCAAACTTACCTGTTCAAAACATGGGACGATACCGGCTCAACCCGGAGATTGTAAAATCTCGCAGAGGTATTGGGTGTTGCCCAGCCTGCTGCTCTGCAGATATCTGCTAGAGAGGTGCCATTGGCCAGTGCCCACGAGGATGCAAGACTACTTGTATAGTGTGCTCATATTCCCAAAGGGGTGGGCACGGCCTGGGCCTGGTATGCCAGAGCGATGGCATCCACGATCCAGTGGGCAAGCCTCTGTTTGGAGACAGCGTTCCCTTTACGCTGTCCGCCGAAGCAGACAAAGCGCTGCTCAGAGCATCTAAAGCTCTGCGTGCCATCCAAGTAAATGTACAAACATGCACCAGACACAGCAACGACAGGGCTGGGTCTGCCTCCTCCCAGGGCTGCGCTTGCAGGCTCACCACCTGATCCCTGAAGGGGGTCATGGGAACCTTGGGCACATAGCCCGGCCAGGGTCTCAGGACCACGTGAGAGTCTACCGGACCGAACTCCAGGCAGGTATCACTGACAGAGAATGCCTGCAGTTCCCCAACCCTCTTGATGGAGGTGAGCGCAATCAGGAGGGCCGTCTTCAAAGAGAGGGCTTTCAGCTTGACTGACTCTAGTGGCTCAAACGGGGCTCTCCGAAGGCCCAGGAGGACCACGGAGAGATCCCATGAGGGAAAGAGGCATGGCCTAGGAGGATTCAGCCTCCGGACACCTCTCAGGAACCTGATAATCAGGTCGTGCTTCCCTAAGGACTTACCATCCACTGCGTCATGGTGTGCCACTATTGCGGCCACATACACCTTCAGGGTGGAGGGGGACAGCTGCCCCTCCAGCCTCTCCTGCAGGAAGGAAAGCACTGACCCGACTGCGCATCTCTGGTGGTCTTCACCTCAGGAAGAACACCAACTCGCGAACAAACGCCACTTCAGGGAATAAAACTGCCTCGTAGAGGGATCCCTGGCCTGACTGATCATGTCTACCACTACTGGTGGCAGGCCACTTAGGTCTTCTGCATCCCATCCAAGGGCCAGATGTGGAGGTTCGAGAGGTCTGGGCACGGGTGCCAGATGGTGCCCCGTCCCTGAGAGAGGAGGTCCTTCCTCAGGGGAATCTGCCAGGGAGGGGCTGTTGCAAAGAGCGTGAGATCCGAAAACCAAGTGAGTGGGCCAGTACGGCGCCACGAGGGTGACTTGTTCCTTGTCCTCCCTGACCTTGCACAGGGTCTCACTGGGGGGAACGCGTATTTGTGCAGCCCCCGGGGCCAGTTGTGTGCCAGCACTTCTGTCCTGAGGGGGGCTCCCGTCAGAGAATACTAGAGCAGGCAGTGGGAGGATTCCCGGGAAGCAAACAGGTCTACCTGTGCTTTGCCGAATCAATTCCAAATCAGCTGGACCACCTGGGGGTGGAGTCTCCACTCTCTGCTGAGCATCACCTGCCACTGTGGCATTGAGGCTGCCCAGGATATGAGTGGCCCACAGTGACCTCAGCCGCTGCTGACTCCAGAGGAGGAGATGGCAGGCGAGTTGCGACATGCGACAAGAGCGTAGGCTGTCTTGGCAATTTATATATGCTACTGTCGCTGTGTTGTCCGACCGGACCAACACATGCTTGCACCGGATTAACCGCAATGGTCCTGTCCAGGAGCCAGTGGCTGCATGCCCATTGCACACGGTGCCCCAGCCCAATATGGAGGCGTCTGTGGAGACCATGACGCATGGACACTTGCTGTAGGGGGACTCCTGCCTGCAGAAATGCAAGGTCTGTCCAAGGGATGAATAAGTGGCGGCAGAGTGGCATGATAGCCACGCGATGTGTGCCGCAGCGTCATGCCCATCTCAGGACTCGAGTCTGAAGCCAGTGCTGAAGCGGTCTCATATGCATCAACCCGAGAGGCGTGACCGCCACCGAGCATGTTACATGCCCCAGGAGCCTCTGAAAGCGTTTCAGTGGAACCATTGTCCTCCACCTGAATGACTTCAGGCAGTTCAGGACCGACTGTGTGCACTTGCTTGTGAGGTGCGCTATCATCGAGACCGAGTCTAACTCCATGCCGAGAAAAGAGATGCTCTGAACCGGGGAGAGCTTGCTCTTTTCCCAGTTGACCCAAAGCCCTAGACGGCTGAGGTGCCTGAGCACCAGATCCCTGTGTGCACACAGCAACTCTTGAGAGTGTGCTAGAATCAGCCAGTAGTCGAGGTAGTTGAGTTTGTGGATGCCCACTTCCCTTAACGGGGCAAGAGCTGCCTCTGCGACCTTCGTGAAGATGTGAGGGGACAGTACTGATTCACCCGGCCATCGAAAGCAAACCGTAGGAAGGGTCTGTGATGAGGTAAAACCGAGACGTGAAAGTACGCATCCTTCAGGTCTACCGCCGCAAACCAATCTTGAAGCCAGATGCACACAAAAATGCGCTTCTGCATGAGCATCTTGAATGGGAGTTTGTGTAAGGCCCGGTTCAAAACTCGCAGGTCCAAGACTGGCCGCAACCCACCGCCTTTCCTTGGCACGATGAAGTAAGGGCTGTAGAACCCTTTCCTCATCTCGGCTGGAGGGACAGGCTCTATCGCGCCCTTGCGCATAAGGGTCGCGATCTCCACACGCAGGGTGGCAGCATTCTCGCCCTGCACCGAGGTGAAGCGGACGCTGCTGAACCGGGGCGGGCGCCTGGTGAACTGAATCGCGTAGCCGAGTCGGATGGTCCTGGCCAGCCATTGCGACGGGTTGGAAAGCGCTAACCACGCGTCCAAGCTCCAGACGAGGGGCACTAAGGGGACAATCACGCCTATTGTGCCTGTGGGTGGGGCCTCACGGCGGGGAGAGCAGGGGAAGCCACGTCGAGGAGCTTTGCTTCGTCTTGAACTCTTGGCTGCACTGAGGGGGCCCTCGAAGCACTTACTTTGCTCCATGTACCCGGCGTCAGGGGGGGTCAGCAACTTTTTGACCATCCTCGTAGCTCGTCACAACCGCCTGGCCGTGGGTGTGGTGCGGTCGGGCGCGCAAAGGTGGGGGGCCTACGTTCACGGCGTCCTAGTTGCAGGTGCTCAGTGTCCGATCGCCGTGATAACGTCAGTCGTAAACACCGACTGTGTGATCCAAGGAGTGAGGAAACCGCTCTTTTTTTGAAAATGTGGGTACCGCAGCCCATTTGGGGATTTATCTCCCGGCCCTCCATCGGGGTACGGAGTGGTCTAGATACCAGTTCCATGGTAGCAGCGGACATCTCCCTCCCTGGGTCATCCGTCTCAGGGGTGCTTAGGAGCCTTCCGGGTCCTTGCGCCCGGTCGTGAGGCAAGGGGCATAGCTTCCTGCAGGGGGCTCTATGCTGGTGCTGAGAACTGGGCTCGGGCTGTGGCGGAGCCGCCTGGGCTTTTGCAGGGGGACGCCCTCAGTGAGCAGATGGGGTACAGGATCTTGAGCCATGCCGGGGCAAAATGTGCTGTATTGCCTCAGTCTGCTTCTTCACCGCCGAGAACTGCTGGGCAAAGTCCTCGACAGTATCGCCGAATAGGCCAATCCGGGAGATGGGAGCATTGAGAAAGCGAGCCTTGTCGGTGTCCCTCATCTCAACCAGATTCAGCCACAGGTGGCACTCCAGGACCACCAAGGTGGACATCGCCTGCCCGAGTGCTCACGCCATGACCTTCGTCGCCCGGAGGGTGAGGTCGGTCACCGAGCACAGCTCCTGCATCACATCGGGATCAGGACTACCCACGTGCAGCTCTTTCAGTGCCTTGGCTTGGTGTACTTGCAGGAGGGCCATGGCATGTCCAGCGGCACTGTAAGCTTTGGTCACCAGAGACAACGTAGTCCTACAGGCCCTGGAGGGGAGCGCCGGACAATCCTGCCAGGTGGCGGCGTTTTGCGGGCAGAGATGCACCGCAACCGCCTTATCCACCTGAGGGATCACCGCGTACCCGTGGGCCACCCCGCCGTCAAGGGTAGTGAGAGCCGATGAGCTGGGAAGTCGGGTTCGGGCAGAAAAAGGTGCCCTCCACGACCTCGTCAGCTTGTCGTGCACTTCCGGGAATAAGGGGACCGGGTGGGGGGGTTGATACTGTGAGTGGTGCCCTGAGCCCAGGAACCAGTCAGCTAGCCATGAGGGCTCAGGGGAGGGTGGAGGGTTCCAGTCCAACCCGACACTCGTGGTGGCCCGGGTAAGCATGGCGGTCAGCTCTGTATTGGCCTCAGACTGGGCGGGCAGGAAGGTGGTAGCCCAGTCGAGTCCTCAGCATTCGACATCACCAGTGCGCTCTCCGACGCAGCGATCAAAGACTCATCCTACGAGCCCCGAAAGAGATGTTAAGCTGGCCATGAGGCGAGCTGGTCTCATCTCGGAACTCGACGGGGGCAGACGAGCGTGCTGGGGAACGTGAGGTCTGCGGGGAATTACCCGGCAAGACCTCGCCAATTGAAATCTCCAAATCGCCTCCAGTGCCAGCCAGGCTGGCCACGTACCCGTAGGTAGAAGGCGCAGTGTTGGGGGGCGGCTGGAGTGGCTTTCCCTCGGAGGAAGGAAAGCCGCGACCGCAACGTTGCCATGGTCATGTTCTCGCAATGAGAACACGAACCATCCACGAATGCTGCCTCAGTGTGAGCGTGGCCCAGATACATGAGGCAGCTCCCGTGGCAGTCGGAGGCGGAGAGATAACGACCGCATCCAGGTATCACACAAAGACGGAAAGGCATTTTTAAGAAGACGCGTCTTTTAAAAGATGTTCACGTCAATGTGTTGCTCTGATAGAGGAAAATATACTCTTTGCAGAAATATATACTCTCTTAGTAGCGCTGTCGAAGCGCCCATAGTCTGCACAAAGCATGCAGGAGAGAAAGTCACTAAAATGTGCCGTATATCCAACAGCATACACTTCTTTCTGAGGTGAATGGACCAGCAGTTGAATTCAGCTCGCTGACACACAGCCGTTCGGCTTTGAAGAATAAATCTGAATGAGTGGTTGCGAGTCAGCTCCTTTTATACCCGTATGTCCGGGGAAGTGGCATGCAAATCAATTTGAGTTTTTTATAGTCAAAACAAGTGAAAATATCTACCAGTGCTGAAGTAGTAATCCAAAGTATTTAGAATACGTTACTGACCTTGAGTAATCTAATGGAATACATAACAAATTACATTTTACAGCATGTATTCTGTAATCTGTAGTGGAATACATTTCAAAAGTAACCCTCCCAACCCTGGCTATAGTGTAGTAGTAATCCAAGGGATCATGAAGTGAGTGACAATTGTGGATGACTTCAAAGAAAATCTTGCTCACAGCATACACAAATGGTCTTTTGCTGCCACCTGCTGGCTCAAATCTTTAATGTCATAGGGATGAATAAAAATGAAAATACAAATTCACACATCTAGCTGCTGCTCTTACATGTTTGGAATGCCACGAATACAAGCGGAGTGAAACAAACAGTTAAGTCCCAGTGCTGATGGTCTGTGCTATCAGCACTCTTGGAACACCTCTCGTCCAATCAGATTCAATGACCAGAACTAACTGTTGTATAATAAGGTATATCATTCACACTTTTTCTTGTTTAGAGTGGTTAAGTTTGGGTCTGAATGTGGTTAGTTTAGAGAGCCTACATAACACTTTCCTTATTATATAGTTTAAATTGATCACTGTACTATAGTTTCATGCTTCTTAGGACACTAAATTTGAATGCATAAACAAGAAAGATATCACCAGTAGTGTCACACTTGTTTGTCTTTTGAAACTGGTCTGTAACAGAGATAGCTAAGACTAGCTAAGGAAAGATATCAAATATGTGAGCAGGTGGGATGAAACCATTGAAGCATCTACGATGTTAACATACTGCATGAATAGGAAACCACCTAGAAAAAGAGCACTGTAATTATAGTATATCTATTTTCGTAAACTGCACTTGTTCTCATACTACTATTGCTTATACATAGAGATAAGTATTTTGAACAATCTACTAACTTTAAGTGTTAAACTTTGGTGCAGTGATTTGAATTTCGGTAAGTACAGACCAATTTCAGCTGAATAACTTTCGACCTACGGTCGCCGATTTCACAGTGAAATCAGTCTGGCCATATCTAGGAACCAGAATATCATATAGAGTTTGGTGTGGGCTTTTTTTACGTGGAGCAGTAAGCAACCACCTAGCATCTAGTTTGATTTAATGTTTTATAAAATTATGCTAGATTTTTGTCTCCAAAATGTTTAAGTAATTTTTTTGTCTTTTGGTGCTCTATTTTTCCATGTCTCTAAAATTCTCTAAAAATTGCTTTTCCATCCCACAAGCACATCACAGGAATGCAACTCACAGGAGTGCAACATAATTACTCCTCTTGAAGAACTATTGTGACAGGCGCATTAATTTTCATAAAGCCTGACATATTTAATCCACTCATGTTTCTGAAAGTCCCTCTGTGACAGCACTTATCCTGGGAGACTTCCTGTTTTTGCTGTAATTACCCTGCAGTGGATAGCTGGAATATCATAGTGACTGAGTGTCTGAACAAATGAACAACTGCACCAATGGGAGCTCAGCGCAGCGAGAGCTTCCTTTTGCTCTGTATCTCCCAGCAACTCTAAAGGGAAACCTGGAGGGGCAGTCGTCATTCTGTCATAGTGCAGCTGTCCAAGCCTGTCTGTTTCCTTTCTAATCCCCTACACATGCCGTCATAATGCAGCTGGTCACATGACTAGACTCTCTCTCTCATTCACTCTGTCTGCTTTATCTACAATAAATGGGGGATTGAAAGGGACTCATCTGCATTGGTACATCAATCACTCATTAAAAACCTCTTATCACAGTCCTCTTACTATCAGTTTCATAGCTCTCATTCATTTACACTGCAAAAAATCATTTTCTAATTAGTATTTTTGTCTTGTTTTCCAGTAAAAAAAAAAGAAATCTAAATATTCTTAAAACAAGATATATTTACTTGACAAGCAAAATGGCATAAGATATTATGTCTTGTTTTCAGAGAAATCTGACAAAATTGAGTAAACTTTTGTCAGAGCCACATTTTTAAAAAGCTTACATTTTTTGTTTTTTTAAATTAAGTGGAACTTTTGAAAAAATGTGTCTCTAGACCCCCTGCTTCTTTTTCATCCTGTTGTGCTCTGTTTAGCTGTTTTTGAACATGGGCCGTTCACACAAGAAAAGCTCTTATGTCCATATGCAATGTATTTTAATAGTTTTTCTATGTAAACATATGCTAGACGGGTGACTCTGACCATTTAGCTGTTTTTTCAGTGTCTTGCCAAATGAGCGGCATGTTTTTAAGTAAAGTTTAAAAGAGGTTAAACTTTTTAAACTCATCTCATGACCCCAGTGTTCTTTTCCATTCTGTTGTGCTCCATGTATCTGTTTGTTTAATTTGTAGAGGCCATTCACACAGGTCGCATTCTTGTGTCCATCTGTTCTGTATTTTAATTGTTTTACCTTGTAAACATGCACTAGATGTCGTCTTTGACCGTTTCACTGTTTTTTTAAGTGTCTCATGAAATGAACGTTGCATTTTTAAAATGCTAAATGCATTTTAAGATGCTCACATTTAAGAAGTTTCAACTTTTAAAAATGCGTCTCCAGCCCCCTGCATCTGTTTTATTCTGTTGTGCCCTGTCTACCTGTTTTTGAATGCAAGAATGCATTCTGTGTGAACAACCCCTAAAAGTGGTTTATAGACTTGTCCCTGAGAGTGGATAGAGAATAGAGATATATGACAAGGGTCTCCCAGATAAAGTTCTGCTTTTGTTTTAGGGGCAGAACTGGTGTCTGATTACTGCACCGTGTTTCTGTGTGCTATTGTTATCCTGTGTGACCTTTTTGGCCTCCATAGAAAAAGACAGGAGCGAGTGTTTTCTGAAACAATTCCTGGCAGACAGGCTTGTGGCATACTGTACAGAAAGCCCTTAAAGGTATAGTTAACCCCAAAATGAAAATTCTGTCATCATTCACACACCCTCATTTGTTCCAAACACATATGCCTTTCTTTCTTCTGTGGTAAACATCTCCTCTTGTGTTCCACAGAAAAAAAAATAATAGGTTTGGAACATAAGGGTGGAACATAACATAATGATGACAGAATTTTTATTTTGGGATTAACTATCTCTTTAAGAGGCCAACAAAGAGACAGACCTTAATGATTTACGGTGTTGTTGCTGTCATGTTACCCAATCGTATTAGCCCTGGAGCTGTCTCGTGCCCGAGCACACTTTACTACTGTATCACTGCGCCACCTGGGCAAGTAAGGACAGATAGTTTCTATCTCTGCTATGCCAAGAAAAGACTCAGCACGGGTTAATCCCAATTGAGCCTCACCACTAAGTGGATTATTAATTAAGATGTCACATCTTGATACGTCATGATTCACAACCACTCTTTCCCCCGCATGTTTTCCCTTTTCTTTCTTAATGTAAGACCATAGGCTATGCAAGATTAACCCAGATTAACTGTCTCCTCTTGTTTGTTTAGGTTTTGATGCATGTACAGTAGCCTAAATGTTTGTGTGTGTGTGTGTGTGTGTGTGTGTGTGTGTGTGTGTGTGTGTGTGTGTGTCAGATTTTCATCACATCACCTTTCTAAGCCTTAGTAACAACAACAACGTGCTTCTTTGGACAGTGTGTGTACACTAAAGGCGGTCACACACCGGTCGAGAAGCGCCACGCCTCGGACACAGGAGGCACGTCGATGCAGTTCAGGCTGCAGAAAGGTTTTTCCCTTCTTCAAGAATGAAGTACCTTCACTGAAAACAGTTGTTTCGAATTTTAGAACGCGCCATGTTGTCCACCAGATGCATCCGGTGTGCAACTCCCTTTACTGTACACACTGAATAGTACAGTATGCAAGTATCAAATACAAAACTGAATAGAAAATTATTGCTCATAAAATTATAAATTTAATTTGCTTAGAAATGTATGAAAATGATTATGTTTTGTTGGATGTTTCTCCATCTGTAATACAGTATTAACTATTTGAAGATGCAATTTAATGCAGTTTAAATTTATTTAAATATATTTAAATAATAATGCAAAAGGAAGTGGAAAAAAAAAAGCAAAACCATCTAAAACATCATATCAAAATGATCATAATACAATTAAAATACAATGTAAAACATTAAAAAAAATAAAAGAAAGTAACACAATTATCATACTACCTTTAAAAAGCAATCAAATTACTTAAAATACAGATGATTAAAAAAATATAGCAAAGAGAAAACATTGTACAATAATAATAATATTATACCACCTATACTGTTAAAGTAATATTCCAGGTTTAGTACAAGTTAAGCTCAATCAACAGAATTTGTGGCATAATGTTGATTACCACAAAAATAATTACTCCTTTTCTTTAAAATAAGTAAAAATGGAGGTTACAGTGAGGCACTTACAATGGAAGTGAATGGGGCCAATTTTTTGAGGGTTTAAAGGCAACAATGTGAAGCTTATCATTTTATAAAAGCATTTACATACATTTTCTGTTAAAACTCATATTAATGTGAGCTGTAAAGTTGTTTAAATCATAATTTTTACCGTCATTTTAGGGTTTGTTGACATTATATCGTCATGACTAAGAAGTTTTAAAATTGTCTATAACTTTACACAGAAAAGTTTAGTAAGCGATTTTATCACACTAAAATCATGTTAACACACCTATTTTTTACGTTTTGTGGCTAATATTTTGAAAAAGATAGTATTTTAATGTTAACAGATTAGCTCCATTTACTTCTAATTGCCTCACTGGAACCCATATTTTTGCTTTTTTTAAATACAAGGAGGGACAAGTCAAAATTAATTTATGTAGTAATCAACATTATGCCACAAATGCGGTCGACTGAGCTTAACTTGTATTGAACCTGAATATTCCTTTAACTTATTTTTGTACCAAATGTTTAATCTTAAATAATGTAGGAGCAACTGAAACTGATGAATGTATCATCAGATGTAGTTGTCGGAGCCTCTCCATCTCTGAGGATGGATGGTCAGAGTTAAAGCAGCCACTGTAGATCACATTTTATTGGGCTACATTTCCAATCCAAGGTGAGATTCAGTGAGGTGATACAATACATTTTTGAGTTATTCACATGGTAGTCTTCTGCTCAGAAAAGAAGAACAGTATGATGGCAGCTCAAACTATTCTCTCTATAAAAGAGGAATAAAGGAAAGCATAAAAATAAGAGATAACACTTTACATTAATGTTCCCTATGTTAAGGGTTTATAAATGGGTTCATTAACAACCAATAAATCCTTTAAAATGCATTATAAATTATTGATTTGTAACAACATGTAAAAAAGGTGAAATTTTCATGCAATACCTGGCATATAGTGAGCCATTTTAAACTCACATGTAATAAATGCTTAATAAATATACTTATTCATACTTGAATCAACAACATGAAGTGCAATAATTTATGATTTATGTCATGATGCAGCAAAATTGGTTGCTATTTGGCAAGAACTGCATGAAAGATCCTTTTTTTATGCATGTTGTTATAATGCATTTATACATTAATTATTAGTGATTAATTAATCAGTTTATAAACCCTTAACAAAGGAAACATTAATGTAAAGTGAAAAAGTTAATTTACTATATATCCCTGTTGCTTAATGGTGGAAACTTCAGCTAACAGCTTGCTTTCAGAGGGTGGGAGGCTGTCATTGCTCTGAATTACAACCTCTAACACAAAGATTTATTGGTGATTTATAGGTCCCCTCCATGACCAAGCCCTGATGAAAATAAGTAATCAATAAGATAATAGCACCCCAACCAACACACAAGGCAGGATTTATGGAGGCACAATAACTCCTGTTGAGTATATGCGTGACAGCTCACTCCAAATAGAAGTGTGTGAGGCAGGTTCATATTATCAGCATGTATCTCAACATGTAATTCATTTTCATGTGCTGACAATGGAGAGGTACAGAGAAACAGTAATGGATAAAATCTTTGTTTTGTAAAAGGAATATTCCAGGTTTATAACAAGTTGAAGGGAAAGTTCACCAAAAATGTAATTTACTCATTTGCTCCAAACCCCGGTGACTTTTCTTTTCAAATACAACTTGAGAAATTTTGAAAAAGGTAGAAGAAAAAGTCATAAACTCTTGTAAAATTATGGTGAAAAACAATAATTGGGCGTTCCCAGAAGTCCTGGGAAGCTTGACCAATCACATTTCATTATAATTTATGGGAATAGTTATATTTCTTCTTATTTTCAATATCAGTTATGGGGCGTTCTGTGCTATATTTTATGTAGTTTAGTTAATGTTTTATGTGGTTTACTTAAAATGACTTTAGTGTCACATATTTTTTTTGTTGTTGTCCTAAGCATGTAATTCTGGTTCTGTTCACTCCATCTCCCACCAAAGTCTTATTTTGTTCCACTAGATGGTAGCAAGTACTAGAAAAACAAAATGCCGATCTGAAATGTAGGTGCGCTCTGATGCATTTTAGCCCTCACAGATGTGCTCGTCCATTGACATTCAGTCTAATTTTCAGAGACGTTTGTATTCGATTTCTTACAAATATCAGATTTCATTTTGTGATTCTTTTGAAAATCTTACAAACTGTGGTTTTAGGGCAACAAAATAAACTGTACATCCACTTTCCTGAAAATAAGAGCAGTCATTTGATATATGATTTGTCTATTTAAGTGCTATTAGAAAGAATGATATATTCCAATTAATGTTTCTATCACATGACCTCTAGGTGGCGCTGATTTGCAGCACAAATGATTTCAGTGCTTATTTTGTTATTTTATGTAACATAAATGCAGAAGCGAAGAAAATCTATGAAAAGTACAGATTCTAAGCTTTGAAACGATACCCCATATGCCTACCTTATTTTTTCGGAGACTTGACCATTGTTACGAAGCCAAGACAAGGAGTTGAAACCAGAGGCAGTTTATTACAAACTCAGGAGTAAACTGAGAGAAAACAGGGAAAACCACAGATTAAATCCGAATATAAAGTAACTAGGTTGACCAAAGACTAACTGGTAAATTACTCATGAAGGATTCAAAGAGAGTTGTACACACTAGTAGCAGGTCCATACGAGACAAGACAATGACTGAGGGAAAGTGGTGAGACTTTATACTGTTCTGGTTGATTGTTTGATGGGGAGCAGGTGGAAGTAATTAATAATCAGGGGAGTGAGAGGAGTTTGGAGGAGCAGAGGCTGAAGAGGATATGACAGTACCCCCCACATGGGCAGCTCCTGCAGACCGGAACACTCCACATCTTGGGCTAAATGGTATGTGACAGGGTTAACTTTTTTTATGATGGTGAATGGGCCGATGAAATGAGGACTTAACTTTCGACAGGGGATTTTGAGATGAATGTCCTTGGTGGAAAGCCAGACTTTCTTCCCTGGATGGTACTTGGGTGTCGTAGAGCATCTGGTGTCAGCTTGGATCTTCTGGCGGCTGAAGGTGGATGTAAGTGGCATTCCAAATCCGTTCGCTGTTGCGGAACCAGTGTTCCACAGACGTAAGCGGCATTCCAAATCTGTTCGCTGTTGTGGAACCAGTGATCCACAGCTGGCACTTCGGAGGGTTCTCCTGACCAGGGAAACAGGGTGGTTGGTAACCAAGGACACATTGAAATGAAGTGAGACCAGTGGAAGGGTGATGGAGAGAGTTCTGTGCATATTCCACCCAGGGCAGGTAGCGGCTCCACTCCTGCTGGTTGGTATGGCAGTAGGTACGGAGGACCGTCCTATCTCCTGGATCTTTCTCTCCGTCTGACCATTGGACTGAGGATGATAACTTGAGGAGAGACTAATTGAGACACCTAGATGGTTAAAGAAGGCCTTCCATACCCTTGAGATGAACTGAGGTCCCCTGTCTGATACTATATCCTCAGGCAGCCCAAAGTTCCTGAATACATGTTGAAAAAGTACCTCAGCGGTTTCCATGGCCGTGGGTAGACCTTTAGGAGGCACCAGCCGGCAAAATTTAGAAAACCGGTCTACTGCCACAAGGATACAAGTAAACCCTTAGGAAGGAGGAAGGTCAGAAACAAAGTCTACCCCAATGTGGGACCAAGGACGGTGTGTAATGGGGAGAGGTACGAGCTTACCCGCCGGGAGATGTCAAGGTGCCTTAGCCATGGCACAGTCAGAGCAGGAGTGGATGAAATTGGTAATGTCCCGGACTAGATGAGGCCACCAGTACTTGGTGACTGTAAAGTGAAAACATGTGAAGAACAGTGCCCATCTTGCTTGACGTGGGTTTAGGCATTTAGCGGATTGAAGATATTCGAGGTTACGGTGGTCGGTTATAACAGTAAAAGGGTGCTGAGCGCCCTCCAGCCTGTGGCGCCATTCCTCGAGTGCCAGTTTACTGGCCAGTAGTTCTCGGTTCCCAACGTCATAGTTTGTCTCGGCTGGAGAAAGTTTCTTGGAATAGAAGGCGCAAGGGAACAGTTTGGGAGGGTTACCTTGACGCTGGGAGAGTATGGCCCCCACCCCTGAGGTTGAAGCATCTACCTCGATGACAAAGGGAAGGTCTGGGTTGGGATGTCTGAGAATGGGCGCTGTAGTAAAGGAAGTCTTTAACAGCTGGAAGGCTTTAGTGGCTTGTGGGGACCAAGAGAGAGTTTTGGGTTTACCTCTTAGAAGACTGGTGAAAGGGGCGACCACAGTGCTGAAGTTCCAGATAAATCTCCGGTAAAAGTTGGCAAAACCAAGGAACCTCTGTAACTCCTTAAAGGTGGTAGGATGGGGCCAGGTAGTTATGGCCTGCACCTTGGATGTGTCCATCTGAACTCTGCTGGAACTGATGAGGTAACCCAGAAATTGAATGGAGTACTAGTGGAAGAGGCATTTTTCAGACTTCAGGTACAGATTGTGCTCCTGTAGACATTGAAGCACCAGTCTTACATGGTGGATGTGTTCACTTAGGGAGGTAGAATAGAGTATATCATCAATATAAACCAGGACAAAACGGTGGAGCTCGTCACGGAAAATCTCATTCATGTAAGACTTGAAAACAGATGGGGCATTGACCAGGCCATATGACATCACCCGGTATTCAAAATGGCTGTTAGAGGTGATGAAAGGGGTCTTCCACTCATCTCTTTTTCGGATACGGATAAGATTATAGGCACTGCGGAGGTTGAGTTTAGTGAATATGTTGGCTCCTCAGAGGAGTTCTAAGGCAGCTGGCACCAAAGGTAATGGGTATGAGAACTTCACGGTGAGCCTGTTAAGAACACGGTAATCAATGCATGGGTGAAGACCTCCATCCTTTTTGGCCACAAAGAAGAAACTTGAGGCGGCAAGAGAAGTAGATGGGCGAATATACCCCTGTTTCAGGGCTTCCTCCACATATTCTTCCATAGCTCTCTGCTCAGGTCCAGACAGGGGATGTATCTTGCCTCTAGGGAGAGAGGAGCCGGGGAGAAGATCTATAGCGCAATCCCAGGGGTGGTGTGGAGGGAGTTGGGAGGCCTTTTGGGTGCTGAAAACAGGTAGGTAGTCTTGGTAAGTTGATGGGATGGTGGTGTTTAGTAAGACATGTGGGCTCTCTACAGAAGAGGCTAAACAAGAGATGGATATTGGAGGTGAAGGGCGAGTGGGTAATACTAGGCATTGGGTAAAGCAGCGCTTGCCCCAGGCAGCTACCTCTTTTGTGGACCAGGAAATTATTGGATTGTGGTGGAGAAGCCAGGGTAGTCCAAGGATGAGGTCTGTTGTGGAATCGGAGAGAATAAGTAATGGCAGTGACTCGGTATGGAGGACTCCTATTTGGATGGTGAGTGACATAGTTTGGTGAGTGATTAAGCCTGAGTCAATAGGTTTGCCAACTACAGAGTGGATGGGTAAGGGCTTAGTTACAGGTTCTGTCCAGAGGTTGAGCTGTTTGACTAGTGAGGGGGCAATGAAGTTGCCTGCCGACCCGGATTCTAGAAGGGCATGTACAAGAATTGGGGAAGTGGAAGTTGAAACCGTGATGTCTATACAAAAGGGTTTCCCACATACAGGCTCACAGGAAACAGAGCTTACCAGCAGTCTGGGAGGACAAATAGGACAGGAGGATATGTGATGATCGGCAACTCGACAATAGAGGCAGAGGTTGTTGATAATCCATCTCCTATACTCAGCCGGTGACAGGTGGGTTGTGCCTAGTTGCATTGGCTCCTCCTCCTCAGTCTTGGTCTTGGGAAGTGGTGGGGCTGAATAGTCACGGTCAGTCGAGCTCTGTTTTAGTTGATGATCCACACGAAGAGAGAATTGAATGAGGAATTCCAATCCTTGGGAGTCATCCACACCAGCTAGGTGCATTTGAAGGGACTTGTTTAGACCCTGGCGGTAACAAGTAATCAGGGGAGCAGGTGGAAGTAATTAATAATCAGGGGAGTGAGAGGAGTTTGGAGGAGCAAAGGCTGATGAGAATATGACAACCATTTTGAGCAAAAACGTTTTTTAGGACATAGCGCCCACTTTTTGACCCACTGGCAGGTATGCAGAGTTGAAGAGTGAAATGTAGACTTTTATAGTTCCAGAAGGTTAGTAATATAAATGGTAGTGAACCATAAAATGAACAAGCATAAAAAATTACACCATGAAGATGTAAACATGGTCACCATTTTTTTATGGAAAATTTCTGGCAACCACAGTTGAAGGTATTTTACTGTAATTTAATGGTTGCCCAAGCACCAGTAAAACCCTGATTTTATAACACTAAAATCATGTTAACACGAATAATATTTATGTCTTGTGGCTTTAATGTACTCTTGAAATGGTGTGTATTTTAATGTTTATTGACTGTCACCATTTCTTACCACATATATATATATATATATATATATATATATATATATATATATATATATATATATATATATACACTAGCAGCCAAAAGTTTGGAATAATGTACAGATTTTGAGGTTTCAGAAGGAAATTGGTACTTTAATTCACCAAAGTGGCATTCAACTGACCACAATGAATAGTCAGGACATTACTGATGTAAAAAACAGCACCATCACTATTTGAAAAGAGTCATTTCTGATCAAATCTAGACAGGCCCCATTTCCAGCAGCCATCACTCCAACACCTTATTCTTGAGTAATCATGCTAAATTGCTAATTTGGTACTAGAAAATCATTTGCCATTATATCAAACACATTTGGTTCATTAAATGAAGCTTAACATTGTCTTTGTGTTTGGTTTTGAGTTGCCACAGTATGCAATAGACTGGCATGTCTCAAGGTCAATATTAGGTCAGAAATGGCAAAAAAGAAAAACAGCTTTCTCTAGAAATTTGTCAGTGAATCATTGTTTTGAGGAATGAAGGCTATACAATGCTTGAAATTGCCAAAAATCTGAAGATTTCATACAAAGGTGTACACTACAGTCTTCAAAGACAAAGGACAACTGGCTCTAACAAGGACAGAAAGAGATGTGGAAGGGCAGATGTACAACTAAACAAGAGGATAGGTACATCAGAGTCTCTAGTTTGAGAAACAGACACCTAACATGACCTCAGCTGACAGCTTCATTGAATTCTACCCTCTCAACATTAGTTTCATGTACAACAGTAAAGAGAAGACTCAGGGGTGCAGGCCTTATGGGAAGAATTGCAAAGAAAAAGCCACTTTTGAAACAGAAAAACAAAAAGAAAATGTTAGAGTGGGCAAAGAAACACAAACATTGGACAACAGATAATTGGAAAAGAGTGTTATGGATCTTAAACCCATTGAGCTTTTGTGGGATCAGCTAGACTGTAAGGTGTGTGAGAAGTGCCCGACAAGACTGCCACATCTACAGCAAGTTCTACAGGAAGCACGGGATGAAATGTCACCTGAGTATCTGGACAAACTGACAGCTAGAATGCCAAGGATCTGCAAAGCTGTCATTGCTGCATGTGGAGGATTTTTTGATGAGAATGCTTTGAAGTAGTTTAAGAAGTTCTGAATATTATTTTCAAATTGTAATAGTAATTTTTCACGTTATTAATGTCCTGACTAAACATTATGATCAGCTGAATGCCACACTGGTGAATAAAACTGCCAATTACTTTCCATAAGAGCAAAATCTGTACATTGTTCCAAACTTTTGGCCGCCAGTGTATATATATGTGTGTGTGTGTGTGTGTGTGTGTGTGTGTGTGTTTGTGTTTATATTAATAAACAAGGGGTGAGTCTAAATTATTTTTGTGATAATCAACATTATGCCACAAATGCTTTCGACTGAGCTTAACTTGCATTAAGAACATGCCTTTAACAAATGTCATAATGATGTAAACCTGTTACACAATGTAACTTTCGCACAATACACACAGAAGTAAAGTATTTACCAGAGTAGAAAAGCAATCCTTCAGCTAAAACGATTTAGACAAAATTACAGCTCAAATAATTTAACAAAAACACGAGGCACACATTTCTGCTTGTAAACCCTCCAGAATGCCTTGATCCATAGACTTCCATTGTACAGTAAATGCATTACTGAAAACTATTTTTGCTTGTTTTTACAAACTCAGGGACTTGAAGATGAAATAATAGTGCCCAGAGACCTGAGTATAATATGAATCTTTCATAAAATATTCAATACAGTACAGACTGTTACAGTTGTCATGCTCAGTGTCAAATAAGTGTGAGATACCAACATTTCTATTTGAGTGTCAACCCTATGGCATTAAAATATAATTTAATGAATGCCAGTGCAGAGTTAATCTGAATTTAGGCTGTTTATGCTTTCAACTATTGTCTAAATGACTGGCCATATGTGAGATGATGTAGACCATGAATCTGCCACATGGTTTTGATGGTACTCAAACACCCAAAGGCTACACTTACGCCAATCAATGTTAGAGATCACATCACGTGTGTGTGTGTGTGTGTGTGTGTGTGTGTGCCATGTCCATCTGTGGCCTTGTCGATCATCTAATTCGGTGCTGGACTGTCATGGACAACTGCTGGAAGAGATGATGGAAGAAGACTAATGCAGTGACACAAGGGTGATCCATCAAGCATCAGCCACCACTTACATTAAACACACATGCTCACACATGGCACACCCTCCCCCTCTTGTCTGACTGATACCCAGCAGAGACATCAGGTTCACAAGGACCAGCTACTGATGCTGTTACATTTTTACAAACCTAAAGGATCGAGACATGGATGTAAATGTGTTTAGATGTGAAATGGGGAGCTCCCGAGTCCCCTAGAGGCATGAGGGTCTCAGACACACTATAAGACACATTATTATACTCTCCCTCAATGATGTATAGACATGTTGTGTTAACACAGTGTCAAAAGTTAACTTTTTTTATTAAGAGAAAATATTTGCCCTCTGTAGTTGATTTTCAGGAGGCTTTTTTTTTTTTTATCACAAAACAACACATTTGGTCTCATTCTTTTACGTAATTTTATTTATTTATTTATTTTTATTTATTTTATTTTTTTTACTAAATGTATATCTTGATAATACTTAGGACATTTTGAGAATACAGTTTTAAGAAATACATCAGATGGTACAAATTATAAAAGGCATAATTGATTACAATGGCATTTTGGTACAACATATTAGAATTTCTGTGGTATTTTTTGTCACTTTCAGTCACATTTTTGCCCAGAGCCCCTTTCTGGTTAAGAGGAAGAAAACAAATACTATATTTTGCTAAACTGCATTATTATTAGTAGTAGTAGTAGTAGTAGAAGTATTATTATTATTATTATTATTATTATTATTATTATTATTATTATTATTATTGTTGTTGATGTTGTTGTTGTTATTGTCATTTAAAAATGGAAGGAAAATATCTACTTTTAATGTCCTTTAAATTAAAACTAAAATGTATTAACATTACCATTACTGCATATAAAATATGTAAATGTATTAACATATTAGCAAGACATAGGCAGAATAGGACAATTGACAATTTTTCCAAATCTACAAGCAACAACAGAAGTGTGATTTATCAGCTTAACATGGAACAGGCACTGGGTCAAATATTGCATTAGCATTAGCTACTGTATATTCAGGGGCGGATTTAGGCATGTGCGACATGGGCAGCTGCCCAGGGCGGCATCTTGCCGGGGGTGGCACGAGGGCACCCTAAAGTGGGCGCCCTGAAGTCCACCACCTGTCTCATCTCCAACCACCCACAATGCCCCCCCCCCCCAAAAAAAAATTATGTATGGCCTTTGAAATAAAAAAGAAAACGTGTTCTCCTTCCTTTGAAAAGTTAATGTTTCCCTGCTGTCCATGTTGTAAGAATTTTTGCGTCGTAACCCACCAGTTGAGAAACACTGCTTTATATATATAGTATATATACAGTAGCTTGGAGGAGTAAATCTCTCACTATGTCCCCCAAAGTTTATTATTATTATTAGTAGTAGTAGTATTAATAATATTATTTTCATTTAAAAAGAGAAGGAAAACATCTACTTATTACAGATCAGCCAGACTGATTTCACAGTGATATCGAAAATGGTAAGTTGACTATTCTTTAGCTAAAACCGGTCTGTGCTTATCGAAATTTGAAACACTGCCCCCAGTGGCAAAATCGGTAAGTGTTGTTGGGCGTGTGGGCCACGTGTGAGCTCCATTTTCCAGGTGTAATGTCCACTGAGGTGTGCCAAAAGCAAGTTGTGAAAAAAGTTGTTTTCAGCTGTACAGGCTGTAACACAGTGAAGAGAGATGCATATTTTAAAAACTGAACCCCCCAACCCAAATCCCAAACCTAAACCTAACCATCAGTTGAGTAAAGTAACATTAGAATAAAAAACATGCAGACTTTCCATGTGATCATGTTGTATCAGCACAAATTTAGGATACATCACCCAGCATTGAAATTTTAACCTGATATTACTGGACCTTGATGGATGGGACATAACATCCATAGACATTGATGGGGACGTGTCAACAGTGACAGTATAAGGGAGAGGAGACAGACCAAATAAAAGGGAGAATTTCGTAGCACTCAATATAGTGGCCGTAGGAATGGAAGTCCCGCCTTTTAGTTAAAAGAGACAGTTGTCTTTTTAATAGAGGCATTGCCTGTTTGTTTACTAGAACATACGTGCACATTAGCTGAGCCAGCCTGAAAAAGCATGATTAGCATGATTTAAAGTAAATAAGCTAATTTTATGATACAATTGTTGTCAGATTGTATTACTAATCTGAAATATATCTCACTGGCCACTTTATTAGGAACACCTGTACATCTACTTATTCATGTGATTATCTAATCAGCAAATCGTTTGACAGCAGTGTAATGTATGAAATCATGTAGATATGGGTCAGGAGTTTCAGTTAATGTTCACATCAACCATCAGAATGGGGAAAAAATTCTCAGTGATTTAGACCATGGCATGATTGTTGGTGCCAGACGGGCTGGTTTGAGTATTTCTGTAACTGCTGATCTCCTGGGATTTTCATGCCCAACAGTTTCTAGAGTGAAAATGGTGCGAAAAACAAAAAACATCCAGCGAGCGGCGTTAGATACATTTCCATTTAATTTATACTCGTATTTGGTGCTCTCCACAAATGCTGGACAGCTGTGTACTGTAATTATATCAAATGTCTTTTTTTTTCTTTTTTTGTTTTACCTTTTACTGCTGTTGGTCGTGCCTTTTTTTTTTTTTTTTTTGTGATATCAAATTATTTCAATTCATATTTCTAAGTAGGAAAACAATTTAACTTTACACAGAAAAGCACATAATAGTACACAAATAAAACAGATAACTATTCATTCTTATGTAGGCTACAAATGGTAATACAAGATAACATTTTAATGTGAACATTACTACACTCATATTAGCTATACAATGCTTAACAGTTTATTGTGTGTTAGTTTATTAGTTTATTAATTTTCATAGTAAAAGGAACATTAATCACACCTATTCCTTTAAATACATATTTAACATCAGGTTACCATACCATGGTTCTTAGTAGTGTACTCTACACCATTCCAGCAAGAAACTTAACCTGATATATATTTTCATGTTCATGTGGGACTATAATTAGTTTTTTTTTTTTTTTTTTTTAATGGAAAAAATTATATATATATATATATATATATATATATATATATTTTTTTTTATTTTTTTTTTTTTTTTTTACACATTTTACATATGTACTGTATATAAATGTAAATATATGAATTTAGAGACCTTTCTGTCAGCTCGAACCAGTCAGGCCATTCTCCGTTGACCTCTCTCATCAACAAGGCGTTTTCGTCCACAGAACTGCTGCTTACTGGTTGTTTTTTGTTTTTCGCACTATTCTCCATACACTGTAGAGACTGTTGTGTGTGAAAATCCCAGGAGATCAGCAGTTACAGAAATACTCAAACCAGCCTGTCTGGCACCAACGATTGTGCCACGGTCTAAACCACTGAGATCACATTTTTTTCCCATTTTCTGATGGTTGATGTGAACATTAACTAAAGCTCCTGACCCATATCTGCATGATTTTATACATTACACTGCTGCCACACAATTGGCTGATTAGATAATCGCATGAATAAGTAGATGTACAGGTGTACCTAATAAAGTGGCCGGTGAGTGTATTATTAATCAAACAGTTTTGGAGATGTCAGCCTAAAAGTAGCTGTACTTGTATGCCTATCGTCTACAGAGTAAATAGCTGCCTGGGGCAGTTACCAAGATGGTCGCAGATTAAACCAACTTGCCTAAAAGGGGTCATGTCATGAGGAATCAAATTTTCCTCGATCTTTTGACATACAAGAGGTTATTGTACTATAACAACATACGGTAAGTTTCAGAACTCAAAACTTCCTCCTCATTGCAAAAAGAGAATTTGTTATAACCAAGCTGCCAAAACGACTCGTTCTGTACTTCCTTCACATTGTGATGTCACACCATTGTACATTTTCACCTGACTACTTCCAAAACAACACATCAATGCCTACCTTACCTTTAATCACTTCTGTAGCCCACCCAGTAGTGGTGAGCAGTGAGATGGCAACTAGAGAGAGCAAGTCAGTCTAGAGCAAGGAGCCAATCACAACAGTGGGCCTTTACTGTCAAGTCTTAAAGGAGAAGCAGCACAAAAACCGGGCGTTTATAAAAGAGGGTCAGAATGAGGGTAGAAAAATTATCATGTTTTACAAAATGATGACTGTTTTTTGTGCAAAAAAACTTTGCTAATATTATAAGTGAACCTAAAGGAACAACAATAAAACAAATGCATGTCATGATCCCTTTAAAGGGACTCTGGCGATGTTGAGTATGGGTTTTCCAAAGACTGATTCTTAAAATGTCCCTATTTGTTTCCCCAAATCTTGTACAGTATATTATTTCATTACATTCTTGCTTGAAGGTTTCATGATGGTTCTTAAGAATAACAAAACATTTGTCATTTAACATATGTTTTTCATCCAAAGCAATTAACAGTTAACTTCTTACAGAAGCGTTCTCCTCAAGCAACCTCAGTTTAAGTGCACTGCTCAAGGGTACAGTGATGACCGCATTCTTTCAGCAACTGTCCAGTCAACAGTCCTAACACAGATTGAAGCTGCTACATTTGATTTATCAGCCCTGAGCCTTAAAGGGATAGTTCACCCCAAAATGGAAATTCAAAAAAATTTACTCACCCTCATGTAGTTCCAAACATGTATGACTTTCTTTCTTTTGTGGAAAAAATAGGGATATGTTAGGCAGAATTTTAGGGATTGACAGCCTCAGTCGCCATTCATTTTCATAGTGTGGAGAGATAGAATGTCAACATTCTTCACATTTTCTTATCCTGTGCTTCATGGAAGCAAGTCATATAGGGTTTGGAATCACATGTGGGTGAGTAATTTTAATTTCTAGGTTAACCAGCCCTTTAACAACTAGGACGCACCACCACCCAAATTATACAGTAGACAACATATCTGACACAAAATGCTCTCTTGTCAACCTCGAACATCAATCAAATGATCCCACTGTAGACTGCAAGCCTGACCACAGGGTTTATCATCACTGTGTGCCCTGAAACATTATGATGCTGGCTTTGTCCCCATCTTCAGACTGTGCTGGTCATGCAGTGTGACACATCTCGTCATGTCCAGCTGACGTTGGCTTTTGGAGGTTGCTGTGGGAAGGGACATGCTGTCATGCCATGAAATATCAGCACTGACGTCCAACAACAGAGATCTGCTGACACCTGAATGTGCCCGAATCTGTTACCCAGCATGTGCTGTGAGGGAGATGAGCCTGTCAGTGGTATCTGGGGGGTGTATCTTTTCAGTCCCTCAATTGTTTGCTCATAGGCATGGATGTTTTTATTGTATTGTGAGGTCTCGACATTGCAATTTTATACAGATTTCTGTTCCAGTAAAAAGGCTACATGGTTCATATGTGTGGGAATCAAATAATACACTGGATTTCGGATTTAAATCCAATATGGACTGAATAACAGAAAATATTTTGTCAGTCTAATATTGTCTATGGTCTCAGTTAAACCAGCCATTTTAAAACTGGGGTCCAGGGACCACCAGGAGGCCACAATGGGGTGCTAGGGGGTCCAAAGAAAATTTCAGATAAAAATTGTTTGATTTTTTTTAAGTATAAAAAAGTAAACATTTACCAAATTTGACATTATTACTGTTTCATATATACTGTGACATAGCATTATACTGTCACATTACTTTAATAGTGGGTAGAAAAAAATATTTTCCAGATAATATTTTATTAATTTATTTTGGCTTTAGTACAATGTCAATTTTGGATTGATTTTATATTAAAAGGTAATTGTTTATTTAATAAATTATTATTTATTTAATAATTATTGAATAATTATTTCCAATTATTTAACAACATCACGCTTTCTATTTTTCTCATACATTATTAAAGTGTCTTTATCAAAATATATTGCTGCCTTGTTATTTTTTGAATGGGGTCCTAAGGGATCATCCTATTTGGGGGTCCTTGTAATCCAAAAGTTTGAAAACCCCTAAAAAATGGCAATACTCTTACTTAAAGGTGCACACAGTAATTTTTTCCTCATTAAACATTTTTAATTCTTACAGTCATGAATTGTAATATTGCAATATCATGAGCACTCACATTAAAATGAAGACACCAGTCATATAAGTAACCTTATAAAAGTTGTTTTATTCTACATGGAGAGGGTCTGCACATAGGGGCTGCCATGTTAGAATCACATGACCAGCCGAATACTACTCACTTAATCTCAGTAACCGTCCTGTTATTTGCAACCTGGTCTCATAGTGAAAACGTGACTCTATATATGTTTTTGCAAAACTTGTTACACGTGTCTCCAGGTACAATTTCCTGCAGTTTACAGGTGAAATGAACACTAGAGGTGCTACAACAACTGTTTGTTTTCTCTACGTTCACTCAAATCATGACTTCAATGGCTGTTTATGACTTTATAAACACTTATTTTTCTCTCTATTACTCAGACCCTGCCATGTTATGATATCGAGACACTTTCACTCTTACGCGTCTTTTGAAAAATTATACATTTTAACGCTTGTATTACAGACCCACCAACATATCTACACTTATTCCGATATTATTAGCTTGCGTGGTAGTGCACCTCATAGAGTGTTGGACATTGGACTTGGAGGACTGTGGTTCAAAACCAGACAAGACCTCAAGCTGACATGTGACATGACAGAGACATAGACGTGACACCAGTTGACATGGTTGCTTCAGAAAATGTGCTTTTCATTTCACTTCTGCATTTTAAAACACTATCGGTTAAGGTTAGGTGGTGGTTAAGGGTAAAGATGTCTGTTTTGTAAAACTCTCATTTCTATTTTCGGACACTATTGGTTAAGTTTAGGGTAAAGTTTTAGGTTAGGGGTGTATGTTTTATTAAAACCTCCATCTAAAATTCAACTTAAAAACGTTTTCTGATTACAACCTCATTTTGCTTGGTTTTGGCAGCTAAACTTGTTATGAAGCACGTAATTTCAGTTTTGCAGAAACATTGCAATGCTCACATAAATTTCATGAGACCAGGCTGGTTATTTGACACTTTCACTCATTGTTTAAAGTAGTCATGACTGACTGTGAATACTAAATTTCTACAATGGCATCTGAAACTGAAAACTATTTCTCTTAAATTATGCTGCATCCAAGCCACTAGGTGTCAGTGTAAGTCCAAGATGACACAAAGACAAAAGTTGCTGAGTGCACCTTTAATTGAATTTGAGAAAGTTTTTACAAGCAATTCAATTATGTTCATTCAGTTGAACATGAACATCACTTGAACATAAAGGTTCATCCTCAATCTAAGCACAAGCAGCAGTCTTCACCATAATGGTAACCCCCAAAACTCCAGCCTAACAGACACTCTTTTTAAATACCAACATAACAGAACATTAAACATTAACAAATCTCCTGTTCTCATTTTGCTCGAATGCATTAAATATCACTTTCAATATTTGTTCACCCCATCCAGTCCTATGCAAAGCATGCTGGGAAATGGAAATTGTCTGACCAGTTTCATCAGTGCTACAAAAATGGTTTAGGTACACTTACATTTTACACATTTAATTGGATAAAACTCAATTAAATCAAATTGTAACAAAATATTCTAGAATTGTGTTGCTTTAGTTCATTTTAATTAAGTAAACTCCTTAATTAAGTAAAATCCTTTTTTGAGTAGACAATCTATGCATGCTTCAGTTCCAACTAGCATTTTATTATGAGTATATACCCAGCTAGCAATTTTTGGTTTCCAGAACTAACTGGAAAGTTAGTTTTTGTCTATAAAATGAAATCTAAAAATTATCATTAGCTAACATTATGTATATATTTTTATTAGGTTGTTACACAACCTCCATGTTGCGTTCTGGGAATGTTAGTTTATGATTATAAAAAATAACCTTCAAAGATCGTTCCTAGAAGGATTTGATTCCCACAAATATAACTCAACAGGAATCATGTGCTCACGTTAGTGGAACTTTTTGTGTTTGATCTCAGGATGAATCTCAGTTGCCTCCACGTCTGTGACCGTCAATCCGCGCATCTTATCACGTGGCTTGTTGAGCGCTTTGCCTTGGAGACGTAGCGCGTGTGGAGGCTCATGCTATTCTCCGCGGCATCCATGCATAACTCACCACGCGCCCCACCGTGAGCGAGAACCACATTATAGTGACCACGAGGAGGTTAACCCAACGTGACTCTACCCACCCTAGCAACCGGGCCAATTGGTTGCTTAGGAAGCCTGACTGGATTCACTCAGCACGACTCGGATTCTAACTTGCGACTCCAGGTGTGGTAGTCAGCATCTTTACTTGCTGAGCTACCCAGGCCCCTCTTCTCCTCCATTTTAAAAGTTGATAAGCCTATTTATTTTGCTATCCCAAGTTCCCAACTATGCAAGGTTTTAGTAAGTTGCTTTGAATTATTTGCATTTAGCATTGTATTTTCCCTGCTGTTTGTGCTGTCAGAACAGACCTGTGACTCATTTTGGGTCACAACCCACCAGTTGAGAACCACTGATTTATATAATTATGAAGGTTTGGAGGTTTGAATCTTTATTATTACCCCAAAGCTCTCTCTCTCCCTCTCTCTGGGATCAAAGCAGAACTTATTAATGCAAAAACCTGTAGTCATTCAATGTTAAGCTGCTTTCTGTTCCATAGAGCAGCACATTTCAGGCATTCTTTGTAAGCCGAACTCACAAGGGCAAAAAGACTTCAGCATAGTCAGAGTATGGAGACTATTTATATACATTTATTAAACAGCTGACTGAAACATTTGAATCTGATTGGTCAGTCGTGGCATTCAGCAGTCAAGTATTTCTGAATAATGACCATTTGCAACAATGTGTAACTGGTTGCTCGTATAGGCAATCTATGTTTGCTTGTGTTCTGTCTCTCATAACACTCTGCAGTCTCTATAAGCAACTAATAAAATAATTTAAACTAAAATCAATATTTCATGTCCTTGTACTTATTTATTTGGTAAGTAGACATGTAATAAGTGGGATAATGTACAGTCAGCTGGTCATTATCACAAAATAAACCCCTTCAGGATGATACAATGTCATATCAGGGTTTATGACTGTATACAGTATCCCTTACATGCAGTTTATGTACGTGCTTTACCTGAAACCACCCTACATAAGCTATAATGCTACTATCATGCACAATACACAGAGTTCCTATTATAATAGTATTTTTTACATTTCAGTCATCATGTAGCAGCATATGAAAATAACTAAAGAGATGTTCAAAAACAAAGCTGTCCGGGTTTGTCCTTCACTATCCACCCTGATCTGATTTAGCTCTGCCAAAACGCTTGCTCCATTTTCATTTCTTTTCTGTTTTTTTCTCCCATCTCTCTGGTGAGCCCATTAGGGGTATTTGGACTATGGTTGTATATTTAAAGCAGAGTGCATTATTCAGGCTTGGTTTTTTAATCATCCCAGGTTCAGAGTCAGGGTGGATTATGAGATTTGTGGCCTCTTCCCTCTCCCCATTGTTTTCAGGTGAAGTAGGCCATCTCTTACAACCGCCCGTTGCCTCATATAAACTCAACTACCAGAACGCTCTGTCAGCATGAAAAAGAGAGGGAAAATATTCACCTTATTCAGCCCGCCCCTTTTTAGCGCTCCTAACGATAAAGTTTAACCCCTTACCCAAACCCTTAACCTAACCTTGATTTTTTATGGGAAAATAACTTTTGTGTATCACAGATGAAGAAAAATATTGGGGTTTGGAATGAGATGATTAAAGGTTATTGACATCCATCAGTCGTTTGCATTACATAAATAAATAAGGAATGAGTTTGTTCACTGACATTATCTTTCTTAAAATAAAGTGTAGGATAGGAAGCTATAGCAAAAATGTTATGCCTGTATTGTATCGATTTGAAATTCGGTTTGTTGATTGATTGATCTAAAAGTCAAACCTACGATATCTTATGATTTTGCTATCACGTATGAATTAATCCGAGTTGTCATGAGATTACTGTATGTTGTCCACACCAATAGGTCTCAGTATAATGCCAGGATCACTGTCATATTGGCCAGCAAAACATAAACAAAAATTAGTTAGTGCACCTTTAAGCACAATTTAAGTTTTGGTATGTATTCAGAAATAAAAAATAAACCTACATGTATGTGTTTGAAATGCTGGGCCACCATTGGTTGTTTTACACTTTTCGTGAAGCCTTCATGGATTTTTTACTGAAATTCCCTCTTTTTTACATTAGAGACATCAAATCAGAAATAAAAATGTTTAATGCCTGTTCTTCTGCATGTTGTATTTAAAGATATGTATCCTTTTTGGATTAGTACTTTATTATATTTCAGACTCAACCACTGCTGAGGCAGGAATTCTCTCTCATCATGCAGATCAAGGCTGCAGATTGCAGCTGGTTGCCATGGATATCTCTGTTGAATTGAGTTGAGTTTGAAAGGCAGTCATACTTTATTCCTTATTCATGTGAACACTGACTTTTGTGCTGCCTGTGTTTGGGATCCATTTTGTCCACAAATGAAGTCAAATGGATTTTCTTGTGCATAATCTCTTATAGGATAAGTGTGCATGGATAAAATCATTTGAGCATTTTCAGTTATTGTCATTCCTTAATAACATTTAAACATCTTTCTTTGTATTATTTATTTATGAATATCAGATTATTTTTTCAGTGAATAGATGATACATTATCAAGACCTATTAAATGCACACTGTTGAAGGACAATTAAGAGGACTATTTGTTTTAGTCACTGCATCGAAGAATAATGGTAACACTTTACAACATGGTTCCATTCGTTAACATTAGTTAATGCAATATAACAATTCATAGCAATTTAATAATATTTTTTTTTTTTTTTACATAATGTATTAATCTTTGTTAATGTTAGTTAATAAAAATATAATTGTTCATTAGTTCATGTTAGTTCATAGTGTATTAACTAATGTTAACATATGCAACATTTGATTTTAAAAATGTATTACAATATGTTGGAATTAACATTAACTAAGATTAATAAATGCAGTAAAAGTATTGTTTATTGTTTGTTCATGTTAATGGATTAGTTCACCCAAAAATGAAAATTAAGCCATTGCTTACTCACCCCTGTGTTGTTATAACCCTATATGACTTTCTTTCTTTTTCTTAACACAAAGGGAGAAATTGTGAAAGATAATGTTTTCCTCATTGATGTCATACAATGGCAGTTTATGGTGACTACCTCTTCAAGCTTCAAAAGAATGCAAAAGTATAATTCAGAAGTCTAATAAATTATTCCATGAGACTCCAAAAGATTGTTATGAAAGCATACTGTTAGGTTGCACCGACAGGTGGAGGCAAATAAGTGACGTAAACGATGAGTAGAATCAAGAAAAATTTGCACAAATATTTACAGTGTTAGCCAAAAACAAAAACAAAAAAATACTTACATATTAAAAAAAATTTACAAAAATATTACAAAAATTTACAATAGACATACAGTATACAGGTGCATCTCAATAAATTAGAATGTCGTGGAAAAGTTCATTTATTTCAGTAATTCAACTCAAATTGTGAAACTCGTGTATTAAATAAATTCAATGCACACAGACTGAAGTAGTTTAAGTCTTTGATTCTTTTAATTGTGATGATTTTGGCTCACATTTAACAAAAACCCACCAATTCACTATCTCAAAAAATTAGAATATGGTGACATGCCAATCAGCTAATCAACTCAAAACACCTGCAAAGGTTTCCTGAGCCTTAAAAATGGTCTCTCAGTTTGGTTCACTAGGCTACACAATCATGGGGAAGACTGCTGATCTGACAGTTGTCCAGAAGACAATCATTGACACCCTTCACAAGGAGGGTAAGCCACAAACATTCATTGCCAAAGAAGCTGGCTGTTCACAGAGTGCTGTATCCAAGCATGTTAACAGAAAGTTGAGTGGAAGGAAAAAGTGTGGAAGAAAAAGATGCACAACCAACTGAGAGAACCGCAGCCTTATGAGGATTGTCAAGCAAAATCGATTCAAGAATTTGGGTGAATTTCACAAGGAATGGACTGAGGCTGGGGTCATGGCATCAAGAGCCACCACACACAGACGTGTCAAGGAATTTGGCTACAGTTGTTGTATTCCTCTTGTTAAGCCACTCCTGAACCACAGACAACGTCAGAGGCGTCTTACCTGGGCTAAGGAGAAGAAGAACTGGACTGTTGCCCAGTGGTCCAAAGTCCTCTTTTCAGATGAGTGCAAGTTTTGTATTTCATTTGGAAACCAAGGTCCTAGAGTCTGGAGGAAGGGTGGAGAAGCTCATAGCCCAAGTTGCTTGAAGTCCAGTGTTAAGTTTCCACAGTCTGTGATGATTTGGGGTGCAATGTCATCTGCTGGTGTTGGTCCATTGTGTTTTTTGAAAACCAAAGTCACTGCACCGGTTTACCAAGAAATTTTGAAGCACTTCATGCTTCCTTCTGCTGACCAGCTTTTTAAAGATGCTGATTTCATTTTCCAGCAGGATTTGGCACCTGCCCACACTGCCAAAAGCACCAAAAGTTGGTTAAATGACCATGGTGTTGGTGTGCTTGACTGGCCAGCAAAGTCACCAGACCTGAACCCCAGGTCTATGGGGTATTGTCAAGAGGAAAATGAGAAACAAGAGACCAAAAAATGCAGATGAGCTGAAGGCCACTGTCAAAGAAACCTGGGCTTCCATACCACCTCAGCAGTGCCACAAACTGATCACCTCCATGCCACGCCGAACTGAGGCAGTAATTAAAGCAAAAGGAGCCCCTACCAAGTATTGAGTACATATACAGTAAATGAACATACTTTCCAGAAGGCCAACAATTCACTAAATTTTTTTTTTTTTTTTATTGGTCTTATGATGTATTCTAATTTTTTGAGATAGTGAATTGGTGGGTTTTTGTTAAATGTGAGCCAAAATCATCACAATTAAAAGAACCAAAGACTTAAACTACTTCAGTCTGTGTGCATTGAATTTATTTAATACACGAGTTTTACAATTTGAGTTGAATTACTGAAATAAATGAATTTTTCCACGACATTCTAATTTATTGAGATGCACCTGTATATTTTGGCTAAACTACTTGGTCCAAAAATACCATGTACATAAACATCTGGAGCCCTTTTATAGCCCTTGGCTCCTCCTCTTTGGATAATACCACTATTAAAATGGTATACATAAATGTATTAAAATGAAATAAATAAAAACATACATCGTATATGCAACTTGTATTAACATAACATAATTTCATAAATGTGTAATTAAATGAAATACATTTTGTAGCTTGCTAGCCTGCTTAGCATTGCTTATTTTTCTTATACGTTCATTGTTTTATCCTTTGCCATTTTTTCACATGCTTCGTTTTTTTCTGCTTTTCTACTGTTTCAACTGCATGTATTTTACCACGTGCACCCTTTTTTTCTCTCTTTTTTTTTCTCCGCATGTCTACATCTCACTTCTCGACTGTTTGGATTCGTCTTCTCCACTGTGTTTTAAATGGATTATTGCATCAATCTCAAACCTCTGCTGATCAGGAACCCCATCGAACCACATCGATCTCTAACCCTCGCCACTCAAGAACAACCAAAACAACAACAACAAACAATTGCGGTAAGTCATGGCATCCGCTCATGTTATTTCTTCCTGCATTGCATGCCACATGTTTACTATAGCTTCTTCCATCAGCAGTGAGAGATTTACATGTGATAAATGTAAGGAATTAGACTGGCTGACGGATAAGGTTAATGAGTTAGAGACATGCATCCAAATTCTAGTGGAGGTCAGTGACAAAGAGCAGATACTGTTTCGAAAGTGGGTAGTACAGCGAACAACACACACACTTTGGTTCTGGCTGTAGAGCCCCTGCAGCAGGGCATTTGGGTGACGTCTCGGCGGCATACTCACTTAGCAAAGTGACACCACGCTCCCGTTCCTGTTAGGGTTTACAATCGATTCTCCCTACTCAGTGATGCACACACTGATAATCATTTTGAAGGAGCCTTGGTCATAGGTGATTCTATTGTAAGGAACGTGGAAATACAGACTCCAGCCACCATTGTTAAATGCATTTCCAGATCAAATGTACAAGTGCTGGCTAATGCTAAACGTAGACACATAGAGACTGTATCACCTAGATATCATATAGAGACTGTGTCTGTTCCCCGAACTACCAAACACAAACCACTCACTAAATAATCTAGAAAAAAACTTTGATTAAGGTCAAACTTGAAAAAAGAACTTAAGATAAACATCATATAAACATTAGATCTCTTTCAACCAAAGCACTAATTGTAAATTAAATTATTACAGATCATAGTTTGGATGCGCTCTGCTTGACTGAAACCTGGCTTAAACTGGATGAAGATATTAGTTTAAATGAATCTACTCCCCCAGATTATTGTTATAAGCATGAGTCTCATCTGAAGGGTTGAGGAGGAGGTGTTGCTACAATTTACTGTGAAGTTTTTGGTGTTACTCAGAGGACAGGATATAAGTTTAAGTCTTTTGAACTAATAATGCTTAATGTACTTAGATTTTGTTGGTGAATTTGCAAATTTTCTATCAGATCTTCTAGTTACTGTAGATAGAGCTTTAATTGTTGGTGACTTCAAAATTCACATAGATAACGAAAATGACACATTGGGATTAGCATTTATTGATATTCTCAACTCTCTTGGAGTCAGACAAAATGTGACGGGACCAACTCATCGCCATAATAATACGCTAGATTTAATTATGTCAAATGGATAGATGTTGATCAAATAGAAATTCTACCACAGAGCGATGACATCTCAGATCATTACCTCGTCTCTTGTTTGCTGTGATCAGCTAATGTCACTCAATCTACACCATGCTATCATTCAGGTAGAACTATTCTTTCGACCACTAAAGATAGATTCACTAATAATCTTCCAGAATTGTCTCATATACTCAGTAAGCCAAAAAGTCTAGAAGAACTTGATATAATAACAGAAAATATAAATACAGTCTTCTCTAACACTCTTGATAGTGTCGCCCCCTTCAATTAAAGAAAATGAAAGAAAAAAGCCTGCACTATGGTACAATGATCACACTCATGCTCTCAAGAGAGCAGCTTGGAAAATTGAGCACAAGTGGAAGAATACAAAATTAGAGGTATTTCACGGTGCATGGAAGGATAGTGTCTGTAGCTACAGACAGGCACTAAAAGCTGCCAGGTCAGCATATTATAGCAAACTCATAGAAAATAACCACAACAATCCTAGATGTTTATTCAGTACTGTGGCTAAATTGGTTAGGAATAAAGCATCGACTGAACCTGATATTCCGTTGCAGCACAACAGTAATTACTTCATGAATTTCTTTACTGATAAAATAGAAATCATCAGAAATAAAATTGGAACTATGCAATCAACTGTCACTGCATCTCAGAAAACAGTGTCTCATAAATTTCCCCACGAGCAACTTCAATCCTTCACTGTCAAAAGCCACAACAGGTATGTTAAATCCAATACCAACTAAGCTCTTAAAAGAGGTATTCCCTATAATCTCAGAACCTCTTCTTAATATTATTAACTCTTCACTATCCTTAGGACATGTCCCAAGAAACTTTAAAATGACAGTTATCAAACTGCTTATTAAGAAGCCTTGGTTTGATTCTGGAGAAATGGCTAATTATAGACTAATTTCAAATCTCCCATTTATGTCGAAAATACTAGAAAAGGTAGTGTCCTCCCAACTATGTTCATTTCTACAGAGTCAGGATTTAGGCCCCATCATAGGACAGAGACTGCACTTATCAGAGTTACAAATTACTTGCTCTTATCATCTGATTTGCGGCTGCCTTTCTCTTCTAGCGCTTTTAGATCTTAGTGCTTCCTTGATAGATCACAACATTCTCTTGAATAGGCTGGAGAATTATGTTGGCATTAGTGGACTTGCTTTGGCATGGTTTAGGTCCTATTTATCAGTCCGCTTCCACTTTGCATGTGTAAACGAGGAATTGTCAAATCAAACAAAAGTATGGAGTGCCACAGGGATCAGTTTAGGGCCTCTGCTTTTCTCCTTAAATATGCTTCCCTTGGGAGATATTATCAATAATCATGGAATAAGTTTCCACTGCCGTCAATCCCCAACTTTATATTTCTTCTAAACCCAATGATATTTCACAATTCTCCAAATTAGCAGAGTGTATCAATTAAATCAAAGATTGGATGGCCAGAAATTTCCTTCTACTCGACAAAACAGAGGTACTAATTATTGGACCAAAAACCTCTAAAAATCCGCCAGGGGAGGAGCGAGCTGGCATCCACCAGAGGGCAGAGGAGCGATTGAGGACTAGGCGACAGTGCGTCCGGGAGCTGGCAAGCAAGTTCTTCTCTCTCTCTCCTCTCTCTCTCACACTGTGTCTCTGCTAGCCCTTTTTATGTTTGTTTTATGTTGAGTTTTGCATTAAAACTATATGTTGATTGTTCAGCCGGTTCCCGCATCCTCCTTGCCCATCCTTTAACTGTTACAGTTGTCTTCTACAGTGAAAAACTTAGGAGCTATATTTGATACCAATCTGTCTTTTGAAAATCTAATTTCCAATGTTTGTAGAACAGCATTCTTCCACCTCACAAATATTGCTAAGTTACGACACATGCTCTCTGTTGCTGATGCCGAAAAACTAATTCATGCATTCATGACCTCAAGACTAGATTATTGTAATGCATTACTGGGAGGATGTACTGCATGTTCAATAAATAAACTTCAATTGGTTCAATATGCAGCTGCAAGAGTGCTGACTAGAACAAAGAAATATGATCATATTATCCCCATTCTATCGTCATTACATTGGATACCTGTTAAATTTCGTATTCATTTTAAAATTCTGTTAACTACATACAAAGTTTTGAATGGTCTAGCTCCACAGTTCTTAAGTGACCTTCTGTCATGCTATATTCCATCACGTTCATTATGATCACAAAATTCTGGCCTGTTAATTGTTCCTAGAATATCAAAAGCCACAAAAGGTGGTAGATCCTTTTCCTGTTTGGCTCCTAAACTGTGGAATAGTCTCCCTAACACTGTTCGGGATGCAGACACACTCACTCAGTTTAAGTCTAGACTAAAGACTCATCTATTTAGCCAATCATACACCTAATTTATCCATCAACTCACAATAAGGCTGCTTTAGTTATGTCTTGCAGAACCAGAAACATTTCTCAGAAACATTTCTCTTAATCTATAACTCTGCAATAAATTGAATGGTATCTACGCTAATATTATTTTATTTGTTTCCCTGTCTCAACCTCAGGATTCATATCCCGAGGTTACCAGAGCTGGCCAGATCCAGCAATGTTACTGCTTGGTGTCGGACTCCACTGCAATATGTCGCAGAGTGGTGATGACAAACTACAGCCGGTGCTAGCCAGACATCACTTTGAACTTTTACGATGGACTTCAGAGGATGAACTGATGCCAACTCCAACTATAAGACATCAGATACTTCATATGCCACTGCCTGAAACTTGGACTTAGGATGGACCCCACCGAACCTCACCAAAATGACCTGCCGGTTGAACTGCGATGCTGCTCATTGATCTCTGCCTGCATCACCTTTGTCTATTGATGGACTACACTCTTGAAATGGAATACATAGACTATCAATTAATTGCCATCAAAAGACTTCAAAGATATGAATCATTAATCTTACAGTTCATACAAAATCTTTGTTTAAGCACTGGATCTTAACACTTACTTAGTTTACAAATTTTAAACCATGACATGCACTGCACACAAATAACTAATATTGCCATTAAATTCATGCTGTTTAGCCAGAGGGGAACTACCCCCCACAGTGAGCCTGGTTTCTCCCAAAGTTATTTTTCTCCATTAACCAACATCTTATGGAGTTTTGTGTTCCTTGCCACAGTCGCCTTCGGCTTGCTCACTGGGGTTCTAAATACAGTTATATTTAATTATTTAATGATTTATATTTATAAACAATTTACAATAATATTTAATCAAATTACACAATGATGACTTTAAGACTTTATATATATTACAGTTTCATTGTCTGTTTTGTACATTGTACAGTTTCAAAGCATGATTTTCTGTAAAGCTACTTTGAAAAGCACTATACAAATAAAAATGACTTGGCTTGACTTGAAATATACACCACAATATCCAAAAACCACATTTACTCAAAACACAGACATGAAACCCCTCCTACTGGCGTGAAAGGACTGTATAACTGTAACAGGTTTTTAACTATGCACGTTTGACGGACAGATCATGAACTAGAGGTAAGAATGACTGTAACTTGAATGTCAATGTTTTGGTAACCAATAAATGTTTTTTTTTTTTAAATGTATAGGAGATTTCAGCGATGCAATGATATAACTTTACAGAGAGATATGTGAACAGAACAGACAACGAAGAACGGAAAACATGAGACACAACATTACTTAACACAACCCAAAATATGAACATACAAACGCAGAGACACTTTAACGCTGCACAGATCTGTGTATACATGTTGTCAGTGACGGCAGTCAGACCGTGTAAACATTGGTGTCTGTGTATGTCCGTGTATTTGGGTGTGAGAGCACTGCCATATTCTCAGTCCCGCTCAGTCCATTCAGGTCACAGCACTACGCTGTAACACATACAGTAGTGTTTGGTGCGAAACAAACTGAAATCTAATGTATTATTTAGTAAAAATGTTCACTGAACCTTATTCTCCTGTGCACGTTCATGAGTGTGCATGTGAGCTTTAGAGCTCTTTGCATGAGAGCAATAGTAGTTACGCAGCAGGCGCAAGATGGGGTGTTCAAGCGAAAACCATTTGTTTAGCTTCAACAGGACCACCAGCGATATTAACAACAGAAAACACAACATAGCTGCACACAAACCAGAGAACAGAACTTACAAACATGTCTGAAGAGTTTTTAGTGGAAGAATAGATGCATTTCAATGTCCAGACTTATTTATTTTAACTGCAGTCCTTCATCAAACTGAGAGATGGGGCTGAAGGTAGCTATAGTCACACTGTGTCTTACTCAGACGCGAAACTACACGCAATAAAAGTTATCTTTTCTCTGTTAATCAGAGTATTTTGTCCTAAAAGGCTGCGACGAGCAATGAGACATTCTGTTGATCGCTTGGTTTCTTTATTTGGCGTCGCGCACATAACACCATCCATTATGAATTGGCAACAGTCCAAAATGCGATACATGTTGCGAGCGCAAGTCAATCTGCTACTGCTTTCGGGTCCTTGAATAAGGTATAACGTGTGAGTAAGGGCAGCCGGTGGAGTTTCTGGTGCCCCTGTCGGGTAAGATGGTGCCCCCCTAGGGAGTTGGTGCCCTATGCATACTGTGTAATATACGTATACTGGTAGCTACAGTTCTGTTCTCTGGTTTGTGTGCAGCTATGTTATGTTTTCTGTTGTTAATATCGCTGGTGGTCCTTTTGAAGCTAAACAAAATGATTTTTCATTTGAGTGCCCCATCTCGCACGTGTTGCGTAACTACTGTTGCTCTTTTACAAAGAGCTCTAAAGCTCGCGTGCAGACTCATGATTGTGCACGGGAGAATAACGGTCAGTGAACATCTTTACTAAATAATACATTCGATTTTGGTTTGTTTTTTACAACAAACCTTATCATATGCTTTCATAACAATCATGAGTCTTGTGGAATAATTTATTAAACTTCTGAATGATACTTTTGTGTCCTTTTGAAGCTTGAAGAGGTGATCACCATAAACTGCCATTGTACGACATCACTGAGAACAATTCTTTTCACAATTTCTCCCTTTGTGTTAAAAAAAGAAAGAAAGCCATATGGGGTTATAACATGGGGTGAATTTTCATTTTTGGATGAACTTTACCTTTAAAACATATCTGTTTATCGCCACCTGCTGGTGTAAATATGCAATCTGCATAAATGGTCAATGAACAAATTAATGAACTAAATCAAAATTAATGGTGAATCAAAATTTGCTATTTGGAAAACTATTTGGAAATGAAGAGCTTAATAATAGCAAAAACCTTCTGAAGGTGAAATGAAAGTCACACAGACAGGATTATAGATTACATAAACACAATGCATTGCCTACCGCTGGTCTAAACACACACACACACACACACACACAGAGAGAGAGTCCACCATCCTGCTGACTTGCTGCTAGCTGATACCTCTGTCCGGTCATGTGATCAACAATCCCAGGGTGTCTGAACTGTGCATTTGATGTTTTTTTTTACTAACAAACATTGGGTGATTTCCGCCATACACTCACATACAGGTATATGTATCTTTCATGCACTAATGCACTCCAGGTGAGTTATTTAAGATAGACCAGTTTAACCAAGATGAAGGTTGCATCCACATGGATAAAGGTGCCCATATATCCACATCCATTGCTCATTTTTAAACCAATATTGTGGAGGGAATAGATGTACAGTTCAAAGCCGAGTTAAAGCAGTTTTATTACATAAAATCTGATACAAAGGGTCAATGAAAACACAAATCAGACTGCAATCTGTCCTTCTGCAGCACAGAGCATGGCATGAGATTTAGACTAATGTGTACTAGATTACTGGTTTCTAAAAATAGACTGGGAGGAAGTACAATACACTCTGACATAAGATGGAGTGCAGTGTGTATGTGTGTGTGTGTTTTATGCATGCACTGTGGAGGTCCATAATTGCTCAGATGTTCGCTTGCAGATATCCAAGAATAGCTTTAAATGACAAACAATGACAGCAAAACCAATAACTCCCTTCATTTTAGAGCCATTACATTTAGTCACACATACTAATCCCAATGTATATCCCAGAGTATCAGCCTTCACTTCCCCATTAATAAATACAGACTGGGTAAGTACAGAGTGGAGCATATCGAGGAATAGAGAACATACTTTCGGAAGGGAGAGTAATCCTGATTGACAGCAACAATATCATGTATTAGTTCTAAATTTACTAGCAAATCTCCATGCTTGAATGGATGTTAAAATCCTAAGTCTGATGCTTATGTTTGACCTTAAAATCTAAATATGTGGTTTTATGCCCTTTTTTTTAATAGGATGGCAAAGATAGGATGGTAATTTCTTTTTTTTACTTGTTCCAGTAAAAATATCAAAATATTTTTAAAACAAGTTTACTTTAGTAGCAAAATGATCCATATGGATTACTTTTATGCTGCTGCCTTTATGTGATTTTTGGAACTTCAATGATTTGGTGCAATAATCTTTTATTTATTTTTTTAAACCAAGCTGCAAAAATGCCTTGTTCTTCTTCCGCAACTTCCCTATGTCACTAGGAGGCCCATTAATTCATGATCGCCTCTACAGTGACAACATCAATGCCTGCTTTACAACACTGACAACACTGAATGTTAGCTCCAGTAATATTAGACTGAATATCTGTCACTGAAGGTGGATTTGACAAATCTATTTGATAAACAACCTGATCGACTGCAGATGTGATGCTTAGACCAGGAACATAGACAGTGGTGGATGAAAAAAACCTTAGCTGTCAGGCAGGAAATATAAAATAGTTATTACATCCACAATCTTCTCAATGATATGACAAACTACACTGAACCCTGGTAACCTCTAATGACCAGTATACTATAAGCCGTCCTTCTGACCTCAGAGTGGAGGAACCAAAGTCACAACAATATGGTCGAGCAGCAGCGCGCATCTGATCTATTGTCAGTGCCCCTTTATGTTGACCTTGTGCAGACGGTCACACTGTGAGATGTCCCCACTGTTCTGAGGTCAGTGGTGATGAGCATTGACGCTAATGCAGACGAGCTCCATCATTGTGTACGGCACTGTGTGTGCTGGATGTCATCAGTCTTCATAAACTGTCAGCTGTTCTGCCTATGCCTGAAACCTTCAGTAGATGATTTGGCCAATAAAGAGGAACATACATATATTAATCATTTAAAGATATATTGAATTAAGCCTTAAAAATGAATGGTCTGCAACGGTTGCAATGGTTTACTTGAAGTGGAAGAAAAAAGTGCAGGTACTCTTCTTGTTAGTAATCTCGATTTTTTGGGTAAATAAATGATACTCTGAGACTGCTTTTGTTCACAACATTTGTTTATTTAAAAATAAATTAATTAATTATGTTTATACTATACGGCCGGGCTCTTCAACTACTGCTAAACTTTTTTCCATATTTATCTTATCTAACACTTTCATTATAACTAACATGTTAATATGGAAAATCAAAACACTGTTAATAATATGTGTTTATTTACATTAAAGTAATCAGGGGTATTTAATTAACATTTGTAAGGTCTGGCCATATATTCCTTCTTAAGATCTGTCTGGCTGACACTTTCAGACATGTGTACTTTTCAGATGGTCCCTTACCCACCACAGGCAAAATTTCCAAGGAATATAAAGGTTAAAATAATGGTCTTGAACAATTTTGCTGTAACACCATCAGACCAGCTTAAATATGAGACAAATCTTATCCCGTATTGATTCGATATGGAACAAGGGTTGCCACCCATCCCGTAAAATATGGCATCATCCCATATTTAAAGTTGAAATGATGCGTACCGTATCAAATCAATACAGGACACAATTTGTCCTGTATTTAAGCTGGTCCAATGCCATCACTGCAAAATCATTCAAGATCATTAATTTAACCTTGATATTTGTTGGAAATTGTGCCTACAGTGGGTAGGGAACCTTCCAAAAAGTCTTCACATAGTGCTAAAACGTTCCAAAACTGTGGAGGGTGTGGTAAGGGACTGTCTGAAAACTTCAGCCAGCAGCACACCCAAGCTTAAACACGCACACTTCTGTCCAGAACTGGACCAATGGATGACAAGTTCTGATGCACGTTGCAAATGCCGCTGAGTGTTGTTAAATTTACTGCTAAGTTTTGCAGAGAGAGCGCTCGGATGGTTAGACTGTGACTCGATTGGAGGTCAGATTAAAGTGATTGGTGGCCATTGACTTAGATTAAATAAAGAAATTACATCTTACCAGGACACTCTGAGAAGTGATGGTACGCAAGAAAAAACTGCCGGTACTCTATTGACTAAATTATAGAAGTGCAGGTATTGCATACCTGTGAGTACCCGCCCACATCTAGCACTAGATCCGGCCAAAACATTAGCGTCATGTCATTAACCCGTGTAGCAGAATAGTCTGACACCCTTTTTCTGTCTGAGTGGGGGCAGTTCTTGACCAAAACAAGCTGTAAAGTGGACCAGACTTTAAGCTGACAGTCAAAAGTCTGTCTAAGTGCTATAAAACCACAAAGTGCCAAATGGCAAGATCAAATACCAATGCAGTATCAGACTTATTTCTCTTGGTATTTTAACATTCTTTCTAAGTTATCTATAGATGAAGCAGTTCTAATCTGATGGAGTGAGAGTGTGTTGGGGAAGTTATGGGGAAACCATCTACCCAGAGCTCTAGCTGCTCCATCGCTGTGATCGCATCGCTGTGTTTAAGCTCAGTGATAGCTGTTGACACAACTAGCCTCTAATGATTCATGAATGACAAATGGTCTGCGATGAACTGACCTACCTTGGACTCTTTTTGGAATTATGCCTGTTCAAAGCTGAAAGAGAACTAAAACAGGACATGTGCAGGAAAAATACTTTATCTGTGCATGTATTTTTCCCCAAAATGTAATTATGAACCATAATAAAAGTAATGCTTGGTTTGGCAAGTACCACTAAAATAAAGAAACATTGCAGACATGTTACATCTGCGGTAATGACATTCAAACAAAATTTAAACAATCAATCACCCATGTCAGCAGAGCAAAATCCACTACACACACACTCCAATCAGTGATTAGTGGCAAGATTGTACTGTTATGTCCCTCAAGACCCCCTTCAAATAGTAACACTCATGAGATGAACAACCTAACAATGCAGTCTGACTTAGCAGCACTTCATAAAAGTTTATGTGAGTTGTTTAACCACCGGGAAATACTGTTACATTAATTGTAATGCTCAGATAGATGTCAGATGCTCTGATGTCTTTGTTTCTGTTCTTGTAGCTCAACTTGAAGAGCATTGCTAGCAACACTAAGGCCAAGGGTTCGATTCTTAATAATGCACTTAAATTGCACTTATATTAATTTAATTTAATTATATTTTCATCGATTGAAAGCTCTTATTTTAATATATATGAAAACAAGTCTTAAAGGGATAGTTCACCCAATAATTACAATTCTCTCATCATTTACTCACCCTCATGCCATCCCAGATGTGATGACTTTCTTTGTTCTACTAAACACAAATGTAGATTTTTAGAAGAATATCTCAGCTCTGTTGGTTCTTACAATGCAAGTAAATGGTGACCAGAACTTTGAAGCTCCAAAAATCACATAAAGGCCGCATAAAATAATCCATAAGACTCAGTATTTAAATTAATATCTTCAGAAGCGATACAATAGGTGTGGGTGAGAAACAGATAAATATTTAAGTCCTTTTTTATTATAAATCTCCACTTTCACATTCTTTTACATTTTGAAAGTGAAAGTAGAGATTTATGGTAAACAAAATAAAAATAAAAGGACTTAAATATTGACCTGTTTCTCACCCACACCTATCGTATCGCTTCTGAATATATGGATTTAATCACTGGAGTCATATGGATTATTTTTATGCTGCCTTTATATGTTTTTTGGACCTTCAAAGTTCTGGCCACCATTGTCATGGGATTGTAGGTAGGACCCAAATGCAGAGGCAGTTTAAGGGCTTTTATTAAAAAATAAACAAAATACAAAACAAAACTCACAATGGAGAGGAACAAAAAACAAAACCAAGACAGACTAACCAAGAACAGTAACCGACAGGAAACACAGAATGGCAAACTAATCACACATAAATTTGAAAAACAATCTGGCACAGGACAGAACACAAGAGGAGCTTAAATATGGAAGGGTAATGGGAAGCAGGTGCCTCAGATAATGAGCAGGGTGGAGAAACGAGCAGTTGTCAGGGCAACAGAGCTAGCTTCTCCATGTGCCACCTGCAAACACAAGAGGAAGAGGGTGAAACACAGAAACAAGCACACACAAGAAACAAAAAGGCAGAGGAGACTGTCATGATTCTGCCACAGCATGAATAAACAAAGACAAAAGTAGCAGGACCATGACAACCATTCACTTGCATTGTATAAACATACAGGGCTGAGATATTCTTCTAAAAATCTTAATTTGTGTTTAGCAGAAGAAAGAAAGTCATACACATCTGGGATGGCATAAGTGTGAGTAAATAATGAGAGATTTGCATTTTATATTTATTTTACATATATTTTGCTTCATTAATGTGTCTTATTTTAAGAATGCTTAGATATTTTTACTGGAAGACAAGATGAAAATATTAAGAAAATCATTTTGGTGTGTTATCATTAGGAATAAAAATCCAGAAGTATACCTCTTGTGATTTGTTTGATACACAGATGTGTGAAGCATATTTGACTTTTAGCTATCCTTTGTCATGATCAACCTTACAAATCTATGAGGGTCAGTGGTGCTTTTGATGAAAACACTGTTGACCTTAAAGTGAAGTGTCTACTTCTCAATATACGCACAGCGTCCTGACCATGAACCCATTCATACACACACAAACATACCTCTCCCTTCATAAATCACTAGCAGAGGGATTAAGGATGTGATCTTCAAAGGAGATTAGAACTGTCTGTTATTTACCCAAACTGTCCTCTGCCTGGCTTTGTTTCTGAACACTTTACACATGCATTTATGCACTAAAGTGTTTTTAAACCAGTGGTTCTCAATTGATGGGTCACAACCAGAAAATGGGTCTTTTCTGATACGATAGCAGGCAAAAACAATACTAAATGCAAACAATAAAATCTCACTGACCATATCATTTGCAATATACTTCAAATGTTTTTATTGTGGACAATAAAGGACACATGTTCAATCAAACTGTTTCATTTATGGCATTTTGGCGCAAATTAATTTGTCACTGTGTAGAATCTAGCCAAACTAGGTAGCTACCAACATGGACAGATAGATTACTTCTGAAATGTGCAAATTACATTTAACCTCTTAACTGGCAGACCCACCTGAGGGACGGAGTGGACACAGCTATTATAGGGTTAACCCTGAACTATAAACTATAAGGGTTAACCATTAAAATTATTCTAATCGGATTTTGGATTATTTATTCCATTTTTTGATGAAAATCAAATTTTAGTTATATTAAGTACCAGACTTTTTTCATTTGGCATTAGTAAACATGAAAACATACAACAATTTTCTATCTGTCAGTTTCTGAGTCCCGTCACCAATGTAGCAATACCAGCTGAGAATCACTAGTTTAAACCAGACAGTAAAATGAGTTTAAAACCAGACCAAGCAGTGTCAAATCATAAATCAAATAAATCAAAGCTGATATTGCTGGTGATAAAGCGATATCAATATTTATTGGGAAAATGAGTTGATATCGATGATGAACATTTGAATAATTTTCGATATTTGACCTATGTTCTACATTTAGACGATTGGATCAGGTATGTCTCGCTAAAAACACAAGCAGTTCTGCAAAGTTATACACACAACTAGCTATCAGAATCAACCTCTAGCAAGCTATCCGGCTAGTATAATATCATTGTTTATTACACGGCGGCCTGGAATACTAGATTCTGATTGGTCAGGTGTGGGTGAGAAATGGATAAATATATATAACTTTATAATATAAAAAGTCCTTTTTATATTATTAATTCTCCTCACTGCCCAGTAGGTGGTGATATGCACAAATAATTGAATCACCAAAAACACATGAAAGTGGAGATTTATTAGTAAAAATGGATTTAAATATTGATCTGTTTCTCACCCACACTTATCATATCTCTTCTGAAGACATAGACTGAACCAGTGTCATTTGAATTCCTTTAATGCTGCCTTTATGTGCTGTCTGAGTGGTATGTACTTGTCCCTATCGACTTCCTGAGCACAAGAAAAAAGTGATACGTGAAGAATTGGATGCTGTGCTTGAGATGGGGGTAATAGAGGAATCTCACAGTGACTGGGCCAGCCCGGTGGTGCTGGTCCCTAAGAGTGACGGGTCGGTCCGGTTCTGTGTGGATTATCGGAAAGTAAATGTGGTGTCTAAATTTGATGCATGCCCAATAACTCGTATTGATGAATTGCTTGATCAGTTAGGCACAGCTCATTTTTATTCGACATTGGATTTGACAAAGGGCTATTGGTAGATCCCCTTAACCCCAATATCCCGTGAGAAAATGGCTTTCTCCACACCATTTGGATTACACCAGTTTGTGACACTTCCGTTCGGTTTGTTTGATGCTCCGGCTACGTTCCAGCAGCTCATGGACCGAGTCCTCAGACCACACTCGGCATATGACGCTGCCTATCTAGATGACATCATCATTTACAGCAGTGATTAGCAGTGGCATGTACAACATCTGAGGGCCATCCAGAGATCACTGAGGCGAGCGGGGCTTATGTACCTAATTATTCGGCCGTCACCAGCCCGCTGACTGATCTGACTAAAAAGGCAGCACCAGATCCGGTCTAGTGGATGGAGCAGTGTCAACTACACTGGCTCCACTGCATGAAGGATACTAACATGCAGATCACCCGTTGGTATCTGGTGTTACAGCCTTTTAAGTTCGAGGTTGCCCACAGTCCAGGGGCGCAGATGGCTGTCGCGGATTTCCTCTCCTGAAATGGGGGGGGGAGTGGTAGGCAGGCCAAATGACTCCCTGGCCTGAGTCGGGTGGTGGGGGTGTGTGGCGAGGGTGTGGTGGAGTGTTAGTCCGGGGAGAGGGGAAGCGGTAAGGATTCATTCCTGGGTGATAATTAGGACTAACAGCTGTTTCTTGTTACAGTAATCCAGGGAGCTTGATAAAAGGCGCCCAAGCCAGAGGAGAGGAGAGAAAGAGACACCAAGAAGAACGATGCATTTGTGTTCAGAATATGAATGCTGGATCAGCCAGTTGTTATCGCAAAATAAACCCCTTAAGGATGATACAAGACCCTTACAATAGACAATGCATTAAATGCATGTGGAAGGGCGGAGGACGGGGCCAGGCCGTGATGCTGCACACCTGGCCCCTAATCAGGCTTATCAAGCCCGAGAGGGATAAAGGCGACCGGAGGTGGCAGTTCAAGTGAGAGAGAACTACAGGCAGCTGCCCAGCATGTGTAACAATGATAAAGAGTCGGGAGGAAAGGAGGCGAGAACCGGCTTGGTGATAAATAATAATTTAATGATTAACTTAAACAAAATGAACAAACACATACAGGGCAGCTGCCCATAGTTCTCTCTCTCTCGAACTGCTGCCTCCGATCGCCTTTATCCCTCTCAGGCTTGATCAGCCTGATTAGGGGCCAGGTGTGCAGCATCACGGCTTGGCCCCGCCCACCGCCCTGCCACATGTATTTAAATGCATTTAATGCATTGTCTTTAAAATAAAAAAATAATATGCAGTTTCTATACAACACATGACCTTTAATTTTCTCTTCATATCTGGAGAGAGTAACCCTCTTTCCTGGAGACACCCAAAGAGGGAAGACTCATGCTAAAGTTTTATAACATATTTCTATTAGGGCTCGATTACATTTAAAAAAAATCTAATTATTTAAATTAAATTCATAAAATTAATCGCAATTAATTACATTTAGCAACAAAGTAAAAAATTCATCAGAAATTTACTTGAGTAAGAGTGGAAAGTACTCACCATGAAACATACTCATAAAAGTACATTTTTTCCAGCCCTGCCCTCCGCCCTGCCACAATGCATTATGTTGAAGATTTATTCAAAAACCCCAAAAGTTATATATAATATGGTTCCATAATAATATACTTCCATATGACTACACTATACCACAGAAGCTTTCCCTAACCTGATAATTTACTCCCAAGAGCAACTGGCTGACTGTTTAAGACGATGCTTCATGATTAAACACAATTTAATCAGCCCATGTCTTATGGCCACTTTAATTAATTTGCGAGCACCATGAGTTAATTAGGGCTTGCACTTTGAAATCAATTATATGGAGTTTGTACAAGTATTCCTGAAATATAATGTCAGTTTCAGATATCAGGTTAAAATGGTAAATGTATTACAATATTATGAGCCCTAAAGGTGCTGCTCATTCCAAACTACCAAAACGTTAGAAATGAATTGGTGGTTCTTGGTAAGGCGATTGGAACAACCCCATATATACATTTGGTGTAACTTGTCCCACACCGTTTGTACTATATAAGTGAGTAATGAAACATGAGTTATACCTCGACCCAAAACACCCTTAGCAACTGCATAGCAACGACCAAGAATACACTTGCAACCACCTAGCAATGACCTAGCAACTGAATAAGGACCCTAGCAACCACCCAGAACAGCCTAGCAACAACACAGCAACACCCTGGAACACACCTTGCAATGTCCTAGCAACTATCCAGAACACCCTAGTGAGTTTTTTCACAAGATGTTATTTAGGGCTGCAATGAACGATTATTTTGATAATTGATTAATCTTCGATTAATTATTTGATTAGTTGATTTATTGGATTAAAAAACAAAATTTTATCTCCTGTATTTTATTAAAATGTTTTTTTTTTTTTTTTTTTTTTACTCTCACAAAATATTAACAAAGCCTGAATCATGAAAAGTTAATTTTGAATTATTATTTATTTATTTATTTTATTTTTTTACTTTTAGGAAAAATGGTAAAACTTAAAAAGTACTGTTCATTTAAGAGTAAAAGGATTCATCGGGGATGGAGTGGGACTATCAGCAGAAAATACATTATGTTAGATACTTATGTTTGTACACCGTCACTGATTACATACTGTACATTTTAAGTATCTTAAATTAATATTGTTAGTTTTAAAATAATATTGTCACTGATTACATGTTTCTAAAATATTCTTTTTAAAAGTACATTTTTATGGTAGTGTATGCTTATCCAGTAAAATAACGTTTGCCATAATATAAATTTACTGGTGAAATCAGACATTATATTTGGCATTATCAGGACTATCAAATATCAGGACCCTTTGGGATTATATACAGTTTAATACAGTACAATCATTTGTAAACGCAGTGCAGACGCACTGATGCAGCAACTGGTCTACATTAAACTGTATGCTTATTATGATCTTCTTTGAAGTGTATATAAAGTGCTCTCGTGCGACACACATATCAAACTAATCGATAATGATATCGATTAGTTGATGATTGCAGCACTCATTTTATTATCTCTCAATGCACAGGTATAAAACCAAAGTTGCATTCATATACTTATCTACAGTGTATTACATTGAATGCAGATTGTAAAATCTACCAGGGCTAAAATCATGTAGAAACAAATAAGAATTAATATTGGAGATTAGGATCAAGATGTATGTGTGCTTGACCCAGCCTCTACAGATGCATGTAAAAATCCCCTTTAGTCTCTTTTTTGCTGTCCTGAGCGAGACTGTAGGTTGGTCAGACAGCCCCTCTGTGGGGTAGAAGATTCATCCGATCTGGTGGGCCAGGACCTGATGGGCTTTTGACACAGAGAGAGAGAGAGAGAGAGAGAGAGAGAGAGAGTTTGGGCGGAACAAACACTCTCCTGCTGTCCCACTTCTTTTGTTAACCAACATCTGGCCTAAATCTTTCTCAATATCTCTCTCTCCTGCTCTTATACTCTCCTGTTTTCTTCTGAGCTACAAATTGGATTTTATCTTTTCTCTCTCTTTCTCTCTCTCTCTCTCTCTCTCTCTCTCTCTCTCTCTCTCTCTCTCTCTATCTCTCTCTCTAACAGTGTTTGTCTGGAACAGAGAGAACTCTGTGTAAAAATGATGGTATTTGTGTGCACTATATGATCTCAATATCCACTAATCGCTTTTTCTAGGTCTTCATTTTCACCAGTGACAAAAAAATTAATACAATAAAATTAATCAGAAGTATCAGGAATTATGGGTACATGGACAATTTATCATTTTAAAAACATATTTCAATGTGAGGTGTGTAGTCAACTTTTTTTTTAAAGGTTAAACATAATTTATCCTATCTTAGCTTAAAGGTACACTCAGTAATTCTTTCCTCATTAAAAACTTTTACTCCTAAAGAACTGAATTGTAATTTTCAAACATATATATAAAATCATGAGCACTCTCATGAAATGAAGAATCCAGTCATATTAGTAACATCATAAATGCTCTTTTATTTTACATGGAGAGGGTTGCCGTTTTGAGATCACATGACCTGTCAAATACTACTCGCTTAATTTTAGTAACCGCCCTGTTATTGGACACTTTCACTCAGGGATTAAATTAATCATGGCTGACTGTGAATAGTGAATTTCTACCATGGCATCTGTGACTGAAAACTATTAGTTTTGAATGATGCTGCATCCACGCCACTAGGTGTCACTACAAGTCCAAAATGACACAAGCAAAAAGTGTATATGTTCCAACCATGACAATTGATAGAATGTTATTTTTGAATACTCTGTGTAATGATTTAAATGATTGTAATACAGAAGATTTTTTTATTGTTAGGTGGGGATTTTAATTGTACTAAAAAATTATTAGATAGAAATTATGTTGCAATCATTTAAATGAAATCACGGAAGAGGTTAATTCAATTGATAAAATCTCGTGGTCTTATTGATGTCTGGTAGAAATTTCCATGGCACACAGAGACAGTACACTTGGGCACATGCATATGATAATCAGTTATCTGCAAGGCTGGATAGATTTTATCGGTTTAAATATCAACTGAGTGTTGTTAGAGATTGTTCAAAAGTTCCGGTAAGCTTTTCTGATCATAGTTTGGTAAGATGTATTATGGCTATTTTTTAGGGAGGTTTTCAAAGAGTTTTGGGCAAATGTTAGGAACATAAAATCTTTATTTCAGACCTTGCAGCAGTGGTGGGATTTTATAAAGGCACAAGTTAAACAACTGTGCCAACAACATACTCACAATGTTACAAGAGACATAACTAGTTCAATGAGAGTGTTAGAACTTCAAAAACCACAAAAGATGAGACCCATATAGAATCTCTAAAAAAGAAGAAAGATTATTTGGCTGAAATGTTAGGTTTAACCACACAAGGTGCTATAATCAGGTCTCGTTTTCAAAGTATTGAATCAATGGATGCGCCGTCAAAATTCTTTTTTAATTTAGAAAAAAGGAATGGCCAGAATAAATGTATTCATGCGTTGCATTCGGAATCAGAGGTTCTTTTGTCAAATCTTTTAGATATTCAGAAAAGAGCAGTTCGATTTTATGAGGATTTGTATAAAAGAGAACGTGCAAAGTCACAAGATATTAATCATGTTTTTTGGGGTTTTTTTTTTTCTTTCCTCAGATAATCAGAGAAGCTAATAAGGAAATTAGCAAGGCTTTGACTTTGGGGGAACTTGAGATGGCCCTTAAAAGTATGGAAAGTGGAAAAGTGCCAGGTATTGGTGGTATTCTAGTCAAATTTTATAAATCCTTTTGGTCAGAGGTGGGTCCAGATTTAGTAACAGTGCTTAATGAGAGTTTAACCAATGGACAATTGCCACAAAGTTGCCGGAGAGCAATCATTACTTTATTACCAAAGAAAGGAGATCAAAAATGAAATTAAAAACTGGAGACCTGTAAGTTTATTATGTAGTGATTATAAAATACTTTCTAAAGCCTTAGCGATTAGACTAGGTGAAGTCCTGGAACTAGTTATTCATCCAGATCAGACATATTGTGTAGCAGGCAGAAGAATGTTCGATAATATTTCTTTTATTAGAGATATTTTGGATAGTGGAAAACTTTTCGATTTAGATTTTGGCCTAGTAGCAATAGATCAACAGAAAGCCTCCGACAGAGTCGAGCACAACTATTTGTGGAGAGTTCTAACAGCATTTGGTTTTAGCTCTGACTTTATTTCAATGATAAAAGTTATGTATTGTGGCATTGAGAGTATATTAAAGATTAATGGTGATTTACGCTATGCCCTGTCTGGCATGTTATATACTTTAGCTATAGAACCTCTTTTAAATAAATGAAGAACTGATGTGTGTGGACTGTGTATAACAAATTGTACTAATACTTTTAAATTATCAGCATATGCTGATGATGTTGTTGTGATAATTAATGGTTAGAATGATGTGGATGTGATGTTGAGATTATTAAATGATTTTAAAACTCTTTCTTCTGCAAAAGTAAACTGGCAAAAAAGTGAAGCCATATTAATTGGAAGATGGTTAAATGGTGAACCGAAACTTTCTGATGGGTTAAAGTGGACCAAAGAAGGGTTTAAATATTTAGGAGTTTTTTTATGGAAATATTTTTTTTGAAGGTGCTATTGAAAAGGTAAAAGGGCGCCTGGATAAGTGGACATTTTTACTCCTTAAAATGTCTTATAAAGGGTGAATACTGATTATCAACATTTTGGAAGCCTCTGCTCTTTGGCATTGCCTAGCCTGTATAGACCCCCCAGCTGATGTATTAATAAGAATCCAATCAATTGTAATGGGGGGGGGGGGACAGGCTGCACTGGTACCAAAAAGTGTTCTGTATCTTTTAAAGGATGAAGGTGGACTTGGACTGATACATTTGCAGTGCAGAACGGCTGCTTTTTGAGTACAATATGTGCAAAGACTATTGACAGTCTCCATGGAGTCGAGCTAGAAAGTTGCAGCTTTTGCAATTCTGCGAAGTATTGAAGGCTTAGGACTGGAAAAAGCCTTATTCTGGATGGACCCCCAAAGGTTAAAATTACCTAATGTTCCAGTTTTTTATCATAATCTTTTTAAGGTCTGGTCTCTATTTAAAGTACAAAGGGAAAGCAATACTAATTTTCTGCATTGGTTACTACAGGAACCAATGGATTTGGCTAACGTTTGGATTTACTACATGAGATGTCTTTTGCTGTACCGGAAATGTCTCTTTGCACTGCCGGTTTAACAACAATCTGTCATTTACAATGGATAGCGGGATCCACTTTTAAGAATGTGATGTCAACATCTGAGCAATTGGGGCTTAGATCATACTGTGTAGTTGCAAGGCTACTTGAAAAGTGGAGATCTGCCCTTACTGAAGAGGTAGTTGAATTGTTGGAACATTATTCAAATGGGTATATTTACCCTAATTGTAATGACCCTTTTCCTAATCTGTGGATATCTTCCAATTTGGGTGTGTAACAGTATGTTTTTAGAATGTGAAGAATTGATGTTGGGTTCAAATATAGCATCTGGAAAAGTTTTGTACAGAAGTAGTGTTTAAGCCTTGAATAAGAAGTTTTTGGACAATAAGAGTGATACACCTTGGCGTAATGTACTTCATTTGGGTGAAAATGAAAAACCATAATGGAGAGCATTGTACAAGTCACATTAACTAAGAAAATTGGGGACTTACAGTGGAGGTTGTTACACGGTGCAATTGCAGTTAATGCTTTTGTTTCTGTGATAAATCCTAATGCCAATGAAGACTGTCCTTTTTGTCTGCGAAGAGAAACTGTTTTCCATGTGTTTATGTATTGCTCTAGGTTGGAACCTTTATTTAATGTTTTAAGAAGGCTTTTTAACAGTTTTGATGAGATTTTCTAATGAAAATTGTATTTGTGGTATCGGTGGTATTCTAGTCAAATTTTATAAATCCTTTTGGTCAGAGGTGGGTTCAGATTTAGTAACAGTGCTTAATGAGAGTTTAACCAATGGACAATTGCCACAAAGTTGCCGGAGAGCAATCATTACTTTATTACCAAAGAAAGGAGATCAAAAATGAAATTAAAAACTGGAGACCTGTAAGTTTATTATGTAGTGATTATAAAATACTTTCTAAAGCCTTAGCGATTAGACTAGGTGAAGTCCTGGAACTAGTTATTCATCCAGATCAGACATATTGTGTAGCAGGCAGAAGAATTTTTGATAATATTTCTTTTATTAGAGATATTTTGGATAGTGGAAAACTTTTCAATTTAGATTTTGGCCTAGTAGCAATAGATCAACAGAAAGCCTCCGACAGAGTCGAGCACAACTAAAACATCGTTATAAGTGTTAACTGTTCAATTTTTTGTTGGGTCAAGCAAAAATGGCGATTTATGCTACGAGAAAAGAAACAGTTGATCAGAATGTCTGTGACAATTTAGAGGCCATTTTTGCAAAATCAGCAAAGTCTAGAATTTTGATTGACTTTCATTATTATCGATCAGTGCATGATCTTTTATCTTTTGATTTGATGCCTTAAAGGAGCATTGTGTGAAATTTTTGAAGAAGAATTATGTTTTTCTTCTATTAAATGATTTGTTTCTCTTGAAAATTGCATGCTTGTGTTTTAAGTAATTGTGTTTCTTGTATGAAAATTATGTGTATTTTAATAAAAGGTGTTTGAAATCTCTCTCTCTCTCTCTCTCTCTCTCTCTCACTCTCTCTCTTTTTTTTCTTTCTTTTTTTTTTTTTTACAGGTTGGAATTGGAAAAGGTAGCCTGTGGCACCGGAGTGGGCAGGAGCGGGACAAAATCTTACGGCTGCGGGACTAAAAGAAATAGCGTATTATTTCTATATAGAAACTCTAAAGGGTTCTGTCCCTTGTTTCATATATGGAACCCCTAAATGTTCATATATAGAACACTTTTTAAGGGTTCTTTGAGCCAGGTGGAAAAGTTCTATATAGAACATTTTAGGGGTTCCCAACATGCAACCGTAACATTTGGTATTTGTTTAGTTTTTAAATTTACTTTTTTGTTTTATTTCTAAGAGAACGTTTAATGGTTATGCAAACTGAATAGTTATGCAAACTGAATAGTTCATATACTATATCACTAAGAAAGTGAAATAACCATATAAAACACATTTAAGTATTATTAGGTAAAGCATTTTTATTAGTTTTTATTTACAACATCACAAGCAATAATTAACACAATTCATAATGCAATAGTTATGAGTACTGACTTAATAAATCCACAGTTTTGTAATTATAAGGTAAAAGTTAATTAGTAGTAATATTATTCATATAAAAATCATAAACATTAAATCATTTAACATTAACTATAAGTTAACATTATAACCAAGATTAATAAGTAAAAAAATTAAGTAAAGATAAATAAAAACAAATGCCAAGTGAAAAGCTGTTAAACAATTTTAGCACTGTGACAGATCCAGAATAATTTTGTTGCCACTGGTTTGACACACTGAATGAGGTCTTTTGGATACAAAAAAATTAAACAAAACTTCACTTCACTGCAGCCATTTCCATGTAATCAGTTTTATGTCGACTCTCTGCAATGAGGAGTCTGGACACCATATGATAGATCAGGTTGAGGATGGATGTGCTGATACCTGTAAGTGTGAAACATTTATTAGACCTGCTGTCAGTATGCAGAGTGATTAAAAACAAAGAAATTGGTATCTCTCTAAATTACATCTTAAAACTTACATGAATAGGAGTGTTGTGTTCTATCTGCATGAAGATTGTCAAACTAGTAATGCTGCACTCCAGAGCCACTGCAAACAGACATTAATCATTATTTAATATCATAAAAACCTTGATGCAATGCAAAATAATGAGAAATAATAGGCAAATATGTACCTTTTATGACTTTGTTTATGTCATTGTTTTGAAGTCAGATGTCCCCTTTGACTTCCACTTCTCATGGCTCTGATGATGTTGATGTTCATAACTTCAGAAATCCTCTCTGAATTAGGTGAAGGTCTTTTCTAAAATCCATGTTCAATGAACATGGCATCTTCAGTATAAAAAAAACACATAATGATAATTTTTTTTTTTTTTTTTTTTTTTTGCACGACAATAAAACTACAAACAACAAATACTCACAAGTTGAGAAATTGAAACATTTCCATCACTTCCTTTCTTTGACTTTGGACATTTGACATATTCATACTCTTTATTTATTTTATTTTTTATCTCCTTTTCTCCCAATTTGGAATGCCCAATTCCCACTACTTAGTAGGTCCTCGTGGTGGCGCGGTTACTCACCTCAACCCACGGGCGGAGGACAAGTCTCAGTTGCCTCCGCTTCTGAGACCGTCAACCCGTGCATCTTATCATGTGGCTCGCTGTGCATGACGCCGCGGAGACTCTGCATGTGGAGGCACATGCTACTCTCTGCAATCCACGCACAACTTACCACATACCCCATTGAGAGCGAGAACCACTAATCGCGAGGCCTGGTTTTTAGGCCTCAGGAGGAGGCCTTTAGGAGGCCTGGCTGGAGTCACTCAGCACACCCTGGATCCGAACTCACGACTCCAGGGGTGGTAGTCAGCATCAATACTCGCTGAGCTACCCAGGCCGACATATTCGTGATCTTGAATAGAGCTTTATTAATTTCTTTCTGTCAGTGCCCTTGGCTTAATTCAGTGCTGTGATGTGGTCCTGGAAACTTGTGTCATTTTCCCAAGTTTTCTAGATGCAAAGTTAATTCAATTATAACATAACCTGGGATCAGGATTACTAGTCAATCCTCGACAGAGATTTTAGTGATTCAAGTGTGAAATTACTAACCTCCTGGCAGAGAATATCGCAGGCCTGGACGAAAGAGTTCCCTTTCATAGGAACTTGAGCTGCGTAATTGCATTTGGACATGCCCTGAGTGTCACGTGGTCTGAAGCCCTTATACAATCACGGCAATTTATTGGCTGATGGCCCCTAGGGAGCTACGTCACGGGCTTCATAAAGGTGCTCGCTTCACGCTATCGAGTCAAATTTTCTGTTCTTCAGTGCATGATCTCGTCTGGCTGTATTGTACCAATGACTCACGTCGAAGCGAGGATCATTATTATTCTCCCTTTTGAGTGGCAACACAGGATAGAATTTAGGAAGTGCTTACCTCCATGCACGCAGTTCATCGTCGGTGAAGATTCTCACGACATGTGTATTGCTTGTCTGGGTTTTCGCCATGCAGAGGCCACGTTGGAGGGTCCTCCGGCAACTTATGTGAAATTGCTGGAAGTTATTACATGTGCAGTGGAAAAACTGCACCTGGAATGGCTGGATGAAGTGCAGTCTGAGGATTGTAAATCGATCTTGGATGACTGTTTTTAGCAGGCCAGCGCGCAGCTATGACTCTTAGGCCGCTTCCTTGTTCCCCGGACCTCCATCACAAGATTTCGTAGTCCTGGGATCAACCTTATTCAGTCAGACTTACGAATTAATCGGCCTTGGAGTTTTCTAATGTGTGTCTAGCTTCCGACTATGGATATACTTCGGTCCATCTCTCTCCTTCGGCAACCACATGGAGTTACATCGTCCTTGTTGAGAAAGGCATTCGCCGTTGTTCACGCTTCAAACACCCGACAGCCAAAATCTTGTTCAGTTTCACCCCACAGCTTGTGCTGGGGAGCGAACATTAAAAACTCACATTCAGAATTCAGCCTCTGTCTCCATGACCAATGGTCTCGAGACATGCATAACAGAATTTAATGTTCATCAAACACAAGTGTATACAAAACACAAAGTGAAAATACTTTGGACTTGCACTGGCACCATGCACTTTCACAAAATGCATGGATATGGCCTTGATGCCCTTGAGGCTTCAGGGCATCCGCGTTTTAAATTATCTCGATGATTGTGTGGTGCTAGTCCACTAGGAGACTTTGGCTGCCCAACATCGAGATGTCATTCTCAGACATCTGAGCAATCTGGGGCTGTGTAAACTTAGACAAGAGTGTCCTGTTGCTAAGGCAACAGACTCTGTTTCTAGGGGTGGAGCTAGATTCGCGGGCGATACAGACGCGTCTGTTTCCAGCTCGTGTTCTGTCATTCCGCTGGTGTCTAGCGTTTTGGCCATCTCAAGTATGGTTTTCGACTCTGGTCTCTCTCCTGGAGAAAGTGCCTTGGGAGATTCCAGTCAGAACAGACATGTTGTCTCAGGCTCGGGGCAACATTTGGCACCCCAGGCCAGACTTGTGGAAGTTATAGGTATGGCCCCTCAATGGGGTGCTCTTTTGAATGATGGGTTATCCCCCACCGTGGTTGATACCATTCTGAATGCTAGAGCTCCATAAACTAGGAAGCTTTATACGTTCAAGTGGTGTATTTTTGCTTCTTGGTGTACAGCGCGAGGAGAAGATCCAGTTCATTGCCCTGTCGGTACAGTGATGGACACTTAGTCTATGTTGCCGCTATAGTGGCTGAGCATGTGCTGTTCAATGGAGTCTCTGTCGGAAGACATTAATGCGCACCGGACAGCAATGGTTGGTCAAAAGTTTCACTATATAATGCATTAGATTACAGTTTGATTTTCAACAAACATTATCGTATGCCTTGACATGAGTCGCATACAATAATTTATTTGACTTCTGAATTTTTTTGCGTCCTTTATAAAGCTCAAAGAGGTGGTCACCATAAACAGCCATTGTATGACATCACTGAGCACAATTGTTTTTTCACAATTTCTCCCTTTTTGTTAAGAAAAAGAAAGTCATATGGGGTTATAACAACACAGGGGTGAGTAAACAGTGACTGTATTTTCATTTTTGGGTGACCTATCCCTTTAAAGCTTCTAACACTTAAATCAGGCAGTGCAGTTTCTGAATAGTTGTTCATATGACCATGTGTAGATAAGATACAAATTACAAGTTTTTAAAATATATTTTATATTTCTTAAAAGTAATTTTATAAAAAAAATTAATAAATTAAAAAAAAAAAACATTAAATGAACACATTTTGTTTATTTAGAATTTTTGTTTTGTAAATAGTTCCAGTAGGACCAATTATTGGAGTGCATATATGCTTCTAAAAAGCAATGCTGAAAAGTAAAGGATTCCATGTAATCTGTATTATGTAATCAGATTACAAATCAAGTATTTGATATTAGATTAAAATACATTTTAAAATACCCATAATCAGATTACAGTTATTTTATGGATTCCATAATTACATATTAAACAAGAAAAAAAAAAAAGTATAATTATTCATAATTTATTGATCCATCTCATTCTTTTTTTTATTTTTTATTAAATACCTGATACTATCCATGAGCCTTATTACACTGAAGATGGAGTGGTAATGCAGTAAAGTTAGTTAAAATTTCACAGATTGCTTTTGTACTTGCTTCAAAGATGTATTTGAATGCGCTTTTGCTTTTGTGATGTAAAATCACAAATTAAACTGGTCTGATCTACCACACATGGATGTCATTTGTAATGCCTAAATTGCTGCAGTAAGAATTTTTAGTGCCCTTTTTTCCTTCACTCAGAAACAGAAAAATAGCGAGTAAAACACACACTATATCAAATATATCAATACTCATATTTTGATCCATGAAGACAAACTATTTTAAAAGTTGATTGAACATCTGTGAAAAAAGGTTTACTTTAAAAAAAATCAATTAGGTCAACTTAAAATTTTAAACAGCAAGATCAAAATAAAAAAAATAAAAAAAATAACTTTATTGTCACACAACCATATACACAAGTGCAACAGTGGGTGAAAGTCTTGGGTGCAGTTCCGAGACTGAACATTTGCCAGTAGAATACTGGGTAGTGGGGGACAATTTGCGCGACGTCTTAGTCTGATGAGAACGCCGGCTCTCCTTCCCCTTTTCCGACTATGTTTGCGCGGCCGAGTAGTCCAGACAAAGGGCTCCACTGGTGTGTTTGTAAACAGTGGGTCGGCATTGAGGAATTTAAAGTCCGGTTTTCGGTGTGCTATTGCAGAACCAATGTCCAAAAGTGTTTGTCTATCATAGATGATAAGGCAGACAACATCCAAGACAAAAAAAACATAAGAATTGTAGACAAAACAAACAAAAAACTGCAATGTTGGGTTGGAGCTCGCAACGCAGCAGCCATACTCGGCGCCATCTTGAACTCTAAAAAAACAAAACATGGAATGTAAAATTTAGTCTTGCATGAAAAAAAAAAAAGTGTCAAATCTGGAAAAATGTGGGAATAGTAAACTCCCACTTAACTTGAAGTTTGTGAGATGTATTAGGGAAAAGGACCCAAGTATGATGTAAATGTTAACACCCATAAAAACCCACATACCTCAAATCAGTGGACATGTAAAGTGACCTGTGAAGTTTGATGGAAGACCATGGAGGAGTGGGCGGACGATCAGGAGGCCAGGGAGAAGCCTGCGGATGATCAGGAGGCCAGGGAGGTATCCACAGGGCAGGGAAAGGGTCAGGAGGCCTGGGAGGCAGCCGCAGGGAAGGGACAGGGTCTGGAGGTTTGGGAGGTGGATCCAGGCAGGGAAAAGGCTCAGGGAATGAGGACTCTTTGGGAGGTAGATCTAGAGGCGGAGCGGGCAGATCCCGCTATAAGCACAGCTGTAGGAGACTCGGAAGGCGGAGCCGTGGGAGGCTCAAGGGACAGAGCCATGGGAGGCTCAATGTAGATCTCTAGGACCACCTAGGCCGGGGAGAAAGTGGCCTCCTTTGAAGGGAGCTCGGAGACCACTGGAGCCATAGTAACCCCCCCGAAAATTCCTCTATGGCTGGAGCTGGCATGAAAGCTGGATCTGGGACAGACACAGCTTCAGGAACTAGCTCGTTGGCCGTGGCAGGCATGGGCTTTGGCTCGTTTGCCATGGCAGACCTGGAGGAAGGAGCCGTGAAATCCACTGCAAGAGTTTTGGCCTCCTCCATCGCTCCTACATTGAAGGCTGATCCACTCAGTAACAAAGCCATATCAATTAATTGGGCCAGGGTCCAGGGACTTATGCCATAAGGCATGTCGGACTTCACTGGCCCATCCAATCCAACCTGGAAGAGGTTCTTCGAAGCCACATCATTGAAGTCAACCACATTAGCCAACTCACAGAGTTCCACTACATAGTCCTCCAGCGAACGATTCCCCTGATGCAGCTGGAGAAGTCTTACTGCTGGGTTCATGTTGGGTCTAGTCTTCTGTCAGCAAAGAGCCAGGAGAAAGATGCTGGTTGAACCCAAATGCAGTATTTTAATGATGAAGGTCAAAAACTATAAACTTAGAGATTCCAAAATGTATATAAACAAAAGAGATTAGCATCAACAATAAGAAAGATACATAACACTTAGCTTTGCGAACAAAAGGATGAATGTTATTCTATGCTGCCATAGATGAGACTAGACAACTAATAGCTGAACATGAAGGGCATAAATAAAGGTACAAATGATGGTTAACACAAAACAGCTGAAGACAAAGATGAGGGATGACAGGTAAGGATGATAACGGTGCATCTTGGGAAATGTAGTGAAGAAGTTGATTTTAAAATAAGAGTCTCTAAAAGACAGGGGGAAACACGGAATAGTTCGTGACAGCTGTGTTTTCAGAGTACAGGGGATGGCAAATAACTGAAAGTTTGGCTTATTGTAGGCTACAGCGAACTACATTACTGTACAGACAAACATGCTAAAATAAACACCCTGAAATTATAAATTACTAACCAAACAGTGGTGATATTTAACTCGATAATAACTACATTTTATTTTACTAGAAATTTTTGACAGACTGTAACGGGGTTCATGGATGGGCAAGGAGGAGGCGGGAACCGGCAGTACAGTCAACATAACTTTAATGACATAAATGAACTTAAACATAAAAACACAGACACACATAGCGGCCGCGTGTGTCTCTCTCTCTCGAACTGGCGCCTCTGGCTCGTCTTTATCCCCCTGCCGGCTGATTAGGGCAATTCAGCGTCGGGCGTACATCCTCACGTCCCGGTCATGCCCTCCTCATCACAGACATACAGAAAAAAATATGATTTTAAAATTAAGAGATTTATCTATATTTATTTTATTTATTTATTTATTTTTGTTATGTACATTTTCAACACGTACACTGTTACCATTGTGCTGACATAATAGTTAATTTAAATGGCTAATGGATCATTTATAACAACTGCCTAAATCATTTGGTCAATAGCCATGATCACTTGGTCAAGAAATGTCAACCAATGTGTATTGCATAAAATTGCATAAGTTTATAATTTTATATATATATATATATATATATATATATATATATATATATATATATATATATATATATATATATTTTTTTTTTTTTTTTTTTTTTTTTTACAAAGAACGGGTACTAAAGACACTGAATGCAAACAAATTAATCTGTCCTATTAAAAATATTTATTACTTCTACTAATCCCTTCTCTTTTGTCTGGCTTAATTGCACAGATGAACTGCCTGCAATAGGTTCCACAGGTAGAAACAATGCTGCAGAGTCAGTCTGTGTGCCCTGCAATCTCCATGCCTCCACAGTGCTCCCAAAAAATGTCTGTCTGGATGAGAGTGCAACCATGTTACCTTTACAACAACATGCTGTTAGGTGTATGCTACAATGTGTATCTTTTTCCTGAGCAATAACTTGGTGTTCAACAGCTTTTTTTGCAAACAACAATGCTAAAAACACCAGCTTAACCAGCATGCAATTCCCATGCTGGTCTAGGCTTGTTATGTTGGTTTGGTGCTGGTCTAGCTGGTGAACTAGCATAGACATATTTTTCACCATCAAAAACTAGCTGGTAAAGCTGCCGGACCAACCTGGTCATTCTGATGAAGTTGGTTAAGCTAGTTTAAAAGCCTGGTACAGACACCAGCACATTAACATCCAATGCTGGCTGACCAACACCCAAAACACAACATACGCTGGTGGCCAGCAATGCATGGTCATTTCAGCTGGGAAGGCTTTAAGGTGTGTGTCGATACAGAAAAGTCTTTAAAAAATAAACATACTCTGAGAAATATTTACTGGAGAAACAAGTGTAAAATCTAGCCCCGGTCTCCCCCATTGTTGACCATTCATGATTGACCCCCATCCCCACATACACACCTCCACCTCACACCCCAACCCCTCCTGCACAGACTTTTGTTGTTCTGATCTCTGGTCAGATTTGAGACATTTCAAACACCCCCAGAGATGCTACAGAAAGTCAGACTGCAACATTCTAAGAAGAAGCTTCATTAAAATAATCCACTAACCAGGTAAGACAGATGATTTATACTGTATTAAATACCAATACTGTATTTAACATCTGATTTTAGCTGCATTATAATCGCTCACATAATGGTTAATCTATTCCACAAAATATTTTTCCCCACATGACCAGACTCAACTAATCTTGTGAGGTTGTAAAAGGTAACATTCAAACTGTTGTTGCAATCTTTTAATATCCATTTTTGTGTTGGTGTACCTATTCAGTCTTCTGTTACTAACAACATTTTATGTCCTTTTTAGCATCCTGCAAGACTCCTAATGAGACTATGAGGAAGAAGTTTTCCTACTTTCATCCTGGAAAAGGCAGAGCTGAGAAAAGAGGAAAATATAAGCGAATAATCTTAAGGAGACAGTGGTATGAAAAGTGTCATATTACAAAGTTTCACTAGCATCAGAATAGTATTCAAAACAGAATAACGTGCAACAGGAATTTGTTTTTTGTTTTTTAATGACTGGTTAAGTGCTCATGGAAAAGATGTGTTTTTAGTCGTTTTTTGAAGACAGAGAGTGAGTCAGCTCCACGGATGGAGTTGGGAAGGTCGTTCCACCAATCTGTATTTTCCAATCTGTATTTTCGTTTTAAATAAATATCTTTTAACCCATTTATGTTGTGTCAACATTGATTAAAGGCCTGTAATAAGAGACATAAGCTAGATGCTGTTTGGGATTGGGTGGGCTACATTTTAATTTTAACTAATACAATTAAATCCTATGCATACATTGACCCAATGGTTGCCAAGATTTAAGGGTAGGTCAAGTTTAAGGGCAGCCAATACAGTTTGAGATAAATGACCAATAGGGGTAACCATTTTATCTAGAAGGTGAGAAATGCAAATGTGACAAAAAAAGTCTCCTGACAGACATCTTAAGGGGATTACTTACCATGGCAACAAACGGCCATAAAACGGAAGGAATCATCAGTCCTATAACATCCGAAATGGTATATAATCGATTGTATACTGGCCTGTGGAATTTGAGACTCGGGGCCAGTAGATTTCTGAATACTTCTGAAATTCAGCGGTTTATACATGAGTCTACTGGTCCGGATACAGCTCTTTTCATGCAGTGTTAAATGTGAAATTTACAGGCTTTTGAGCATGCTCAGTTGGATCACTTAAAAAGCCATTTGTGGCATAATAATTCCCTCCTGCTTATCATTACCACTAGTGTGCTATCACAACTAGCTGTTACTCAAATTTCAGTCCTGAATTTGAATAAAAAAACTTAGTTTTTCATCAGCCCTCCTTCAGATTATGAGACCAGTTAAGGAAAATCAGGAGCATTCCATTAAGAAGCTCATTAAAATGAGGTGCTCTCTCCTGTAAACAATTACTGAATAGTATGCACGTTAAGGCTTCTCTGAGGTCAACTATTAAAATTATTTAAAGGTCATTCGATGGTTATGTGAAGCTCCAGCTCAACATTAAAACTCAAGCGGGAAGACCCTGGGCGAGTCAATAAACAATTGATGTTTACTAATTGCTGTCTCATCATCAGAAAGTCACGACTTGGGCCTCTGGCTTTAACAGCTCTACACACTTCTGGAAATATTTCTTCGAGGTCAATATCACATGCACAAGGTACCTTGAGAATGCTAAATCATATGGATCAATTGCCATAATGCTTTTCTAAAGGGCCAGATTATGGTATGAAATTACAGAGAATTAATCCATTCAGTGTCATGCACAGCTCATACAAGTCACGAATCCCGAAGTCAGATGTTGAGTCTTGACCTTCATTTCACAGCACAAACACATAATCCTGCAGGATGCTGTGTACAGGAGATGCTGATGCAGCAGTGCAGCGCATCAACTCCGCAGGTCACAGGCTGCATACTGCCTCAGCCCACTCATCATGTTCTGCATGACACAACACATGGCAAAATGTAAATGGCAACACAAACAATACTCAAAGTATACAAAGTATCTGGACACACCCACGTATGAACATCATTACGTTAGACAACAAAATACTGTATGAAAGCAAGTGTCCTCTGCAAACAAATGTTTGACATTTACTCAGAACTTGCTATTACTTACAACCAACTAGTCTCAAGGTGATTTTAGTGCAGGCATGAAGTCAGTTCCTCTCAAGGTGTCCTAGCAGAGTAACTACAGGTGCAGTACTTCAGATTAAAAATGCACTTGATTATTTTTTTGCTAACTGCATAACTTATAAACAGAAAAAAAAAAAAAAAAAAAATAGTAATAGTAGAACATAAGGGAACACAAACACAAATGTTACTGAGTGCACCTTTAAAGGAATATTTACATTTATGCATTTGGCAGATGCTTTTATCCAAAGTGACTTACAGTGCACTTATTACAAGGACAATCCCCCCAGAGCAACCTGGAGTTAAGTGCCTTGCTCAAGGACACAATGGTGGTGGCTGTGGGGATAGAAACAGCAATCTTCTGCTTACAAGTTCTGTGCTTTAGCCCTCTACGCCACCACCACTCCTGGAATATTCCAGGTTGAATACAAATCAAGTTCAATTGACAGCATTTGTGGCATAATGTTGAATACCACAAAAGTTATTTCATCTTGCCCATAATTTTCTTAAAAAAAAAAAAAAAGGAAAATTTGAGGACACAGTGAGGCACTTACAATGGAAGTGAACAGAGCCTATTTTTGGAGGGTCCAAGGGGGTGCGCTATATTGCGAAAATGCCTATGTCAGGCATATGAGGTATTATTTGAAAGTTAAGAATCTGAACTTTACAGAGATAACCATCACTTCTGCATTTATGTTACTTAAAATACCAAAATGAGGCTTCAAAACATTTGCGTCGCAAATTAGCGCCCCTAATGGTAATAGTGTAGAAATACTTCTCTGAAAATAAAAGTCTTTCTCATAGCACCTAAATGGACAAGTCATATATCAAATGAAAGCTCTCTCAGGAATGTGACTATACAGTTTTGCTCCCCTAATACCACAGTTTGAAAGATTTTCAAAAGAATCACAAAGTGAAATATGATTTCTCTAAGTCATCAAATACAAATGTCTCTATTGTGCACAGATCATTGTTGCTGAAACCTCCAAGTGGCCAAAAACTTTATATCTGCTCTTAACTTAGGCAGTTTTCTAAAGCATTAGCCATTGCTTACTTGTCTGTGAGCTTGCTTGGCTGAAAAATCCAAGGTTATATCTTAGATGCCCAGAACAAAATATGCCATCCAGCAGGAAAAGCATGCTAAACAAATATTCAGAAAAGTTTTCGACTATTTATGATCAAATGTTTTATATCATCGCAAAGGGGAGGATCTCAGCTTTCTAATGATAATAGATTGAGCTTCTAGTCCACTCACAGGCTTAGATATTCAATGAAGCAACAAGGGTGGTGCATGAACTGAAAATTAGACTGAATGTCTATGGACGAGCACATCTGTGAGGGCTAAAATGCATTAGAACGCCACCTACATTTCAGATCTGTATATTGTGATGGAATGTGATAGAGAAAAATATATTTTCTAGTGCTTGCTGCCATCTAGTGAAATGAAATCAGACTTTTCAAAGTGTGGTAGAGTCAACAGAACCAGATTTTTTTTTTTTTTTTCAAAACAGCTTTGTTCATCATAAGATTGTAAACATATACAGTATTATTTATGAATAATTGGAGTCTTTTTTATTTCTGAAAAATGAGAATTTAATTGCAATTAGTCCACAGTATGTGTGAATGTGTGAGCTTTTAAATTTGAGTGTGAAAAATTGCAGGCAGCAGCCCAAAAATGCACCAGAGTATAAGGGGTTAAAGGTTGAAATGTAAAGCTTTTAATTTTAAAAAGGAAAACTGTGGATACTGTAATGCAAAGACATTCACTTTTAAGTGTGCCTCAAGTGTCCAAATACTTTTAGGGGCCACTGTATGAAAATCTCACCTTTTGTACAAAAATGTTAACATGGAAATGTTTGCTGACATTTGATTAATGACCAAGAAATAGTGCAGAATCTAAAATGTTTTATTCATTTTACTTCATACATTTTATTGCGCTTAAATTCGTCAAAATCCTAAAAAGTTTAAGTCTAACCCTAACATAAACTAACCTAAACCAAAACCCTAAAAACAAAATGTGTAGACAGTTGGGTATTACACTGAAAAATTATGTTAAAGTGTTCTGGGTACATGTAAAATTCCCATGCATTAAATGTATTAGGCATTGAATAAATACATGCAAATGACAATTTTAATTGTTTTAACTCAACAAATAAAATGTTTATAGGCATTATATAGGCCTAGATATAAAGACACATTGAAACACATGACCTTTTATTAAAAAAAAAAATAATAATCTTTAAATGGATGTATGGGATTAAAAGTCAAACAAGACTATTGAAAGATCCTTTTCTGCAGCTTGTTGAAATGGTTGGATGTGAGCGCTTTCTAGTGGAGAGAGAATGCATGCACAACCACCACACACGTCAGGCCAAACACAAGTGGGTCCCATTTCATTTATTGAGTTAATGTGGGGCTTTTGTGTGTTTAACAAGATTTTCTTGGGTATCACAAGACAAGACACATGGATTAACAAATACAGATAGAATGCTCTATTAGATACACATATACAGTATTAGGGAACAGGCTATAAATTAAAGCAACAGAACTTGACAACAACAAAAGGTAGGTTGCATTCAACATGCCAAACACCAATCAGGGTATCCATATCAGTGTGGAAACACACCCTCTGGCCTTAAATATGACATGGTCATGCTCCTATATGTCAGTTTACAAACTATTGAGACAATAGACATTGAATAGACAGACAGAACAGAATTGTTATACACATATGTATCACATTTAATGGATTATAAATCTCTTCAAAATGAGGCTTCAGCATTCATCAGCATCTCTAATGAATGACTGTATTGAATATCTGAGATAAATCTTAAAAGCACAAGCAGCCCCCTCATGTGAACAATTACAGCCATTACAGAGTACAAACTCTTCTGTGCATCAACACAACATATGTGTTATATGTAACTTTTTGTTCATATTAAGTGACCTATTTGTGTTAAATTTGCTGCTGCTGCACTAATTAGAATTGATCATTCTCTGCAAGAGAATAATAATAATAAAAAATAAATACATCCAGAGTTGTTCATGGTTCAGATTAGAAACTACATGAGTCTACATTCCCTGGCTAAAGTGCTAAACCTTTTGTTATAGAGATTAGCACATATTACACAAAAGTGACTTACAAGTTAAGTTCCTCATCCTCATAATACCACTCTTATTTAATGTGAAAAAAACAGTTCACACTGTGTGGATACAAAAGTAGAGAAAGAAATAAATCACCCAGGGAATAAAAGAAATCCAGAGAAGTTAGTTACTCACTTTAGCAGTTAATGTATGCAATCTAAGACAGTAATATTATGGCATACCGTACACAGAACAAAAAAAAAAAAGAAAAAAAAAAAGCAGTTTAAAACACAAAAGGCATTTTAAAACATAAATTAGTTTACACTGCAACACTCATTGTTTTCAATTCAGTGCTGTGTACTCATTTTGAAAAGGAGGCAATTCGTTTCAGTTTGTTGCTTAGTGAAACAAGCAAAAGGAAAGGCTGGCTTAAGGCTTTTTTATACTGCAAAACAAATGTAATTTCAATCATATCACAGCAACATGTATCACAGCAGGGGAGGATCAGCCCCCTGCTGGCTTTTCATATCCCACACATAAGATATTAAATGCAAAAAACAATCAGGGTTTAATCATGATCTTATTCAAAAACAGACAGACCACCATGCCACCCCTCTATACAATTGTTTGATTTGACCATCAAGTGGTTTGCAAAAATAAAGAAATCCTTAAACTACCCCAAGAACCTCTAACCTTCAAAAAAACTAAAGCAAAAAAAGCCTAAAAATCATCTTAAAGTTTGCCTTGGAAAATTAGACAATTAAAGTATCTAGCTACTAGATAAAAAAAGCTACTTTTAAAATGGTTATTGGCAGGCCGTCCAGAGCGCTTCTATATCTGCTTCAGAGCCAGCTGGAGAAATAAAGGAATACGAGAAAAGTCACAATCACACTTTTTAATATTCAAATCATTTAAATGCTTACAAGAGTTACAACATGCTGTTTCCTACAGCCTGGTCTCATGAACATCACAGTACATGACTGTGGCAACATTTTTGCAAAACGGAATTATTCTTTATAGTCAAGTTGGAATAAGTTTGTAAATGTTGAAATTTGGAATTTTACAATAAAAGCATTTCAAAATCATAGCATAGCAGTGTGTGAGTAAGAGCAAAAAATAAGTGTTTATAAAGTCATAATCAGCTGTTGTAGTCATGATTTGTGTTAAAGTAAATAAAACGCACAGCTGTTGTAGCACCTCTAGTGTTAATTTCACCAGGAAACTGCGATGAAACGTAGAATTGGGCAAGTAAAAGTCAGTTTGCAAAAATGTTGTTATAGTAACGTTCATTTTATTAGACTGGGTTGGATTCTCACTATAAACCATTATAAAGCCACTAGAGTGAAACAGTACCCACCCACTTTTTCAGCCGCCTTGGATCCAGAAGTATTTTTCCCATACATTTTTAGTTCTAAGCCATGAACCAAACCTACCAGCTCCGAGGTGAATCACAACATTTAAAAAAAAAACTTTTATTTGAACTTTTGAAGCAATTAAGTATTTAAAAATCTGACAAAAAGACAGTACAAGACTGTGTCTTTAACGGAATGTTCTGGGTTCAATACAAGTTAAGCTCAATTGACAGCATTTGTGGCATACTATTGATTACCATAAAAAATTTTCTTTAAAAAATCAGATATCAAGGTTACAGTGAGGCACTTAAAATGGAAGTGAATGGGGACAATTTTTGTAGGGTTTAAAACCAGAAATGTGAAGCTTATACTTTTATTAAAGCACATACAGTACATTAATTATTCTATTAAAACTTGTGTTGAGCTGTAAAGTTGTTTAAACCGTAATTTTTACAGTTGTTTAAGGATTTCAGGTTTTGTTGACAACCCTTATGGAAATATTCATGGCAAATTAGCCGCAAACTTCACGCAAATTCGCCACTGATAATTTTCACATGCAAATGAGCTTTGCTGCAAACTTGCAGCAAATTGTAGAGGTTCACCACTACCGGCAAAGAGCTGCAAAATTCTGGCAAACATTTGAGGCAAATCTAATGCTCATTTGCATGTGAAAATAAAGAGTGGCAAATTTGCAGCAAGTTTTGGCTAGTTTTGATTTTTTGTAAGGGATTACATCATCATGGCAACAAAGTTGTAAAATTGGCTATAACTTTACACAGAAAAGGTTAGTAAGCAATTTTATCACACTAAAGTCATGTTAACATGCATATTGTTTACATTTTCTAGCTAAACTTTTGAAAGTATTTTAACACAAAACAAATTGGGCACACTCACTTCCATTATAAGTGCCTCACTGGAACCCAGATTTTTGCTTTTTTAAAGAAAAGGAGGGACGAGTCGAAACAAATTTTTTGTGGTAAATAATATTATGCTACAAATGCTGTGATTGAGCTCAACTTGTATTGAACCCGGAACATTCCTTTATCATCTTTAATGAGGGACAGAGCTACAATTCCATGAAGCATTGAAAATTACATAATCAAATTAAAATGATGGAAGAATATAAAAATATTGATTTTAGGTAGTTGATTACTAGTAACAATTTATTTTAAGTTTATTGCCAAAAATTTAAATGTATACAAATATGTAAGTAGTTAGAGAAGACCCACTCGTATGCGTCATTCACATTGGTTACTGAAGTGGGCGGCTGCTGAAGAGCTTGTCGACAGCAATTCTCTGATTGGTGGATCTCTCTTCAGGATCATGGGTAGTGTAGTTCTTTATCAGAAATTTATGGTAGCCCAGAGGTGCACAAAACAACGAAATTTACAAAACAAACAAAAGTTTACAACACAAAGAAATCAAGCCACATCACAAATAAATTCAGTCACAACACAGCGATATTTACAAAGCAAACAAAAGTTCACAATACAAAGAAACCAAGCTACTACACAAAGAAATTAAGCCACATCAATTTGAAAAGCAAACAAAAGTTCAAAACACAAAGAAATTAAACCACACCACAACAAAATTAAGCTACAACACAAAGATTAAGAAAAGACTCGTGAATCTTTTATTTTATTTTAGACACAGCAAGCCAAAATTTGTTATGTTGCCTGGAGGCCATACCACCGAGAGTTAATTACAATGCTCAGCTTCACAATACATCAATGTCTTTGACACATTGTATTTAGTTAAATTAAAATCATATCATCATCAAAACTTATATCTACTTTACTGGGAATGTCTTCACATGTCCTTACCTCCTCATGTAAGCATGTAATACTGCCAATAAAGTTTTAAAAATCTAAACATCATTCACCAGGTCGACATTGCCCCCTAGTGGCAGGGAGCATTTCTTTTGTGTTATGGCTGAATTTCGTTGTGTTGTAGCTGAATTTATTTGTTGTGGCTGAATTTCATTGTGCTGAGAGCTGAATTTAGTTGTGTTGTGGCCTAATTTAATTGTGTTGTGGCTGAATTCCGTTGTGTTGTGGCCTAATTTATTTGTGTTGTGGCTGAATTCCATTGTGTTGTAGCTGAATTTATTTATGTTGTGGCCAATTTCATTGTGTTGTGGCTGAATTACAATGTGTTGTGGCTGAATTTTGTTGTGTTGTGGCTTAATTTATTTGTGTTGTGGTTGAATTTATTTGTGTTGTGACTGAATTTCGTTGTGTTGTGGCTGAATTTAATTGTGTTGTGGCTGAATTTATTTGTGTTGTGGCTGAATTTCACTGTGATGTGGCTGAATTTCGCTGTGTTGTGGCTGAATTTATTTTTGTGGCTGAATTTCTTTGTGTTGTTGCCTAAATACATTGTGTTGTGGCTGAATTTATTTATGTTGTAGCCTAATTTCGTTGTGTTGTGGCTGAATTTTGATGTGTTGTGGCTGAATTTGTTGTGTTGTGGCTGAATTTCATTGTGTTGTGGCTGAATTTAGTTGTGTTGTGGCTGAATTTCATTGTGTTGTGGCTGAATTTCGTTGTGTTGTGGCTGAATTTAGTTGTGTTGTTGCTGAATTTAGTTGTGTTGTGGCTGAATTTAATTGTGTTGTGGCTGAATTCCGTTGTGTTGTGGCTGAATTTCACTGTGATGTGGCTGAATTTTGCTGTGTTGTGGCTGAATTTTGTTGTGTTGTGGCTGAATTTCGTTGTGTTGTGGCTGAATTTCGATGTGTTGTGGCTGAATTTGTTGTGTTGTGGCTGAATTTTGTGGTGTTGTGGCTGAATTTCGATGTGTTGTGGCTGAATTTGTTGTGTTGTGGCTGAATTTCGTTGTGTTGTGGCTGAATTTCGATGTGTTGTGGCTGAATTTGTTGTGTTGTGGCTGAATTTCGTTGTGTTGTGGCTGAATTTCGATGTGTTGTGGCTGAATTTGTTGTGTTGTGGCTTAATTTATTTGTGTTGTGGTTGAATTTATTTGTGTTGTGACTGAATTTCGTTGTGTTGTGGCTGAATTTAATTGTGTTGTGGCTGAATTTCATAGTGTTGTGGCTGAATTTATTTGTGTTGTGGCTGAATTTCACTGTGATGTGGCTGAATTTTGCTGTGTTGTGGCTGAATTTATTTTTGTGGCTGAATTTCTTTGTGTTGTTGCCTAAATACATTGTGTTGTGGCTGAATTTATTTATGTTGTAGCCTAATTTCGTTGTGTTGTGGCTGAATTTTGATGTGTTGTGGCTGAATTTGTTGTGTTGTGGCTGAATTTCATTGTGTTGTGGCTGAATTTCGTTGTGTTGTGGCTGAATTTAGTTGTGTTGTTGCTGAATTTAGTTGTGTTGTTGCTGAATTTAGTTGTGTTGTGGCCTAATTTTGTTGTGTTGTGGCTGAATTTCGATGTGTTGTGGCTGAATTTCGTTGTGTTGTGGCTGAATTTAGTTGTGTTGTTGCTGAATTTAGTTGTGTTGTTGCTGAATTTAATTGTGTTGTGGCTGAATTCCGTTGTGTTGTGGCTGAATTTCACTGTGATGTGGCTGAATTTTGCTGTGTTGTGGCTGAATTTTGTTGTGTTGTGGCTGAATTTCATTGTGTTGTGGCTGAATTTCGATGTGTTGTGGCTGAATTTGTTGTGTTGTGGCTGAATTTTGTGGTGTTGTGGCTGAATTTCGATGTGTTGTGGCTGAATTTGTTGTGTTGTGGCTGAATTTCGTTGTGTTGTGGCTGAATTTCGATGTGTTGTGGCTGAATTTGTTGTGTTGTGGCTGAATTTCGTTGTGTTGTGGCTGAATTTCGTTGTGTTGTGGCTGAATTTGTTGTGTTGTGGCTGAATTTCGTTGTGTTGTGGCTGAATTTCGATGTGTTGTGGCTGAATTTGTTGTGTTGTGGCTGAATTTTGTTGTGTTGTGGCTGAATTTCGATGTGTTGTGGCCTAATTTTGTTGTGTTGTGGCTGAATTTCTTTGTGTTGTGACTTAATTCTGTTGTGTTGCAACTTAATTTATTTGTGATATGGCTTAAATTCTTTGTGTTGTAGCTTTATTTCTTTTTGTTGTGAACTTTTGTTTGCTTTGTAAATTTTGTTGTGTTGTGCACCTCTGGGCCAACATTGAAATTCCACTATTAAACGTGATTTGTAAAAATTAAGTTGAAATAATGCAGACCGATGGCTTCAGCCCATATAACATCGATTAGCAACCTTGGAGCTCACGATAGATCTGTCTTTTAAGGTTTATAAGTAGGGGTGTAACGATTCACTTGTTTTCTCGATGCATTGATTTCTTATCCTGCCAATCTATATGCATCAATCTTCAAATATGAGTTTTGAATCAAGAATCGTAAATGTTGGTCAATAATTGATTTAAAATGCTAAAAATAGAATTAAACTAAATTCAGCTAAACCGTATAAGTATTTTAAAATATACAACATTTTATTTGTTACATGTGTGATTTAATCGAGACATGTGCGGTGTTGTTCTCTAGCACGCCTAGGAGCGCATGCCCTCATAGCTCTCCCCTCACAAACACGTGCTGCTCTCTTCTGTCATCCTTCATGGGTTCACCCCGGCCCGCTCTCAGTTCTGTCCGTAACTCACTGAAACTTTTTCTGGGCAGCTTTCAAGCACCTTGTGTCTGATCCCTCTTCAGGACAGCCACTGACTATCACATGAGCAAATGACAGATTGCGCTCTTATCTTGAGTGAAACGCGCTCAAAGGATTGTACAGCAGCCAACTTATTGGCTGCATCCAAAAACTGGAAAATGCTGCCTTCGGAGGCTGTATATGGAGGTAGGATGAAAATAAGGGGCTTTTAACACTGTTCTGAGACCAGTTTCTGTAAGAGTTCCATTCTTTTAAAAAAGCTGTTGGTTAAGCCGTTAAATGATTAGGCAGCAAGTCGGCTGCCTACGTTTTAGGATGCAGCCTTTGCATGGTCACTACCGAAATTTAATATGTTGTCATTGCAGTGAAACTTAGCTGTTATTTTCTTTAAAATAAATAGTGCAATTTTTCTGGTATCGTTGTTTAGTTGGGGACTTGGTGTGCAGAAAACGTTTGTTGAAATCATCAGCTGATATTACATTTCTCTGCTTTTTTTGTATATGAGGCCTTGAGGAAATGAATGTAATCATATGATGTTACTTTAATGCTGTAATATTTAGATTGTTTTATTGATTCAGGGTTCCCATGGTCATGGAAAACCTGGAAATATCAGGGAATTATAAAACTGTGATTTCCAGGTCTGAAAAAGTAATGAAAATTAATAAAATCTTTTTTTTTAATTATTTTTATTTTTTTAAATCAAGGAATTTTTATATTGAAATATGGAATATGGAATACTATTGTAGTTATGCTTAACTCCAAAATATTTTATTGGCACATTGCACTCCAAGAAGCCTGTATGTACATGTATTTAATGCGTTTTCTTTCAAGCTGCTTTTGGTGCAGTAGCCTAAACTATCTTATTCCAGATAGATATTCTTCCTTCTTTTTCTTGCCTAAGACACATTAGGGGGAGTGTTTAAAGCATCCCATAAATGTATTATTTAAAATGTAGAATCGTATTGTAATCGAATCTAATTTTATTGTGAATTTAATCGTTCTGAATCTAATCGTGAATCGAATCAATTCACTTTCAACCCAAACATTCATACCCCTATTTAGAAGTTATTGTTAATAATCAATTCCCCTATGGAAGAAAATTAATCAGATTTTTACTTCTGGAACCAGACTGTTGCACTCTATAAATGTTATTGGTAATAAAATAGAGCACTTTGCTTAAATGAGATCATATTTACTATATAGTGTGCTGTTCAAAATTGTTCATTAACCTTTTTTAACTTTTTTTTGGGGGGGGGGGGGGGGTCATGCACTTCAACAGGTTAATATAAATGTAAACCCTATATCATAGATGATCGTGTTTGAACCACAAACTGTGACTGTTTAAAATCTTAAGGGAGAAAAAAACAATTATTTTGAAAAGTTGCGGCACAAAGTTGCGCATGTAGATTGATCGATCAGCTCACCTTCTGAGCAGCTTCTGCAAACTTCTTGGACCCATGCAACAAGTGGCTGGTCTAATCATTAGCCCTCATCAGACGCTCCCCACGCTCACTCAAAACCTGACTGGCCCTCCTCATTACATTACCCATCTTCCTTACCGCCGGAGGGGAGGGGCTACTCCTAGATGGTTTTACAACTGGTGCTGTAGGGAAAAAAAGGAGATGTAATAAGTCTCTTACCAGACAGATTTCACTGAATTTGGTGTCCTGACATATCACACTGAAACAATGTAACTGCGCTAGACCTGTGAGCAGATTCTTTGTATAGCCAATCAGAACAGTTTAAGGTGCTTTCTGCATGTCAATCATTTTGTGCGCTCACAGTGCAGACTATTTATAGTAAGCAGGAAGCTGAGAGTGAGGTAGTTGACGCAGATCATTCAAGTTTAAAGGTGCACCCAGTAATGTTTTGTTTATGTTGCATTTGCCGATATGGTATTGTTCTTGGACTTATACTGACACCTAGCAGCGTGGATGCAGCATCATACAAAAGCAATAGTTTTCAGTTACTGATGACAAGTAGTATACGGCTGGTTATGTGTTCTCAACAGGCAGCCCAGCTCCATGTAAAAAAAAAACTTTTATTAGACTACTGATATGACTGAAGTCTTAGTCTTGTGTGTTTATGATTTTAAGTTTATAATAAAAATAGGGCTATCAATCGATTCAAATTTTGAATCAAAATACATGGCATGTCGATTAATTAATCAAATTAATCGCAGATATAAATATTTGCTGAGAGAGGCTCTCAAATAACAATATTACATTATGAGTTTTAATTTGAATTATGAGTACATAATTATAAATATTAATTTAAATAATTATGAATACATTATAAATATCATAATTCAAATAATTAAAATGCATTACATTATTGTGGCAGACAAGTAAAGCGTTGATAAAACAAACAATAAAAAGTGGGCTTAGAAGGCAATATACTGTTTATTTCCATATCATTAAACATAAGCCTATCATTGGCCTGCATTTCACAGAAATCCATTTTGGAATATGATAGGTGTGGGCTAGAAACAGAACAATATTTAAGTCCTTTTTTACTCTAAATCTCCACTTTCACTTTCAAAAGTAAAAGTGAAACTAAACAGGCATCACATGTAACTTTCAGATGTACAAGTAAAAGTGGAGTTTTAGAGGGAAAATGACAAATTTTGATCTGTTTCTCACCCATACCTATCATATCGCTTCTGAAGATATGGATTTAACCACAGGAGTCATATGGATTACGCTTATGTTTCCTTTGTGTGATTTTGGAGTTACAAAGTTCTGGTCACCATTCATTTGCATTGTAAGGACCAACAGAGCTGAGATATTCTTCTAAAAATCTTTGTTGGTGTTCTGCTGAAGAAAGAAAGTCATACACATCTGAGATGCCATGAGGGTGAGTAAACGATGAGAGAATTTAAATTTTTGGGTGAACTGTCCCTTTAATATGCAGAGTCAACTACAAGTAAGCCAATTGTAGGTTGATTTCACCTAAAAGTGTAACATTTGTTGCACTATCAAAACATTTCTCTGTTTGTTTGAGCGGCCCATCCAGCCTGACACAGCAATATTAGCTAAAATCAATTGTGTGAGTTTGGGTTGGGACTATCTGTTTGTACAACCAGTGGTGGATGGGGGAGAAATCTGCTTGAAAACATGAAATGCAAATGCAATTCCAAGACACTGCCACAAGCTAATCTCATTAACTGTCAAAAAATAGACATCATAGCATATATTTAAAATAGAAGGGCTCTGAGGTGATTTAGTTTGTCAGTACATTGGATTTCCTGCTCCAAGGGCTGCTTGGCACCTCTCCCATTCATTACACCCCAATGATCCGTGATCCGCCGTGACGCCTGGTGCCACTTCACTCATCTCCGCTCCCCCTCCCTCTCCCTTAACGCCTGTCTTTGTGTACCCGTGCATGCCTTCATCAGAACAAAGTGGCCTCTGAACCATTCGGGCCCTCTTTGCAATGGAGCCATTCTCCACCACTGCAGAGAGATCGATCAGTGCACTACAAACAACCCCTGCCAGTAGAGCCGACAAAGTGCCCTCTCTTCCTGCCTTCATTCTGACTGATGTGATCCACACAACTAGACATACAGGACAGGATGGAAATGAACAGCATTGCCTCAAAGCGGTGTCAGAAATGAACTTTTACATAAAGGGGCTATATTTGCCCCTGGACTTGATTTTCAAGGGCATTTTTTAACTTTGAGGACATATGTTGTTTCCAACCATTTAAAACATAAACTGTGTATCATCCATTCATGCCAAATACATCAATACATTTATAAAAATTCTCAAGATTGAGAATTTATTACTTCATACTCATATTTTATGCCAAAATATGTATAATTAAGACTATTAGAGAATATTAAGATCTATAGCAGATGTTACAAATAAAAAGCAGAAGAATTCACTAAGATTTTGAATTTAGTGGGCATTTTTGTCATTTCTGACCCTACTTCAAAGTAAATACACAGTATATCTGTTATGCATATTCTAGATAAGGTTTATTTACAGTGCCCCAAAAAGGTAATTAGACAATTAAGCCACACTTTAAAATGTTTGAATGTCACTGCGCATTATATAATAAAGTATAAAAAAAAAAAGGTATTCATTTTAAAGAAATGGCACAAACACTTATCAGGCAAAACATTTACAAAAAGAAGTTACTTTTTTCAAATGATAAAACTATTTGGATACTACAGTATTTGGATAAACTGTAAACGTATTTGGATACTTTGTAGTGGTAAAATGTTAGTATTACTCTGCTAGAGCATCATTTATTTGCAGATGTATCTAATGCAATAACATCCCAACAACATAATGTGTGATTTTAGTGTCCCAATACTTTTGGGGCCAATGTATGCCTCAATCACATTTAAAGGGTAAAATATTTTTTTGCAATGTAAAATACAATGAATTTAGACACTCTAAAAACACTGCACCAAAAACATAAATATAAAACTACTTACCTTTACCCTGAAACTGGCCTTGGTTTGAAATCATTCTGTTCTTCATTCTGTTCAAAAATATCTTGCAGCGGTAGATGACCATATTGAGAGTACAACCATCTAAAATATAGAAAACAGAACACAGGGCATTTGTTTTGATTTAATATTCTGGGTTCAGTACAAGTGAAGCTCAATTAACAGCATTTCTAGCATAATGTTGATAACCACAAAAATTTATTTTGATTTATCCCTCGTTTATTAAAAAAAGTGGTTACAGTAAGGCACTTAAAGTGGATGTGAATGGGGCCAGTCCTTAAATGATAAAATGCACAGTTTCACAAGTAAATATTGTGTTAACATGATAAAATAGCTTACTAACCTTACCTGTATAAAGTAACATCCAATAATAGATTGCATGATTTTATTGTCACGGCAACAAAGTTGTAAAATTGGATATAACTATCTTGATGAATTTAGTAAGTGATTTTATCATGCTAAAATCATGTTAAAATGTATATTGTTTACATCTTATGGAGACCATGCCTGTTTAATGTTTTCTGTGTAGTAGACTCAGGAACAGAGATGTTAACGATTTCCAATGATTCCTTCAAGTCTTTAGTTGTCACTTTAGGGTTCTTTTATACCTCACTGAGCATTCTGCGGAGTGTCTTATGAGTAATCTTGGCTGGACAGCCACTTCTAGGGAGAGTAGCCACAGTACTTAATCATCTACATTTATAGACAATTTGTCTAAGTGTGGACATATCAGTATCTAAGTTCTTTGAGATAACTTTGTAACCCTTTCCAGCTTCATGCAAAGCAACAATTCTTGACCGTAGGTCTTCTGAGATCTCTTTTTTTGCAAGGCATGTTCCACATCAGCAGATGCTTCTTATGAAAAGCAAAGTCAAAGTGTTTGAGTGCTTTATACAAGTCAAAGTAGCCAACTCCTGACTCTAATTAGCTTTTGTTGACATCATTAGCCAAGGGGTTCATATACTCATTCCAACATAAACTGTGAATGTTTGAATGATGTATTCAGTATGTACAAGAACAATACAATAATCTGTGTGTTATTAGTTATAACCGATTGTGTTTTTTTTTTTTTTTTTTTTTCATTATTGTAACTTAGATGAAGATCAAACCAGATTTTAAGACAAATTTATACATAAATGCAGGTATTTCCAAAGGGTTCACATACTTTTTCTTGTCACTGTACATATAAATTCTGACTTGAAACCACTATTGCTAACCTACTTTCTGAACTCATCTCACCTCCCATTAGTTTTGGCTGACAGTTGATAAATTCAGTTTGGCGTGTAGCACCATGGCTCTTCTTGGTCTCTGTAACTCCAGGTATCTTCGGGTCTCCAGGGGACACGGGGTTGTCTTGGCCAAGCTTTGCCTCCCAGTAGTTCTGACAAGCATGGTACAGAACTTGCACAAACATGCACTTCTCTGCAGCTGAACTAGCCAACCATTGATCAGAGTTGCGATCGAACACTAGATCAAACTCAGGAGAGTCCTAAAAAAATATCCGAAGCAGTCAATAAAGAAATACAGAAAAATAAGAGCTGGATTTAAAAGGAAAATGAAGGGTAGTCACCTTATTTTGGTTGATGCCATTGACTTGACGAAGCTGCTCCACAGACCACTGAGATCTTTTAGAAAACTGTCGCGAGCTTGGGTACTTTTTAACTTTAGTGATGAAGATTTGAGCTGGTCTTGTGTTAGTGACTAAATGGAGAAGAAACTTGAGTCAGCAATGCCAGTCTACCTTCCATCAAACTTCTCAAGAACATCTGAAACCTTAAACTAATACAGATTATATGGTGATACCTGACAAGCAGAGGAAAGTTAGGTAGTCCCTCTTGCGGCCTGCATTGAGGAAGGAAAGATTCTTCCTCTTCAACCTTCTCCTCACCTCTATGGCTACCAGTAACTTTTCATCTCTTGGGACAAAGATCTCACGGCTGATGGCTGACTGAATGTTCATCTTCAAAGTGCCTTGAAAATGTTTTCAAGAATCGACAATAAAATACTTTCCATCCCAAGAGGGGGGGAAAAATATTATTATTATTATTATTTTTTTAAAGTAAGCCAATTACACATACATACATCTAACTCTTCAACATTTTAAAACACTTCAATAATCAAAATTAAATACAAAATATATTCATGATGCGATTCCTCCGGATCTATTACGTTTTTCAAAAAAATATATTAAAAATGCAATTCACACAAAACATTTCCTGAAATACACGTCATGTTTTCAAATTCTGAGTTCAAAGTCATTCTAAATTTAAAAAGAAAAAAGGTGGTGTACCTGTCTGAAGACATAAAAAAATAAGTGTCATTAAAAGCTGAAATTCTTGCCAAAAGAAATGTTGGAATGATCTTTTACTATTAATCCTTAATTTATTTATTTATTTATTTATTTATTTATTTATTTTTAGCAGTGAAACAATTTTGTTTTGAAATATTAATATTTGAAATACTTTTGTCCTCCAAATCAAAGTCAGGTGGTGTAACTAAAATGCAGGTAGCCATTCTGTTGTCATATATATATATATATATATATATATATATATACACTGCTGTTCAAAAGTTTGGGGTCTCTTACTCATTCTTTATTATTATTATTTTCTTCACATTTTAGAATAATAGTAAAGTCATTAAAACTATAGAATAACATAAATGGAACTATGGGAATTATGTTGTGACTAAAAAAATCCAAAATAAATCAAAACTATGTTATATTTTGCATCTTCAAAGTAGTCACCCTTTACCTAGAATTTGCAGACATGTACTCTTGACATTTTCTCAACCAACTTCTTGAGGTATCACCCTGGGATGCTTTTTAAACAGTATTGAAGGAGTTCCCATCTATGTTGGGCACTTATTGGCTGCTTTTCTTAATTATTCTGTCCAAGTCATCAATTTCAAAAACTTTTTTTTTATTTTTCATTTTTTTATTTATACATTTTTTTTTTTTTAATAAAATGTTAGTAATGAAATAAATTAATATGTTGACACAATTATATTTTTGTCTACAAAAGATTTTTAAGATCATGAGAAACATGACCCCAAACTTTTGAACGGCAGTGTGTGTGTGTGTGTATATATATATATATATACGTATATAGTATATTGTAGAAAATGCTACAAATGTTTGTTTGTTTTTCAAAAATGTTAGACAAACATGGACACAAATATTACATTTTTACGAATTTAATACGTGTTTTAAACTAGATTAAAAAAAAATATAATAAATTGTCAATGTGACTCATAAAGGACTAATGAAATTTAATGTAGGCTTATTTTTTTATTTCGTTACTTTTCACTAACAGCGGCTGGAATTTTCAAAAGTCTTAATGAATTAGTCGAAGTCTAATAACACTAAAAAAAAAAAAATTTTAAATAAAAAATAAAAATGTATGTCACAATTTAGAATTTAGGAACACGAAAATCTGAAACTGAAATGGTTTAAACTACCTCTTGAAATTTTACCTGTTTCCTTAAAAAAGTCCTCAAACATCCGAACGGACACAAAACGGACACACCCTCTGTTTTACCTTTCTCTATCTCTCTTCCTTCAGCAAACCCCGAAGAGTGGTGAAAAGGTTTTAGTAGTCCCGTTTGTATCTGCGTGGTCAAGCCATCTTTATCCCGCATGTAGTCTAACAGGAGACTGCTGGAGATTGGGGCGTGTGTGGTGCGTCCTGGAGAACAAACACAGGCTTTGTCCCAAAACCTAGTGAGCTCACTGAGCTGCCTACCTAAACAGCATTTTGGGCATCAAATAGCGCGTTTTGAGATGACTGAGTGTGCTGAGCTGACTCGGAAACTCATTTATGCCAAAAGTAGGCAGCTCACACATTTGAACACACACACACACACACACACACACACACACACACACACACACACACACACACTTGTTGGTGCAGCTATCATTATGAGGACTCTCCATAGACATAATGATTTTTATACTGTACAAACTATAGATTCTATCCCCTAACCCTAACCCTAAACCTAACCCTTACAGAAACCTTACATTTTCACATTTTCAGTAAAACATCGTTTAGTATGCTTTATTTTTTATTTTTATTTTTAATTAATTTGAATTATGGGGACACTAGAAATGTCCTCATAAACCACATTTATAGCATAATACCCTTGTAATTACCAGTTTGTAACCTAAAAAAAGTCCTCATAAACCACTTAAACCTGCACACACACACACACACACACACACAAAACAAATATATATGTTTTTATATATCATTGTGGGGACTCTCCATAGACTTCCATGCATTTTATGGATTTTATACAGATCTAATGATAATTGCTATCCCCTAACCCTAACCCTAACCCTACCCCTAAACCTAACCCTCACAGAAACCTTTTTGCATTTTTACATTTTCAAATTAGCATTGTTTAGTATGTTTAATAAGCCATTTCCCTCATGGGGACTGCTGGCTGGGCCACACAAGGTAGGTGATCTCAGGTTTTACTATCCTTGTGGGGACATTTGGTCCCCACAATGTAGTATAAACATGTACACACACACACACACACACACACACACACACACACACACACATAAACTCCTTTTGTCTTCGGGAAACCGAGGACGATGATCACGTGCAATCTGGTTGTCCTCACAAGCAAATGGAAATAATCTATAAAAGTTTTAGTTTTTATTATTATTATTATTAATATTATTATTATTATCAATTCACAACAGATCCACGACAATTATTTAAATTGACAGTCATTCTACAGAATTTAACGATTTAAAAACATAAAAACTAAATTGTGCATTACAGTTATTATTCATTTATAATTCATGTTTTTTTTTCATATGAATTAATTACTCTTGAATTAATTTCCATAAGTATGTTTTAAATATTATTAGTCTTTAGCTATTTAACCATTTTTAAATCTGAACTAAAGATTTATTTATTAACTTTTGATTTAAAGTGAAATCGTGTGAAGTCTGATTCATGTCTTTTCACTGTTTTGTTGTCTACTTAATTATTTTATTTTTTATCCTGTTTTCTTAGTTTTCTATTTACTTTGAAACATTTGCTTGTATTTTATAACATTTGTTCAGCACTGTACAGCACTTTGGCTCAACATCTGTTCTATTTAAATGCACTTTATGAATAAATGACTTGACTATCTTTTTTTAACTGAGTCATATATCCTCTATTCTATATCATTTTAGCCATATGTTTTTATTATTATTATTATTATTTTATTTTATTTAACATTATAATTTGAATAAGCTTTATACTAAACCAGGGCCTCATGTCCGAAAACATTTTAAGCCTAAGTAGATTGTAGAAATGATTGTTATATCATCTGTTTCCCAAAAGCTTCGTAACTTAAGTAGTATTTGAAAATCGTCGTAGATCTATGAGTGCTCTTAAGTAATCATAGAACGCTTAAAGGTATTTTCACCAAATTCTCTCATCGTTTACTCTCCCTTATGCGATCTCAGATGTGTATGACTTTCTTTCTTCTGCTGAACACAAACAAAGATTTGTAGAAGAATATCTCAGCTCTTTAGGTCCATACAATGCAAGAGAATGGTTACCAGAACTTTAAAGGTCCAAAAAGCACATAAAGGTAGCATAAATGTAATCCATATGACTCCAGTGGTAAAGCCCATATCTTCAGAAGCGATATGATAAGTTTTTTTTGTTTTTGTTTTTTGCTATAAATTCTCCTCTGCCCAGTAGGTGGCGATATGCACAAAGAATGTCAACCGCCAAAAACATAAGAAGAAGAATGTGAAAGTGAAAGTGGAGATTTATTGTAAAAAAAGGACTTAAATATGGATCTGATTCTCACCCACACCTACCACATCGCTCCTGAAGACATAGATTTATCCACTGGAGTCATATGGATTAATTTTATGCTGCCTTTATGTGCTTTTTGGAGCTTTACATTTCTGTCCACCATTCATTTGCATTGTATGGACAAGAATTTTCATTCTTGGGTGAATTATCCCTTTAAGATTTTAGATTAAAATGTATATAAGGGAAAGTGTATATTTCAGCTGCTTTCAGGTGGTCACCATTTGTTATACATCTTTCCTCAGTTTGTGATAACCTGTTAGCTTTTTCTGTTCTCTAATGGTTATGCAATGTGAAGTATGCCATGAGTGTTTTTTTTATTTATTTTTTTTTATTATTATTATTACATGTGTCTCAAATCATATGGGACCATAAAAACTGCCTGTATAATAATAATAGCAAGAATACAAGAATTGGGAAAATGTTTTTTATAATAGCTGTAGATTAATTATAGCATGCCACACTCCAGGACACTGCTTAAAATTTCATGCCCACTACCCATAAGCAGTAGGCTACTATTTTGTGGCCATCTACACCCCAGTGTCTGCATTTGTCTGACTTATATGTGCAAAACTAATTTACCCACCATGGATTAATACAATTGTTTTGTATTGTTTTCCATTTACTTTTTGCTCACTAGAATGCATCATCAAATTGTGGATATACTAGAGTAAATAATCCCCATAATAACTACACAGCTGAGATAAAAAAATAAAAAAACACAGAAAACAAAAAACAGATTGAGACTCAAGAGCAGGTGGTCAATATCAATTTTAATGAAAAACACGAGGTTCATAAAATTGGAACAGCTCGGTTTTCACTTAAACTAAACAGTAAAGACTGGAGTCCAGTTCTGATATATGCACATAAAGCAGACAGTTCCCTCTGACCACAGGCCTGATGTGAACTCATCAAGACCTAACTCTATTCAGTTTATTGGCACATTCAAGGGATGTCTTACATCAGGTGAGGTAAGGAGAGATGTTAAGTGCTTTTCTCTTGGCATTGTAAAGGCATGGGGGTGTTCTTCAGGATTACTGTATACAAATCATACAAATAAAACATGGAAGTAACACAAAACAATGGTTATTTTAAAATGGCAATATCTTTATGACAATGGTTCTTTAGTGCTCTATTATGTAACAAAATGTAACATAACAAGTAACATTTCGGATATGTCATCATTGACAAGAAAGAGAATGTCACAAAGAATTTTGATGGGAGATGTTAAAGGGAAAACGTCAGTGGAAAACTACTCTATCATGTATGTTAAAGCATAACATAAACTTTAATTTAGTGGTGGTCACACCAAAGAGTGCATTCAAATATGCAGTAGATTTCTGTCTATCATGCAGGTGTAGAGAATAAACTAATGCCTCAATGCGTCTATCAGAAATAGAGTAAGGAGCACCTGGAACAGGACTAAAAATGTATTTTAAGCAGGTTTCACTGATGGTTTTTCCTCTTCAAACTATATCTCTTGAAGAATTATTCCATCAGGTCTATGTGCACTTCCCCCGTCGACAATCAACTCAATATTTGGCCACTTTTAGAAGTGATGCAGATTGTGTTTTATCATCTAAATAATGTAAACATGTAATAGCAATGCATAACTTATAAAAAAAAAAAAATCTTCAAAATTTCTATTTTTAGGCAAGAAAAATTATCACATCAGATGTATTACTCAAAAAAGACCAAAACTTCTGATTGTGGACTTTCAATTCATCAGATTTTTGTCAGCCACACTATACAACCTTGAACTTAAAGGGATAGTTCACCCAAAAATAAACATTCTGCCATCATTTACTCACCCTCATGTTGTTCCAAACCCATACTGTATGACTTTCCTTCTTCGGTGGAATACAAAAAAAGAGATGTTCGGCAGATGTTCAGCATCTGTTACCATTCACTTTCGTTGAATCTTTTTCCATTCAAAGTAGGTGAATAGTGACTGAAGCTCTCAGTACACAACATTCCACAAAATAAAGTAAGTCATGTGTGTTTGGAATGACATGAGGGTGAATAAATGATGACGGAAGTTACATTTTTTGCAGAACTATCCCTTCAGGTTAACACACATCAGTCAAAATGTAGAGTCTTTTGCTTTTGGAAAAGGTGTGAATTACCAAGCTGCAAAAAAGTCGTTACCACCATCTCATCGAGGTTAAGAACCAATTATTGTTTGGGTATGTTGGAGAGAAAGTCTCTTCCATGGGTGTGCTTCTAAATGAAGGTGTTAAAGGAAAAACAAGGCAAGGACAGGATCTCTGATGCACAGTGAATAAGGTCTGCTAAACTAAACAGGCTATGAAACCGTTGAAATTAAGGGTGGTGCCGATGGAAAGTTTATAGGTGTGTGTGTGTGTGTGATGATTCTGGGTTATCCTCTGCCACATCGTTCGCTTCATTTGGCCTGTACATGAATGTTAGTAGAAACAGAGCCACATCATGGGAGCACCAATAGGCTGTGTGCGACGTCACCGCTGACCAATAGCGGCTCTCCACCAGGCCCTCCCTCAGCTCAAAGTCGATACGTTTCTCCAGTTCCACTGAAAAACAATATAAAAGGGGGTTGCTATTCTCACAGTTATTGGAGGCATACAGCAGGTGAATTATGGACCGGGCCAAATGGGACAGTTCCCAGGGACCCTTGACTACCAGGGGCCCGGGAGGGCCCTGGGATGCAAGGTCTTGTGGCACATCTACTTTGAAAACAAATATTTAATATAAGCTTGAATATGTGGGCCCCACAGCTTATACAAGTCCACCTCAGTAGGCCCCTGTGGCTATGAGGGCCCTCAGTCCTCTTATAGAACACTTTTTCCTTCCTGTTTTTAATTACATTTTTTGAGCTACTCTTTAACCCTATTACGACACTTGTATTATATTTGATACATCACTTTATAGAGCCTCTACATCATCAACATGATTCAAACTTAGCTGAAAAACCTGTTGTATGCTGTGTACTAGATGTTTACTGCCTCATGGTGAAAGTTTCCATGCTCTTCTGGAAGTAGAAGACCTTGTAATATATTTTCCAAAATGGCTACCTTCACATTGCGATGCACTCAGTAAAATGAACGATGACGATTATATTTGTACTTGCAATATGTGCAAGTTCGTGTTGAAAATGTGTGTATCAAATATGATACAACAGGCTTTTGAGGTTTATCTCTCAATCATCATTCCATTCCATTCATGTCCACCACAATAAAAAAGCTTTTAAAATACTGACGTATAATTTTTAAAGCTATATCTGAAGTGTGATTTATTTTACATATGCAGCTTGCTCTGTCATTATATACAGTAGATCTTGTGGTTTTTATACATATCTCATGGTTTGTTATTTTAATGTGATAATTGATTTTTAAAAAATCATATTGCATTTGAGGTGCTGAATTGTAATGTCATACATTTCTATAGAGCAAGGGGAGGAAGTTGTCATGGCCAAACTCAGAAACATTTGGCATCTCTGAAAAGCCCAGGGTGTACTCTTAAGATACACAAACTATACACTATTAATTTGCTATAACTGCATGTTTGCCCTACATTAAAAAAAAAAAAACTTGGCTCTAGTGGTTGGGAAAAATAAGATTTTGATATTTAATTTTTAATTTAATTTGCAGCATGTAGCATCTACATGTACTTGCTTGTTTTGATTTTTTGATTACTTGCTTGGGTTACCTCCCCACCACCCAACCTGGAGACTACGCCCCTGATTTACATTGAGTTTACGTTGATATTTATAACAAATGCTAAAATAGTACTGTCTCTTTAAGAACAGTGGCTGTTCAGCGAACAGTTGAGCAGTTTCTTTACCACATCCGTGCTGTGTGTTTGAATCAATCTGACTGTAAATAGAACATATATTGAAAGAGACTTAAATAAATAAACAAAAATGGATTGCGTGGATCTCAGCTTTAAAAGATAATAAAAATATGCCCCGGTGCCCTTGCTAGTCATCCACCCCTCATTCATTTTTATAAAATACCACTAAGTATAACAAAAAATATAATGTGTTATAATGTGTATGATAATTACCTATATGTTTTGTGCTGTAAATTCAAATGAACCTGCCCATAAGAGTCATTCGTTGTAGATTCAAATGAACAGGCTCAGAAAGAGTCATTTGTTCAGGAATGTGACTACACCGCTCGTGCTGTATATTTCGCACTGTCGATTCAAACTAACTTGCTCATAAGAGTAATTTATTCATGAATCGGACTAAACTGGTCACTTTGTACGTTTCGTGCTGTAGATTCAAATGAACCGGCTGATAAGAATCATTCATTAAAGAATCAGTCTACAATGGTCATGCTGTATGTTTTGTGTCGTAGATTCAAATATACCAGCTCATAAGAGTGATTCCTTGTAGATTTAAAGGAACAGGCTCATAATAGTCATCGTTTGGTAATCAAACTAAAGTGGTCGTGCTGTATGTTTCGCACTGTCAATTTAAATGAACCTGCTCATAAGAGCCATTTGTTCAGGAATCAGTGTCAAAACATCTCATTGAAGGGGCTCTGGTGTGTAATATGATATAGATTCAAGAGCTCTATCAACTCTGGAAACCAAAGGCGGTTGGGCCATTCGGGATATGCAGCGGGCTGGACCCCAGTGATGGCGCTTCGCAACCAATATAACAGTTTCCTCACTATCCTGTATTTTGCATAGCACTTAGTGAAACAAGTGGACGGGGAGAAACACATACTTTTGTCCCACTGGCCATTAGTGGGCTAGACCATCCAGGCCCAACGGAGAAATAACTCCCTGACTCGAGAGCAGATCTGCGCCGCAGTTCAGATGACCAGGGACGTGCATTGCACGTATTGACAGGAGATGCCTCTCACACCAGAGAAGGATCTGTTGCACGAAGTTTAACATTGGGTGCGATCAACCTCCCCCTGATGGTTTATGTATGTCACAACCACTGTGTTGTCAGATCGGACCAGGACGTGAAAACCCTGGACAAATGGCTGGAAGGCTCTCAGGGCTAGAAATACAGCTAGTAGTTTTAGACAATTTATGTGTAAAGTCGTTATTGCACCTGTCCAGGTGCCAAAAGCCAGACGTCCATCGCATAGGGCTCCCCAGCCTGTGTTGGAGGTGTCCATCGTGACTACTTTGCGACTGACAACTTGAAGCACTATGCCCCTCTGAAAGAATGAGGGCGTTTTCCTGCGGTGGCCATAAGGCCCAGATACCATTGAAAATTTTATTTTAAAAGGTGGATTGAGTTCGCTCCTCAGTCGGATGTGCTAACATAGCAGCTGAGTCGGGTTTTATTCCCAAGAATGACATCTGTCGACTGGGCTTCAGCATGTTCTTCGACCAGTTGACTCTGAGTCCCAAACTTCCAAATGCGCAAGTAGCAGTTCTCTGCTCCTCTGACTGTGCTAAAAGCAACCAATCGTCAAAGTACTTCAATACGCAAACACCGCTCAGCTTCAGCAGAGTGAGCACCTCATCGACACATTTCGTGAACGTGCGGGGAGCTAGGGATAAGACGAAGGGTAAGACTTTGAACTGGTACGCAGCCCTTTCGAAGGCAAATCTCAAGAATGGCCTGTGGTGAGGGGCTATGTTTACATGAAAGAATGCATTTTTCAAATTGATCAACACAAACCAGTCCAGAGGACGTACGTGAGACAAAATCTGTCTCTGAGAAACCATCTTGAAGGAAAACTTTGCGAGTGTCCAGTTCTTTGTCCAGTTTCTGTCCAGTTCAAGCATCTCAAATCCATAATGGGACATAATCCACCTTCCTTTTTGGTGACCAGGTAGTAGCGGCTGTAAAACCCGCTCTTATCATCATCCACCGGTATCAACTCTATCGCATCATTTGCAAGGAGAGTTAATAGGACCGAGAGTGGAAAACCGGCGTGTCCCATACCGTCACGGTGGAGGAAATAACGCCGTTGAAACAAGACGGCTGCCTCGCAAACTGCAGCACTTAGATGTGATCAATTGTTCTTGCCATCCAACTGGAAATTCCCAGAAGATCACACAAGTCATTGTAGCAAGTCAGAGGACGGTTCAGTCTATTTCTTCTTAGGCGGCTTGCATGGGTGTTGACCAGAGGAGTGTGAGCGAGTCGGCAGCGCTACGAATCCCCCTCACCTTGGCAAGACTGCATCTGCTTCTGAGCTGCCTGAAACCTTTCAGTAAAGGCACTGTTGAGATACCAGGGCTTGTAACAGCACAGCTTTGTCACGCATCTCTGACAAATTAACCCAGAGATGATGCTTCGCAGACACTAGGCTACCCATCGACTGTCTATGGCTTGGGTGGTGACTTTGGTAGCCCGGAGCACCATATAAGTAGCACGGCGCAGCTCAATGAAAGACTTGGGGTCCAGCCTGCTCACATCCATATCCCTGAGCAGGTCCGCCTGGTAGGCTTGCAGCACCATCTTGGTGAGAGCCAAGCTAGCCTCACCCACCTGCAGGGTTTGGACAGGTGTGCGGGTCTGGTTTTCCATGACGGGGTAGACGAGGAGCACAAGTGCCTCTCACACACACACTACTAACTCTTCCCCCAGGGGAATCTCTAAATAACCGTGCTGCTCAATGCGTTCCAGTTTTGTGAACGTTGTGGCTACGATAAATACAGTAGTGTTTATAAATACACTTCAACAACTGAAAGGACATGAGGAGGCGGAGCACAAAGCGCTATCTGCCAATAAAATTGTTATGATTTTAAAGAATTTCAGAGATTGGTTGTCCTGCCAAGTTCCCCATTGCTTCAGCTACTGACGCAGCGTCGAGTGACCGACTTGAAAGGGAACGTTTTGTTGGAATGTTTTAACTCTACCATTTTCTTTAATATTATACTATATACAGTAATTCAATGTAAAAGACAGAAAGTTAAAACAAAATAGTGTAATGGATGTATCTCATTTAAAGTTATTCACAGTTTAAAAGTTTTATGCATTAAAGATTTTTGATAGGTCTTAATTTATAGGGTTCTCTATTATTGCTATACTGTACATGTCTTTTCTGTAATGTGTAATATTCTGACAAACCAGTCAGAAAGCATAAAGAGAATGATGTTTAAAAATAGCTTGAAAAAGATGGTTGAAATTAAATGTTGATTGAAGATGTCCTGCATGTTATTCTTAACTTAACTCTACTGATGTAAGGTCTACGAATATTTTATTAAAAGTAGTGTCCTTACAGTGAAATGTTGTCACTTCAGTTCAGTTACATAGTCTCTTTGCAACAGTGTTGTTTGAGTTACTTGCTTTCCCAACAGTGGACTACAGAATAAAATAGAATAGAATTCAATAGGTAAAATACAGTGTGTGAATGTGCAAGTATCCATTACTGTGTGCAATATAATAAACACACAGAAAAAATCAAATTTGCAATATATAAATAATAGAGTACAGTAGAAATTTTTCTTTCTTTCTTTCTTTCTGTTTTATTGCATAAATAGCATATTAAGCCAATTAAGAGCAAGCAGAGATCAAAGGAACCAGCTGTTCAAACGAACCTGCTCATAAGAGTCATTCGGACTACACTGGTCGTGCTGTATGTTTCATACTGTAGATTCAAATGAACTTGCTCACAAGAATCATCCGTTGTAGATTCAAATGAACCGGATCAAAAGAGTAATTAGTTTAGGAATCGGAATACACTGGTTGCGCTGTATGTTCCATGCTGTTTATTCAAAAGAAATGGCTCTTAAGAATAATTCATTCAATGGTCATGCTGTATATTTCGCTCAGTAGTTTAAATGGACCAGCTCATAAGAGTCATCCATTGTAGATTCAAATGAACTAGCTCATAAGGGTCATACATTCGGGAATCGGACTACACTGGTCGCACTGTATGTTTCGTGCTGTAGATTCAAATGAACCTGCTCATAAGAGTCATTCGTTGTACATTCAAATTAACTGGCTCATAAGAGTCCTTTATTCAGGAATCGCACTACACTGGCCACACTATATGTTTCATGCTGTATATTCAAATAAACCGGCTCATAAGAGTCATCCATTCCATTCTAACCGGACTACACTGGTCGCACTGTATGTTTTGTGCTGTAGTGTAAATGAACCAGCTCATAAGAGTCATTTGTTTGGGAATCGGACTACACTGGTTGTGCTGTATGTTTCATGCAATAGCTTCAAAAGAATCGGCTCATAAGAATCATTTGTTGTAGATAAAAAAATAAAAAAATAAATGTATCCCCTTTTTCTCCCAATTTGAAATGCCCAATTCCCACTCACCTCAATCCGGGTGGTGGAGGACAAATCTCAGTTGCCTCCGTTTCTGAGACTGTCAATCTGCGCATCTTATCACGTGGCTCGCTGTGCATGACACCACGGAGACTCACAGCATGTGTAGGCTCATGCTACTCTCCGTGATCCACACACAACTTACCATGCACCCCACTGAGAGCGAGAACCCCTAATCGCGACCACGAGGAGGTTACCCCATGTGACTCTACCCTCCCTAGCAACCGGGCTACTTTGGTTGCTTAGGAGACCTGGCTGGAGTCACTCAGCACGCCCTGGATTCGAACTCGAGACTCCAGGGGTGGTAGTCAGTGTCAATACTCGCTGAGCTACCCAGGCCCCATTTGTTGTAGATTTTAAAAAAACGTCTCATAAGTGTAATTTGTTCAGGAATCGGACTACACTTGTTGCACTGCATTTTTAATGCTGTAGATTCAAAAGAAACGGGTCATAAGAGTCATTTGTTCAGGAATCAAACTACACTGGTCGCACTGTTTCGCGCTGCTGATTCAATAGCGGTGCTGCTGTGTCGCTGAGTGACAGCTGGAAACATTGTCAGAGTATTTTAGTACATTGTTCCGGTGTTCCACACATCACCTTTAACAATCTATGAATATTAAAAAAAATTAGTGAATAATGGCTTGCACGAGCATATGATACTTACAGGAAGAGTTATCCATAATAGCAGAGGCTGATTGTGACATGCTGGTTTCTCCTGCCTTCTCCTCTCGTTTCTCCTCGATTTTCTCTTCTGTCTTCTCCTCTGTTTTGTCTTCTGACTCCATAGACCTGCCTTCTTCCCCGGTTACTCCGCCCCCTTTCTCACATGCTCCAATCTCAGAGTCAGATGGCTCCTCCTCCACACCACCCACCTGCCCACTAGAACGGGAGAATCGGGAGAAGAGCATACCGCCAATACCTTTACCTATACTTGCCGCTCCTGTTAAACACACACACACACACACACACACACACACACACAGTTACTGTTACAAACACAATTTATTGACAAGGGTATTTCCAAATCTCCAGTTGTCTGTGACACTTCCTAATTGCCCTCTATTGATCTGCTGACTTGCTGTTGCGGTTTTTTGTTTTTCGCACTCAAATCAAGAACTATAAACTAAGGATTTGCAGTAATTGAAGGAAGATTTTCTCAATATTTGGGAACCTTAAATATTTGCAAACTTTTCCCTATGCAGGTTAAAGTGAGACCAGGACTTCTTGGTGGCCAGACTCTTTCTATCTTACCCATGATGCTGGCTTTACCCAGGCTGGTGATAGACTCGCCATAGTGTCTGCGGGGCTGCGGAGGGGAGGTACACGGGCTTGGGAGGCTCTCTGTGTCTGATACTGAAGCATTTTCCTTTGATGGGTTCAGTAGAGTGGGACGAATCTGGTCATACGGTGTGGGGCTGGTGGTGTTGTACCTAAAAATCAATGTACCAAGGTTATTATCATTAACAAAAACTATTATGAAGATAAAAAAAAATATTAAATATTTTGTTAACTAAAAACTAAAAATGTGAGTTTGAAATTAAACTGATACTATTGGCCTACACATTAATATAATTCAATAAAATTATAGAAAACGTGACTAGTTTTCAGTGTTTGGTCTGATTTCAATGATCTCCCAAGCCGGACTTTAAACTACTGTATTGTTGCATACAGTATTGTTGTATTGTTGTTTTATCCATAGGGGAAATGATTATTTAAGATAACTTATAAACCTTTAAAGTCAGAGATACAGTGAGCTCAGCGGTTGTTAATCGATGGTATACGCTTCTGTTGAAGCCATCAGTCTGTGTTATTTCAACTTTTATTTGTAACAAATCATGATTAATAGCAGAATAACTAGTGAAGAACTACACTACCCATAATTCTGAACAGAGATCCACCAATCAGAGAATTGCAGCCAACAAAGCACGCCAAACTAGCTCTGCAACAACCGGCCACTTCAATAACACTGTGAATGATGCACACTCTCTCTATCTACACTCTTAAACTACTTAGATTTTTGTATTTCTCTGAATATTTTGCAATCAAATTTGAATATACTGTTTCTATACTTATAATCAACAACTTTAAATCAAGTTTTATATTTGTCCAACTTTTTCATTGAATTACGTCATTTGCAAGACTACATGGGATTGTAGTTCATTCCCTCATGAAAGACGGTAAGTACACAGTCTTGTTGTGCCTTTTTCTTTTTGTCTGATTTTCAAATACTTTCTTGCTTCCAATCAAAGTTTGTAATGGTGTGACTCATCTCACAGCTGGTTGGTTTTGTTCATGGCTTAAAACTCTTATGAAGGATTTTATGAAATCCCTGTGGGAAAAAAATGATTGGGAAAATTACTTCCTTAACCAAGATGGCTGAAAAAGTGGGCGTGTACTGTTAGGCTCTATTAGACAACAAGCAGCCATCTGATTTACACGAAAAACAGCCAATGACAGTTCACTTGTTGCATTTTCTGATAAAATGGTATCATAGGCAGATTAAATTATTTGTGGTGCTGTGTTGTAAGCGATGAAAATAGACAACTAACACTGAAAGAATACAAAACTAAAACTAAACATTTTCCAAAGATACAAACAAAAAAGAAAACAATTTATGAACCATTTAATCTAACTTAAACTAAGGTAAAGCTGAGGTATGTAATTTCTGCGGCACTAGTGCCACCGAACGGAACTGCAAAAATAAACAATGTTTCCAAAACAGCTTTCTGAGTACGCCCGTCGTCTGTTATTGTTCAAACCGTCAGATAGTCCCACACCCAACTCACGTTGTGAGTTTAGTAACATTGTTGGGGGCGGGTCTAAGGGGTTCGCTCAAAACAAACACAGGAATTTTATAGTGCCGCAGAGACAGTGTTTACAGTTTTCGAGAAAATTAACCTATGCATGGCTTACTTATAGTTGTCTCTCCATATTAAACAGGGATAGAAGAAAGTATTTTAACACTGAAAAAGTGACATATTTCAGCTTTAACATAAAAAACTAGTGAAATTTACATTATATGCAGCTCACAGTGCTCAGTGTACAGGAAGCCGTCTAGTACGGCGGCTTATAAGTTATGGAAACAGAACTTTCTTCTTGTGGATAGACCCTTTTCTTAAATCTTCAGAAATTTACTGGTAGGATAGAGCATTATTTTACTCACCAGTGGATCTGGGCAGGTGCTATATTACTGTAATGCTTTAGAATGAGGGGCTCCAGTCTGTATGCCTGCAGAAAACCATTTCATTATTCATTTACTCTGTTGACAACATTCTCAGCCTGATTCTCTAATTACACTTACAAAAAGTACCATGTTTTTTAGACATTATTATTGCATTACATCAGCACTATAAATGTACCACTGTAAATCAATAGTATTCTTTGAAGAACCTTGGTGTCCCATGTAAATATCTTAGTATAATATACTGTATATGGGCCAGTAACAATAGAGATCTGATTCTGAGCTATATTTAGACTTCAATCTAATCACACTCACCACAGGATCAGTGGGATGGAAGATGTTGAAAAGCCGCTGACAGATGCTTTTGGGAAGGAAGTGGTCCTGCGTTCTGTTGGTTCCAGGACGGACTCCTCGTAAAGCCAAGAACACAGCCAGAGGAGAGCCCATGCAGAAGAAGTTCTCCACCTACAACCCCAAGTCAAAGTCCACAGAGGTAATTAGATACTGTAAGACTGACAAAACCGTTTGATGGGAGTAAAAAGAGAAGGACATACTTAGGGCATCTGCATACAGGCAGAGCTCAGATGGAGCATTTGATGGACAAGAATATGTAAGCTCTGTTTTGAGGGTGTTGAAAGAGCAGTATGAGTTTGTAATCACAAATGCAGCTAATTGATTTTCCGACAGCACAACTAGACCCGTCTCTGTGAGATTTTCATCAGTCATCGGATGCCTATGTCAGAGTTTGTTGTAGCAGGAGTTCTACATTTTTGGTCGGACGATGGAGCGCCACCTTCGCAAAGCCTTGTGTTTTCATCTACGTCCTTCCAAAGTGTTATCCCCATTGAAATCTACACATGTGCCGCATTCTCTGATGCAGTGTAAACTCTAGTACTGAGTGTAGGCACCCTTATCAACATACCTTGAATTTCAGGGCTGGAGTCCATCTTGACGATGAGGTTTGAAATTGCAGAAGCTGATTTTCCAAATCCCTCAATCTGCAAATTGAACATTGAGAGATAAAATTAAATCAGTTTTGGAGTGGTCCATTACACAAACTGGATTAATGGGGGGGTGGGGGTTATCATTGTGGAGTAGAGTGCATTCAAAACTAAAAACCTTTAAATAATACATGACTCTAAGAAGGATTTAGAAACAACAAGAGACCACTAAAAATCAATGGTATTTTAAAAGCTCATTCCTTACAATAGATCTGTTTAGCCGTGATGTCAATTTGTAGGCTAACATGGAAGGCTAATTTGTTATAGGTTCCATCAGGAATAAATAATGTAAAATAATGTAAAATAATGTTTTTTGAGGGGGCACCAGGGTCAACCAAACCCCACCCACCACCACCGCCATTTATGCAAAGTTCATATTGTTGCAACAAGCAGTATAAATCACAGGAAACGGTGTAAAACACCTGTTTTAATCAGTAATTGTATCAGTAATGGTTGCATTCGATTGCATTTTTACATCTTCAGATGGTTTTACATCACTTTCTTGTGCTCTTGCCACTTCTTTTGTGCACATATTTTCCATACAAGACATAAGAGGCAGTGCAAAATGTGTCTCAGCTCAACAGAGAGTGAGCTGAAACCTATCTCTAAAGAAGGCAACATGTAGCCTTCCCCTGAATGAGGTGATTATTGTAAATGTAGTTTTCAGTGATGTTCAGTGTAAGGTATAGATAAAAAATCTAACTAAATGAACTTACTAAAAGAAAATTAACCAAATAAAATGGTTTGTATTTTGTGTCTTGTATTTCTCTTTAAATCATCCATGCAAACTCAATAGATTGGAAATAGGTGTCATGGCTGGGGGGCTTGGTTGACACTTAAAAGTACTCTAAAGTAATATTAGTTTTTTTAACATGTATCTATTACCATTACACTCTATTTTATAGAAATGAAATAAAAACCTTTTCAAGAAAAATAAATTTCATAATCGCATTCCTGCGGGATTTAATCTTAGGGTACGCACAACAACCTGACCAAGAAAAGAAGTGTGCCCTTATTGGCAAGGGGGGCCCAGGCATGTTACCTATGTTGAAGTTTTTAATTTTCTTGAGTACATATGTATCTATTGGCTAAAGCATTTCTAAAAGAGGCCGTTCATACCAGAGCGATATAAATTAACTTTCCATTAAGGGGCAATTTTTGACTCCTGGAGTTGTTTTTCATGGGCATTTTTTTACATTTTAAGAGGGCATTGTTGGGCCATCATCTGGCACAACAGTTCTAATTCTTGTTTCACCTTTGTGGTTTTAATAAACTATAATTGTCACATACTGTGACAAGACAAGAGAGGAATAAGGATCTAAATGCAGCCTTTTTTTAATAAAACAAAAGTAAACCAGGTAACTCAGAATATAAGGGAACAAAGCACAGCATAATACAGATGAAGACTGACCAAAAAAAAAAAACAAAAAAAACAGGGGAAAACAAGGGCTTAAATACACAAGGGAACGAGGAACACCTGGGGAAACAATCAGGGGAAACCCAATCATGAAAATAAACTACACACAGGACTACAAAACTAACAGGAAACAGGAACAGGGAACTAAAACAGAATTTCAATATAGAAGTCAAAACAAACAACAGGGAATATGTGACATACAATGGTGTATCATGAGTTATTAGGATTTATATTTGATATATTAATTAATTACATTTCAACAACACAACGGCTAGGGATGTGGAAAACGGCATGATTTCAAAATCGACTAGTCGGTGGGTTATGTCAATGATTAGTCAAAGCTCTGTATAATTAGGTTGGAGTAATTTCCACAAGACACCAATCAGATGCGTTTCTTAGACACTAAGCACAGCCCTTCAGTAGGATAACAGATATTCAAAAAATAAATAAGCTTAATAACTATAACCTTAGTTTGCACAAAACTGTCAAAGTCATCAAAATCCGAGCGGAAAAGTCAGATAGTAAAATAGTGTTTTTCACCCTTAGATGCATGTTTTATCAATACCTCTTTTTGTTTGTGTCTTCATTGCATGACGAGTAAAATTAATACATTTGAATATAAACAAAGTAAAAGCAATACAACAAATAAAAACACCTAGAATGCCTAAAACAGCGTGTGGATAAAAACATTACGCATAGCTGCTCATAAAATCATTGTGATATATGCGTTCGGGTGTATTAACTAAGTACAAAACAAGAAATAGCACTAACAACACTAAAAAACAACAGATATGGTGTAATAGTACATTTACAAAGGCGTGAAATAATGTAATGTTATTTAATGAGGTGCAAATTTAGCCAACCTCTATTTCATAAATTAATTCCAAGGGCTAAATTCTTTAGTTTGACCTCTAATTTCAACTACAGAGTATTTAAACCTACACTTAAACAAATCTAAATATAGAAATAAAATGACACATAAAATATATCAAATATCAACTTTAGAACAAACCAAACATTAATTTACAAAAGTTAGCCTAACTCACTCTTTGATGATAGTCTAAGAGTCTAAATTCCAGGTAATAATAATAAATAATAAAAACGATAATAAATGAATAGCTCATATGTAGGCTATAACAAAATCAATAAATAATCTGTCGATGCATTTAAAATAAATAAAGAACTGAACAGGGCATCGAATTTTAAACATTAAAATGAATCACCACATTAAAATGAAATGTATTTTAAATGCCAGCTTTTTATAATTCGTAGAGAGATTTTTTTTATTATTATTATTCATGAGAGAATCAAAAATAAAATAACGAGGTTCCGCCCAAAAATGGTCACAGTAAATAATAAAAATATTATTCACAGAAAATTTGCAAAGAAATGATGCAAGGAAAGGAAAGGAGGATGTACAATTTTATAAAAGAGAAGAACCCATAGACGAGAGAGTCGCTGCACCATTTACAATAACAGTGATTGGACGAATACTGTGGAAACGTCGCCAAGCAAACCATATCTTTTTGTCTTTCGTCTTCTGAAACATGCCAAGAAAACACGGAATACTGTCTCTTCATCATGCCAGTTATCGCAATTGCCATCATTGTTTGACACAATACAGTTTTCCCCTAGACGGAGAACGTAAAAAGCGTGGGTCGTCTCGATCTATTCAGCCGCCTGCCGCCTTTCTCAACGGATACAAAATCTGCTGCTATAGAGGAACCATGTAAAACTGCCTTTCATTACTTAAAAAACGACTGGAAAGGAGAGGAACTGCTAATTTCTTTAAACATGAAGAAAAGAGAGTGTCACGCTGCAAAACCAGTCAAACGCATTTCAGCACCAAATTAAATGAACAGTGACCGATCAAACAAAAATATTGACATAATCTATATTAGACTATGACTGTTCCACTGAGACAGACACATTTAGGAAAGGTTAACTGCACATAAATTGATTTAATTAATTAGCTTAACATCGCACTTTCCCGTATGTGCTCGACCTTACCCGTGAGCGCGATCCAAGGCAGTCGCGGGACGTCGCCTTTAGCGAAACATGTGACTCAATTGGACTGACAAAAAAAACTACATTTAGAATGTGAATAAAGATTTCTGCCACATACACATTCTTTTTTACGTGCAATAATCATTCAGTTTAATTATCAAAGGTAAAAGGTTTTTGGAAGTTCAAATAATCCATTTAAAATCCTCTTGGCTCAAATATCTGAGGGGGCATGTCAGGACCCTGACCCTTACATTGAATGGGCATGAAGCCTCTGTTATACAACATAAATTACACAATTTTGAATTTTGAAACCAGTGTGTTTTTTATTATTATTATTATTATGTTGCTAGCAAGTTGCTAGATAAGGACATCATCGTTTTTCAGTTTTCGTCAGGCATGTACACTCACATACTTGTGGTATTTGTAGTCTCATTTAGCAACTTGCTAGCAACATACCATTTTAAATAACACAGTGGCTTCAAAATTCACAACTGAGGTATGACTGTGTGTAATTTATGTTCTAGAACAAACCGTGAAAGTAATTTTTAGATCTTATTTTGCTCGTAAATCAAAAATCCCTGAAGGAATCAATGGCAAAATAGTAGCCATCCGGGTTCACTTATAAATCGACAACATGGCTGAACAGCTCTATTGCCAACCAAATAAATGGTTCATGCATTAACAACTAAAAGAGAATGATCAGAAAAGTTGCACTTTTAATTGAAAAGCCCAGACAGTAAAAATAACAACTAAGCTTACATTTTTTATATTTTCTGTTAGTGGTGCTTGCCTGTGCACAACTCCATTCCACCATGCTAGAGTGTTGTGGATGTTACCACGGCATTGCTATACCATTGATAGGCATATTCTGGGTGGTTGCTAGGGTGTTGCTATGTGGTTTCTAGGTTGTTTTGGGTGGTTCCTTACTGGTCCAAGTAAAATTAGCCCACCCCCAAGTCTCTATTATCTCCCGGTCCCTAAATATAGCTTGTGTCCCTCCTTCAATGTAAGTCTATGGGGTTTTTTCCGCCTATTCTATCATCCAGTACATGCAAATCATAAGACACAATTGCTTCGAAAAGCAATAGCACACCTCTCCTCAACAAGCAATATGATTTCATGTCAGTAATGTTCATAGGACAAACAGTGCAGGGATGAGTTACATGCTGAAGTTTTAGGGTTAGGGGTTAGGGCTTGGGTAAGTTTAGGGTTAGGTTAGAGTTAGTAATTATAATAGTATTATTGTTAGTGCTGATTGAGAGTAAGACGGATGTTTGCCTAAGCTTGCACCACTAATTAGGCTAAAACATTAAGATTAGGCCTGTTGCAAATATTAAATAATCCTTTGATTGTGGTTGTTTGATCTAACCGTGATTATTGTGCACTTCAATTTCCAATCACATTTTAATGACCAAATAAGGGAATTTTAAGCGAATATATGAATGGCATGAACGGCACCTCTGTGTGTCATTCAGTTGAACTCAGAGCATCACTGAGCCACACCGCAGAGGTCAACCAGAGAAGCTCCTGTCTGGAAGAGTGCATGAAGCGCTCCTTAAGCACTCTGATGTGCGCCGTCAACAGAGGCTCGCATCAAACTCCCACGCAAATATAAACTTTGAGAGAGCAAAGCTTTCCGGTTTCTCTTTAATTTAACGATCGTTCAAATTTTCCTGGTCATAACGGGTTCATACACCCAGTGTTAATGACAGTGACACAGAGGAGGAGACTCATGCGCTTACTCTATTTTTGTGGAAACATGATGAAACGAAATCACAAATGTTTTGCTTCATGTGAAACAAGGGCTTGAGCATTAAAATGACATGTGAAAGTGAAGAAAAAAGGACAGAAATATTTTACTGTTGCATAATATAATATAATATAATATAATATACATTTTACATTTATACTGTTGTTTTTGGAGTTCCAAAACAACAGTGTAAATGTAAAATTGACCAAAACTAAAGTTTACCAAAAAAGAGAGACATATTTTAAGTATTTAGAAATATTTTGATATTTAAAACATTATTTTTCATATAATTAATATAGTTTTAAAGCCTTAAAAGGAAATAATATATCCCTATTTATTATCTGATTTACATATTTGAAGTTAAATACTGAAAAAAAGACTTCTTAAGGTGTATGAAGCACACATGCACCTTAAGAAATATGACAGTTCATATGATAATTAATTGTGAAAGCCCTAAAAGAGACAATTAATCATCATAATTGCAATTATTTGTTTGACAATTAATCGTCACCCAAATTTCATAATCGTTACAGCCCTAATTAAGACACACTTGACTTAATTTAATGGGAGAGTAGAGTACAACTATTATTAGTAGTAAACCTTAAGCGTGTGATGCGAAGGTCCTCCAGTAGCTGATGCTTATAACCATGTCTGCTTACATCAGCATCCATGGAATCTGGCACCTCTTCATGAACGAAGCGTACGGGGTCCCACCCCGTCATGATGTCAAAGGTGATGACACAGCCGAGCGAGTGAGAGACGATGGACACTTTTCCTTTCTCCGCAAACTCCGGGTTGCGCTCGCAGAAGAGCGTGTAGAGCCGGTTCAGCTCTTTGGTCAGACCTCGGGTGATCTGAGGATACAAGTGCAGTGAGCGTGAAACGAAGCAGTGTGACACTTCATTCGTGTAAATAGAACAGGGAGAGTGAGAGTGGGACACAGTAAGTGTCTGTGCATGAGTGGACATTCAGTCAATTTTAACATGAGAGAGACTAAGGCCCTGTTAACATCTGGTATTAACCTCGTGTGACCCTGAGTCCACATGTGTGGACGCTGTATTTTGGCTTAGCTATAAGCAACGCGTATTTTAAATGAATAAAAACCGACTGAATACTGTTCACAAGACTCCAGACTGTCATTTAAAGGGTTAACTTCTGCCGCAGCATGCTGTTGATTTTCTTGAAATGCTCCTATGGATGCAGCGCCAACAAAAGTGCCTCTGGTAAGGAATCTTTTTAAGGTTTTTCATTGAAACCTGTTTGGTTGTAAAGAGTAGAGTCTCTAGTTTCATTTGATATGGCGCTTTAAAAACTCTGTTCATTTTTCGCACGTCAGCACACTGATAAACATGATGTCCACACATGTGGAAACTGGCACTGCATTTCCTCAAAAGAAGAAAAAACATGTTAGTTCTTTTGAATAACTTTCAACTCTAACACATCTGTGGGTCATTTAGCTTCATTTTAACACACATTTTGTTAGGTTTAATTTTGTTATCACTGTGCAATACGATTCTATTCATTAACATTAGTTAATGCATTCCTATACGCCGATCAGCCACAACATTAAAACCACCTGCCTAATATTGTGTAGGTCCCCCTCGTGCCACCAAAACAGCACCAACCAGCATCTCAGATATTTTGAGATGCTATTCTTCTCACCACAATTGTACAGAGTGGTTATCTGAGTTACCATAGACTTTGTCAGTTTGAACCAGTCTGGCCATTCACCATTGACCTCTCTCATCAACAAGGCATTTCCGTCCACAGAACTGCCGCTCACTGGATGTTTTTTGTTTTTGGCATCATTCTGAGTAAACTGTGATCGTGTTGTGGCTGATCGGTGTATATTTACTGTGGATTTTCACATTGAGAATAAATGGGTTCATCCAAAAGCTGAAAATTTTGCTTTCAGAGGCTTTATATGGAATTAGGATGAAAATAAGGTGCATTTCGAACTGTTCTGAGACCAGTGCAGACAGATAGCACACTGGAGGTTAAGTCATTTACTAAATAGGGAGCAAGGGAGCATCCTATAGCTTTCTATGCAGCTAAGTGCATTCACTCTTAAAATACAACCAAAAGTTCAGTTTCAGGCTGCAGATGATGTTTGGACCGCTCATCATGTTTGGCAGACATGGGACAATGATAATCAGTACATAGATTCAGAATTTTATAATGCTTCATTTTATTTTAACATGGTTTGCAGTGATTGGATGATGCTTATAATTAGAATTCAGCTTTCCTGAAAATCAGCTGTAATATCTGTAACATCTCAAAAACATGAATAAGCAACACTCCTGGAAACATAATAAACAACTCGATTAAAAAAAATCTGACTTTCTATAGCTTGGTATTCTTTAAAATTTCACATCTTAGTCCCACTGTCCACATATGTGGACATAAATGTTAGAATTTTATTTATTTTATTTTTTTTACTTGTGTATTAGGCGCTACTAGTTACAAATCAAATAGGGAAATGGAAAATGCACACAGCAGTCACACGGGGTCTCAGGAAGTTAAAATGGGTTTCAGGTGATCCAATCACAAAAGGATAGGTGAGACACATCGCTGTTAACACCTGGTAGTAAGATTGTGTTTAGATTTCGAAAGAAAGGTCTCCGATTTCATGACTACATTCACCACATTCATCACATACTAGGTCAGATTGTTATTGCAAATTTATAAAGCACAAAAAAAAAGCAGAAAGATTGTTGTTATTTTAGTGCATCTCCTATATTAACTGAACTTCAGACGTTTCACACAATCTGTTTCATTGCTTGTTGGACTTTTTGAACTGTTTGATTAGATGACAGTGGTTAAATCCATACCTGCAGAAGCTATATGAAAGGTGTGGGTGAGAAACAGATCAATATTTAAGTCCTTTTTCACTATAAAGCTCCACTTTCACTTTCACCTTCTTCTTTTGTTTTTGGTGATTTGCATTCTTCGTGCATACTGCCACCTACTGGGCAGGGAGGAGAATTTATAGTAAAAAAAGGACTTAAAAATTTATCTGTTTCTCACCCACCCCTATAAAATCGTTTCTGATGATATGGATTTACCCAATGGTGTCGTATGGATTACTTTTATGCAGCCTTTATATGCTTTTTTGACCTTCAAAGTTCTGGCCACCATTCACTTGCATTGTAAGGACCAACAGAGATGAGATATTCTTCTAAAAGTCTTCCTTTGTGTTCAGCAGAAGAAAGTCATACACATCTGGGATGGCATGAGTTTGAGTAAATGATGAGAGAATTTTAATTTTTGGGTGAACTATCCCTTTAATAATGCTGCCTCTCTTTTGGAACACCCTTTACATCAGAAGTGCCTTAAAATACTGTCTAAGTAGGCAGCAGCAAACTAGGTTATGGAACACAGCTATTTTTTTGTATTAAAGAGCTAAGAAAGAAAAGGAATAATAAAATGATTGAAAGAGAGGAGGATTATGACTCTATCTCACCTCATCCCTGTATAAAGGGCTTGTGTAGTACATGATGTCCATTGCACTGCTGTTCAGCATGTCTCTCAATCCTCTGACTTTATCAGGTGTGATGGAGTCCACAGTGTCTGAAAGAAGACATTTAATCAATGTTCTGTCATAATGTCCAACAATAATTGTTTTCAAACATAATGTTCTTTGTGTTTTTTCATGTTAATGATTGTCTATCAGCAATACCTCCATCGAGTGCCAGTTTAGATCTCCATTCCACTGGAAGGAACTCAACGTGTTCATTTGTTCGGTCAGAAAAGTGCTTCTCCTCCATCTTACGGGCAGCATCACGCATCCTAACCATCAATTACACACATTATTTATTAACACACGTCATTCAGGCCTGATATCTAGATGATCACTTTCATGATGAGTTGTTTGATTGGTAGACTCACATGCTTGTATTTCTAATAATACGCCCCTGATCCATCTTCTGGCCAATCCCATGCACCACAAAGACTATGTGCGTTGTCTCAGGAGGCGTGTCCTCTAGTGCCGCCTCCTCCACATAACCTCGGTGAAGACGGGTCCCACTGCTAGAGGCTAACCAGACAGGAAGGCACAGTTACCCAATCCCAATATATTATTTTTAGTTTTCAGAATTACTGAAATGTTTTTGAATAAACACTAAAAAATAGCTTCTACTCAGAAACGTACATATTTATAACATTTTTAGCTTTACTTAATATGCATTAATATATACAACACAAAATCCATAAATTATGTTTTAAGTACTACTAACTCAAACGATCAAGTACAGAACTGAGGTTGTGGGGAATGCCCATAAGACCTTGCGCTTGAATAATTTAAGCACGTTTGTTTGGTCAAAAGGAACTTATTGGGGCATTTAAATAGTTGTTATAAAGAATTGATAGAGATTTTAGCTCTTTATAGTACTATTGTTGTTGTTTATCTGTAATTAGTTGGCTTGTGAAAAGTCACCATTAGGGTGATTAGTGTTCCCTTTTGTGTAGCTGGATCCTGTACAACCCATATTTTTTTTCTTATTCACGTGAATGTGCGTAGCTGAAGTGCAGCTTTATCTGTGTGTATTTGGGGAATAAACTGACCTCAGTCAATATTTTTTGAAACCAATTAAATTAAGTAGCAACAATCAAATTAAAGGGATAGTTCACCCAAAAAATAAAATTCAGTCATTGTTTACTCACCCCTGTGTTGTTATAACCCTATATGACTTTCTTTCTTTTCCTTAACACAAAGGGAGGAATTGTGAAACAATGTTGTGCTCAGTGATGTCATACAATGGCAGTTTATGGTGATCGCTTCTTTAAGATTCAAAAAGACACAAATGTATTATTTAAAAGTCTAATAATTTTTTCCATGAGACTTATGATTGTTCTGAAAGCATACGATAAGGTTTGGCATAAAACAAACCGAAATCTAATGTATTATTTAGTGAAAATGTTCACTGACCGTTGATCTCTGATCACTGACTGTGCACGTTCATGATAGGGCACGAGAGCAGCAGTTCACACAGCCCCCTCGCAACATGGAGCATTCAAGAAAAACTCGTATTGTTTATCTAAAAACAGGTCTGTCACAGAGATAGTGAAATAGAACACAACACAGCTGCACACAAAACAGAGAACAGAACTTACTAAACATGTCTGAAATTTTTGGACTGGTGCCAGTTCACAGTGGACGGAGTTACCCGCGCAATGCCGAAAATGGAAAACAAGCGATCAACAGAATGTCCCGTCGCTCATTGCAGCTGGTTAGGACAAAAACTCTGATTGTCATAGAAAAAATTCCTTTTATCGCGTGTCTTTTGCCGTCAGGTTAGGACATGGTATGACCATGGCTGCCAGTAGCCTCCTCTATGTTTCTGTTTGATTTCCAAATACTCCGGATAAAAAAAAATAAGGCTGGGCATTGAAATGCATCAATTCTTTGACTACAACCTCTTCAGACATGTTTAGTAAGTTCTGTTCTCTGTTTTGTGTGTAGCTGTATTGTGTTCTGTTATCACTATCTCTGTGACGGACCTGTTTTTAGATAAACAAAACGAGTTTTCGCTTGAACGCTCCATGCCGCGAGGGGGCTGCGTAAACTGTTGCTTTCATGCCCATCATCAATGCGCACAGGAGTTCGACGGTCAGTGAACATTTTCACTAAATAATACATTTGATTTTTTGGTTTGTTTCTCACCAAACCTTATCGTACACTGTAAAAACATAATTTTAACCATAAAAGACTGTAAAAATGCTACAGTAAAAAACGTAAATTGGTTAATGAGAAGTTACCGTAAATTATATGTTAACATTTTTTAATATATTTAAAAAGACAATACATGTAGTTTTATGGTAGAATTATGTACAAAAATGATTTTTTTAGATGTAAAAAGTATGATTTTCCCATATAATTAACGGTAAAAATGTATATTATTTTTAACAAGAGAGTAAATTATTGTTAAAATTACGGTAAAAAACAGTAATCGGGCGTTCCCAGAGTTCCCTGCGTGACCCATCACATTTAATTATATTTTATGGGAATAGTTGTTTCTTCTTATTTTTAATATCAGTTATGTACTTTGGGGTGTTCTGTGTTATATTTAATATAGTTTAGTTCATGTTTATTGCATTATTTTTACTTCACATGTGTTACCCTGATGGTGTTTAGTGTTTATGTGAGTGACACTGTGTGTCTCTACATGTTTATTGGTCATTGCTCTTGGAAGGGTCACTATGATGAGCTTCATGTCATCATGTGCCCTTTTGTAATTACTACGGTGATTAACAAATTCATTATAAAGTAAAAAGCAGATTTTTACAGTTTCAGAAGTTTCATATATTAAGTTTATCATTTAATAATTTAAACGATGGTACTGCACCATAAAATATACTGTAAAAACAACAGTTTTAAACTGTAAAATGTACAGGTTGTTCTGTAAAGTTGTTTACATTTTTACTGTATTGTTTACATAATTATTCTGGCAACCACAGCTGCCAGTCATTTTTCTTTTTCTTTCTTTTTTTTTTTTTTTGTAAAAACAACTGGATTTTTTTTTTTTTTTTTTTTTTACAGTGTATGCTTTCATAAAAATCATGAATCTCATGGAATAATTTGTTAGACTTCTGAATTATAATTTGCATTCTTTTTAAGCTTGAAGAGGTGATCACCATAAACTCCCATTGTATGACAACTGTGGCATACCTTTTTAAGTAAATACAGTTGAATGAACTGATACATTTGTGTATATCTAACAAAGGTTTTCTAGTTAAGTTGAATTTACTTAAAAAAAAACATGATGCAAAAATGCTACATATATATTTTAAGTAAATCCAACATATTTTTTTTTCAGTGAAGTCAACACATAGCCTAAAATCAAAAGAAAGCAAGAAACAATACTATTTTTCATAAACGATTAAGCCTATTTTTAGAGCCATACATTTGTTTTGCATTTTGACATTAATTTTTTCATGAAAATTAAGCAAATTTTTACTGTAATGTGGGAAAAAACATATTTAAATAGTAAACATTCTATTCATATATCATGGTTATATCTGTTTTACTGCTTTTAATTTTTACTGATTTGAATTAAAGAATTATTGTATTACAGTATTTCTTACCGTAATACAGTAAAAAAGGGACTGTATTACAGTAAAGAAAATCTGATGAGAATCATCATTTAGAATAATGATGATTACAAATGTTTTGCCCAACATTCAAAATATTGAACAAGTAATCACTAATCAAAGGCGTTACAAACCTTTTGAGAATCCCAGTTTCTGAGTGACAGTTCGTGCTATCTTGGAGGTGGTAGCATCGCTGTAAAGGTACACTTCATCCACGCTGTGCCAGTCCACATGGCTCCGGCTCAGTTTCAGACTGTGAATGGCTGAGTGAATTCAGGGCAGAAGTCAATCAGGTGTGTTTCACATTACTTGAGTGTTAAATAATCTTCATGTCTAACCAGACTATTTCAATTAAGGGCCTTTTAGAGTATGTAATACTCTTTAGTACAAAAACCTGAAAACACAGTGTTTGACCTAGTTTAAAAAAAAGAGACAAACAAGATGTCTGATTTGGGTCATGACTCATTCACCTATGCGACTGTGCCTCTAGTTCATGTTGAGTTGACACTGTTTTGTGCATTTGGCCCCTACCATAATGCTCCCCTAAACCCGAGTCCTATTTACGGCATGCCCCCGTCTATTACCATCCTTGCTGTCCACCGTGGTGGTCACCGCTTCTGTGTCAAAGGTATCTTTCATCTGTTGGCCTCGGAAACGGGCCAGGTGCTCCAGTTCAATCAGGTCACTGTCCTCCACCTCCAGGGGTAACCAAGTGCCATCTGTAAACCACTGGCCTCGCATGACCGGGATATGGTCTTGTTCTATGAAAGCAAGCACTCTGAAATTTTATCTGATGCAATATTTCACCTAACCTTAAAGAAATAGTTCATCTACAATTCTGGCAGCATTTACTCACCCTACACCACACTACTCGTGTCGCTCCATCCAAACCCATATGACTGTCCTTATTCCGTGGAGCAGGAAATTAGATGCTTTGCAAGAAGTTCACATGATTTTTGCCATACAATAAAAGCATATAGTGACCAGGGGCTGTTAAGGCATTGCCCCCCTAGCTACAGCAGATCGGAAGATTTTCAGTGAATAATGACGAAATTTGGTTCTTAAATTTCTCATACAAAGCTAATGTATGTTTTCAGAAGATTTGGAACATAGCACACAGGTCCTTTGAACAATTATTTTATTTTTTTTTCTCCCAATTTGGAATGTCCAATTCCCAATGCGCTCTAAGTCCTCGTGGTCGAGGACGAGGACGAATCCCAGTTGCCTCCGCGTCTGAGACAGTCAACCCACGCATCTTATCACGTGGCATGTTGAGCGCGTTGCCACGGAGACATAGCGCGTGGAGGCTTCACGCCATCCACTGCGGCAACCACGCTCAACTCACCACGCGCCCCACCGAGAACGAACCACATTATAGCGACCTCGAGGAGGTTACCCCATGTGACTCTACCCTCCTTAGCAACCAGGCCAATTTGGTTGCTTAGGAGACCTGGCTGGAGTCACTCAGCACGCCCTGGATTCGAACTAGCTAACTAGCCAACTCCAGGGGTGGTAGCCAGTGTATTTTACCACTGAGCTACCCAGGGCCCCTGAACAACTTTCTTGATACTTTTGTGCATGACGGGGTTTAAGGGGGGACTGGGAGGTGGGGCATTGCCCCCCTAGCTACAGCAGATCGGAAGATTTTCAGTGAATAATGACGAAAAAAATGTCTTACATTTCTCACACAAAGCCAATGTATGTCTTCAGAAGACTTGGAACATAGCACACAGGTCATTTGAACAACTTTCTTGATACTTTTGTGCGTGGCGGGGTTTAAGGGGGGACTGGGAGGTGGGGCATTGCCCCCCTACCTACAGCAGATTAGAAGATTTTCAGTGAATAATGACGAAAATTTGTTCTTAAATTTCTCACACAAAGGTAATGTATGTCTTCAGAAGACTTGGAATACAGCACACAGGTCATATAAACAACATTCTTGATACTTAAATGCATTGCCGGGACTAAGAGGGGGCTAGAGGGGGCATTGCCCCTCTAGGTACAGCAGAGCGGAAGATTTTCAGTGAATAATGATGAAATTTCATTCTTAAATTTCTCACACAAAGCTATTGTATGTCTTCAGAAGACTTGGAACATAGCACACAGGTCATTTGAACAAATTTCTTGATACTTTTGTGCATGGCAGGGTTTAAGTGGGGACTTGGGGTGGGGGGGGGGTATTGCCTCCCTAGCTACAGCAGATCGGAAGATTTTCAGTGAATAATAAAGAAATTTCATTCTTAAATTTCTCTCACAAAGCTACAGTATGTCTTCAGAAGACTTGGAAGATAGCACACGGGTCATATAAACAACTTCCTTGATACTTTTATGCATGGCCTGGACTATCTTTTGATACCCCCTTCCCGGTTCGATTGCCCACCCTAAAGATCAATATGTCCGTCCAAAGATCGCATCTTAGTACTGGACCTGCTTTTATGGTGCATTTCCGTCCTGTTGCTTGATGGCCCTCGGTCACTATGTCACTTTTGTTGTATGGAAAAAAGCTTTTGTGGTCCAAGAAAAACATCACACCATTTGCGTTTGTAATGACATGAGGGCGAGTAAAAGATGAGAGAATTGTCACTTTTGGTTTAACCTCATCAGATTGTTGCTCAAAATCAATACTCACGATTCCAGTATACTGGGTAACAGTCTTTCTCTTTGATGTCCACCTCGTACAGCCCCCCACGGACGCACACGGCATCCACATTAATGCTTTCTGAATCCAGGTCCGTCTCGTCTGTCGAGCATCTAGCCTCCCCAGCATCCACGGGTACCGGCTGCGCTGCCACCGACGCCGCTTGAGTCATGACCGCCGGCGCTTCACATGCTGATGCCGACTCGAATAAATCCTCTGCTTCCTCACCTCCGACATCTCTGCGTTTGACCTCGTTCGGGTTCAGTTCGCAGAATTTGCGATAAGCCAACTCGATTTTCAGAGAATCGTGTCCCACAAACGGCTTCCAGGTCCTCTTGTCCTCTTTGTAGAACCAGCGCACCTCCTCGGGTCCGAGCTCCGTGACAACTTCACCGCGGTGCCGCGAGCTGTTGGAGCGGTTGCGCTTTTTCGTGGCGACGTTCCCATCACTTTCGCTGTAGGGGATATCGAGATAATCAGACTGCGGGTCAGAACCGAGACGGCCGTGATAGCCGGCGTAACCCTCTTCCACCAGGCCTAACATCAAACCGTCCTGGGATAGCCCGCGTTGGCCTCGGGACAGTGGCAGATGAACGTCTATGCCCGGCTGCACCGCATTCATCCCGCCGTGAATCGCATCGCCGATGGGCTCATCATCAAAGCAGGATGTGCACGCGTCGTCCATCCTTCCCCATTCACTGGCGCTGACATTTCCCCTGCTTTCCGAACAACTCAAAGACGTGTTGTCCTGACAACCGCTCATCACTCTCACCGCTTTCTAGAATACAGCAAACAGGGCGATTTCAGCACCGGTCAGCTGATCATAATAACAACAACAAATCTAACGATGTCATAACCTCTCGTTCCCCCGGCGCCACCAAAGCGGTGAGCATCTGTACGGGTGCGTCAGTTTAATGATATTAAACTCTATTAAATAAAAAAGCGGTACAGTTCTCAACTTATAGGAAACACAAGCCAACCTGTTCCCTTTCCATTAATACGCCGATTGTACAGTACTTCTCCCTATGGGGCCCCTCTGCTCTTTCTGTAACGCTCCTCCCTTTGCGTGACAGCATTGGTGTCATGTGCATGTTTGGCCCTCCAGGCCACCGTAGCGGCTGTCACAACCGGAAGTTTACGTTTTTGAGTACTGCGGAGTGACGCAAGACTGCTTTGAACAGACGCCCATTTTATTTGTAAATTGTTTATTTTTATCATATGCGCCGGAATTCGTGCGCATTGTATTAATGTAACAGTTTGAGCATGGCTGCGGAGTTTTTAGTGATGTTGTATGAGTATTCTCCTCTCTTTTACATTACTGTCATATCAGTATGTTTCATCATCACTGTGGTTGTGGTGCTGGGCTGGTAAGTTCATATGTATTAGGATAAATTACTGTTTTAGTCCAATTTGTGATAGTTTTGCACTCTGTGTGGACTGTATAAAGTGGTGGGCCATGTGTGAGACACAAATGAGAGGTGATATTTGTCTAAGGAATCTTTAGTTAGTTCCCTCTTTAAAAGCAGAAGTTCATTTCTACACCCTCATGTCTTTGGTTTCCTCTGTCAAGGTTTGGATTCGATGTTCCGGTCATTTTACGTAGCTCGGATGAGACCGAGTCTATCACACCTGTCCCTGAGAAGAAGATGGTGCAGGTGACCAATCCCTTCGCTTTGGAGATGGGCTCTACGGCTGGTACAGTCATTGGTGAGAATCGGCTTATAATAGTGTCGGATCGATTTAAAATGAATGAGATGTGATCAGTAAGTGGATGTGTCTTCTCTAATCATGTCAGAGGGTCTGAGCTTGCGGCCGTATTGCCTTGAAGACTGCGTCCTCAGCTGTTTCTGGGGTTGTGGGGTTCAGGCTCTCCAGATGGCACTTCAGAGTCACCAGCGAGGGCCCAGACTCGGCACCCCAGAGCTGTTTCAAGATGCTCTAGATTTCAGATACCACCACTGCCAAAGCTTCAAGTATCCCTCCAACAGGGTTCCCACAGTCATGGAAAACCTGGAAATGTTAGGGAATTTTAAAAATGTGTTTTATAGGGGGCCCGGGTAGCTCAGTGAGTATTGACGCTGACTACCACCCCTGGAGTCAAATCGAGTTCAAATCCAGGGCGTGCTGAGTGAATCCAGCAAGGTCTCCTAAGCAACCAAATTGGCCCGGTTGCTTGGGAGGATAGAGTCACATGGGGTAACCTCCTCGTGGTTGCGATTAAGGGTTCTCGCTATCAATGGGGTGCGTGGTAAGTTGTACATGGTTTGCGGAGAGTATTATGAGCCTCCACAAGCGGAGTCTCCACGGTGTCATGCACGATACGGTCTCAAAAGTGGAGGCAACTGAGACTTGTCCTTTGCCACCCAGATTGAGGTGAGTAACCACGCCACCACAAGGACCTACTAAGTAGTGGGAACTGGGCATTCCAAATTGGGAGAAAAGGGGATAAAATAAAAAAAATAAAAAAAAAGGAAAACAAAAATATAAATATACACACACACACACACACACACACACACATACATATATATATATATATATATATATATATATTAGTGGTGGACCGATATGGGGTTTTCAATGGAAATGCCGATACCGATATCTAGAGTGCCAGATGGCCAATGGCTAATATAAATGCCAATAAACTTCATACAATTAAATTACAGCAAATCAGATGTACACAAAATTTCTAAATTGAAACAAATACTTATTTTACGCAATATTCTTACTCAACTTTGCATAAACTTAAAAAGGAAAACCTTGAAAACAGATAGTGTTGACTATCCACTGACAAATCTGTTGGTACATTTGTAAACTGACACTAGGGATAGTCGGCCAAGTGAACAAGGTTATCAGCCGATGCCAATAATCACAATATATCGGCCAATTAATTGGCCTGGCTGATATATCGGTCTATCACTAGTATATATACACTGATCAGACACAACATTAAAACCACCTGCCTAATACTGTGTAGGTCCCCCTCGTGCCGCCAAAACAGCGACAACCCGCATCTCAGAATAGCATTCTGAGATCATATTCTTCTCACCACAAATGTACAGAGCGGTTATCTGAGTTACCGTAGACTTTGTCAGTTCAAACCAGTCTTTTTTTTTGGCACCATTCGGAGTAAATTCTAGAGACTGTTGTGCGTGAAAATCCCAGGAGATCAGCAGTTACACAAATACTCAAACCAGCCCATATGGCACCAACACTGAAAAGTGACAAAAATGCCCCATAATGAATTTCTCTTTTTATCCAGATTTGAGATATTATTGTTCAATACAAGTAAAGCTCAATTGACAGCATTTGTAGCATAATATTGATTACCACAAAAAATCATTTCAACTCATCCCTCCTTTTCTTAAAAAAAAAAAAAAAGAAGAAGAAGAAGAAGCAAAAATCAAGGTTACACTGAAAATCTTTGAGTGACTTAAAAAAAAACCTTGGAAAAAAATGTACACACAGAAATTGCTACTAAAATTAACACACTATTTTCAAGTAAAGACTACACAAATCTAGGTGGCACTGATTAGAAACTCTCATGAAAAGTTTACTTTGCAATACTCTGTTTCAAGTCAACTTTACTCACTCTTTGTTTGTACATTTTACTTGTAGCACTTTCTTGTACAATGCAGCACTGAATTTAGCTATGCTTTTAAAAGCGTGCTGGCATTTTAATGAGTTTTTAACGTACTTAGTCATGTACCACATGATATGTGGAAGCTTTCCACAGGAAAACTTAATGCATGCTTTGTAGTCTATCAGACAGTATCACCTTGCTTTAATGGTGAAATAAACAAGATTCAGTGTTGTGAACATAGAGCTGAACACATGGTGCACAAAACACGATGATGGTAACAATCAACAGATTTTTTTTTAATTTTTTTATCATGAATGGGTCATTTTGAGTAAAAATTTAACTATAGACTTCATTAAACAAGAAGTTCCTAAACTTTAAATTAACAATAAAAACGGTGTAAATAAACTTGCAAACAATAAAACCATGCAAGCTCATTAATTATTCAAGCCCGGTGCATGCTGGGAACACCAGCTTCGAAAAGTTAAGTAAAATTTACTTATTTAATTTACCTGTGAAATTTACTCAAATTAGCCAGTAAATATGACAAGGTTTTCTACTTTAGAATTGATACATGATGACACATTGTAAAGATAACAAACAATCATGAATAATATTTAATTAAAAGCTAGAGCATTCATTTTTACATGGTTGAATTGAGTACAACTGTAGAATTTACTTAATATGATCAATTTCATGCTTAAATTAAATTTTTCAACGTAGAAAGTACTTAATCTTTTCTGCTAAATTTACTTCACCTCAAAATCTTTTTTTTTTTTTTAGTGAAGTGAGACACTTACAATGGAAGTGAATGGGGCCATTATTTTTTTTTTTTATGTTTAAAAGGCAGAAATGTGAATCTTATATAAAAGCACTTTAATTTGTTAACTTGTTATTTGAGATGTAAAGTTGTTTAAATCGTAATTTTTACAGTCATTTTAGGGTTTGTTGACATTACATCGTCAACAAAGTTGTAAAATTGGCTATAACTTTACACAGAAAAGGTTAGTAAGTGATTTTATCACACTGAAATCATGTTAACACATATTGTTTACATCTTAAGGCTATACTATTTAAACAGTTAGTATTTTAACGTTTACAGATTGTCCATTGTAAGTGCCTCAGTAACCTAGATTTTTATTCCTATCTCTTAGAGAAATACTTGTTTAAAAATATTCACTGCACCCTTATAACACACCAAGTTCAGTTAAAATTGTGTGTATATAACTACAAATAACAGAATGCTTTGTCCTTAACAAAATATCAGTATACAGAAAGAGGAAAGGGAGGAATGCTTCACCCAGATGCCACCAGATCTCGGGGTGAGCGATTTTGGGTTGCTGCCCCGGGATCGGTACCCCCTGGTGGCTGTGTTGACACTGGCCAATCCGGAAACAAGGGACAACTACAATATTGTAAGCAGCTGAGACTTTATTCATCACATTTGCCTTATTAGTAAGGGATGAAGTTCATTACACAGGTTTAAAAATCTTTAATGGTGAAGAAGTTTCAAGCTTTTTTCATTTTTTTAGGTGACTAGTGTGACTGTGCTGCATGTCCCTGATGATAAATACAGACTTTCTGGGAGAATCTTGTTCCAATATCTTCTCACAGCACAAGGGAACATGTATGATTTGAAGGTATGAAAGTGAATTCTCAGCATTTTATTATTTTAAACTGTTCTGAGATCATATGCAGTAATCTCATTTTGATCACACTTCACTTCCATCACCTAAAGTGTTATTGGGGACCGTGTTGAATTATGAATCTTTAATTAAGTGTTATTTCTAGAGAGGGTTTGTGTACTAAGGAGCTCTGTTCTTTTCTTGCAGCCTCTTTTCATGTCAGCTGACACCAGCAGTATGTCTAGAACCACCGAGCCTTCAACCAGCACACAAGGGGTGGGGTCGCAACTTGAAGGTCCAGATGAAAAGGTGGAGGAGTCAGAATCAGAAGGGGAGTGGCCAGACACCCAAGGCCGGGACTGTGTGGTGTGTCAAAACGCACCAATAAATAGAGTGCTGTTGCCATGCCGACATGCATGCGTATGCGATGGATGTGTACACTGCTTTCAGCACTGTCCGATCTGCCGTGCTTATGTCTTTGAATCTTTTTCTCTGTCTAACCGGACATCTCATGATGAAGAAAAGGACTTAATGGAGGATTAAATCTGTCTCTGAACCAAACGTTAGCAATTCCTTGCTGGACTGAACATAAAAGGAAACATTGTAGCTTCTATTAGGTTAATGGATGCAGGCATCTGACCTTTACCTACAGTTGAAGTCAGAAGTTTATATACACCTTAGCCAAATACATTGAAAGTCAGTTTTTCACAATACCTGACATTTAATCATAGAAAATGTTCCCTGTCTTAGGTCAGTTAGGATCACTACTTTATTTTAAGAATGTGAAATGTCAGAATAATAGTAGAGAGAATGATTTATTTCAGCTTTTATTACTTTCATTACATTTCCAGTGGGTCAGAAGTTTACATACACTTCCTTAGTATTTGGTAGCATTGCCTTTAAATTGTTTAACTTGGGTCAAATGTTTTGGGTAGCCTTCTACAAGCTTCTCACAATAAGTTGCTGGAATTTTGGCCCATTCCTCCAGACAGAACTGGTGTAACTGAGTCAGGTTTGTAGGCCTCCTTGCTCGCACACGCTTTTTCAGTTCTGCCCACAAATTTTCTATCGGATTGAGGTCAGGTCTTTGTGATGGCCACTCCAATACCTTGACTTTGTTGTCCTTAAGCCATTTTGCCACAACTTTGGAGGTATGCATGTGGAAAACCTATTTGTGACTGACCTTTAACTTCCTGGCTGATGTCTTGAAATGTTGCTTCAATATGTCCACATAATTTTCCTTCCTCGTGATCACATCTATTTTGTGAAGTGCACTAGTCCCTTCTGCAGCAAAGCACCCCCACAACATGATGCTGCCACCCCCATGCTTCATGGCTGGGATGGTGTTCTTTGGCTTGCAAGCCTCACCCTTTTTCCTCCAAACATAACGATGGTCTTATGGCCAAACAGTTCAATTTTTGTTTTATCAGACCAGAGGATATTTCTCCAAAAAGTAAGATCTTTGTCCCCATGTGCACTTGCAAACTATAGTCCGGTATAGCATTGGCTTCTTCCTTGCTGAGCAGGCTTTCAGGTTGTGTCGATATAGGACTCGTTTTACTGTGGATATAGATACTTGTCTACCTGTTTCCTCCAGCATCTTCACAAGGTTCTTTGCTGTTGTTCTGGGATTGATTTGCATTTTTCGCACCAAATTACGTTCATCTCTAGGAGACAGAACGTGTCTCCTTCCTGAGCGGTTGTTTGTACAGATGTGGTACCTTCAGGCATTTGGAAATTGCTCCCAAGATTGAAAAAGACTTGTGGAGGTCCACAATTTTTTTTCACAATCTGTCTGTAAACAATTTTTTGAAAAATTACTCATGTCATGCACAAAGTAGATGTCCTAAATTACTTGCTAAAACTATAGTTTGCTAATATTAAATCTGTGGAGTTGTTAAAAAAGAGTTTTAATGACTTCAACCTAAGTGTATGTAAATTCTGACTTCAACTGTAGGTATGAAACTTGTTATTCTAGCATTATATAACTAATTTTAGGATTTTGAAATGGAGAGAGCTTGAGAAATGTGTTTAGTATTTGAATGTGTTTATAAGATAAAAATAAATATTCTATTTAATTTTTTCATTATAATTGGTTAAACTAACATATGCATGTATCAAAATGGGTTTTTTGTGGACTTTTTTCACTTAAAGTGTGCTAAAAGGATTTTAAGGGCCTACTATGGAAATCAGAAAATAATTTCTTCATCTTTTCTTATTGACTTTAATGGTGTGGTAAGAAGCAGGCCAGGCACACCTTTTTATTTTTCAGAATTGTAAAGAGCCATTCCATTTAAGAGGCCAACAGGTAAAGGTTTAATCAAACTGGGGCTACACAATGCATGAATATGTCAAACAAGTCACTTGATGGTAATATAACATTAGAAATATAACAATAATACTTTCTAATGTTGACAACTATTTCAGCAACTTAAAAAAAAGTTATGGTCTCCATTGGCAAAATACCATTTAGTGAAACAACCTCACATTTAAATTTTGCACAAAAATGTGGTTTTATATAGGCTTGTAATCCAGCTTGGACTCCAACTTTTTAGAATCTGCCACCTTCCTCACAGCCTTCATGAAATCCTCCTGAGTCACATACTCATGATCGGTCCGGATGGCAAACATACCTGTCAGATAAAATGGAAAAGAACGTCATACATTGGCTAAACTCCTTAGTACACAATTAGTTTGGAATAAAACACTAGCTTACTGCATTATATTTGTATAGTGTTTAAACCCGTACAAATTATACGATAAACGTTTCAAACATTTCTGTCATGAGCTCACCATATTACATGTCTTAATCAGTGGGTAGAGTCCCGTTATTTCATAAGTAAACACTGTTATATTGCATTTTTTTCACTGCATTGCGGTGCAGAATGCTCCATTTTGAGAATGTGCGATATTTACACTTACATTTATGCATTTGGCAGACGCTTTTATCCAAAGCGACTTACAGTGCACTTATAACAGGGACAATCCCCCCGGAGCAACCTGGAGTTAAGTGCCTTGTTCAAGGACACAATGGTGGTGGCTGTAGGGATCTAACTGGAAACCTTTTTCACAGTTCTGTGCTTTAGCCCACTATGCCACCACCACTGCAATATAAAGCGGTCAAATTACAATTTGAATATTTGTTGAATTTAATAAGATAAATAGATCGCCCAAAAATAAAAATTCTCTCATAATTTACTCACCCTCATGCCATCCCAGATGTGTGACTTTCTTTGAAAAATGTAATTTTTGGGTGAACTAATCCTTTAAGATAAAAATGCACATTCGAATTTTGGATGTGCCAAGCACTTATGATGACTTACATTCTTGGGCTAAAACAGATGCAGTGCAACGAATAAAAGCGTTTTAAAGGCTAAATATTTCTTTTGAATAGACACAACATCTAAGAAATAACAAAAACCATCCCTTCTGGATGAGACTGAAATAAAACAGCAAGACACGACGCAACAAATCAAAGATGTCCGTCTAGCGAGTGCTTGCAAAGAAAAAGACATGCATTCAGAGTGAACTGCCCCTTAGGTGGTCTTTGGCGGTTGTGTCTCGACTATGCCTTGCTATGTTACCAGCGTCTCGCTGCATTAGCATTCAGTATATACATTCAACTATTTAATAAAAAGATGTTGACAGCCCTAGTGCAATATACAACATAGTTGGTGATCTGGGTATTCCTTGCATTAAGAAAACTTGTTTACTGTGAACAGCATACAAACTGCTAAACTGGTATCACTAGTATGCTATTCCAGTATCAGAGATGTCTTACCAGCCTCAGTGCACACATTCCTCAAATCAGCTCCATTGAAACCGTCAGAGAGCTTGACGATGGCTTCATAATCTGAGGAGCCAGAGTGAAACGTGATTAGAGAAGAAAGGGAAACATGCCAGAAAACAAAGTTGCATCTTCCTGTTTTAATGCAGATGTACCTATATCACCATGTTTGGTGATGGGCCCAGAGTGGATCTTCAGAATGTCCAGTCGAGCCTGTTCATTGGGCAACTCAATGTCTGTGCATCAAAAAAAGAAAAACACATTCAACTTACATGCATTGTCACATGCGAGCACTGTTATGTCCAACAGTGATTGAAAGAGTGAAGAGAGGGACAGAAAAAAACCCAAAAAAATCCTTACGGATCTTTCTGTCCAGTCGGCCGGGACGCAGGAGTGCAGGGTCCAAGGTGTCTGGCCGGTTGGTGGCCATGATCATCTTGACACGATGCAGAGTGTCGAATCCATCCATCTGATTCAGCAGCTGATGAGCACAGAGAAAATAGTAAACACAGAAGGCTTTTGCTCATTTATAGGTGCCTTGTGTTATTGTAATATCTTGCATTCAAGCAGGAAAACTATTTCAAAACCGTACTTGAGAACATGTCACATTACAGCCCTTCTAACTCCTGGTGAAGTAATACCAGAGATATTTCTTTTTCTTTTAGGTGTACAGTGAGGAGTATCTTGACCATGAAACTTGCTGTATGCTCTTCTAAATTAGTTATGATTATTAGTAGAGGATGTTCTAATCACTACATCTACCTCAATGCAAATATACAAGCACTAAACCAATCTATTTCCATAGGCATCTGCTGTAAACATTTGAAAAGTACACCACAATAAAAAATTCTGGCATTATTCACAGGAAGGTGAGTAACCGAGCAAGTACCTCCATCAGTGTCCTCTGGATCTCTCTATCTGCAGATGTTCCTTCAGAAAACCGACGTCCACCTTCAAAGACAAAGTATGTGTTCAATCCACAAGAACAACCAAACAACTCCCATTGCCTCTTATAAGAGCAGCTTGGAATATAATGTTGAGAATATGATTACCAATGGCATCAATCTCATCCATGAAGATAATGCAGGGCTGGTGGTCTCTGGCATAGTTGAACATCTCTCGGATGAGTCTGGCACTTTCACCAATGTACTTATCAACAATGGAACTGGACACAACCTAGTAAACAACACGCTTTAGTCAATAATATGAACTTTTTGGAATACAATATAGCAACATCACATTTCTCATTTCAGCTGTTCTATGTCTATAATAATGTCACATTTACTTGCTGACAATGTGCTTGTTTTACAGAAGGTAAACAAACTAACCTTAAGGTAATTGCAGTCCAGCTGACTTGCCACTGCTCTGGCAAGAAGGGTCTTTCCAGTGCCTATTAGATCAAATAGAAGTTTACTTTGAGTGAAAATGCAAATGCATTTACGCACACTTCTGGAACAAACTGAACAAATTTATGTCCTAGGGTGACTAACCAGGGGGTCCGTAGAGGAGGCAGCCTTTAGGAGGGATTATGCCCACCCTCTGGAAAAGTTCAGGATTGGTCAGGGGCAGCTCAATTACCTACAAAAGAGTGTTCATACAGTAAAATATCTCCACAAAGCTGACAATAGTCATGGTTCCATCAAAGTTACGAATTTAATTTATGTGAAACATCAGAATATCGCAAAAACAATGTCACCAGCACTTCCATCCCGTGTGTTTAAGTGAATAGAATAGTCACCTCTGAGGAAATTGGCACATCATGGAAATGAAAACAGAAGTTGAAGCCTCTGTGGCTCTTTTATTAAATGTAAAAAATTACTTGCAGTTTAAAGCGCGCAGAGAAAAATGCTCTGATGAACTTCGTTTTCTTGCGTTCAGCAGCAGATGCCTTGTGTCATCATTCTGAGATACTATTCTTCTCACCACAATTGTACAGAGCGGTTATCTGAGTTACCGTAGACTTCGTCAGTTCGAACCAGTCTGGCCATTCTCTGTTGATCTCTCTCATCAACAAGGCATTTCCATCTGCAGAACTGCCCCTCACTGGATGTTTTTTTGTTTTTGGCACCATTCGGAGTAAATTCTAAAGACTGTTGCGCATGAACATCCCAGGAGATCAGCAGTTACAGAAATACTTAAACCAGCCTGTCTGGCACCAACAATCATCCATGTGATTATCTAATCAGCCAATCCTGTGGCAGCAGTGCATAAAATCATGCAGATACGGGTCAGGAGTTTCAGCTAATGTTCACATCAACCATCATAATGGGGAAAAACGTGATCAATGATTTGGACAATGGTATAATTGTTAGTGCCAGATGGGCTGGTTTGAGTATTTTTGTAACTGCTGATCTCAAGTCATTTTTGAAATATTCACGAACCCTTTGTGTCGAGTCAAGTCTGAAGCCATTTTAGGTCAAGTCTGGAGTCGAGTCTGAAGTCTACTAAAATGCAACTCGAGTGTGACTTGAGTCCGAGTCTCTAACTCGAGTCCCCATCTCTGTGACACATTGTGAATTACATAAGAGTCGGTGTCCCTTCACCCTTATACTGCTCATCTACACTCACCGGCCACTTTATTAGGTACACCTGTACATCTACTTCTTCATGCGATTATCTAATCAGCCAATCGTGTGTTAGCAGTGTAATGTATAAAATCATGCAGATATGGGTCAGGAGTTTCAGTTAATGTTCACGTCAACCATCAGAATGGGGAAAAAATGTATCTCAGTGATTTAAACAATGGCATTATTGTTGATGCCAGATGGGCTGGTTTGAGTATTTCTGTAACTGCTAATCTCCATGCACAACAGTCTCTAGAATGTATGAAGAATGGTGCATAAAACAAAAAATACTGCAGCCTCAGTTTTCTGTTCTTGGTTGACAGAAGTGGAACCCAACATGGTCTTCTGCTGTTGTAGCACATCCGCCTTAAGGTTCGACATGTTTTGCATTCTGAGATGCTATTCTGCTCACCACAATTGTACAGAGCGGTTATCTGAGTTACCGTAGCCTTTCTGTCTGCTCGAATCAGTTTGACCATTCTCTGTTGACCTCTCATCAAGACGTTTTCATCCACAGAACTGCCACTCACTGGTTGTTTTTTTTTGTTTTTCGCACCATTCTCTATACACTCTAGAGACTGTTGTGCATGAAAATCCCAGGAGATCAGCAGTTACAGAAATACTCAAACAAGCCTGTCTGGCATCAACAATCATGCCATGGTCTAAATCACCGAGATCACATTTTTCCTTATTCCTATGTTGATGTGAACATGAACTGAAGCTCCTGACCCATATCTGCATATTTTATACATTACAGTTCTACCACACGATTGGCTGATTAGATAAATCACATGAATAAGTAGATGTACAGTTGACGCCAGAAGTTTACCTACACTTAGGTTGAAGTTATTAAAACTCTTTTTTGACCACTCCACAGATTTCATATTAGCAAACTATAATTTGGGCAAGTCGTTTAGGACATCTACTTTGTGCCTGACAAGTAGTTTTTCCAACAATTGGTTTACAGACAGATTGTTTCACTTTTAAATGACTATATCACAATTCCAGTGGGTCAGAAGTTTACACTAAGTTAACTTTGCCTTGGACTAAACTCAACCCTTCAGACAATTAGCTTCTGATAGGAGGTGTATTGAATTGGAGGTGTACCTGTGGATGTATTTTAAGGCCTATCTTCAAACTCAGTGCCTCTTTGCTTGACATCATGGGAAAATCAAAAGAAATCAGCCAAGACCTCAGAAAAAAAATTGTGGACCTCCACAAGTCTGGTTCATCCTTGGGAGCAATTTCCAAATGCCTGAAGGTACCACGTACATCTGTACAAACAATAGTACACAAGTATAAACACCATGGGACCACGCAGCCATCATACCACTCAGGAAGGAGACGCATTCTGTTTCCTAGAAATGAATGTAGTTTGGTGCGAAAAGTACAAATCAATCCCAGAACAACAGCAAAGGATCTTGTGAAGATGTTGGACGAAACAGGTAGACAAGTATCTATATCCACAGTAAAACGAGTCCTATATCTACATGACCTGAAAGGCTGCTCAGCAAGGAAGAAGCCAATGCTCCAAAACCACCATAAACAATCCAGAATACAGTTTGCAAGTGCACATGGGGACAAAGATCTTACTTTTTGGAGAAATGTCCTCTGGTCTAATGAAACAAAAATGTAATTGTTTGGCCATAATGACCATCGTTATGTTTGGAGGAAAAAGGGTGAGGCTTGCAAGCCGAAGAACACCATCACAACCGTGAAGCATGGGGGTAGCAGCATCATGTTGTGGGGGTGCTTTGCTGCAAGAGGAACTGGTGCACTTCACAAAATAGGTGGCATCATGAGGAAGGAAAATTATGTGGACATATTGAAGCAACATCAAGACATCAGGCAGGAAGTTAAAGCTCGGTCACAAATGGGTCTTCCAAATGGACAATGACCCCAAGCATACCTCCAAAGTTGTGGCAAAATGCTTTAAGGACAACAAAGTCAAGGTATTGGAGTGGTCATCACAAAGCCCTGACCTCAGTCTGATAGAACATTTGTGGGCAGAACTGAAAAAGCGTGTGCGAGCAAGGAGGCCTACAAACCTGACTCAGTTACACCAGTTCTGTCTGGAGGAATGGGCCAAAATTCCAGCAACTTACTGTGAGAAGCTTGTGGAAGGCTACCCAAAATGTTTGACCCAAGTTAAACAATTTAAAGGCAATGCTACCAAATACTAAGGAAGTGTATGTAAACTTCTGACCCACTGGGAATATGATGAAAGAAATAAAATCATTCTCTCTACTATTATTCTGACATTTCACATTCTTAAAATAAAGAAGTGATTCTAACTGACCTAAGACAGGGATGTTTAAATGAGTATAAATGTATTTGGCTAAAGTGTATGTAAACTTCTGACTTGAACTGTACATATGTAGGTAATAAAGTAGCCGGTGAGTGCATTTGTACATAAAATTGCAGTAAAATTGTTTTCTATACTTAATCAACATCCTAAAAATCAATAGTTTTATAAATTTCAATCGTTGTTTTTTTTTTTTTTTTAATTAAATCATTCGCAATGCTTCATGGGATTTTAGTTTGTGGATTATGCAATATTGTACCTTTGTCTTTTTGTCAAATTTTCAAATACCTTTTTGCCTCAAAACAAAGTTTGTAATGTTGTGATTCACAAAGGAGCTGGTTGGTTTGTTTCATGACTTAGAACCCCTTTATGTAGGATTTTATGAAAAGTCTATGAAAAAAAATTAATAGGAAAAATACTTCAAGAACCCAGATGGCTGAAAAATTGGACGCACACTTTTGCGCTCTATTGTAGCCAATGATTCTGATGACAGGTTTTGGCATTTCAGAATAACTAGAGCAACATTTTAAGTGCTTTGCGAGGATACTGATGACATTCTTTGAGCAAATAATGTTTTCACTAGGAATGTCATAAAATATCAATATATTGATTATCGATCTGCATGTTGTTAAATCAACACATTTTTGAGGCATCAATATATTAAAATTAGCAGACATTTAAATAAGAAGCCTAATTTGCAGCTTTCCAATTCAATCAATTTGCCTTCTGTTTAATGGTGTGGCGTAATAGCGTTGTGAGACCACAAGAGGGTGAATATAACATTTACTGAAGCTGGGTTGCGAGTAGGAAAAGCACCGGTATCACACACAGAGGACGAGCTGATGCGGTGCAGCAGATTGCAGTCCAAAGTTACGAAGGTTTTGTACTTCAAGAATGAACAAAGTAACATTGATGAGTTTGCAGGTTAGTGTATGAAACTGGTGTTTCTGTGCAAACTGAATGATTGGAAATGGCGACGTTTATTATGCAATTTCCCTGTATGTAGCCTTGAATAGGTCATTAATTCAAGCTGTCAAACCACAAAACGACATACTTGTAACTAAAAATACATCGTGTAGGCTCTATGAAAGATCCAGTGATGGCTAGAGTAAATAATCTTTATCCTTTGATAATGATTTGGGTCTAATTTAATGGAAAACATGCATTGTGCTCTGTGGCACTGCAAAATTTTGATGCTGAGCACTGGCAGTGTGTGCGTACTTTTGTAGAAAATAATTGTTACAAATTTTTGAACGCTCCATGTCGTTTGCCAAACGCGTCACCCTTTAAACTCTTTAGGTGTTTTTAAAGATTTCCTGTTTCAGTGGCATACACAAAATTAAAGGCTTATAACTAAAAAAACAAAACAACAACAACAACAACAAAAAAAAAAGAGGGTCAAGTGTTTGGTATCATTCTAAAGAAAACTAAAAAAAATTAATAATGATATAGATTATGATAAACTCTGCCTAAGAAACTGCTGAAAAATCAAAAAAAAAAAAAATTATAATAATTTGAGCCAAAAATGTACTTTTTTTTTTCTTATTTGACATTATATATCTCTGGGCGTAAATAAGGTGGCTACAAAAAACTGCTTTTGTTTTTTTCCTAATCATGTCAACTGTATCTGAGCAAAACTGTGTTGATATGAAAAAGCAATCAAAAGTTATAGCATAACTTAATTTATCATGTATAATTTATCTTAAGTGTCCAAAAACATCTCCATGTGTCCAAAAGCCTCTCCAAACAAATAAAAAATATCAATTGTACAAAAAAACAAAACTAATTACACATGCATACACAACAATGACTAAATGTATACAGAGCATTCAGACATGATTTTAGTCATGAGATTTCACAGATGAGTTTGCATCGAGTCTGTCATTTACTTGGCGCCATCTGTAACTTTTTGCTTCGTGTGGTTCATCTAATGATCCATCCGATTACCTTGTCTGTGGGCTCGTTTGAAAGAATCACCTCTAAATAATGGTATGTGATATTTTATGTTGTTTATTTTTCGTGAAATTTTAAGCAACACCAACACAATTGTCAAAGAGACATATACTTAGCTATTGCTCGCTATATTTTTATCTGCGAGTAAAACAAATAGGCTGCTTTAATTCTACTCTTTGAGAGCTTTCCAAAAACATATGATACATGGCTATTCGATCATTTGAATGTTTTTACTAATTGCTATAATGTGTACAGTGCAATTTATTTTAATAAATTACCAAAATAGAACACTTCTGATTTGTCTGCAAATTTCAAAGCATTTGTTCAGTTTTGGTCATAATGCCTGCATGCATTGGAATGTAGAGCTTCTATGCTTTCAAACAATACCTAGTTTGTGTTGGTCAAGACTGTAGTTGTTAATATTTTGACGATTATTATATATCTCGATAATCATCGGGAAAATCTTCCAATTATCTATGCATGAAAAAGAATGCAATATCCCAAAATTCTAATAAAAATATATCGATAGAAACCTAGCTAGCGAGATGCTATTTGAGTATGTCAGACATTGCAAACCAACCTCTCTCAGTTCACGGATCTGCTCTGACAATCCACCGATCTCAGAGTAAGAAACACTGCCAGGATCTTCATGGGACATGTTGTACACGAGAGGGTCCACTTCACGAGGCAAATATCTTGAAAAACAGTGAACAAGAAAACAGTTATTAATGAATAACTCTCCTCTTTCACATTTAAACTACAGTCTTAATGGGATAGTTCACCCAAAAATGAAAATTATGTTGTTCCCAACTTGTATGACAAAAATTTAATGTTTGGCACAATATTAGACTCAGTCACCATTCACTTTCAGTCCATCTTATTTGGATACAGTGAAAGTGAATGGTGACTGAGGCTAATATTTCGCCTAACATCTCCTTCTGTGTTCATATAGGTTTGGAAAAACATAAGGGCGTCTTTGGATGACTTCTCTTTTCTCAACAGTCGTGTCTGAACACTGAAGGCCAATTACACAGATACAACTTCATGTTCTCATTTTAAGAGCTCTGGTCACAACTGGCATTTAATAGACATGTTCTTGAAGAGAGGTGACCCTTACCTCATGATAGTCAGAGTTGTCATGTCCAGAGCCACTCTGGTGCCTGGTTTAAGCTGGGTTTTATCCAGCTGAATCAAAATATACGTTATGATGTTAGAGAAACCAATTTACAACCACACAACAATTTCTTATTACAAAATATATAGGCATAATTCACCCAAAATGAAAATTCTGCCATCGTTTAATCAACCCTCATGTTGTTCCAAACCTGTATGACTGAATTTCTTCCATGGAACACGAAAGATGTTTTCTATACAATGAATGGTGACTGGAGACTGTCATTCTGCCAAACATCTTGTTTTGTGTTTCATAGAAGAAAGAAAGTCATACACATTTGGGATGGCATGAGGGTGAGTAAATAATGAGAGAATATTCATTTTGGGGTGTACTATTTCGTTAAGCATTAACTCACCTGTCTACGACATCCAACAACATATCGTGGGCCATTGGTTGCTTTGACAATAACTGCAATAGTGGGAGAAAGTTAAGAACAGAGCTATAGGAAATTTGTTACAAACCACACTGAATCAGAATAAACTTCAGCCAGATGTACTTACACTTCTCTTCTGTCAGTTGTTTCAGCACCTCACCAACAATCTACAAAGACCATAAGAAATGCAGATATTTGTCTCAATTTCTGTGCGAAAAATAAAACATTTGAGCCTATTTAGGTTAGATCTTACCTGTCCCACACTCTGTAAAGCCTTCAGATCATTCTCAGACTTCTCATACTGTTTGGTGAGCTCCTTCAGCTGTTCTCTCACTGCAACAATATTTCAGGTCATCATAAAGGGATATGAAGTGTTCATTTACATTAACGTGTTTCAGCTGCTTCATGAATCAGAGATGCTAAACCGTCAATGAGAGTTAGTGGAGAATAACTGACTGAATAATGGCTATTCTTTTATATCTATATATTACTAAATATGTTTTGAACACTTGAAAGCATGCCTCCAGATTTAATTTATTAACCCTTGTGCGACCTTCGGGACATTTTTGTCTTTTTAGTTTTTTCTATCATTTTGGCTGTGTTAAAGCCAACTGCATACATTTTGCCAAAGGTGTGTATTTTTGGGGGAATTTTGGAATTTCAACCTCAGTTCCTAAAATACATCTATAATACACTGTGTACACAAAATAGTTACACTGAGGATCTTCAGGATAAAAATGTGCCCTTTGAAACCCATTAAAACTGCAATATTTGATCCCAATGAATTCTAGAATATTATGCTTTCATAACGGAGCCCTGGCTTCAAATGTAAAACATTTATATTTTCCACCAGATGGCGCCATTTTTCTCATGTTTAGCCTAAGGAGCAAATACATGCTTTTTTTTTTACTATTTTCTGTTTGCTGTATTATAGAGCAGGGGTTTTCAAACTGGGGACCGGGGACCACAAGGGGGCCGCGAGGGGGTGCTAGTGGGTCTGTGGAAAATTTCAGAGAAAGAAGAGTGTTCATAAATGTAAAAAGTAAAACACTATATTTACCGTATTTGACATGACTGCCATTTAAAAAGATACACTGTCCACATACTACAAAGCAGGCTAAATATTTTCCAGATAACGGATGCAATTAAATGAACATTTTTGGCCGATATGATAAATATTTTAACAAAAAACTACATTCCAAAAGCGATATTTTGCCACTTACCTTATTTTGTCATCAAATCACTTCTAAAACACTGTTGCTCTTCTGTTTTTTGCAGTTGTAAATAATAAACCTCACATTTTACATATTATGATAAAATATTACAAATTTATATTATGAATCATTATATTCTACATGCTTTTTCGGATTTTATTCATTTTGGTTAATATTTCTTTATACTACACACAGAAAAATGATTAAAAAAATATGTAATACAACTAAATAAATTTATGTAATTAATTATAAATAAAGCATCAGTTTTTCATATCAGCATTTTCACGCTTATTCAATCATTAGTATGAAAGAACCGATATGAAAAACCAATGGTTGATACAAGTGGTTTCTATCAATGTTTTTAAATTAGTAAATTGGCCAATAAATGTGGTGCATCCCTACAGATAATAAGTACGGTGGCTGATACATACCAATGTTTTTTTTTTTTTTATAATTTATTTTGGCTGTAGTATAATAACTATATAAAAGCTAATAATTTAGATTGCCTTTTAATATCACACTTAATTTTCTTAATTTTTCTCTGGTCTTTATACACACAAATATATAGTGACTTTTATATATTTTAGGAGGGGGTCCCTCGGAAGGTCATTGTCATATTTGTGGGTCCTTGGCATCAAAAAGTTTGAAAACCCCTGTATAGAGCACTGCAGGCCAACTGAATAAATGATGCAGCTAAAATTGTGTGGGTGTGTTGGTATGGATGTCAGAGTGTGTTTTGTATGTGTGTATTGAGAAATGTGTGTGTGTAAAAAACAACAGTGGCATTATGTAAACAAACTGACATTTAAAGGGTTAAAATCCTGAAAATGAATGAATATTTGGTAGTTATGATCAGGACTGATGTTGGTTAAAGTCAGTGAAAGTGGAAAATAATATTAATATATAATATTTTTATGGCAGTTTGTTGGCAGTTTGTGACGCGGACATTTTTGTCCTATAAAGGTGTGATTTTTTTTATTTTATTTTTTTATCTGACACCGCACAAAAAAATAATAATGCATCAAAATCAATGTTGTTGCTAATCATTTACATATCTCAGACTTTGATAATCCAAAATAAATAAATAAATAAATAAAATCCCCTTAGCATTTAGTATATGGAAATAATTCATTTTTTGTGAAAAAAAAACAACAGTGGCATTATACAAACAAACTGACATTTAAATGGCTAGAATCCTGAAAATGAATGAATATTTGGTAGTTGATCAGGACTGATGTTGGTTAAAATAAACAAAACAAAAAACTAATTATAATATTATTATGGCAGTTTTTTGAAGCAGACATTTTTGTCCTCGAAGGACCTGTGAGTACATTTGTTAAATTGACGCACAAGGGTTAAGTTCAAGTGTTTTTACTTGTAATTTTAGCTGTTATCATTAGCAGCTAACAGATCTCAGTACTGCATGACAAAGCGACTTACTGCGCAGACAGCTGAAAAGAAACGACAGCCGGAGAAGATGCCAAACTGGCGATTAACAACCTGCCATGACTGAAGAGGAACAGACAGATATCATACTTACACTCTTTGAGGCGCCCATCAATCTCTTTGTGCTCGAGTAATTTCTTTCTGTAGTCTTGTAAACCTTTCTCCCTGTTATCCGCCATGTTCGCTGCCGCTCCGCTCTCGCTTCTTCGTGCAGTTTAATAGCGGTTGGCAGATCCATCTGAGGGCGCGTTACCGCCCCCACAGGACAAATCGTGCACTTGACTGTTCAGCTTCAGCAGTACCAGACCCTGCGGGTAGATGGCGTAAGAACACTATGCAATTGGCCGTTCAAACAGTAGCCTGTATTCTGACGAATTATTTTTTGCAAGCAACATCGCAAAAATTTTAATACATTTCGTCCACATTTCCAGGCTCTTCTAACACCCCTTCTACCAAAGTGCTGTATTACAAGGACGGCATTCAAATTGAGCTTGAAATAACCAAAAAGTGATGTGTGGGGGTTTAATAAAACACTCCAAAGACTATTGGAGATTTGGACTTCTTTAGCTTTCCATCATCAATGGGGTATCATGACAAAGTCAGGATTTTAGTAGTCCTTTAGGAATGTTTATTAAACATAACCATAAAACGTACTGTAACATACTGTGACAGTAAACTCCTGTATAATGAAGAAAACACTGATAAAAAATTATATAAAATAAATCATCTATCCAACACCATATACAGATTTATAATATTTTACAAAAGACATACTCTGGCTGCCAAAAGTTTTAATTCACCAAAGTAACTGATCACAAAGTATAGTCAGAACATTACTGATGTAAAAAACAGCACCATCACTATTTGAAAAAAAAGTCATTTTTGTTCAAATCTAGACAGGCCCCATTTCCAGCAGCCATCACTCCAACACCTCATCCTTGAGTAATCATGCTAAATTGCTAATTTGGTACTAGAAAATAATTTGCCATTATATCAAACACATTTGGTTCGTTAAATGAAGCTTAACCTTTTTTTTTTTTTTTTTTTTTTTTTTTTTTTAAACTTAACATGTCTTTGTGTTTGTTTTTGAGTTGCCACAGTATGCAATAGACTGGCATGTCTTAAGGTCAATATTAGGTCAAAAATGGCAAAAAAGAAACAGCTTTCTCTAGAAACTCATCAGTCAATCATTGTTTTGAGGAATGAAGGCTATACAATGCTTGAAATTGCCCCCCAAAAAAAAAAAAAAAAACCTGAAGATTTCATACAAAGGTGTACACTACAGCCTTCAAAGACAAAAGACAATGTGGGGATGGGGGCATGGTCGTGTGTCTGTCTGTTTGCAGGAGAGGGAGAGTGGTAAGGTTCGTCACCTGGGCTGTCATTATCATTACAGACAACTGGCTCTAACAAGGACAGAAAGAGATGTGAAAGGCCAGATGTACAACTAAACAAGAGGATAAGTACATCAGAATCTCTAGTTTGAGAAATAGATGCCTCACATGTCCTCAGCTGACAGCTTCATTGAATTCTACCCGCTCAACACCAGTTTCATGTACAACAGTAAAGAGAAGACTCAGGGGTGCAGGCCTTATGGGAAGAATTGCAAAGAAAAAGCCACTTTTGAAACAGAAAAACAAAAAGAAAAGGTTAGAATGGGCAAAGAAACACAGACATTGGACAACAGATAATTGGAAAAGAGTGTTATGGATCTTAACCCCATTGAGCTTTTGTGGGATCAGCTAGACTGTAAGGTGCGTGAGAAGTGACCGATAAGACAGCCACATCTATGGCAAGTGCTACAGGAAGCGTGGGGTGAAATGTCACCTGAGTATCTGGACAAACTGACAGCTAGAATGCCAAGGATCTGCAAAGCTGTCATTGCTGCACGTGGAGGATTTTTTATGAGAATTTTTTGAAGTAGTTTAAGTAAATTCTTTTTCAAATTGTAAAATGAATTTTTTTTTTCATGTTATTACTGTCCTGATTGTGATCAGCTGAATGCCACTTTGGTGAATAAAAGTACCAATTTCTTTCCATAAGAGCAAAATCTACACATTATTCCAAACATTGGGCGCCAGTGTATTTTCTTATTCTTGCTATTCGATTAATGTAAGAGGCTGTATTACAGAGGCAAGCTTGTTACAAAAAGCCATATAAGGTGCAATAGATGCCATATTTCATTTGTGAATACATAATTTGTCAATCAAAATTCTTGCTATAAACCAAATACTAGATTTGATCAATTACAAATACTTTATATTTTAAAGTAAAATTAAACTTATAAATAAAATGAGCATTATAAGAGTAGGCTACATTTTAGCTGGTGGATCAAAGAGATCACTCAAAGAATCTACCCCATGTCCATTGCCTTTCAAAAAAACAAAACATTTGTTCTTAATGGTGATTAGTTTCTTGTTTCCAATTTTCATTCTATGAGGAGAGATGTAAAAATGTTCTGTGTGGAGTTTGCATGTTCTGCCCGTGTTCGCGTGGGTTTCCTCCGGGTGCTCCAGTTTCCTCCACAGTCCAAAAACATGCAGGTCAAGTGAACCGGAGACTCTAAATTGCCCGTAGGTGTGAGTGAGAGTGTGAATGTGTATGTCTGTGTATGTTAGCCCTGTGATGGACTGGCCACCAGTAGATGATGGATGGTTGGATAAAGTAATCCAAAAAAAGTTGTGAAAGATTACATTAATGATATATAGTATATCATTACATTATACATTACAAAGTACATAAATAAATAACACAGTATTGAAAAAAAAATTTTGTTTGAGGAGATGTTGCTGCCTATTCTAACCACCTGGTGACTGCTTGACAGGAAGTCCAGGATCCAGCTGCACAGCGAGCCGATTAAGCCCAGAGCCCGGAGTTTCACATCAAGCTTGGAGGGCACTATGGTGTTGGTAAAGTGGGTGTGTGTGAAAGTTATTTATTAGATGTGGATGTACATGCGCAAACTATAGGTGTACTGAATGTTAATGAAGTGGCACAAATAGCAATTTGCTATTGAAAAATATGTCATTGCATTAATCACGTCTATTCTCAGCACAAAGTCTAAATGCAGTTCCTGCATTTGCAGTTTGGGGATTCCACGAGCAGGTGTATAAAAAAGCTATCAAGAAAGTCCCTGACCATCACAGTTACAGTAATAGTAGTCATGATCGATAATCATTTATACGGATCATTTAATGGAGCCAACATCGAATTAGTCCTGACAAGCACCACATTTTCCCAACGTGATCTCATGAGAATTCGTATGTATCCTTACGTAAAATTTGGTTCAAGCAATAATGTATTACATAGCTTTGCGCTTAAGACATTGTGTTTTTAAATAGGGCCCTCTACTGAAAAGCTCCCATATTATATCTGAATTGAAACAGAATCATACATCCATTAATTGGGTCATTTTATAGAGCATGACTCCATATGTTGAAAATACTGTATTTCTGATAGTGGTGGAACATGAGAGACATAACAGCTTTACTGTTGAAGCACTGATGATGGAGTACTTTTTAAAGATCAGTACTAGTATTAACATAAAACATTACACAGATATACGTGGAGTGCTCATCCGATTTATTCTGAAAACGGACAATGAAATATCGCTTCGCAGATTTGACATGATTAGTTGATTCTGTTGGATTGATTATCTTCTCAAGGTCTACTTTCCTGAAACAGAAATCAAGAGAGACAATTACAAACTATTAAATCTCTCATTAACTGCATCAAACCATAGACAATATAAGGAGGAGGGGAATGACCATATTTGACACGTACACTATATTGCCAAAAGTATTCGCTCATCTGCCTTTAGACGCATATGAACTTAAGTGACATCCCATTCTTAATCCATAGGGTTTAATATGACGTCGGCCCACCCTTTGCAGCTATAACAGCTTCAACTCTTCTGGGAAGGCTTTCCACAAGGTTTAGGAGTGTGTTTATGGGAATTTTTGACCATTCTTCCAGAAGCGCATTTTTGAGGTCAGACACTGATGTTGGACGAGATGGCCTGGCTCACAGTCTTCGCTCTAATTCATCCCAAAGGTGCTCTATCGGGTTGAGGTCAGGACTCTGTGCAGGCCAGTCAAGTTCTTCCACACCAAACTCGCTCATCCATGTCTTTATGGACCTTGCTTTGTGCACTGGTGCCAAGTCATGTTGGAACAGGAAGGGGCCATCCCCATACTGTTCCCACAAAGTTGGGAGCATGGAATTGTCTAAAATCTCTTGGTATGCTGAAGCATTCAGAGTTCCTTTCACTGGAACTAAGGGGCCAAGCCCAGCTCCTGAAAAACAACCCCGCACCATAATCCCCCCTCCACCAAACTTCACAGTTGGCACAATGCAGTCAGACAAGTACCATTCTCCTGGCAACCGCCAAACCCAGACTCGTCCATCAGATTGCCAGATGGAGAAGCGTGATTCGTCACTCCAGAGAACACGTCTCCACTGCTCTATAGTCCAGTGGCGGCGTGCTTTACACCACTGCATCCGACGCTTTGCATTGCACTTGGTGATGTATGGCTTGGATGCAGCTGCTCGGCCATGGAAACCCATTCCATGAAGCTCTCTACGCACTGTTCTTGAGCTAATCTGAAGGCCACATGAACTTTGGAGGTCTGTAGCGATTGACTCTGCAGAAAGTTGGCGACCTCTGCGCACTATGCGCCTCAGCATCCGCTGACCCCGCTCTGTCATTTTACGTGGCCTACCACTTCGTGGCTGAGTTGCTGTCATTCTCAATCGCTTCCACTTTGTTATAATACCACTGACAGTTGACTGTGGAATATTTAGTAGCGAGGAAATTTCATGACTGGACTTGTTGCACAGGTGGCATCCTAACACAGTACCACGCTGGAATTCACTGAGCTCCTGAGAGCAGCCCATTCTTTCACAAATGTTTGTAGAAGCAGTCTGCATGCCTAGGTGCTTCATTTTATACACCTGTGGCCATGGAAATGATTGGAACACCTGAATTCAATTATTTGGATGGGTGAGCGAATACTTTTGGCAATATAGTGTATGTTATTGAAAAATCATTTTGGCAAACAGTTTTGGAAATTCTGTCTTTTCCCATTCAAGAATGTTACCAGGATGGTGGCCAAGAAGGAACGCAAAGTCAACATGAACTTGCTTTAAAACAATTTCTGAAGGACTTAAAAGGACTTGAAAGGACACATTTTCAAATATGGCATTTATGAAGTTTGAATGGATTAATATCAGAACATATCATATCATAATCATAAGTGAAAATTGTGTCATTATATGTCATAAATGTTTTTACATGGGCAATAAACTGTATCCAAGTCTGATTTAATTTTTTCACTTTTAACATTCTTTATGTTTGGTGTTTCATTTGAAATTAATTGATTATTTTCACTTAAAGTCCTTCTAATATGATTCTTTCAACTTATCAAAATCCAGTAGGCAAGAGTTATTCAAGCTTGAACTTTCTGTATACTTTCTGTTTCCACAAAGTAGGCATGTCCTTTTAAGAAATGAGATTGTTATCAAGGGTAGTATCACTGTTTCTGGTTTCTGTCAATTTGACCCCAGCAAAAACGCACTGTAACAAAATACAATAAAACAAATGAAAATAAAATAAACTGGTAGAAGTGTACACTAAACCAAAAAATAAAATAAAAATGTTAACCTAAAATAAAAGAAACAAAAATAAAAAATCGCTTCCTGTTATAACATCTAAATTAACAGGTTTTATTAAATCCAAAATAGGATTTCAAATCACTGAATCAACCTGAATACAATAGGTTACACCACCATAACATATTTTAAGGGTTAGATCAAGAATAAATAGCTCCTTAAAGGTGCATTCAGCAACTTTTATCTTTGTGTCATCTTGGACCTACACTGACACCTACTGGCTTGGATGCAGCATCATTTAAAATCAGTATCTTTCAGTTTCAGATGCCATTGTTGAAATTTAGTATTCAAAGTCAGCCATGATTACTTTAATCAATGAGTGAAAGTGTCAAATAACAGGACGGTTACTGAGATTAAGCGAGTAGTATTCGGCTGGTTGTGTGATTCTAACATGGCAGCCCCCATGTGCGGACCCTCTCCATGTAGAATAAAACAACTTACTGAAAAGTTACTGATATGACTGGAGTCTTCATTTTAATGTGAGTTGTCATGACTTCCTACACATATATTGTAAAATTACAATTCATGTCTTTAGGAGTTAAACTTTTTTAATGAGGAAAAAATTACTGAGTGCACCTTTAAGGTAACAATTGCAGGTTTTACAGTGTAGTGCAACAATGAATCCTGATCCTTCAGTGTGTTTTTTGAGCTCTTGAACTTGATAGATGGCATTGCAATGGCAATGACAGGTGCACCTTTGTCTGATAGTTTCTGTGAAAGTGAAAATTGTGAATTGTTTTTTTAAAATAACGTATTTTTCGAATGAAAGCTTTTAATGACATCAATCATGAAACATGTCAAAAATACCTGCTGGTCCACAGGGGTTGACGCTTGTAGAGCTGAGGAGGGCGGGGCGGGCTGGAATGAGACACACCCGGTCCCCAATCAGCCTGATGGGGCGCGCGAGGGATAAAGGCGGCCGGGGACGACAGTTCGAGAGAGGGAGAATGACAGACAGCTGTGCTGTGTTTTTAGTTCTGTGTTTTTGGTTGGGGTTTTTGGTTAATAAATTATTAAGTTGTTAAGCCGGTTCTCGCCTCCTCCTTTCCTCTAAACTCCCTTACACTGGTGCCGAAACCCAGGAAGGAGGAGGGATTCCCGTCGCAGAGTCCTCGACACTGCCGTCCACCCAGGGGAGCGCCGCTGCCGTCCGACGGGGGACGGAGTAGCCTGACTACCCGGACGCGGGGAACGGCCGCCGTCCGCGAGGCGAGTGGGGACGGGACTCCCCGACCGCCTGGAGCGAGGGAGCCGCTGCCGGGGGCGGAGGAGTGCCCTGCCGTCCCCCGGGAACGCGGAGGGGTCGAGAGAAGACCGCCGTCCGCGGGGATAGGAGGAAAGTGACTCCCCGACCGCCTGGAGTGGTAGGGCCGTTGCCAGGGGCGGAGGAGAGTCCCCACGGGACGCCGGGAACGCGGAGGGGCGTTCTGTCCGCTGGGGGTCGGAGGTCTGACTCCAGTCCGCCCGGGGAGGAGCGGCTGCAGTCCGCCTGAGAGGGTGGAGTAGTGATCGAGGACCACGCGACGGCGCATCAGAGAACCGGTGAGTTTCTTTTTCTCTCTCTCCTCTCTCTCTCTCTCTGCCGCTCCGTGTTGGCCTTTCCCTCGCCATTTTGTGTTTTTTTTTTTTTTTTTCCCCTCCTGTCTCCTCCCAGGTCGAGGAAGGCGGGGAGGACCCGCCGGCAGTCGGGGCATAAGGCACGCCCCCCCCCCCGGAGAGGAAGGGTGGGGGGGATGTACGTCATGCCGGGGGCTCCCCGGCCTGAGGCAACGCCGGGAGGAGTGTAGAGCTGAGGAGGGCGGGGCCGGGCAGGAATGAGACACACCCGGTCCCCAATCAGCCTGATGGGGCGCGTGAGGGATAAAGGCGGCCGGGGACGACAGTTCGAGAGAGGGAGAATGACAGACAGCTGTGCTGTGTTTTTAGTTCTGTGTTTTTGGTTGGGGTTTTTGGTTAATAAATTATTAAGTTGTTAAGCCGGTTCTCGCCTCCTCCTTTCCTCTAAACCCCCTTACAACGCTTGAATGGAAACTTGTATTTGTTTTTCAGATCTAGTCACAGTTATCTTGTTAACCGTGTTGTGTGCATTTCTTTGCAGGGAATCTGTCATGAGAGTAATTGTGAGTATGCTGCTCCCTCTGCAGCTGTTCTGCCAGACTCCATCTGTAAAATAAATAAATCCCCTGACAAACCTGTTATGGAGGAGATACTATGTTTTATTATTACTGTTTTTTTTTATTATTGTTATTATGAGCTGTAATCTGTAATGTGTCTCTTAGAGTCTAGTTTAATTTATTTATTTGGTCTGTCCACTAGTTTAAACATTTGGACCATCTGAAGACTTGCCACCAAATCTCTCATTTTTCTTAAAGGGATAGTTCACCCAAAAATACAAATTCTCTCATCATATACTCACCCTTAATTTAAATCCATGTCTTCAGAAGTGATATGATGGGTGTGTGTGTGAGAAACAGCTCATTAAGTCTTTTTTTACTATATATTCTCCTCCCTGCCCTGTAGGTGGCGATATGCATGAAGAATGTGAATCGCCAAAAACAATAGAAGAAGAAATCTTGGGAGAGAAGAGTGCTAATGCTGTGTTCCATTCAAATCAGATGTGGGATATTCCTACTTGATATCTCCGATCTCTGACCATAAAGGCATTCCATTGCCAGATGCTTGGAAGATGACTTGTAAGGAAACAAAGCTGCAATGCTCCTGTGAGCTTAGTAGGGGCTTGACTGTTACCAGAGACGTCTCCTAGAAACCCAAATGATAAACAATGCTGCAACGCTAGCATTTGTGCTACAAATGTATGATTATCAAAACAGAGTATCATTTACCATGTTTTATATACACCTGTTTCTGCAGACATTTATTAAACAAGCTTTAATATCATGTAATGTAGGAACTTTTACTCATTTATTGATATTACTTAATAAAAGTGAATGTTTATCTCTTATTTTGTATATCTCCCTGAGTGCCGACATGTTTGTGTGACGTCAAGCACCTGCATCTTGGCGAAATCTTTGCACAGATGTTTGCACAAATTTCAAAGTTTGAATTACGACTTTGAGTGGCGTTCCATTGCACTTTTCCTAGTCAAAAGTTGCAAAGTCCGACTTTCCGAATTGAACGGAATGCAGCATTAGCCTAACCCTAAACTGAAATTCGGCTGACATAAAAATATAGGTATATAGGTTATAGTACAGCATTAGAATTTACTAAAAAGGAGAGACTACTAGCCACTTTGAGCCATTGCTTTCCTGTTCTTGATAGATAATAATGATCAAACTGATGGCTCACTCAAGCATTCAGTAGAATAGGTTACGCTTTAGCAAATCTGAACAAGTGACAGTTGCTGAAGTAACACTTTATAAAGATTTAAATAAATGTTTTTGAATGTTGATTTCCCTGAGTAGTTCATGTGATTTTACCAGCAGATGCTTCCAGTACTTCCACATTTTACACTTTTTTCTGTAATGCTTTAAAATAATCACTTCAACTCTCAACAGAATCACACCTAACTCACAAGAACACTAATCTCACCCAGGGTAACTAAAAAATAAACCCATGTCATAACATACACTACATAATTAACATTAAACGAAACTTAAAACATAACTATAACCCCCAATAACTTTTAAATGTTAATTAATAACACCCTCAAACAGTCCACAAAACCTGCACAGATGTACCTCATTAATTATGCAATGACAACAGCCAATAGCAAGTCCTCAAGCATAAACAACAACAGATGTTAAAGTGTATTCCTGGTAAGGAATATAATTCAAAGGAGTTTTTTCATTTTGCCCTTTGCACCGGTCTGATCGACCCGTCTAAGCAATGATCTACAAATGCCCTGGAAACTGAATAAAGAGCAGCCCTAGACCATGGATGAAATAAAGCCAGAAATGAATGAAAGTGGATGAAGGCTTGCTGGCTGTCACTGCCATTCTATGTTGTTTGTAGATGCGTGTTGAACCATAAGGAGTTGTTCCATTATACACAAGTTCAGATGTTTATGTAAGTAGTTATAACTTGCATTATATGACTTATATGATTGTCGTATAATGACCATATACTGTTTGCACAATGTTATAAAGCTATAAAGTAAAATAACAGTATTTTAAAACCTATGTGGGTTTCATGTTATTCTCCTTTCATGAGGGAAATTTGACTTCATTCTAGTAAGACGAGACTGATATCGAAGATCAGTCATTAAGTCAGCAGAATTACACAAAGTAGGATCATGAGCAAATATTGCTTTGTATCCTATTATTGGGGATGAGGAAATAACTTTAACCCTTACCTCTTCAAGTCACACAGTGTTGAATGTAATATGCTGCTTTAAAAACGGTATAAAACAGAGGGCATATTGTGCTTGTGTAATGCTGTTAAATACAAACACAAACAATAAAACGACTGTCAAATGATTTAATAGACACATAAAAAAGGGACCCATACACAAGAACACGCAGTTGAACCAATACAGTGTTCCAGTAATATCCAAAACCGAAGTCAGCTGCCTTATCAAAGGTATGTGTGAACTGTGAATATAATGACAAGTGTATGCCAGTCTCTCTCTATGCCGGTGGCGTGGAAACAGATTTGAATCTCTCTAGTTAGATTACGTCAGCATTCAAACTGTGTATGTTGATAAAAAACTAGTCAGTCACCTTGATTTTGACAATGTTGGAAGTATAAATTGGCCATATTAATTACATTTTTTGAAATACATTTTTAAATAAATAAATTGCCCATATTGACTGTGGAATTCTGTTGTGATGATGTCACAACCAGCCCAGTTCCCCCATTTTGTTGTGATGATGTCACAACCAGCCCAGTTGGGTGCTTTATACAACAACACTATGTAGTGAATGGAATGGGCCACAGTCTGTCTGACAATCAATTCATTGTCAGTCATGCATTGGTGCATCTGTAGATGTTCTTTTGAGTAAAGGTCACAGACATTGCATAAAGAATGACAACCTCTAATAAACAACACCAAGTCTTAACTCTGTCGTCATTCATCTTTATATTTCAATGGATGGATTACTGGTGAGGTAAGAAGGTTAGTTTGTGGGGTTTTTAACCCCTAGGTGGCGTGTGTCATATTAAAACAAAGCTCACTTTCCAAGAAACTGGTTTCTGTTTGCTCTGTTGTAACAGGATATGCATATTTGTGGATCTCTCTCAGCAACCTTTTTTTAAAGGTGCTTTCTTCGGCCATTGACTTTCAACTACCTGTAAACCACTGAAGGCTTTGTGCAATCCAGGCAGCTTCACCACAATACAGCATTTTAGCCACATAGGGGCAATTCAGCCATTTATTTAACAAAAAAAAAAAAAAAAAAAAAAATGCATGTTAAAAAACTACATTTAAAATACAAATTAGAATTTATTTACATTTTTGGTAAATGCAGAGAAACACAAAAATAGTGTTTTAGCTTTGCTAACATGTTTAACCAAAAAACTGACATCTCAAAATCACTTCCTCTTGGTGAACATTTGACAGGCGTCTTTCCCACAGAGGAAAAATTGTTGAAAGCAAGAAACTAATAAGCAGAAGAATGCAGATTCTTAGCATCATGTCCTCATCTCTGAGTCTGTCAGCATAGAGCTCTGCTGTTCCAGAGAGGTTTGAAAGCAGATTCTGCGATGAGAAAGGGATTTAGTGTAAATTCACTGGACTAACATAAATGAAAAATACAATTTGAGGGGCATTTATCTATTTTAGAGAATAAGACCACAGCCAAAGAGGACTTAAAATCTTTAATTTAATCCTCAGTTCCTTTGAACAGATAATGTCAGTAAATATCTGCCACTCAAAACTTTGCTACCTCAGCAGCTTGACTTACTGCAGTAATTTTATTTCATAACATACGTAACAAAGCTTGTGACGGCAGCACAGACGTGTGGCAAATGTTTCGTTAACGTATCCACACATTTAACGGGAAGTTTGATGCCACAAGTGTGAATGTGCCCTCATCAGATCCAGGAAATAAGGACAGTGGGAATCACACCACAAAATGTCACCACAGACATATAACAGCAGCCAATAATGACTCATTATCATTTCATATCATCCCCATACAAATCCTTTTAATATGTAAGCAGTTTATGTATGCCCATGTGGACATAAACTACTCTGTGTAGTGGATAGTCATTGTTGGTTTATATGGGCTGAAAACAGAGTGATGTCTATGACCTCATTCTCATAAATAATCTTACTCATGCGGAGAGCCTGGGAATTTTATCTAGCTGACACAGAGACAAGACATCTGGCCTTCTTATAGATAAGTGTCTCCTTAGAGAGAATGGGCCAATTTGTCATGTGTCACAGGTTATGAGCAGAGAGAGAAGACCCAAACGCAGAGTCAAAAAACCAAAGTATTTATTAATACAATAAATCTAAATCAAACTCCCTCGAGGGGGAAAAACAAACATAAATGACAAAAAGGTAATCCAGGCTGGGACAGGAGAAACTGGAGACAGGACCAACCAGACCAAACAGGACTGGAAAAAAGACCGACCAACGTACACGGAAACAAGACAAACTGGCACTGGACAGCAAATACGAGGAGAATGAAATAGGGAGAGAAATCAAGCAGGTTAATAGAGGGCAGTTGTGACTAATGAAATAATAATGAGCAAACAAGGAGGCGGGGTGAGACCTAAGACAGAGAAACACGCGGCGATACAGAAACAATAACAAAGCCGCGTGTTCTGACAAGACAGCAAAACATCTGAATGGCATGAGCGCACATCGGCAAGACAATGAGGCGATATACACTCATGCCAATCGACAAACAAGATGAGAGAACGCGTAGCAACACTAAACAAAGCGATGCCACCCGTTCATACAACAAAACAAAACCTGAGCGTAAATTGCGAACACCATGCGATGCACGCAACAGGCAACAAAATGAGACACTTGTGTGAGAGTTCAGCCACACACACTCCCGATACATATGACCAAAGTCACCGAACCTCAGCACAACATGAAGACAGCTCACGACCCGGGCGTGCAGTACAAAGCGTGCACTACGCGCGTCCGTGGTCGTGAGAGACAGATACAAAGACAGACATAAATTATTGATGCAAGTGCATGCAGCCGAGATGAAACAAACGCGATGCACCCATGCCAATAACAGACAGACAGGGAGTATAAATGTCCGGGTCTCGATACAGACCGAAACTGAACCAGACAGGAAGTCAGGACCCAGACACCACACTCCAGACATGAGACACAATAGATTGAAGAGCGCACGGCAGGGAACACAACCGAAACCGTGTGCTCACACAAAGACATACGTGGGCAGATAATGCCACGGTCCCGTCAGACCAAAACCCAGACTGACAAAGTGACGGGACCATGACAGTAGAGGAGGGGGTCTACGTTCTGGGCAGGGGTCAAAGATCAGGGCGGCGGCCACTGGACAGGAATCAGGAGGGAGCGGCTCAGGGGGCGGAGCCTTGGAAGGCTCAGGGGGCGAAGCCGTGAGAGGCTCAGGGGGCAAAGCCGTGGGAGGCTCAGGGGGCGAAGCAGGGGCAAAGCCATGGGAGGCTCAGGTAGCGAAGTCGTGGAAGGCTCAGGGGGTGAAGCCGTGGGGGAACGGCCTCCATGGCCGTGAAAGCTGGCAAAGACTGGGGAATGGTCTCCTTGGTAGTGAGCACTGGCAGTGACAGGGGAACAGTCTCAGTGGCTGTGAGCACAGACAGTGACTGGGGAATGACCTCCATGACCATGGGCACTGGCTGTGGCAGGGGAACAGCCTTCGTGGCGTCCTTTTCTGGGTGGAGGGAAGTTCAGCTGCTATGACAGCCTCTGCCTCCAGGTGGTCAGCTGTGAGCGTAGCTTGAGGCGAGGCGTCCATCTCCATGTGGGGAGTGCCCTCATCCTCGGGTCGGAATGGGAACGGGAGAGCTCCCAAGGCAAACACGGTCTTGGCAAACATCGCATATTCAATGGCTTGCCTGACTGCATCGAGAAGGTACTCATCCTTACTCCAAACTGGGAGACAAGATCTAAGGGGTTCCTTCAGACCTGCCCAAAAAAGTTAAATCAGAGCGGCCTGATTCTATCACAGACCCGAGGACCAAGATAAAAACTCAAGGGCATATCCCCACACGGACTTGTCTTCCTGCCATAGCTCATTAAGAATGTCAATGTGCCGTAAGAGCTCACAGGGAGGAAAACAGTGGGAAAAGGGGAAAAAATTCTCTCTGCTGGGTCCATATGGCCAGTTTGTAATGTCACAGGTTATGAGCAGAGTCAAAAAAAAACAAAGTATTTATTAATACAATAAATCAAAATCAAACTCCCTTGAGGGGGAAAAATAAACATAAACAACCCCGAAGGGGACAAAACAGAAATCCAGGCTGGGACAGGGGAAACTGGAGACAGGACCGACCGGACCGAACAGGACAGGAAACAAGACCGACCAACATACACGGAAAAAAGACGAACTGGCACTGGATAGCAAACAAGACTGAAATAGGGAGAGAAATCAAGTGGGTTAATACAGGGAAGGTGTGACTAATGAAACAATAATGAGAAAACAAGACAGCAAAACATCCGAATGGCATGAGTGCACATCGCCAAGACAATGAGCCAATATACACTCATGCTAATCGACAAACAAAATGAGAGAACGCGTAGCAACACTAAACAAAGCAATGCCACGCGTTCACACAACAAAACGAAACCTGAGCGTACATCACGAGGCAAACACAATGCGATGCATGCAACAGGCGACAAAACGAGACATTTGTGTGAGAGTTCGCCCAAATACGCAACTGATACCTATGACCGAAGTGACCGAACCTCAGCACAACATGAAGACAGCTTGCGACCCGGGCGAACAGCGCAAAGCACACACTACGCGTATCCATGGTTGCGAGAGACAGATACAAAGACAGACATAAATTTTTGACGCAAGTGTATACAGCCGAGATGACACAAACGTGATGCACCCACGGCAATAACAGACAGACAGGGAGTATGAATGTCCAGGTCCCGACACAGACCGAAACTAAACCAGACAGGAAGTCAGGACCCAGACACCACACTCCAGATATAAGACACAACAGACTGAAGAGCGCATGGCAGGGAACACAACCGAAACCGTGTGCTCACACAAAGACAGACATGAGCAGATAATGCCACGGTCCTGTCAGAACAAAACCCAGACTGACAAAGTGAGGGACCGCGACAGTCACGTTTTTATACGTTTTATACATTAAATTACGAATCGTGAGGATGGTGAATAGATATATTTTGAACAATGTATGATGTGTTTTTGTCAATACAATGTAAGTTAATGGGGTCCAAAAGTTTCAAGCTCCAAAAAGGACATAAAGGCAGCATAAAAGTAATCCATACGACACGAGTGGTTTAATCCATGTCTTCTGAAGTGATACGGTTGTGAGAAACAGACCAAATTAAGCCTTTACACACTATAAATCTTGACGTCAACACTCTCCTTGGTTGATGCATCGACAGAGTGCTGCCTTTTTGGAGCTTGGACCCCATTGACTTGCAATGTATGGAAAAAAACAACATATATTTTTCAAAATATCTTATTTTTTAATCACAGAAGAAAGTCATTATGTACATGTTTGAGATGGCAAAACGGTGAGTAAATGATGAGAAAATTATTATTTTTGGGTGAACTATTCCTCTAAAATTTACACAGCATGTGAGAGCAAGATGCTGTGATTCATTTTCATGTATACAGCAGTTGTTATGACAGGTCATTGGTATGATGCACTCATTGTGTTTGAAGGAGAAACAATGCCATTAGAGACTATTACGATAAATGGGTATGGAACTCATAACCAGTGCAGAGAATCGACTGCCAAAACCAGAGCTGAGTCATCAACTGTTACCGGTGGTATTCAGGAGTTATATTCATATATACAGGTGCATCTCAATAAATTAGAATGTCGTGGAAAAGTTCATTTATTTCAGTAATTCAACTCAAATTGTGAAACTCGTGTATTAAATAAATTCAATGCACACAGACTGAAGTAGTTTAAGTCTTTGGTTCTATTAATTGTGATGATTTTGGTTCACATTTAACAAAAACCCACCAATTCACTATCTCAAAAAATTAGAATACATCATAAGACCAATAAAAAAAAACATTTTTAGTGAATTGTTGGCTTTCTGGAAAGTATGTTCATTTACTGTATATGTACTCAATACTTGGTAGGGGCTCCTTTTGCTTTAATTACTGCCTCAATTCGGCGTGGCATGGAGGTGATCAGTTTGTGGCACTGCTGAGGTGGTATGGAAGCCCAGGTTTCTTTGACAGTGGCCTTCAGCTCATCTGCATTTTTTGGTCTCTTGTTTCTCATTTTCCTCTTGACAATACCCCATAGATTCTCTATTGGGTTCAGGTCTGGTGAGTTTGCTGGCCAGTCAAGCACACCAACACCATGGTCATTTAACCAACTTTTGGTGCTTTTGGCAGTGTGGGCAAGTGCCAAATCCTGCTGGAAAATGAAATCAGCATCTTTAAAAAGCTGGTCAGCAGAAGGAAGCATGAAGTGCTCCAAAATTTCTTGGTAAACGGGTGCAGTGACTTTGGTTTTCAAAAAACACAATGGACCAACACCAGCAGATGACATTGCACCCCAAATCATCACAGACTGTGGAAACTTAACACTGGACTTCAAGCAACTTGGGCTATGAGCTTCTCCACCCTTCCTCCAGACTCTAGGACCTTGGTTTCCAAATGAAATACAAAACTTGCTCTCATCTGAAAAGAGGACTTTGGACCACTGGGCAACAGTCCAGTTCTTCTTCTCCTTAGCCCAGGTAAGACGCCTCTGACGTTGTCTGTGGTTCAGGAGTGGCTTAACAAGAGGAATACGACAACTGTAGCCAAATTCCTTGACACGTCTGTGTGTGGTGGCTCTTGATGCCTTGACCCCAGCCTTAGTCCATTCCTTGTGAAGTTCACCCAAATTCTTGAATCGATTTTGCTTGACAATCCTCATAAGGCTGTGGTTCTCTCGGTTGGTTGTGCATCTTTTTCTTCCACACTTTTTCCTTCCACTCAACTTTCTGTTAACATGCTTGGATACAGCACTCTGTGAACAGCCAGCTTCTTTGCCAATGAATGTTTGTGGCTTACCTTCCTTGTGAAGGGTGTCAATGATTGTCTTCTGGACAACTGTCAGATCAGCAGTCTTCCCCATGATTGTGTAGCCTAATGAACCAAACTGAGAGACCATTTTGAAGGCTCAGGAAACCTTTGCAGGTGTTTTGAGTTGATTAGCTGATTGGCATGTCACCATATTCTAATTTTTTGAGATAATGAATTGGTGGGTTTTTGTTAAATGTGAGCCAAAATCATCACAATTAAAAGAACAAAAGACTTAAACTACTTCAGTCTGTGTGCATTGAATTTATTTAATACACGAGTTTCACAATTTGAGTTGAATTACTGAAATAAATGAACTTTTCCACGACATTCTAATTTATTGAGATGCACCTGTATAGTCTGTTTTAAAATACTGACAGCACTTTGTGCTTTTATTGTTTCACAAAAATGCATAATGATATTAATTAAGAGTCTGTCAAAAATACTCCCCGGTTCAGAATGGAGAAGAGGTGACAGACATTCCCACCTACTCTATCTCTCTCTTCGACTGAGGACTCCGGTTCCAAAAAATAAGGCTGGGCATAGAAATGCATCTATTCTTCTATTACAAACCCTTCACACATGTTTAGTAAGTTCTGTTCTCTGTTTTTTGTGCAGCTGTGTTGTGTTCTTTTGTCACTGTCTCTGTGGAGAACCTGTATTTAGATAAACAAAACAAGTTTTCACTTGAACACTTCATGTGGCGAGGGGGCTGCGTTAACTGTTGCTCTCATGCCCATCATGAACGTGCACAGGAGATCAACAGTCGGTCAACATTTTCACTAAATAATACATTCGATTTTGGTTTATTTCTCACCAAAACTTATCGTATGCTTTCATAACAATCATAAGTCTCATGGAAAAATGTATGAGACTTCTGAATTATACTTTTCTGTGCTTTTGAAGCTTGAAGAGGCAAACTCATAAACTCCCTTTGTATGACATCACTGAGCACAACATTTTTTCACAATTTCTTCCTTTGTGTTAAGAAAAAGAAAGAAAGTCATATAGGGTTATAACAACACAAGCGTGAGTAAACAATGACTGAATTTTCATTTTTGGGTGTACTAATCCTTTAATTGTTTTAAATCATAAAATGCCATTCGCAACCAATTTTACTTGTGTAATCTGATGTGTTTGACAATGAGAACATACTTATAGTATAGATAACCGTATCCTTTGGGAATATACTGCTGTAGTGTTGTCTAGGGCATACGCAGGTATACGCTGTATGCTCACCTATCTTTCAAAGGATTTTGCGTATGCCCACCTAAAATTAGTTGAGATATGTATGGCCGCCAGAACAGCGAGGAGGCTTTTTTGACCCATGACTTTTAATTACACTGAGGTGATCCCGCAGCACCGTTGAGTGTGATTATTATTATAAATATATATATTTTTTAAATAAGTGTACAGAGATTTTCTTTGCAGAGCAGCGGCAGGCAGGACTGCAAGTGAAGGCACAGGTGGAATAAGACAGTAGGGATGGGCGATACCACTTATTTTCTTTTCGATCCGATACCAATAATTTCAAGTCCAATATCGTCGATACCGACACCAATACCGATACTTCTATTACGTTTTTGCGATTTCTTTGGATAAATTGCGGCATTTAAAATATCATTATTAATTATACAACAGTTAGTTCCGGTCCTTGAATCTGATTGGACGAGAGACGTTCTATGAGTATTGATGGTCTCACACCATCAGCACTCGTTGCTTCACTGTTTGTATCACTCCGCTTGTGTTCATGCGGTTCTAAACTAAAGTGTAAGAGCAGTGCAGTTGTGTTAAGAGCTACCGTATATGTGTCTCTTTACATGTATTTTTTATTTTTTTACATTACATATGTTAGCCTGCAGGTGGTGGCAAAAGATCATTTTTGTGTGTAATATGAGCCAGTTGATGAAGTGAAGTGAATCTGCGTCAGCCACTGTTTACATACAACAGCTCTACGTGATCGCTCGTATTACTACTACACTACTAAAGCTAGGAAATAGCTTTAAACAGCTTTAAACGAACAACTTCAGCATTAAAGCTCATCACAGCTGAGAGACACAACAGACTGATTGATTACAGAACTCGAGGCGCTTACCTCTTACCGGACTTTCCACATTGGAGAGGACATACTGTTTAAAATGGCAGAGAAAATTGCGGTTTCTATAGTGAATGACTCTTGCGCAACGGCTACCGCATAATAGGGAGGAATACACCGCGAAATAGGGAGGAATATCCCGCTTGGACGGCTACTTTTCCACTCAGAAAGCTGATCTTCAGAAAGCTGACAGCATCTCTACTTGTGAGTGGCAACAGGTGATTGCATATGCTCCATCTCTCTCCACCTCTCTCTCTCTCTCTCTCTCTCTCACACACACACACACACACACACACACATATACATCCTTGTTTATCAATAACTTATTAGAAACAGCACAAGCCGTGATACTATTTCTGAAGTGAAATTTCTGAATTACTAATGAAGGCTTGGATCATCATTTGGTTTGAACAATGGCAGATTCTGATCCGTTGCATTTTTATGACCATACTCAGTTTTTCCTAATTTTTTAAAAATGTACTTGTTCATTGAACTGTTGTATATTAGCAATATCATACTTGCAATCATGCTATATGGCTCTAAATCAGCACTGCTGTGATTACCTACAGCCGAATCACAGCAGTGCTGATGTAGGGCCATATTGCACTTTTGCTCATGTGATATTGCTTAATCATAATTTAAGTCATTATTATTTTATTTTTTTACATTTGAGAGCCTAAACAGAAAATGATTAGACTTCTGTTTTGTTTAACCTTACAAAAATTAACCATGGTTTCACTACAGTAACTATAGTTTAACCATGAGATTTAGTTTTCAGCACAATTAACCATGGTTACTACTACACTATTACTGTAGTAAAACCATGGTTAACTATTTTTTTAATTACTTATTAACAACAATTACACACAATTATAAGAAATAAGAAATGTCACCTTTAGATATGTTGTTATTTTGCTTGAATTTACTCCAGAAGCAGTGGTGTAGTAGTCTCTGATGAGGTGGTCATACTGTGAATTTATGAAAGACCCCCATAAAAAAAACACACATGCACCCGATCTCTAAAATTATTTTACATTCATATACAGTACAAGTGTAAGAAATTATTTTTTCCCATTAAAAAAAGAAAAAAAAAAAAGAAAAAAAGACTTGTAATTATAGTCACATAAACTTACAAAATGTGTGTCAGGGTAAGTTTCTTGCTGGCATGACGTACAGAACAACTAAGAACCATGGTATGGTAACTTGATGTTAAATATGTATTTAAATTAATAGGTTTCATTAATGTTCCTTTCATTAGGCTACTATAAAAATTGTTAATACTTTATTATTACTCTAACTAATAAACTAATTCATAATGCACAATAAATTGTGAAGCATTGTAGCTAATATGAGTGTAGTAATGTTCGCGTTAACACGTTATGTTGTATTACCGTGTATAGCCTACATAATAATTAATGGTTATTTGTTTTATTTGTGTACTTTTATGTGTTTTTCTGTGTAAAGTGAAATTGTTTTCCTACTAAGAAATAAGAATTGAAATTATTTGATATCATGAGAAAAAGGCACCACCGACAGCAGTAAAAGAGCATCAAAAACTAGCAGGGATGCAATAACATGCAGTATTATCACATTTTCACAAGTTAAATTGCATAAGTTAAATTTAAATGTATATACATATATTTACGTTTAGCTGGGAAATAAATTTACAGTGCAAATTATGGTTACTCCAGGGATGCTTGTGCATCAGACGCTGGAAATGTCCCACCAATTACTGAAACTAAAAATATTATTGGTTAACAAATATCCAATCGCATCTGAAATGAAGGTTCTGATTGGTGGATCAGATTAGTCAGACTGTCTGTCTTGCCAGCGCCATCAGTTGCGCTCTTGCAGCTCAATGTGCATTTAGAGAGAATCTCTGTTAACTTAAAACACACACATACACACACGCACACACACACACACACAATTCACTCAACGGTGCGGTCAAAAGACTATTTGTTGTTCTGGCGGCCATACAAATCATCACTTATTTCAGGTAGACATATGCAAAATCCTAAGAAAAATAGGTGGGCATACGGCATAAGCCTGCATATGCCCTAGACTACACTACTGTCCAGAAGCTGTTTCTCTGATTACCTCTACAAGGCACTGATTCTTGTTTGAAAGTGCCTTGTGACGGCACAAGCTCTTGTCTGCTGAGCGGAAAAAGATATAGTTCCCATCCTGCACAAGTATTTGTTAATATAGCCTAATCCTTTTTAATTCACTTTGAAGATTATTGATCATGTTCATGGTAACCAAATAATAATATTCCTAATTAAAAAAAGTTTTTTAGAATCAATATTTTTGTGTGAGGATCGATATTTTTGATACAACATCAGTATCGGAAGTATCGATACTTTAGGATCGATCCACCCATCCCTATAAGACAGTTTAATTCAGCTGAGCTACCAATCAGAACATTCGTTTTAGACGCAATTGGATATTTTCTGACCAATCATTTTTCCATTTCAGTAAGGGGCAGGACATTTCTAACGTCTACAATGAGATGCACCTGCAATGCTGGAGTCACCATAATTATTTTGCGCTGTATATTTACCTCACTGTTAAAAGTGAAAATATTAATGCATTTAAATAAAAAATTGTGCTATTAAACTTTGGGAAAATACTGAGTGTCACTGCACCTTTGCTAGTTTTTTATGCTCTTCGCAGATGACGAATTGTATGTAAATGTATCAAATGTCATTTCTTTCTGTCTTTTACTGCTTTCAGTGGTGCCTTTTTTCCTCGAGATATCAAATCATCTTAATTAATTGCTTATTTTTATTAAGAAAATTTTTGTACACAAATAAAACAAATAGCCTGATCATTAACTCTTATGTACTGTATATCGTAATATAAGATAACATGAACATTACTACACCCAGTCATACCTATACAATGCTTAACAGTTTATTATGTATAAGGTAATGTATGTATTAATTTATTAATTAGAGTAAGAATAAAGCCCGTTTTACTGTTACTTAAAAGAACAGTTAATCAAACCAAAATATCAAGCTTTGGTAGTGTCTTACCCTGACATACATTTTGTAAGTTCAAATGAGACTATGATTACAATGAACCATAAATTGTTAATATTATTTGTTTATGTAATGAAAAATATAATTTTCTTGCATATTTTATATAATTGTAAATATATGACTTTTTGAGACCAGTATGATCTGTTTTGTTGGGATTCTCGATAAAATCACAGTATGCCCACCTCTTTAGTCATTACTACACCACTGATATACTGTATATATATATATATATATATATATATATATATGTATATGTATATACAGTGCATTCAGAAATATTCAGACCCCTTCATTTTTTTCAAATTTTTTTATGTTACAGCCTTATCCTTGAGTCCTTTTTGGACTCAAGATGGCGCCGAGTATGGCTGCTGCGTTGCGAGCTCCGACACAACATGGTAGTGTTTTGTTTGTTTTGTTTACAATTCTTATGTTTTTTGTCTTGGATGTTGTCTGCCTTATTGTCAATGCCGACCCGCTGTTTACAAACACGCAAGCGGAGCCCTTTGTCTGGGCAGCCCAGCCGCGGAAACGCAGGAGGAAAATGGGAAACAGAGCCGGCGTTCTCATCAGAGTAAGACGCCCCCCGCTACCCAGTATTCTACTGGCAAATGTTCAGCCTCTGGATAACAAGCTCTGCAAGCTGAAAGCGCGATCTCTTTCCAACGAGAGACGAGGGACTGCTGCATTATCTGCCTTACGGAAACTTGGATGTCTGCGGAGATTCCAGACTCAGCCATCGAACCCGCGGGGTTCTCCGTGCACCGAGCGGACAGAGCGAAAGACTTCTCAGGCAAAAGCAGAGGTGGTGGTGTATGTTTTATGATCATCAAATCCTGGTGTGATCAGAGGAATGTACATTCTATCAAGTCTTTCTGCTCTCCTGATCTGGAACTTCTCATGTTTCTGTGTCGACCATTCTGGCTACCAAGGGAATTCACAGCGATCATTATCACTGCTGTGTACATCCCGCCACAAGCCGCCACAGACCAGGAACTGTATGGGATTATAAGCAAGCAGGAAACCGCGCACCCTGAGGCCGCATTCATTGTGACCGGGGACTTTAATAAAGCCAGTTTCAAATCAGTCGCACCAAAATACCACCAACACATAAGTTTCAACACACGAGGGGACCGGGTTTTGGACCATTGCTACTCTCCCTTCCGGGATGGCTACAAATCCCTCCCCCGCCCACCATTTGGCAAATCGGACCACTCTTCCATCCTGCTTCTGCCCGCTTACAGGCAGAAACTGAAACAGGAAGCACCCACCCTCAGAACGATCCAGTGCTGATCGGACCAATCAGACTCTACACTACAAGACTGTTTTGATCACACGGACTGGGAGATGTTCCGGTCCGCCTCTGATGACGACATCGAGCTTTACGCTGATAGCGTAATGTGTTTCATCAGAAAGTGCATAGAGGACGTCGTTCCGACCAGAACAATACGGATCTATCCGAACCAGAAGCCATGGATTAATAGCGATGTTCGCACAGCACTTAATGTGCGGACCTTCGCTTTTAATTCCGGGAACGCGGAGGAGCATAAACAAGCCAGTTATGCCCTCCGAAAAACTATCAGAACAGCAAAACGCCAGTACAGGGACAAAATTGAAGGACAGTTTAATACCACCAACTCTAGAAGCATGTGGCAGGTAATTAACATCATCAAGGACTTTAAAGGGAATAAAAACTCCGCCATGAACACCGCTGCATCTCTCCCAGATGAGCTAAATACTTTTTATGCTCATTTTGAGGGAAATAACACCGCCCTCACGGAGAGAGCTCTCACGGCCAAAGCTACAGAGGTTAGTTCACTCTCCGTCTCTGTAGCGGATGTAACCCGATCCTTCCGACGGGTGAATATCCACAAAGCCGTGGGTCCAGACGGCATTCCGGGCCGCATCATCAGAGCGTGTGCGAACCAACTGCCGGTGTTTTTACGGACATTTTCAACCTTTCCTTCTCTTTGTCTGTAGTCCCCACATGCTTTAAAACGTCCACCATTGTGCCTATTCCAAAGCAATCCAAAATCGCTTGCTTAAATGACTGGCGTCCTGTTGCTCTGACCCCCAACATCAGCAAATGCTTTGAGAGACTAATCAGAGATTACATCTGCTCTGTGCTGCCTCTCTCACTTGACCCATTGCAGTTTGCTTACCGCAACAACCGCTCCACTGATGATGCCATTGCATCTACAATACACACTGCTCTCTCCCACCTGGAAAAAAAGAACACTTATGTGAGAATGCTGTTTGTAGACTACAGCTCAGCATTTAACACCATAGTGCCCTCCAAGCTTGATGAGAAACTCCGGGCTCTGGGCTTAAACAGCTCGCTGTGCAGCTGGATCCTGGACTTCCTGTCAAGCAGACGCCAGGTGGTTAGAATAGGCAGCAACATCTCCTCATCACTGACCCTCAACACTGGAGCCCCACAGGGCTGTGTTCTCAGCCCACTCTTGTATTCTCTGTACACACATGACTGTGTGGCAACACATAGCTCCAATGCAATCATTAAGTTTGCTGATGACACGACGGTGGTAGGTCTGATCACTGACAATGATGAAACAGCCTACAGAGAGGAGGTGCATGCTCTGACATGCTGGTGTCAGGAGCACAACCTCTCCCTCATCATCAGCAAGACCAAGGAGATTGTGATGGATTTCAGAAGAAAAGACAGAGAACACAGTCCCATCACCATCAATGGAGCACCAGTGGAGAGAGTCAGCAGCTTCAAGTTCCTGGGTGTCCACATCACTGAGGAACTCACATGGTTCATCCACACTGAAGTCAATGTGAAGAAGGCTCATCAGCGCCTCTTCTTCCTGAGACGGCTGAGGAAGTTTGGAATGAACCACCACATCCTCACACGGTTCTACACCTGCACTGTAAAGAGCATCTGACTGGCTGCATCTCCGCCTGGTACAGCAATAGCACCACCCACAACCGCAAAGCACTGCAAAGGGTGATGCGAACTGCCAGACACATCATCGGAGGTGAGCTTCCCTCCCTTCCCTCCAGGACATATATACCAGGCGGTGTGTGAAAAAAGCTCGGAGGATCATCAGAGAATCCAGCCACCCGAGCCATGGGCTGTTCTCACTGCTACCATCAGGTAGGCGATATCGCAGCATCAGGACCCACACCAGCCGACTTCATGATAGCTTTTTCCCCCAAGCAATCAGACTTTTGAAACTCTTGATCTCCCACGATCAAAATACATCAGCACTGCACTTTATTACTCTTACTCTTATATCTCACACCGGACTGTGATAAATTATATTATTATATATTATATTCTCTCTTAACAACTTACTATCAACCGACAGCCTGAATGTCAATACAGTACAATACAACCTACTGTACATTCTATATATACTATATATACTTTTTTTTCATTGAATAATGTGTATCTATATTGTGTGTATTGTATACTGTACAGTGTATGTTATTATTTGTATATTGTGTTGTGTGTAATTATGTGTATATTAGACTTTAAATTGTGTTGTGTTAATCTGATGTTTATTGTAAATTGGTATATGTCTCATCACAGTCACGACTGCTATGTTGCTCGGAACTGCACCCAAGAATTTCACACAAAATTGCACTTGTGTATATGGCTGTGTGACAATAAAAGTGATTTGATTTGATTATGCAAAATGCTTTAAATTATTTATTTTTTTCACATCAGTCTACACTTCATACTCCATAATGACAAAGCAAAAACCAGATTTTTGATAACTTTGCAAATTTAATAAAAAGAAAAAACTGAAATACCACATTGACGTACGTTTGTATTCAGACCCTTAACTCAGCACATAGTTTAAGCACCTTTGGCAGCGATTACAGCCTCAAGTCTTTATAGGTATGATGCAACAAGCTTTGCACACCTGGATTTGGGGATTTTCTTCCATTCTTCTCTGCAGATCCTCTCAAGCTCTGTCAGGTTGAATAGGGACCATCTGTGTTTCAGCTCTTTCCAGAGATGTTTGACTGGATTCAAGTCAAATTTTGACTTGAATCCAAAAAAAGGGTTAAGTAAGGATTAAAGTAAAAAAGGGACTTTTTTTTTCTTGTTGACTTATAAACAGTGTCAACAATCGTGTGACAGCTGAGATGTCAAGCAGCTAGACTCAAAGTGCAATAACCACAATTGTCACCAAGTTAAACACCACCAATGTAAAATATCTGAACATATAGCAGCTTGTCAGTGAAGTGATTGTGATAAGATGCACATGCTATCTGTGTCCTGCAGTAATGATAGGTTCAAAGAACGGGTGGCTCTCATTGTAATGCCAGTCTGTCAACCTACAATGCCTGAACTAATCAGATTAGCTGATAAAGCCATAAAGGAAAGTGCATCCAACAGCATTCTGTGCAGGAGGCAGCCAGTCTGGTACATCATAGAGTCCATTGACACATTCCAGAATTCACACTTCCGTTCCAATGAACCATGTGAAGCAAAACGTTTTATTTACAGTATATGAGTTATGCTATAAATCTTATGAGTGTTTTTAAACATAAAATAATAGGCCTAATTATGTTGTATTTATCTTTTTAAGATTGAAGAGATTAGAATTGTTTGTTAGCAAATGTTTGAACAATCTGGCAGATATTGTGTACTTTTTATGTAAAGTTTTTTGAGAGTAAAGGAAAATGTTTAAAGTGATGAGCCAACAATCACAAACATTTTCCACTGAACAAATGATTAGAATTTCTAAATCATTATCAGCTTTTCACAAATTAATGCTTCTTTTCTTTCATCCCTAAACTGAACACATTTCTTTCAAACCAAGAGTTCAAAGAGAATTCATGTTTCAAAATAAATGTATGACGTCTAATCAGGAATTTGCATCTAGTAATAATGAGATGAGATGTTTGTAAAATCAAGAGTGTGCAGCTCTTAATTTCCTGTCATGCATAAAATTAATAATTGGAAAATACAGTTTAATTTAATCCTTTAAAAGGATGGAGGGGGGCAGCTGTGTTTTTATTACGTTCTTTTCTTTTTTTTTTTATGAAGAAATGTTTAAAAATTACATTGAAAGAAATTATTTTGTGGTGAAATAAATATAGCAGAAAAGATTAAGAACTTTCTACATTAAATGAGTTAGTTTAAGCATGAACTTGACATTATTAAGTAAATTCTACATTTGTACTCAATTCAAACATTTAAAAATGAATGCTCTAGCTTATTATGATTGTTTGTTATCTTTACAATGTGCCATCATGTACCAATCCTAAAGCGGAGAATCTTGTCATATTTATTTGCTAAGCTGAGTAAATTTCACTTCTGAAGTGAAATTAAATAATTAATGAGCTTGCATGGTTTTACTGTTTGCAAGTTTATATAAACTGTTTTTATTGTTGATATTGTTGTTACGCATAGTAACGTCATGTTTTGTGAAGTCTGAAGTTCCTTTTCTACTCAAAATTAACTGTTTATGATAAAAAAAAAATAATAATAATTTGATTGTTGATTGTTACCATCATTGTGTTTTGTGCACCAAGTGTTAAGGTCTGCATGCACAGCGATGTGTCTTCTTGATTTCCAGTAATGGTGTAATAGACTGCATAGTATGCAATAAACTTTGATGTGGAAGGCTTCTGCATATCACGTGGCAAGGAAGAGTATGGTGTGGAATTATGGTGTGCCGGTGGAACTGCTGTGCGTTAAACATGCGCTATACGGACACCTTTCACGGTTGCACACCATCTCCGTGTCAGCAAATCCATCTCCCCCTGAATGCGATAGACATGCTCCTCCCATGAATATGGATAAATAAAATGGGGCAGGCCCCCTGGGAGTTGTGGGTCCCTGGGTTTCAGCCCGTGAAAGCCTGTGTGTTAATGCAGCCCTGTAGGCGGTGCCCTTTTTACGCCATACGTAGTGCTGCATGTTCTTCCCAAACAATTAAAGCATAGTTTCATAAGTGCACAAAACATTTTCAGAGTACCGTTGCGGAGTTTCAAGGTGGTCTTTGATAAACTTCAGGCCTGCAGCAATGGTTTGTTGGAAAGCAGCAGCTTCCTTCGTGGTGTCCTGCCACGGACACCGTGCCTGTTTAACGTTTTCCGTATAGTAGAATCATAAACAGAGATGTTAACCAGTTCCAATTATTCCTTCAAGTTTTTAGCTGTCACTCTAGTGTTCTTTTTTACCTCATTGAGCATTCTGCAGTGTTCCCTCTTGAGTCATCTTGGCTGAATGGCCACTTCTAGGGAGAGTAGCCACAGTACTAAATCATCTCCATTTACAGACAGTTTGTTAAACTGTGGACAGATAAATATCTAAGCTCTTTGAGATAACTTTGTAACCCTTTCCAGCTTTATGCAAAGCAACAATTCTTGATCGTAGGTCTTCTGAAATCTCTTTTTTGCGAGGCATGGTCCACATCAGCAGAAGCTTCTAGTGAACTGCAAACTCAAAATGTTTGAGTGCTTTTTATAAGTCAAAGTAGCTCTAACCCACACCTACAATGTTATTTCATTAACTGGATGCCAGGTTTGCCAACTCCTGACTCTAATTAGCTTATTTTTTATCATCTTTAGCATAGGGATTCACTTACTTTTTCCACAGCACTGTTAATGTTTAATGGGATATGTTCAATAAAGACATGAAAGATTATAATTGTTTGTGTGTTGTTACCTTAAGCACATTGTGCTTTGTCTATACTTGTGACTTTAATGAAGATGAGATTACATTTTATGAGCAATTAATGCAGAAAACCAGCTTATTCCAAAGGGTTCATACACATTTTCTTGCCACTGTACATGATTAAACATGTTCATATGGAAAGTTCAAAATGTGAAATGTTCATATAAAATGTTTACTAAGGATCCAGTATGTTGGTACCACATACATCAGATTTGTAAGTACAAGTTACTGTATTATCTGAAATGTTTAAGTTAAATTTACTCAATTTAATCAATATTACAGTATATCATGAAGTAGATTTTACTTAATTTTAAACAATTAAAATTTACTTAGAAAAACGTAAGAAATACAAATTACGTTTTTTTGTTTGTTTTGCTAACTGTAAATCTGAGGTCTATTTTATGTATAATAAACATTCTAATACAAAGAATATGATTGCATAGTTTAAATAATTTCTAGATGCAGATTCTTCATGTTCAATGATTTTAGAGGTGTAAACAGTACTTTAAGATGTCTGCCTGCATGACTGCAAACATGATGTAATGTCCAAATTACAGTAGGCATTTAAACTCTTAAAAGATGTCTAGACAGCCACTGTTGAGACAGTAAAGATTGTTAATGCCTGCACTCACTCAAACTAGAGGATGGTTACTGTGTAAACTCTTGTAAGTAAACACAGCTGGTTCATCTTGATGTGTTGAAACCTTGGTCTCTGTGGGAATCAGTTTCAGTTTGGCCTTCCAATAGCTGAGGGGGCAATTCACAGTAAAGGACATAACAACTTAGAACACTTCTTTAAAACACAAGCAGGCCAAGATGTTTGAATTCTGCAGAATAGATTTAAGTATAGGAAAATGTGATAAAAGAGTTAGTTCACCTAAAAATGAAAATGCTGGCATTATTTTCTCTCCCTTGTGTTGTTCAAACCTGTATGACTTTCAAAATATTAGCCTTAGTCATCATTAGGGCAGAGTAAAAATATAGATTTTCCAATGAATCGCAATCTTTATTTGAACAGTCTCGATCTATCGATTCTGAAAATCCCAAGATTGATTTTTTGAAAACATATTAATCAAGAATACGGTAAAGGAGCTGTGCAACTCCACTTTCGTTAAGCGCTCAAAAACACTTCTGAGAGGAAAGACAGTTTTAAAGACAGTGCTGTTTTAGCACGTGGTCTTCTGCTGTTGTAGTCCATCCACCTCAAAGTTCGACATGTTGTGCATTCTGAGATGCTATTCTGCGCACTACAATTCTACAAAGTGGTTATCTGAGTTACCGTAGACTTTCTGTCAGCTCTAACCAGTCTGGCCATTCTCCGTTGACCTCTCTCATCAACCAGGCGTTTCCATCCACAGAACTGCCGCTCACTGCTGTTTTTTGTTTTTGGCACCATTCTGAGTAAACTCTAGAGACTAATGTGCGTGAAAATCCCAGGAGATAAGCAGTTACAGAAATCATGCCATGGTCGAAATCACTGATATAAATTTTTTTTCCCCATTCTGATGATTGATGTGAACATTAACTGAAGCTTCTGACCAGTATCTGCATGATTTTATGCATTGCACTGCTGGCACACAAGGCTAATTAGATAATCGCATAAATAAGTAGGTGTACAGGTGTTCCTAATAAAGTGCTTAATAAGTGTGTGAATATATACATACATATATATATATATATGTCAGAGATGTGCTGTCCATATAAGCAAGGTAAGCAATGCTTACCTAACAGAAGGGTGAAAAGAAAAATGACACTATGAAATATTTAAACCTAATTGTTAATATACATTTACAGTTATATTTAGTCATTAGCAGATGCTTTTATCCAAAGCGACTTACAAATGAGACACACAGCAAGCAATTTGTCATACAAAGTTTAACAACATCTGCAGTATAGGGCTGCCAAGGATTTTTTTTTTTTTACATTAAGTGCAGGTTAAGTGCAATTAGTGTGGGTTGGTTAAGTGCTCACAGAACAGATTTGTTTTCAGCTGGTTCTTGAATGTTGAGAATGTAACAGCAGATCGTGTGGAGGTTGGAAGTTCATTCCACCATAGAGGAGCAGAGAAAGTGAGCGATCGTGAAATAGACTTTGAGCCTCTTTGTGATGGGACCACCAGGCATTGCTCGTTCATAGACCACAGAGAGCGAGTTGGAGCATAGACCTGAAGAAGTGAATTGAAGTAAGAGGGTGCGGTTCCATTGGCTGTCCTGAAAGCCAGAGTCAAAGCCTTGAATTTAATGCGGGCAGGTACAGGTAGCCAGTGGAGTGAAATCAAGAGTGGTGTGACATGAGCCTTTTGTGGCTGAAGACCAGACTACTGCATTCTGGACAATCTGCAGTGGCTTAATTGTGTGTGACGAGGAGGAGGGCAGGGCCAGACCGTGAATGCACACGGCCGGCCCCCAATCGGGCTAATCAGCTGAGGAGAGGGATAGAGCCGAGTCGGATGCGGCAGCTGTGTGTGGCTCTCTCTCTCCCAAACTGCCGCATCCGACTCGGCTCTATCACTCTCCTCGGCTGATTAGCCCGATTGGGGGCCAGCCGTGCAGACTCACGGCCCGGCCTCCTCTATGGTGGAATGAACCTCCTCCTCGTCAAATTGTGTTAACTGGAAGGACAGCCAACAGAGCATTACAGTAGTCCAGTCTTGAAATGACCAGAGCTTGGACCAGGAGCTATGTAGCATATTCAGAAGGAAAGGTCTGATTTTCCTGATGCTGTAAAGCACGAATCTGCAAGACCAGGCGGTTGATGAGATGTGGGCAGTGAAATTAAGCTGATCATCTACCACCACCACCACACTTCAAATTCATCATCTTTCATCTCAGTTGAGCAGCACAGACAGTTATTCATTTATTTGCTTTGGTGCCACCCTCAGGTATAAGCAAGTTCAAGTTCACATAACTAATGTGTTATAAAATGGATATAGTGTAAGCATCAGCGACCTGATGGGGATTTCACAAACTTAGTTTCAATGGAATCGAGAAAGTGAGGCTATCGAAACTTCAACAAGAGGGCATCTTTTACAACAAAGTGACAGAGATGTTCATTAGCAAGGAGAGACACATGGATTTTGTGTACAAGTAAAGGTAAGTTAATATATTTATTAAAAATATGTGTTATTGATACTAGGTCATAGATGCTAGGCCATTGTTTCTGGTTAGTCTGAGGCTAGGAAGTGGTGATCTGGCAGTCACGTCCTTGTTGTGTTATGCTCTGTCTGTTTTACAGTTCTAACGTTAAGGCACAGTGTCTGTTTAAAACAAATATGAAGGAATGTAGACTACCGTGTTCTACGTTAAAATTGCCTTGTTCATTCAGGTTAAGATTGTTGTCTTAAGTGGGCAGATTAGTTCTGAACTGTGGTCAGAGTGACGTGTGAGGACTATGATGTTGAAACTAGTTACTGGGAATCTTTTTGTTTTCATGTCAAAACAAGCTTCTGGCACTATGGTTCATTGTATGATTTAATGGACATAAACATGCTCTGCTCAATATATGATAATCTTTCATATGTGTGATATGAGAGCAATTTTACTTTCCTAATTTTTTAAAATTTGGTCATGAAGTTTGCCAGTGTAACATAATTGTTTCCATTGACTGGTGGGTTCTAGGGCAACGATTTACATCAATAACATTTCCGCAACATTACACTCACCCTTATAACGTGTTTTGGGCACAGTAAACACATTATTAATAGGTATATAGGCCTGATATAGGTATATGTCTAAATGTATATATATATATATATATATATATATATATATATATATATATATATATATATATATATATATATATATACTGTATCTATCTATCTATCTATCTATCTATATATATATATATATATATATATATATACTGTATCAATGTATATATGCAGTTTCAAGACAACATATTTATTTGTAGGATACATACAATTTTAAAGTTTTAAAAAAGCTCAAATGTGACCGAAATAATGACAATTTAATAAAACAAATTTTGTAAAAATGTATTTTCGTAATGTACCAAGTTAATACCCTGTGTAATAAACAGCATTACCTGAGGGAGAATATTTAAGCAAAATTGACATTATAACTTAAATAAACCCAATTAAATAGGAAATGAAACTGGAATCGAATAGAATCGGGAAATATGTATTAATGCCCAGTCCCACTTCTATTACAACTGTTCTCCATGCAATGAAAGTGAATGGTGATTAACATCCTGATCTGATTTTGTGTTCCACTGAAGAAAGTAAGTCAAACTAGTTTGGAACAATATTAGGATGAGTAAATGATGACAGAATTGTAATTTTTGGATGATTACTACACTCTTATTTGAAACAGATAATCACATTAGCCAAAATATTTTAGAATAAACACACAAGTAACTGGGATGTATAGAACATGATGGGTGTAAATAATTGCAATATCATCAGAGCTTTTTGCGGAGTACTGCTTTCATACGGGCCTAAACACTAGTTACTAAATATGTGTTGGGACAAGTCCTGGAATGACATCAGGAAGAATCTAGATCTGAATCTATATCGGCAGGAATATTTCTCAACTTTTCATCCTGTTTTAATTCCTTACTCTGCTCATGTTACATCCTTCTTTAAATATGTGGCACTTACCACTGCAACTTCTTGGTTGTTTATACCACAGAATTCAGTGGTTTACTGATTGGCATGTAATTTACTGTAAATCTCGGCCTCTTTCTTGCTTAAGAGACACCCTGCCACATTATCATGATGCATGCTCGTGCAGTACACACAAACCAAGAAATTCATGAAAACAGTGCCACCACTACATGTTTTAGCACAGTACACCCCAGGGCTTGTTTTGTGATCTGACAAAGTGTATTTCCATTAACAGCCAAGAATATTGTCATGCCAACATATTTCTGGAAAGGGTAGAGATTGAGAACTTACACAACACTGTACAGTATACTGTATTTCATAGCATCTTAGGCCTTTAGGGGAAATTGTTCATGATTTTGATGTTTAGTAAACTGATACTGCAGGGACACCAACATGAAAAAAACTACTTTAGGATTATATCCAACATACACATTTTTACAATCAAGAAAGCTGAGATTTTAAAAATAAATATTTGTACCAGCAGAGTTGCTATGTACCAGTATAATTTATATTTCTTCATCATTTCCTTTAAAGCCCATATTATGATGTTGTAATTTTCAATTAATGTCTATATGTTGGGCTCTATTTTCGTGGGTGCACAAAGCGAAGCACTACGCACTAAGACCGTGTGCAACGTCTTATCCAATTTTCATGAGAGCGCTAATTCTAAGTGCAATTTTATGCTAGCATTAAGCGCAAGTGGCCATGGGTGGGAGTGTTTGCGCTATCTGTGGGTGTATGCACACAAACTATGAGTGTACTGTATGGTAATGAATTGGCACAAAGCGCAATTTGCTATTTTCCTGAGAAATAGGTCATTGCACCAAGACATTTCAAAAGCACGTCCATTTTCAGTTCCTGCGTTTGCAGTTTGGAGATTCCACCAGCAGGTGGTAATAAAGTTCATGTACAAACTCTGAAAATACAGTGGAACATCTGTGGAAAAATTATGTCCCTGACCATCACTGTTTTAGCCATTTTAGGAAACAAATATTTATGAGATTTGTGATAAACTATCTCAAGGTCATGGTTTATTTTTATGTTTACCTTTACAATTGTATTTATGATCTAATATGTATTGGTATTTTTCCACCTGTTGTCGTAGAGTGATTGTTAAGTTACTGCAAAGTGGTGGACGATGTTGGAGAGAGTAAAATGTTTGGATTTGGTATGATTTTTTTGACCACTTTGTTATTTTGATTATATTTTTGTTTCATTTGAAAGTGAAGTGGAGTGGATTCTGATACAATCACTTTTAATACTAGACATGATTTGTGTCAGTAGATAAAAATTGTTAATAATATTTACATTCTCTATAATTTAATAAAATGTAAATCCAAATCCTGACGAGAACCACATTTTCCATGTGTATAAAAGGAGCATGTCACTGTCATTGAAATATGCCTGACATTCAACAGGGAAGCAATGTACAAAAGAACATGAGTCAATATTTCTGTTCTTCTAATTTATTGCATACAGTCCATTTACACTACCAATATCGAATGTGCTGTCTTTGTTTAAAACGCTGGTGCTTGACAGGGAATGGACTATATAATAGGATGCAGATGACGCTGCTGGAGAAGAACCTCAGAATTAAATTACATTTGACCCAGCCCATTAGCACTTTGCATACACTATTTCGCCAAACCCACTTGTGTCTAGACTCGCTTGCTTGCACATGCTTGGTCATGACAAATGTTATGCAATCTTTCAGAATGTGGTTCGGTGTCTTTGAGGATTTGAAGTGTTGATCTGAGCCAATGAGTGCCAGGCAATGCTTCTTCAGTTCAGTGTGAATGATGTTGTATTCTTACGTAAAACACACTTGGACAGACTCCTCAGGACGTTATTCTTATCTGTGTGATTGCTGTGCACTTTAGCATGTTAGTGGCTTTTGGAGCCACAGAGAGACAGACAGTCATACAGGAAAGAAAAAAAGAAAAATCATGAGTAAGTTAGTCTTGCTATAAATAGAAAGTTTTTTTCCCAATATTACATTATATTATAGAGTGTAATTGTATGTTTTGATGATTGATAATTTCATGACCTGTGGAATGTGTAAATTTATTGGACTGACCAAATTTAAAACTGAATGGGTGATTTCTGCCACCACATTTTAGACAAACTTGTTTATCCTAAAACTGTTTTTCAAAGACAAAACAATATATTTCTTGTAAGTTGCATTCTTTACAAAATGTGAGTGCTACATGCCTTAGTTTGGATGGGCATGTCACTTCTGGTTTTTTACCTTTTTGAAAGAATAGTGGAGCAAGACAGGAAAGTGGTGGGAGACAGTGTAAACAGGAAATGAATCAAGCCGGATTTAAACCAGCATCCCTATGGTATCATTACAGCTCACAGCCATTGAAGAAAGTTATTCAGTAACATGTTGATGCTTAAACCATGTGAGAGTATCTCACCAAAATATAGCAAACCTATTCATGTTTAAGCAACATCACACAGGCAAGAGTGCTGTTGTTCTTAATATCAGCATGGCTGTGATTCAACCAAAGATAATATTAAAGTTTCAGACAAAAATTGGTCACTTAGTTAGTATATTTCCTGCTCTAGTACTCCAGTTTTGAACTAGTGGTGTTTCGTTCGTAAATTAGAAATCTGTGTTTTTGAACAAATTGGTCACGCTTTATATTAGGTTTCTTTAACTAATATGTACTAACATTAAAATACATACAATATAATGTAATTACTGTGTAACTACATGTTGTTCTGCAAAATTCTTAGATTCCCATTTGCTGCTACTGAGTTTGAGTTACGGGTAGGTTTAGGAATAGGGGTAGGTTTAGGGTTGGGGTTAGGATTTACAGTTAGGTTTCTGGGTAAGGGTTGGATTAGGGGTAAGGTTAACAGTGTAACTACAAATGTAATTAAATGCAGGTACTTTAACCCTTTCATACGTACCGTCATATCAATTACAGACGCTTGACCAGCGCAACCTGTGTCTGCTCGAAAGCCGATTTGAATCTGGTAGCTTGTAACATAACTGGCTGTTGCAGAAACACATATGTGTGAAGCTACTCTGCGGGGCCCAGTTATTAACCGTCACATATGTGTTTCTAAAATAGCCAGTTATGTTACAAGCTGCCAGATTCAAATCGACTTTCGCGCCGACACAGGCTGCGCTGGTCAAGCATCTGTAATTTATATTCGTTCAAACAGTTACTCATACAGTCTTTTAAACCATAGAATAAGATTATTTTATATACAAGATTATTATATACATCCAACTCGTCACCAAAGTACAGAGATAAAAAGTTTACAGCTCTTATACGCACAGTCAATACATCAAACGCAATCTTCCTCTGATGCGTGCTGCCATTTGTTTACATTAATAGTGGTTGTCATTCGTCAAACAAACAGCTACTCAAAGAGTATTTTCAAGCACATAATATGTTTATTTTATGTAACAAACAGCCTAATTGTCACCAAAGTACCACGATAACAGTTAACAGCTTGTATATGCACATGTATATCATATCTAAACACGATCTTCACATCCACGCAGCCACATCTACTGATTAGGTGTAGGTGCGGTTTTCATTCACACAAACAGCAACTCAAACAGTCTTTTCAGGCATATAATATGTTTGTTTTTTGAAACAGCAGCCAAAGAGCACCATGACAGTTTAAAACTCGTATACTCACAGTGAAAACTTGCTGTCGAGCGTGATTATCCGATGCATGCAGCCAAGTCTGTTTACATTAGCGCTTGTCTCACACACACACACACACACACACACACACATACACACAATGTCTGAGAAGTCAAACAGTGCATATAGGCAAACCAGACTGCTAATATTATTTGTTCATTTGCTTTTTACAGCTATAAAAATGAAATAAATAAAACAAATACATAACAGCAGACAACCCATTTGTTCACATCTACTATATTATAGACAGTATTTTATTTTATTTTTATGACAAGAAATCAAACATTACAATAAAATAAATACAAAAATACTCATCTACCCTCTGTCCACCTCTACCGGCTGTGCAGTGTCACGTGCAAAAATAACTCACTCCAGGGGGCACTTCAGGGGAATTTAGACACTACTCATGAAAAGGTTAAATGCAAGTACAATCCAACAACAAGTATGTACATAATAAGTACATTGTATCAAATGCTTAAGTATATACAATGGCAGGAAAAAGTATGTGAACCCTTTGGAATTTGCTGGTTTACTGCATTAGTTGGACGTAAAATGTGATCTCATCTTCATCAAAGTCACAAGTATAGACAAACACAATGTGCTTAAGCTAACAACACCAAAACAATTATAATCTTTCATGTCTTATTGAACACATCCCATTAAACATTCACAATGCTGTGAAAAAAGTAAGTGAACCATTGGATTTAATAACTGATCGATCCACCTTTGGCAGCAATAACCTCAAAAAATGTTTTGTGGACTGATGAAACTAATGTTGAATTGTTTCAACATTAGTTTCATCAAGCATTTCCGGTAGCTGCGGATTAAACCTGCATAATGTTCAGAAGGAATTTTGGACCATTCTTCTATACAGAACTGCTTCAGCTCAGCCATATTCTTAGGATGTCTGGTGTGAATGGCTCTTGAGGTCATTCCACAGCTTCTCTATTGGGATAAGGTCTGTGCACTGACTGGGCCACTCCAAAAGGTGGATTTTAATTTTTTGAAGCCATTCTGTAGTGGATTTACTTTGATGTTTAGGGTCATTGTCCTGCAGCATCACCTAACTTCTACTGAGCTTCAGCTGTCACATAGCCACCCTTACATTATCCTGTAGGATATCTTAATAAACTTGGGAAATCATTTTTCCCTCCATGATGGCAAGCGGTCCAGGCCCTAAAGCAGCCCCAGATCATGATGCTTCCTTCACTGTACTGGGATGATGTTTTCATGCTGGTATGCGGTGCCCTTTTTTTCTTTTTTGTGGCAAACGTATTGTTTCGTGTTCTTCCCAAACAATTCAACATTAGTTTCATCAGTCCACAAAACATTTTCCCAGTAGCATTGTGAAGTGTCAAGGTGGTCTTTGGCAAACAACAGTCATGTAGCAATGTTTTAGTTGGAAAGCAGCGGCTTCCTTCTTGGTGTCCTGCAATGGACACAATGACTGTTTAATGTTTTCAGTATAGTAGATTCATGAACAGAGATGTTAACAAGTTTCAATGATTTCACTATAGCGTTCTTTTTTACCTCATTGAGCATTCTAAGGTGTACCCTTTGAGTCATCTTGGTGGGACGGCCACTTCTAGGGAGAGTAGCCACAGTACTAAATTGTCTCCATTTATAGAAAATTTGTCTGATTGTAGACACATAAATATCTAAGCTCTTTGAGATAACTTTGTAACCCTTTCCAGCTTTATGCAAAGCAACAATTCTAGATCGTAGGTCTTCTGAAATCTCTTTTTTGCAAGGCATGGTCCACATCAGCAGAAGCTTCTAGTGAACTGCAAACTCAAAATTTTTGAGTGCTTTTTATAAGTCAAAGTAGCTCTAACCCACACCTACAATCTTGTTTCATAAACTGGAATCCAGGTTTGCCAACTGGCTCTAAGTAGCTTTTGTATACTTCATTAGCCTAGGGGTTCACATACTTTTTCAAAACTACACTGTGAATGTTTCAATGATGTATTCAATATGCACAAGAACAATGCAATAATTTGTGTGTTATGAGTTAAAACAGACTGTGTATTTATTTATTGTAAATTAGGTGAAGATCAAACCAGATTTTAAGATACATTTCTACATAAATACAGGTAATTCCAAAGGGTTCATATACTTTTTCTTTTCACTGCAGTAGTTAAAGTCACCTAATATAAAGTGGGATCAACAAATCTTTTAAGTGACGAATCGTTCGCATTCACCTTCCATTTTTTATATATACTGTATATATATATATATATATATATATATATATATATATATATATATATATATATATATATATCAGACCTCAGGACCCAAGCAGATTCTCTGTAGCCTGGATGTCCAAATGCAGTTAATACCGGCACAATTCAACCAAAGAAAAATACACAGGACAGAAAATGTTTTCAGATCAGATATCCACAATCCATCTGTGACAAATTGCTTTAAAAGCTAGATTTCAGGCATATACCTTCATCAAAGAAATCACATCTCTGACTGTGCTGTGGGAGTCTCTGCAAACTACATTACAGCGACCAAAGAATAGACATATAATATATGGCCAGATGGATAGCTAAATGTTTCCCTGAGGTCTTGCCTTATAAGGACATCTCTCCCTCCTTTTCCAAATGTCCAATTAAAAGAACACATGTTAAATAAACACATGCACTCTGTCCTGTCCTGCCAAAGTTTGGCAAAGCCCTGTGCCCACAAAGGTCAACAACAGGACATCCGTGACTTTTTAATAAGTCTGAGATGCACTACATGCCATACAAATAAAGATAAAACAAAACACAAAGATGTAGACCATTAGGGAAGAATTAGATACAGATCAGGAAATTGCATGCAATTAAAAGCATATGTGTTTTACACACGAGCTGATGTGTATTATGGGAAAAGCACAGCAAATTGAGCAACCACGGGCTTTCTCAGGTCATTAAACAGTATAGAGCCTACATAAACAGTGATCTGCATTTTCAGATGTCTGAATGTGTCAATGTAATGGAATTACTATAAACTAGGAAATGAAATGCCAGCTGTTCAATGCTGGTGAAGTTTAAGAAAAATTCTGTAAATACCATTCAGGCCTCCGAATACCAAGTTCTGAATACTGGTTCTGATTACCTAAACATGCTGTAAAAACCACTTAAAGGGATAGTTCACCCAAAAATGAAAATTCACTCATCATTTACTTACCCTCATCCCATCCCAGATGCGTTTCTTTCTTCTGCCGAACACAAAAAAAGATTTTTAGAAACATATCTCAGCTTCCATACAATGCAAGCAAATAGCGGCCAGAGGTCCAAAAATTATACAAAAGCAGCATAAAGGTAATCCATAAGACTACAGTGGTTAAGTCCATATCTTCAGAAGCGTTATGACAGGTGTTGGTGAGAAACAGATACATATTTATGTCCTTTTGTCCTATCAATTTCCACTTTCACATTCTTCTTCTTTTGATTTTGGCGATTCACATTCTTCGTGCATATCGCCACCTGCTGGGCAGGGAGGAGAATTTATAGTAAAAAATGATTTAAATATTGAACAGTTTCTCACCCACTCCTGTCAAATCGTTTCTGAAGACATGAATTTAACCACTGGAATTGTATGGATTACTTATTTATTGCCTTTATGTGCTTTCTGGGCCTTTAAAGTTCTGGCCACCATTGTGTTCAGCAGAATAAAGAAAGTCATGCACATCTGGGATGGCATGAGGGTGAGAAAATGAAGTAGTCATGGTGAGTAGTCATGTCTGATGATGCATACTGGCAATTTAAAAACAATATAAAAACTGGCTCTCAAGGCTTTTTTCTTTTCTTTTTGGTGAAACTTGACCTTGAATCATGGTTGTAAATCGTAAGATGAAGGGTCATAAAAATGTGTGGGGTTTAATTTTTTCAAATGTTGCTCAAGACAAGAATGTCTAACATCTGCTGGGGAAATTATAGTGTTTTTACCTTACTCTGCTGTTCAACTTCCCTCTGCAAATGACGGTCATTAGTCATGATGCTGTAATATTGTTTTGCTGTTTATTCAAGCTCTTTCTCAATTAGCTATGACTTGCTGTGACACGAATTTATCCTGTATATATTTGCAATGGAATGCATATTTGAAAAGTGATGATGCATAAAATTACACAGAAAGAGATAACAGGATTTTCCATGCAGTTTAAACATGAAAGATGGGTCATCATGTCAATCTGTAAATGTAGGCTATTTATTTGCAGTACATAGCAATCAAAAAATAAAGGTTTCCTTGTGATTTTTTTTTTACTTTCCATAAATAAAGACAATAAATAATTATAACAAACTTTGCCTTGCTAAAAAAATATTATCTTTTGTATTCTACACAATACATTGGTGCCACACCACACACTGCATACGGTGGATCCATCTGTTTCAGATTGCCAGTGACAGTACATCTCTGGACCTCTTGGACCTGGATCTTTAGCATCCATGATTTTCAATTTATGGATGAGCAATAGCTCCACAATCCTTCCCACAAAATCAAAGTGGTTTAGGGATCAGGAGCCAGCATTTCCTGGAATTCCCGTGTAAACTTTCAGCAAATTTACTAATTCTGGACCTTCAGGTGGGCTTGACTGACATGGTGCTGGTTGAACCCTAGGGAGCTTCTCTTGGGTGGGTTTGGACTTTGCAGTCTTGCACATCTTGTGCCAGAGCAGGCGAGGCACAGGGGGACTGAGGATGATGAACACCCAGGGGTCTATGATGGGGTTGGCCGATAAAAAAAGAAGGGCTAAAAGATCCTTTTTGTGACTTTCAAGGTTGAAGATGGTGTGAATGTAAACTTGAATCTATGGAGACAAAAACACAATTTGAAAATATATAGTGTTGCGTTGTCATATAAATATATTATAACCTGCAATTGTTACTTTTTACCTTATCTAACCTTTAAAATGAGTTTTGTTGATGTAACCTAATGTAGTCAGGTTGATTCAGTAATGCTAAACCCTATAATTTTTTTTTTAGGTTTTACCACATGAAGCACAAGTTTAAGGTTAACATTTTTGCGAATTTCAAGAGTATGTATTAGTGGTCGACCGATATATCGCCGAGGCTGATAAATCAGATGATATTCTGAATTTTTTAATAATCAGCATCGGCCGATAAATTTTCCTGTTTGGCTGATTTGTTTCTTGAGGGCTCTGAGAATCGCCTGCTTGCATGTGAAGCGACTGAAACATGTAAATGACCAGTCATGGTTCATTTTGTTGTTACGTGCCATCATGTTACTACAATAGACCGGTGTGCAACACAGTCTCATTTAAACGGTCTGCATATCAGAGCCATGTCAGATGCGTTTGAGCCCATAATGTTAAAGTATTCACCTGTTTCATTCTCTCTCTCTCTCTCCTCAACAGTTCTTTTAAAAGAAACTTTTAACTGTCTTATCTAAAGCTAAAAATGCAAATATCAATAAACTAATGTCATATACCTTCTGCAAATATGCACATACCTCATTTAAACAGATGTAATAAACCAACCTCACACAACTTCAGCAGATCCAGCATCCTATGGAATGCTCATAAATCTTTCTCTGAAGCATGTATTCTAACAGTCTCTCCTCAACAGTACCCTGTTACTTTTAACTTTCTTTTCTAAAGATAAAAGGCAAATATAAATAAAACTTCTATTATATACTGACTGCAAATTTGCAGATATTTAGTTTAAAAAGATGTAGTTCACGAACCTCATGAAAATCCAGCGTTTTCTTCCCATCGAGCGCTCATCTAATATCTTCCTCTGAAGCATGTATTCCAACAGCCAGAATCAAAACTTTAGTATCAGAATCAAAAGTTCCTCTGATTCACAAATCATGATGGTCACTCCACGACAATCCATGCTGGCAATCCAGGCCATTTAAACTGTCATGAGATTGCTGCTCTACTGATGGATATGAATGAGCGTGTGAGTGCAACTTTAAAGTAAAGCGCTTCACGTGTGCTATGTGTAAATGTCTTATTCACTATGCACTGTATGTACAGTTTGTTTGATTCTGTATTTTTTTAGAAAATGTGATTGCTAATGTGGACATGCCATCCATGGTTGCTGGACTACTGTGTGTACTGTTATTTCCTTCTTCCTAATATATTAACAATTTCTTCATGTGCAAATAAATTACTAAAATTTGATGACTAAACAGAAATCAGAAGAAACTGCTATCTACCATTTAAAATACAATATAATTTATTTTGATTATTTTTTACAAAGTTAAAGTTTTGTGTGAAATTGAGTAAATATAGTGCTAAATAAGGGTGTATACATTTTTTTGCAATTTTATGTTTATGTTATTTACTATATTAAATTGTGTGATATATCGGCATTGTATTAGCCACCCTGCTCTCTGGATATCGGCATCGGCCATTAAAAAACCCATATCGGTCGATCACTTGTATGTATTACCATAAAAGCACTACATTCCACTACAATGTTTAGTACAGTATAATGATTTATTGTAGCTGCTTTAAGTACATTTCTTAAATATTACTATTTTAATTAATTATACTTGCACAGTATAATGGCCCCTAAAATATTTGGACACTTAAGCCAAATATCTATTGTTTCATTCATTGCATAACAAAATATCAAGGGGTATCTGCAAACAAGTGATGCTAGAGCTTTTCTCAGAACTAATGTTACTTTTCTGAGCCATTTTTGTGAGGACTTTTTTTTTAACCAACTGGTCCAAGGTGACTTTTAATGAATGTATAAAGTCACTTACCCTCAAGTTCACACAGCTGCTATTGCAGAGTACATGTTTTGTGAAATAGCATAAAAATTAACTTCATGTGAAAAAAAACAAAAAAACAAACAAAAAAAAAAAAACAGCTTTATTCAAGTGAATCAACCTGAATACATTTTGGTTACACACAAAAAAGTTGTGTAATTTTAAAGGTCAGGTCAGGTCAGACCAGACAGAAATAGCTCCATAGTTGTTGTTCATCACATAAGCCTTCCTATGCACGTGTTCCATAAAGTTTGTCAAACAGTGTAAAACCAACATTTTTTATCTTCGTTTTAATCAGTAAATCTATTGTTTTATTATTTAAAACCTAACATGTGACTTTACGTGAAATGTTTTGCTTAAAAGTTAGTATAGGGTACAACGGGTCAACGGGAAAAGGCCTTACCACAAGAGGAAGAGAACAAATGACGAAGGCGATTGTCATGAACCCGAGCAGCACCAGATGTTCTACCTCCTTCGTGATTGACCGTTGCCTCTTGTGTCCCCGCAGGCGTCGGATAGAGCTCCGGTTCGCTTTGCGTCTTCGATACATGAGTAAAAGATGATAGATTACAGACACGTTGCACAAAACCGTACATACGATCATAGCAAGCAAACACGACGCGTAGATGATATTGAACACTTTGTTTATACGCTCAGGTGGGTCCATGTCAATAAAGCACCACGTCCCCGGGCAATGCTGAACGTACTTCCCAAACCCGAGGAAAGGTGTGACACAGAAAAGAGCGCCAACCAGGTATATGAGAGTGATGGCGATGTACCCGCAACGTTTACTCAAACGCTTTTCGTAGAAGTAGGGATGCCCTATGGATAGCCAGCGCTCCACAGCCATGGAGAGAAGAATGGCCAGTGTGACAAGGCTGAAAAATGTCATCGCATAACCGAAGTGCGCGCAAACCAATGAGTTTCCGCTCAACCCGAGCAACGACTCGTTCCTCAAATACGCGGTAATCACCAGAGGACTGACGGAGAAAGTTCCCAGCAAGTCTGTAATGATCAAAGATGTGACGAGGACTTGGAACAGGGATGCGGTTTGCTTCCTCCGCCGTATTTCCAAGAGAATTAAAGCGACTACATTGCCAAGGACACCGGCCGTAAACATGATCGTAGACGTTGTGGGAGATCCGTAAGAGACGTTGAGGCGTTCATGGCAACTGTCGTTTTTCGTGTGTGACGCCATAAAACCTTTCTTTTTTTCTGTATTATCCTCCCTGGGGTTATTAAGTGCTGTTTGAGGTGTATTTGTTAAGGCAATGAAAATATCATAGCAGCGAAGAATTAGGATCCATACTTATTGTAAAGTGGAACTTTTACGCACAACCCATGATGACTTCCAAATGAGAAGGGCAACGACCACAACTAGTGAGTGAGGTGGAGTTTCGGGAGTGCATGCTCTGATGTGCGCAGCTCATGACTCACTACAACCAATAAACATGTTAATGAAATACATTTAGCCAAAGGTGTGTATTTTGGGGGGAATTTTAATATTTCAGCCTCAGTTCCTATAATAGGCTACATCTATAATACACTGTGTAGTTAAACTCAGGACCTTAAGGACAAAAATAAACCCATTCAAACTGCAATATTTGATCCCAATGCCAATATGCTTTCATTCTGGAGCCCTGGCTTCAAAATGTAATTTTTTAAATATTTTCCACCAGATGGCGCCATTTTTCTCATGTTTAGCCTATGGAGCAAATACATTATTTTTTCCTATTTTCGGTTTGCTGTATTATAGAGCACTGCAGGCCAGTTGAATAAATGATGCAGCTAATTGTGTGGATGTGCAGAGTGTGTTTTGTGTGATTGTGTATTGAGAAATGTGTTTGTGTTTGTGTGTGTAAAAAACAACAGTGGCATTGTGTAAACAAACTGGCATATAAAGGGTTATTGAATTAATATTTGGTAGTTATGATCAGGACTGATGTTTGTTAAAAATCAAAGTCAGTGAAAGTGGAAAATATTATTATTATATAATATTTTTATGGCAGTTTTTTGACACAGACACTCTAAATCTGACACTGCGCAAAAAATAATAATGCATCAAAATCAATGTTGTTGCTAATCTTTGACATATCCTAGACTGTGATAACCCCCCCCCCCCCCCCCATATATATATATATATATATATATATATATATATATATATATATATATATATATATATAAAACAACAGTGGCATTATATAAACAAATTGGCATTTAAAGGGTTAAAATCCTGAAAATGAATGAATATTTGATAGTTATGATCAGGACTGATGTTGGTTAAAAAAATTAACTCATTGAAAGTGGAAAATAATATTAATATATAATATTTTTATGGCAGTTTTTTGACACAGACATTTTTGTCCTCAAAGGACCTCTGAGTAACTTTTTTAAATTGATGCACAAGGGTTAAATTATAGGTTTAATAATATCTTAATAAACTACATTAGCAAAAATAAATAATAAAAAATCATAATAAAAATAATCGCATACATAAAATAGTATTATAGATATCTATGTTAAAACTTAGTGTTGTTGTTTTATATATATATATATATGGTTTAATCATTCAGAATAAAACTAACATTGTATTTAATTTTCACACTTGGAATTGTGGAAGTGTGGAATTCAGTGTTTTATAATTAGTATGAAATCTTAGTTTGACATCTGAAAAGCATCATGACGGCTCCTTGTGGGGAAAATGGTAATTCTAAGAAGCAAATGTGCCTTACCGCTCGCTTTATTAACCACAATACACCAATAAAAACATTTATATCAAATATTTAATAAAATTACATTATCCACAAAAACATCACACAATTATAAATAGGGTCCTGTCACGAGTAGTTGCAGAGATGAGACGGGAGCCATAGGATCTATTTGCAGGCTTTAATAAAGATGATGACAGTGAAACAAACAAACGGGAACTCAAAATAACAACAAACAAGGACTGACAAAGGAATGCAAAAACTAGAGGGCATATATACAAACAAGAGCTAATGAGGGACTGGAAAACAGGTGAGAACAATGAGGAACAGATGGCAGTGGTGAGGGCAGTGCATACTGGGTAACATAGTCCGGGGGAAACACTTCAAAATAAAAGTCCTAGGAAACACGAGGGAGACCGACTGTGACAGGTACCATGGGGCTAAAGGCACACCTTAAGGAAACTTTGCTTTTATCTGGTCACAAAATGTATCAAGATAAAAAAAAAAAATAATAATAATAATAATAATAATAATAATAATAATAATATATATATATATATATATATATATATATATATATATATATATATATATATATATATATATATATATATATATATATATATATATATATATATATATATTATAATTTTTTTTTTTTTTTTGAATATTGATGGAGCAACAACATTTGTGTGAAAAGAAATAATAATGGAAGGTTGTTAAAAAAGGTGGTGAGTGAGCCTTTTACCCCACACACTTGAGGTAAAAGGCCACAAGTTTTTTTTTTTTTTCCTTTTTGTTTTTTTTTTTTTTGTGATATTGTGTAGATATAGGGGTAATAGTTATAGTGCACAATTTGTCAACTAATGCAAATAATTTTGAGACAGCAAGATGCTATTTTGGGTAACAAATTAAGATAATGTTTACTCAAAATAACTACTTCAGAAAAGGGGGCACGGTTTCCTGTTAATTTCAAACACATTTGGCATTTTATAACATCTCAAGTATTCTATAGACAAATTAATCACCATTGTGATTGGATCAGTCAGTGTGAGCCCACTCTGATTTTTTATTTTTAGAAAAAATACAGTCACCCCACTTAAGAAAAACAATGTGTTTATAGTGGTCTGAACCTTTGCATAAGTTGGGCTTTTTACCCCAAATACAATCATTTCACTTATTGGACAGGTATTAAAAAACTTTTGATTTAATCATCTTGAAAAAAAAAGTATCTTGTCTTAAAATAAATGCAAAAAATTCAGTGATTTTCATTAGCTACATACATTTGCAACATTTAAAAAAATATTTTAAAAAAATAGGTCAAATTGCCTCAAAATTAACCTTTAGACACCACATGTAAAGATCTTGTCGTGTATTTTGTTAGTTCATGTATTTCATGTCTTTTATTTTGAAAGGTTTTGTTCCTGTTTCATGTCATGTGCTCCCTAGTCATGTGATGTCCTGTTTTCCCTCCATGTTCATGTGTCTTGTTTTCATTGGTTCATTGTTTGATTATCTTGTTTAGAGTTCTGTTTGTTCATTGGTTATGTTCTCCCATGTCCATGTATTTTAGCCCTCATGTTTTCCATTGTCCTTTGTCAAGTATTATGAATGTGTTTAGTAACGTGTCATGCCATGCCATGCCATGCCATGCCATGCTATGTCAAGTCAAGTTTAAGTCTATGTCAAGTCGTTTATGTTTATTATGTTTCGGATTCACGTTTTGGATTTCACGTATGTAAATAAATTGCACTTGGGTTCATCTTTATCACATCTTCATCGTCTTCCTTATTGCCAGTGCAAGCAATCGTTACAAAAATAAAAAAAAATTTTCTCCCAATTTGACATAGTGCCACGGAGACGTAGTGCATGTGGCTTCATGCCATCCACTGCGGCAACCATGCTCAACTCACCACGCGCCCCACCGAGAACAAACCACATTATAGCGATAACGAGAAGGTTACCCCATGTGACTCTACCCTCCCTAGTAACCGGGCCAATTTGGTTGCTTAGGAGACCTAGCTGGAGTCACTCAGCACGCCCTGGGATTCGAACTAGTGAACTAGCGAACTCCAGGGGTGGTAGCCAGCATCTTTACCACTGAATCGTCCCCTGGAAGACTATGTGGAGGACTTCTGCGCTCTGGCCTGCTGGGTGGACTTCAGTGAGGTTGCCCTCAAAAACTGTTTCCGATTTGGACTAAATTAGCCTATCTCCACTTTGATGCCTGGCGGTCGCAGTTCCCTCAGCCTCGCTCAGTATATCGACCTTGCCCTGCAGATCACTGGTCCTACGTTCATTGTGGGGGAGGTGGATGTTCGAGCCAGAGTTCCACGACATGGCCGCCGAGCCTGAGTTCCACGTCATGGCCACCGAGCCAGCGTTCAATGTCATGGCCACCGAGCCAGCGTTCAATGTCATGGCCACCGAGCCAGTGTTCCACGTCATGGCCGCCGAGCCAGCACCATCTTTTGTCTTTGCAATGCCTCAGCCTGCTCCATGCCATGTCACGGCAATGCCTCAGCCTGCTTCATGCCACTTCATAGCAATGCCTCAGCCTGCTTCATGCCACATCATAGCAACGCCACAGCCTGCTCCATGCCACGTCACAGCCACACCTGAGCCTGCTCCATGCCATGTCACTGCAATGCTTCAGCCTGCTCCATGCCACGTCACAGCCACGCCTGAGCCTGCTCTATGCCACGTCACAGCCACGCCTGAGCCTACTCCATGTCACAGCCACGCCTGAGCCTGCTCCATGCCACATCACAGCCACGCCTGAGCCTGCTCCATGCCACATCACAGCCACGCATGAGCCTGCTCCATGCCATGTCACAGCCATGCCTGAGCCTGCTCCATGCCACGTCACAGCCACGCCTGAGTCTGTTCCACGCCATATCATGGCCACATCTGAGCAGTCGGACCTGGAGATGGTTCCCACCCTTGTACCCACCCTTAGTTCTCCTGAGCAGGCAAGGGGAACTTTCAACCCTCTGACCCCGCCTGGATCCTCCGAGCCCTGGACTCCGCCTTGGCCTGTCGGTCCCTCGACATTGCCTCAGCTCTGTGTTCCCTTGGCTCCACTGTGGTCCTTCAGCCTGTTGGCTTTGCTGGGGCCCCTCGTCCCTCCGGCTCCTCCTTGGTCTGTCGGTCATCTGGCTCTGCCTTGTCTCTCCGATCCTCTGGCTGTGCCTCATCCCTCTGATCCGTCAGCTCCACTGGGGACCTCCTTCCCTATGGCTCCACCTTGGTCCTCAGTCCCACCAGCTCCGCCTCAGTCTTCCGATCCCCCAGCTCTGCATTGCTTCTCCGAGCCTCCAGCGCCGCCTTGGTTCTCCCTGCCATCAGCTCCACCCTGGCCCTTCGAGTCTTCGGCTACTTTCCGGGCACCAAGTTCCATGGTGTCACCCTTCAAGTCTCTCACGGCTCTGCTTTCCCTCAAGTCTCTCATTACCCCACCTTCCACAGCTCCACACCTCGAGCCTCTCAGGGCCCCACCTTCCATTGACTCTGCCCTGATGCCATGCTCCATGCCCTACCAAGCCATGCCTCAAGACACCCCCCCCCCCCTATGTTTTATGTGTTTTGTTCATGTGCTGGGGCATCGGGAGCCGCCCCTTAGTGGGGGGGATATGTCATGTGTGTTTTGTTGGTTCATATATTTCATGTCTTTTATTTTGAAAAGTTTATTTCCTGTTTCATGTCATGTGCTCCCTAGTCATGTGATGTCCTGTTTTCCCTCCATGTTCATGTGTTTTGTTTTCATTGGTTCATTGTTTGATTATCTTGTTTAGAGTTCTGTTTGTTCATTGGTTATGTTCTCCTACGTCCATGTACGTATTTTAGCCCTCATGTTTTCCATTGTCCTTTGTCAAGTATTATGTATGTGTTTAGTAACGTGTCATGTCATGCTATGCTATGCTATGCTATGCTATGTCAAGTCGTTTATGTTTATTATGTTTCGGATTCATGTTTTGGATTTCACGTATGTAAATAAATTGCACTTGGGTTCATCTTTATCACATCTTCATCGTCTTCATCATTTTCAGTGCCAGCCAACGTTACAGATTTCATGGATCAGGAAAATTGTGCAGTGCATAGTGACAAATAGGTGTTCAGAGAAGTACTGTGGTAGATTTTGTTGCTATTTACTGTTTTGGGAGAAAATAAAATGAAAGGAGCCTTTTACTCCGCAGGGCCTTTAGCCACGTTGTACCCTATTATTTGCCTTTTTTGCCCAAGCAGATATATTCAAACTTATTGTAAAACTGCTCATTAAGCACACTTTCAATGATCATATTATCACCACCTGAACTCATTTTACACAGAATTTTCACCATCTAAACCCTCGCAGAAACAATCGCAGTTACTAAAAAAGTTTGCTTAGAACAACCAGAAACCTGCAGAATAGAATCATGCAATCCCCTTCATCTCTATACCAACTGCCTACTGGTGTTCCACAGGATCAGGTTGGAGCACCTAAATGGCTTTTCCTGTCATTCACATTCAGATATTGCTCATTCAATTCTCACATCTTCATCCTCTTACAGCCAGTTAATCTCACATATCACTCATTTCTTGCCAGTCATCTATAATAGATTTTCTTTTTTTTTTTCAAATACAAAGCTGCTGTTCATCTCGGCCAAGAACCACTTTTGCCAAGACCTTGCCATTTCAATAGACAACTCATTCATTTCACCCACACAGAAAGCCAAGAACCTTGGCGTCATACTTGACACTGACCTGTTGTTTGCACCCAACATACTAACCACAGTCAAGGTATGCAGATTCCTCCTGCAGAACACCTGCTGAGTCAGGCCTTTTCTCACCAGAGAAGCAACTCATATATGGTAAAAGGCTCCAATATACTTTCGGAGCAGTTCTTCTTTGTTCTTTGTTCAGGGGTAAAAAGAAGTTCTACACAGCCGAGCAACAGTATACTGTTTGTGAACATTCAGATTCCCACCACTCTGCTGTGGGAGGTGTTTAAAAGTTAATTTAAATATGAGGATGCTACAAATAAAACCTTAAAAATGTGTTATAGATGACTTAATGCCTTATTCTATCCATAAAATTCACATGAGGTCAGTAAAAGAAGCTGTTTTAACCACTCAATGATGATTCAAAGTAATATATTACCTTGTCTTGTTTATATTCTGAATTCATGAAGCTAATGCACTAACACGCTATACGCAGCCATAATATGTGCCGGTTACACTCTGTTATTGTGATTTATGATGACACTGATACTACTGCAAAGATAGGTTCATAAGAGTGGCCTTGGGGGCCTTGGTAGCTCAGCGAGTATTGACGCTGACTACCACCCCTGGAGTCGCGAGTTCGAATCCAGGGTGTGCTGAGTGACTCCAGCCAGGTCTTCTAAGCAACCAAATTGGCACGGTAGCTAGGGAGGGTAGAGTCACATGGGGTAACCTCCTCGAAGTCACAATTAGTGGTTCTCGCTCTCAATGGGGCACGTGGTAATTTGTGCGTGGATCGCAGAGAGTAGCATGAGCCTCCACATGCGGAGTCTCTGCAGTGTCATGCACAATAAGCCATGTGATAAGATGCGCAGATTGACAGTCTCAGAAGCGGAGGCAACTGAGACTTGTCCTCTGCCACCCGGATTGAGGTGAGTAACCGTGCTACCACGAGGACCTACTAAGTAGTGGGAATTGGACATTCCAAAGTGCTAATTTTTTTATGGGCCATATACTCCGACAGTGGTAGGTGAAGTATGGGAATCTCTTCTGATTGGAACGCACCCATATGTCATATATAATGTATGTTACAGGGCAGCAAAGCAGTGCAAACCACTTTTAAAATAATACAGACATTGGCTTTACTCACCCAAAGAGATGCAAGTGTATCTGTCTGCATCCCACAATACTACAAGGAACACCCACTTCACTTCACAACACGCCCACTACTTGTAACGCCCCCTTTGGATCATCAAGCGATTCTATTGGCTACAAGAACTTTTAAAATCCTATGCAAAAAGCATTTCATATGTGGAAATAAGTCAGATACGTACAGTATTTGATTTTATCCGATGTTTCTTTAATGCAAACAGCCAGGTCAGATTTAGTGTGATTTTTTTTACATCAATCAAACTCAACATCCGTCACTTGCGCGCTTGATTTACTGTGTAATATGTCTGTTATGGTTTAAAACCATTCATTTTAAGTCATATTTTTTTCTAGTTAATGCATTCCATTCCTTTTTAAGAAAGTAAAAGAAAATTATAGGCTTCAACAGTTGGGTTTAGTGGTTTGTTTGAATTTTACAATAAAATATGTGCATGAAAACATACAGAGGTAGATTTAGCATATGTAACACGGCTCTTTGCTCATATCACTCGTGCAGAAAATAGTTTCTATATTTCTCAAACTGTATAAAAACGCGAATGCAGGCAAGTCAATGGAAATCTGAAATAATTACAGACAACAACTCCTTACATATATATAATGACACTTTTCCTGCTGCCCTTCTTGAGCTTAGTTAATCCATTATGCATATTAAAATAATGAACATGTCTGTGTTTGTTATATGCATACTCATGAGCGTCGGCTGTTCAGACCAGTGTCTGATATGGGCTACATTTAAAATGTTGTGTGAACAACCTTACAAAAAAAACAAAAACAAAAAAAAATCAGATTTAAGCAGAAAATCAGATTTGGGTCACATTCAGCTGTGGTGTAAACATAGCCATAGAGGCAGCATTATGACATCAGAGATACACCATTATGATGTAAAAATGTACCATTATGACATCCTACAGGCCCAATTATGACATCATAGAGGGACCATTATGATATCATAGATCAAACAATATGACATCTTAGAGGTATCTTTATGACACCATACAGGCACCAATATGACATTAGAAACAACAACATTTTGTCATCATAAAGACCAGATTATGACATCATAGAGGCCCATTATGACATCACTGAGGCACTAATATGACATAATAAAAACTTTTTAACATCATAAAGACCAGATTATAGCATCTTAAAGACTACAATATAACATCATAGAGGCACCTTTTTGACATCATAAAGGCTCCTATATGACATTATTAAAACAACATTTTGACATCATAAAGACCAGATTATGACATCACAGAGGCCCATTATCAAATCAAATCAAAATCAAATCACTTTATTGTCACACAGCCATATACACAAGTGCAATGGTGTGTGAAACCATTGCACTTGTGTATATGGCTGTGTGACAATAAAGTGATTTGATGTTCATTATTTTACATTATGACATCATAAAGACCATATTCTGACATCAATCTGTAGAGGCACCATCATGACATCATAAAGATTATAGAGGCACCTTTATGACATCGTATTATAGATCTAACATTATGACATCATAGAGGCACCATTATGACATCATAGAGGCACAATATGACATCATAAATAAAGACTTCATTATGTCATTATAGAAGCCCTGTTATGACATCACAGAGGCCTCCTGAGTCCTTTTTATTTTTATTTTTTTTTTTTTTCCGCCCAATTTGGAATGCTCAATTCCCAGTGCGCTTTTAAGTCCTCGTGGTCGTGTAGTGTTTCGCCTCAATCCGGGTGGCGGAGGATGAATCCCAGTTGCCTCTGCGTCTGAGACCATCAACCCGTGCATCTTATCACGTGGCTTGTTGAGCGTGTTGCCACGGAGACATAACGCGTGTGGATGCCTCACATCTGCACCTCACTGAGAATGAACCACATTATAGCAACCACGAAGAGGTTACCCCATGTGACTCTACCCTCCTTAGCAACAGGGCCAATTTGGTTGCTTAGGAGACCTGGCTAGAGTCACTCAGCACACCCTGGGATTCGAATTAGTGAACTAGCGAACTCCAGGGGTGGTAGCCAGCGTATTTTACCACTGAGCTACCCAGGCCCCCGAGTCCTTTGTTTTTTAAACACATACAGAATAATAATTTTGGGGATTTGTGGCCTACAGTGTTCGATCTATGGAGGTAAAATAGTACCTAAATGATTTGCATGTGCAGAGTGAGGTTTGTGAAAGCATAAATCAAATTGCAAGCGTAATTTGTTTTTGCTTTTGCATGCACACAGAACATTTTGTAAAGGTGTGAATCAAGTTGCAAGCATGAGAAAAAAATTATTAGCAATATTTAAATGCTTTTCATAAGTGTAATTCATGTGTTATGATTCTGTAACTTCATATTAACACAAAGTAAATTAGATTTTTATTCTCCTGACTTTTGGCACTGTTTTTGCGCCTAAACATGGCCAAAAACATTGCAAACCTGCAAACAGCGATATGCAAGCAAAGAAAGGGTGTCATGAACAGCAAAACATAATGACCACAAGAATCAGACTGTATGTGTAAAAAATAAACTGTTGCAAAAGTGTAAATGATTTGTGTTTGTGGCGAAAATATTTTTAATAAATAATCCGATATACATTTCCGTTCACACTTTTGGCACACATTTCTCATTGAAAAGAGTTTTGCGGTCACAAAGGGAAAGGCGGGTCTTCCTGCTTCTTATGGCACTTTTCCACTGCACGTTACGGTTCGACTTGACTCTGCTTGTTTTACTTTTCTGAGCTTGCTTTTCCACTGCAGTTTAGTGCCGCCTCAACGTGGGTGGGATTATAGGCTGATCGTCATAGTTGCACCGCCTCTACTGCCGTGAAATCATCTTAAACGTGACACAAATATTACTGACCATAAACAATGACACGACTGCTAGCTATTAGCTACTAGCTCATTGTGCTGCATAAAGCAGTTGTTGCATGGTGATTTTACACAAGTGTAACAGTTAAATTGGCCTGGTTGATTTAGAAGCAAGCTTTCCAGTAGCTGGTCAACTAAATAAAGTGAAGCTTTCAAGCAGAATATAGAGTTAACGTAACAAAACGTACCATCCTCCATCGTGGACTCCAACAACGTAGAGTCCAGGGCACTCTCCCTCCCATTGCTCGCCGGTCTATTGCCATAGATAGCATCCATCTGGTCGAACCACTTCCACTTTCTTCTGTTTGAACCGCTCTGGCTGTTGTGGTCCTTGATGGTTCTGTAGTCACTTTTACATTTTTTTTGTAACTTTTCCCTACACTGTTGGTAGGTCCGGTGGTAGCCGTGTGCGGCCAACAGCTGAGATACTTCCTGAAAGACTTTTTATTTCGCATCATTTCGTTTGTTGCTAACGAGAGGAACGTCTGCACCTCGTTTATTGACCACAGCGTGGTTTTGCACACAGCCATTTCTTTTTACAATTCGAAAGTCGCGTGAACAAATGATATTGCTGTCACTGTTGCTAACTTTAAAACTAGCGGGTTGATGTCCTGTGTCACAAATCCAGTGACACTGGTTGTGACGATTCTCTCTGACCAATCAGTGATCTGCAGGGTTTTGACGTCACATTTAGTATCGGCTTGGCTCGCTTGGAACCTCGACCGAGGTGGTACTAAAAAAAGTATCAGGTACCAGGTACTATTCCACAGTGGAAAACCCCCAAAAAGCGAGCAGAGTCGAGTCGAGCTGAACTATTATACATCAGTGACATTATGTAAGCCCCATTAGTAACCATTCGTTGGCCAGTTTACTCTGATTTGATTGGTTTAACAACGTGACAGACAGCTTCTTCTTCATATGGCTCAGCGTTGTTCTTCTGGGTATCTCTCCTATCTTAAATATTCAACTTAAATATTAATACATTTACATTCCTAAACTTAATCAGACACCATTTATTGATATAAACATGAATCTCAATCTAGTGTTCAAATACTTCTTTTGTTGCTGTTATTGTTTTAATTATGTTTTACTTACTTTCAATTCTCATTGGCATGGCAAATGGGTGGATGGATGGGTGGATGCATGGTGATATAAGTAAACTCTGTCTTTCTACCTGTTCAGAGAGTTTCGTTTAGTTTAATTTATTTTCTAGCATGAGTTCTATGATACCAACTAATTCCATCTATTCATCAAAATGCCTTGCTAATGCTAATTAAAAGTAAATATAATTAAAGTAATGAACAGCAACAAAAGAAACATTTGAACACCAGATTGAATTCATATTTATATCAATAAACGGTGTCAGCATAACTTTACTCTCGCAATAAAAGAACGTGCATGTATTAATATTTAAGTTTAATATTTAATAGAGGAGAGTTATCCAGAGGAATGGGTATCTATGCGGTCAATCCGTTCTGTTGTTCATGACACCCTTTCTTTGCTTGCATATCGCTGTTTGCAGTTTTCAATGTTTTTGGACATGTTTAGGCACAAAAACATTGCCAAAAGTGTAAGCGCAAAAAAAAGTAAGTCAGAAGAATACAGACCACATTTACTTTGTGTTAATATGACATTACAGATTCACAACTCATGAATTACATTTATGCAACGCATTAAAGCATTGCTGATATTTTTTTTCTGACAATTGCAAATTGATTTACACCTTTACAAAAGTTCTGTGCACATGCAATTTATTTTTATGCTTGCATTTTGATTTCTGCTTTCACAAATCTTACTCTGCGCATGCACATTTCTAGTGTCCCCATAATTCAAATCACTTAAAAACATACTAAACAATGTATGTTTTGAAAATGTAAAAATGTAGAAAGTTTTCTGTGAGGGTTAGGTTTAGGGGTAGGGTTAGGGGATAGAATCTATAGTTCGTACAGTATAAAAATCATGTCTATGGAGAGGCCTCATAAGGATAGCCACACCAACATGTTTGTGTGTGTGTGTGTGTGTGTGTGTGCTTAGAATGATCATGAATTCAGAATTTCTTCCATGTCGTTTTCTAAATGCAGGTAACCAGTTTCCAAGTTGTGTTGGCTGGCAATAATTCAGATACTTATGCCTTGTTCTTGTATCCTGAGGATGGGAATCAGATCCTCAAAACTAGAGCAAATTTTACTAATATGTCAAAAGGAAATGCTAAAATTCAGGCCGGTTTCACTGAAGGTAATACATCTACCACAGAAGAACTGTTCTACGACCTGTTTAGCTCTAATGTGACCACAAAGAACCTCCATAAGTGAATGCATGATACTTATATTGACATATTCTTACATCCATTTAAATTTTCAGTATTTTTATCTTTCTGTATCTTGACATCATACAATGTTAATATGCATCTCTTAGCACCGGGAACTCAGGTGTTAACGGACTGTGGATTTTCCACATTGGGACCAGCTGTTTCCCATTCCAGAGGGTAGTTCCTGCTTTGGTCATCAAGTCTAATTCTATGGATTTGTGTAGTTTGTCCAGAACCAGATATGAAGACTTCTACATTACAGTGGAATCAAGCACGCCTGTAAATAACCCTTCTTCTGAGGTCCAGATGGACATCCCAGCATCACCTGGACAACAACTTTCAAAGCCAAACCAAGTGCTCTGCTCCCTGTATGGTTATTGCACAGACTATCCAACTGGTCCATGCTGTCATTGCCATTCTGATTACTGTGGTATCTATGCCAACAAGAGAGAGCTGAGAGGGTTTATAAAACGGAGGCTGTATTGTGATTGGATGGGTTGCCTGATAGAATGAATCCCGAGATCTACGCTTACGTTTACATTTCTAATGATTCTAAGAAATTAGAGTAAATTAGATAACATTTTTGAGCATGCAGGTGTTGGTTTTTCTGAAAATATATATTAGTAATTGTGAAAAACAGTAATATTTAAAGCAGTTGTTTGTTGAAGCACAAAAAATTCTGCTGAAATTCAGTGAACATGAGTGCATTGAAAAGTGTTTTGCACTCGCCTACCAAAACCCTCCCATAGTAATTTTGGTAACTGTGTTGTTTGTGGTTAAAGCATCCTTTCATTTCAAATCGACACTTCACATCTCATGAATTTCTTGAGGAAGAACTATATTTACACGCTTCAGATCACATCTGCTCACTCTCAGAATGAAGAAATGTTGGATATTTGCTTTACTGTATATAAATGTTTATTTTATGAATGCGATTCAAATAGATGGCATTTTCCCGTTTGGATTATCAGAGGGGGATTCAGTACTTCAAGAAGGTGATGATAAAGTATCTGAAGCCTTGAAGCTAAAGAAGCCATTACAGTTCTACGACACACAATTCAACATCCTTTATGTAAGTCACACAGAATTAATTTATCTGCCTTTATAAACAAAAGAGAAGCTGGAAAATATTAAAGTTTTATCATTTATTTTGCATGCACAACTCATAATTGAAATGTGGAATCTTAAGCTTAAAATTGAGTTTGATGCATTGTTTTTAAGCAAAACCCTTTGAGAAGACATACAAAGACTTTAAAATGTAATTATTTATTTTATAAAGTGTTAGAATATGCAATTGTATTAAAATGAATGACAGGCCGATATACTGTATGGGCCAGGCTGAATAATTGGCAGGTATTTGGCAATTCTGAGATAATTAGGATTTATTAACAGAGGTGGTCATTCCATCTAGTGTTAGTTCCAAAATCTAACAACAACCATTTTAATATATAGTGCACTTTTTTAGCTTTTATTTTTTTCCTTTTTTGTGAATTTTAAATAAATATTATGTAAATGTATTAAAAAAGTACATATAAAATATATGCCTTCATTAAATTATATTACCATTATATGGCCATCGGCCACCTTGTTCTTTAGATACAGTATAAGTATTGACATCAGTCATTTAAAACACATATTGGTCCACCACTAATTAAAATGTTGATTCATGCTATTGCTAAAGGAATCTCTCAGTTACAAACTATCCATTCCTCAGGTCGCCACAAATGGGTTCTTGTCCCTTCAGCCTCCTCCCGATGAGAGCCAGTATTTGAGAAACGTGTTTCCTCTGAGTTTCCCTGCCATTGCACCTTTCCTGACAGATATTGATTCAGGTGCTGTGTTTTACCGTGTGGAGGAATCACTATATGTACTAAACAGGGCTTCTGAAATGGTGCAGCGTGGTTTTTTTGGATCTGCCTTTAAGCCCAGCCACACAGTCATTGCTACATGGGATAAAGTTGCCTGTGGAGAAGAAGGGGTACTACAATTCCTATTTACACATTGTGCAACATTCCTTGGTATCTTTTTTTGTTCTTGGCTATTGATGTGCAATAAACAGTAAAATGATTTTCTTCTATATCAAGGTTTTATGTGTGTGTGTGTACAGGTTTGGGCGGTTTATAAGGACATTTTTTTAGGTTACAAACTGGTAATTGCAAGGGTGTTATGCTATAAATGTAGTTTATGAGGACATTTCTAGTGTCCCCATAATTCAAATGACTTAAAAACATACTAAATAATGTTTTTTTGAAAATATAAACATTTTGAAAGTTTTCTGTGAGGGTTAGGTTTAGGGGTAGGGTTAGGGGATAGAATCTATAGTTCGTACAGTATAAAAATCATGTCTATGGAGAGGCCTCATAAGGATAGCCACACCAACCTGTTTGTGTGTGTGTGTGTGTGTGTGTGTGTGTGTGTGTGTGTGTGTGTGTGTGTGTGTGTGTGTGTGTGCTTAGAATGATCATGATTTCAGAATTTCTTCCATGTCGTTTTCTAAATGCAGGTAACCAGTTTCCAGGTTGTGTTGGCTGGCAATAATTCAGATACTTATGCCTTGTTCTTGTATCCTGAGGATGGGCATCAGATCCTCAAAACTAATATGTCAGAAGGAAATGCTAAAATTCAAGCCGGTTTCACTAGAGGCAATACATCTACCACAGAAGAACTGTTCTACGACCTGTTTAGCTCTAATGTGACCACAAAGAACCTCTATAAGTGAGTGCATGATACTTATATTGACATATTCTTACATCTATTTAAATTTTCAGCATTTTTATCTTTCTGTATCTTGACATCATACAATGTTAATATGCAAATCTTAGCACCGGGAACTCAGGTGTTAACGGACTGTGGATTTTCCACATTGGAACCAGCCGTTTCCCATTCCAGAGGGTAGTTCCTGCTTTGGTCATCAGGTCTAATTCTATGGATTTGGGTAGTTTGTCCAGAACCAGAGATGAAGACTTCTACATTACAGTGGAATCAAGCACGCCTGTAGATAAACCTTCTTTTGAGGTCCAGATGGACATCCCAGCATCACCTGGACAGCAAATTTCAAAGCCAAACCAAGTGCCTTCTCACATTATTTTGAATAATGTGACCAAAATGTGTGGCATACACTTGAGACTCTGCTCCCTGGATGGTTATTGCACAGACTATCCAACTGGTCCATGCTGTCATTGCCGTTCTGGTTACTATGGTAACGGTAGACAATGTTTACCCATGGGTGAGAAAGATTAGAGTTTGTGAGATCCGTATTTGTCATTAAAACTATGACACTTTTTATGTTAGTTTCTAATACAGGGTTCATTACTAATTTCTAAGAGCTTGACAATGGTTTCACTGGAAAAGTAAGAGTTGTCTTGTGTTTTTACAGGTATTTCTCAGCCTCTAAGCGGAGAGCTGGCTGGCCTAGTTTCTGTTGGGGGCACTAAAGTTCAGCTGGACAGCGTAATTCTCCATGGCTTTGCTGTGGTAGGAGAAGGTCGTGTGTACATCTCCATCAGTCCTGTCCCAGCTCAGGCCGGTTGGGCTCTGATGGCCGTGAGTCCGTTGGTCTCCATATTTGGCTGGCTGTTTGCTCTTGAGCTCCAAAATTATATGAATGGCTTCAGTATTACTGGTATGATTTGATGCTTCATTATTATACATCTCAGTGGCATTATGTAAGTCTAATGAAGAAAAATTATTTCCTTCAGGTGCTGAGTTTTCTCTTCAGGCAGAGCTGGTATTCAACGCAGAAGGCCAGCGTGTCACCATTATTCAAGAAGCTCAAGGTCTGGATTCATACAACCACTTGAATTTCGATATTAAGATCCATGGAGATCTACCCAGCATTCCCAGTGGTGCTAAAGTTCATATTCTACCATATAAAGAGACCTATCAATACAACCAAACAGGTAATTATTGTAAATAAATATTATTTCTTGTGAAGTACATTAGAGAATAATGTCCGTGGAACAAGACTTTAGCAGGAATTACATTTTCTAGGGATGGGCGGATCGATCCTAAAGTATCGATATTTCCAATACTAATACTTATCGACAATATCAATATTGGAATGGAGTTGAGGTGTACTGACAGACACAGACCCTAGTAAATGATTTTGGAAGTGCAGGCAACAAAATATATTTACAATAAATATGTACATATTATGATAAATATATGACAATAATTTTACATTATAATCCATAGAATTAAAATCTGTTTTTTGTCCAGGTATTTCTCATTAGGCACAACTTGTAAATAAAGGAAAAACAATGCCTGGGGAAATGGAAAAATTATGTAGAAAAACATTTAATGCTGTTTTGGAGCAATAAATAAATGGAAAGATGACAGGTTTTGCGGTTACATCTTACTCTTTACGAATTTTCACACAATAAATACATTTACATCTGTGACATTTTGATAAAAACACAAGTGTCCACAAGTGTCTGACTGGCAAGTTTCGAAAAACCTTTTAGATCCTGCTGGCTGCAGTAGCACTCATGGGTGATACTTTTCTTGTTAAGCTTCAATGATTATTAAATTCCACCATACAAAGAGTGCAAATTACATAAACGTCCCGTCCCATGCACGTGCATGTGTGAGTGAGTGAGAAAGAGATAGAGACAGAGGCTGCATTTCACTTCACTTTAAACATACACTCGCTAACTTCCCTAAGCACTTCCCTTTGGGGAATCTCCACTGCCATTTGGCAGTCCATTCCACTTCGTTAAGTGGGTCGAGGGAAGTTACTGCTGAAAGACCAAAGCTCCATATCTCACAATGCAACTCAATTGTGACATCACAGCACAGATCGCACTTAACCTACCCCAGCCCCAGACACAACTTTAGTGTATGATTAAATGGAAAGCTGTTTACATCTGTAAGTCAAGTTAGGTCTATTAAGCAGTTTAGAAGCGTTATATTGAGATTTCACAGCATAATACTTGTAGCTACCTTAAACTGACTGTTTGTAACATAGTCATAGCCAATGTGTTTATTGTAATGTTACCATTTACATTTTTGTAAAATTTGATTAATCCTTTTTAACAATTAATTCCAATAAGACAAGACAAGACAACAGACAATATTTATACATAAGCTTCTGGAATTACAACTAAACTTTACCTGAATCTGTGATTGCACCAATCTAATAAAATGTTGTCTTCTCAGGTGCAAAATCACTAAATAATTCCAGAAAATGACATCAGCATCAGTGATCAAGGGCTTAAGGCCCAGGTATACTTAGTTTTTGCGCCTCGCACCTGGTAGACCGCGTCACCTTTCTGAGTATACTTTTCTGACAGCGAACGAATAGGAACGCGTTCAACACATGCGCACCACAACTACTTTGTGACACTCTTTTAGTACAGTCAATAGCCAGCGCATGCGCAGACGACGCGCTTAGAAGAGGACCACGTGCTGCCAAGATCTTCTTGACTCTCGCACGTGGTCCTCGTGCTCTGCGTGTCGTCTGCGCATGCGCTGGCCATTGACTGTACTAAAAGAGTGTCACAAAGCAGTTGTAGTGTGCATGCATCGAACACATTCCTATTCGTTCGCTGTCAGAAAAATATACTCAGAAAGGCGACGCAGTCGACTGGGTCAAGCCGCGTGGCTGTGCTGATGACCCAATTTGCGTCACATATACTGTGCATGGAGGGATCTGCAGCATGCACACCCGAAGTATACTTTGGCCTTTAGGGTGTTCCAGTTAAACCCATTGCATGGGTACTACCAGTAGTGGGCACTCGCGTAACGCAAGCAGTGATGTACATCCGAGTGCATGAGATGGAGGGAAGTTAGAGAGGGAAGGGCATAAACATTTGAAGTGGAATGTAGCCCAAGAAAGAGGGAGCAGCCGTGCTGCTTTGATTTTGATCAGCTCCGATTTTAATCTCTGATAAAATTACTATGCATTACTACAGCATTAAAAAAAAAAAAAAAAAAAAAAACAGTATTAAATGTCACATTTAATTAAATGCAAGATTTTAAATGAAACCCCTCAAGGATGTGCAAATTAGCTTTCCAGGGGGTCTCCTGTTGCACTCAGGGTGTCTAAGACCCCCCGTAATTCACACCAGCATTCACATACAACGCTTGTGCCGCTCAGTCAGTGTAATATCTCACTGGTTTAACAGAAACAAATATCTTTTGCTGCTGTTTATGTTTTTAAGTATGTCTTCATTCGTATTTTATTTCTAACTTCAATGCATGACATGTTGTAATAACAAAAGCCCAGATCAGATGTATGAGCTTTCCAGGTACACTTGAAGGCAGCAAAAATCCCACAGGTAATTACGATTTGTGGTGGCGTTCATATAAATACGATCATTCCGACATGATTTGAATGCACAATTAGTGCATCAGTGAAAATCAATATGTTCTGTGGGCATTATGGTTAATGTAGTTTGTGTCTGACTCAGCTGTGACATCATCTTCACTACGAGAGTATATGGTGGTGTCAGAAAATGGTGGATCTGAGACATTATCCTACCTGCTACATCAAAATGTGAGTTTCCGTAGCTGTGAGCACAGCCCGTGGACTATGCCGGATTTTCTGCAGATGAATGTGGAGCATTCGATGGTCATGTACACAGAAGAAGGAAACACCCTTAGATATGCCATAATCAACACAGTGGGTCCTTTAGGAGGTAAGAACATGTTGATAAACAAATCCTTTTACATTTGATTTTGGTTCATTATTATTACCCCTGTTCATGTACTGTACACTACACACCCTTCTAAATAACTGGTTTGGCCATTTCAACTAAACTCATTACTAATAAAATACATAAAATCAAGCAGCCATCTTCTTAGACATATGTTTTCAGCAAAATGGGGTGCACCAAAGAGCAAATTAACTTTCAATGTAGAAAGTACAGATCTGCACAAAGCCCAGACCTGAACCTTCAGTATATGAACATCTGGCAACTGCGAGCCAGACCCCATCACCAAACATCCATGCCTAACCACACTGATGCTCTTATGTCATAATGGGAGCAATTCCTTGCAGCCATGTTCCAACATCAAATGGAAAGCTGAACCAGAAGAGTGGAAGCTGTTATAGCAGAAAAGGGAGGACCAACTCTATATTAATGCAGATGGTTAAGAAAGTATTTTTTCCCCTTGTTGAAGACTTTGTAGATTATCCTAACTGTATGTTATCAGGTGAGCTCCCTGAGCTTGTGGAATTGAACCCCTGTTCATCTGGGAAGCACCACTGTGACCCAATGGCCCTCTGTCTACCTGGCGAGGGCACCCAGTACCACTGTCAGTGTGCTATGGGCTTCCAGGGAGATGGACGCAACTGTTATGGTAAAAAGCTTTTAGCCTTTGTTTCTCTGTTTGATTTGACATCAAGCCAACAGCTTGCCATGATTGTTCTTTTGAGAGTTCCCTCAGACACTCTGTGTTCTTCTGAAGCCTTTAAAGAATTATTGCCTTAGTTAAAGAGCAGAATGGCTCTCTTGTGCTTTGAATCTGTGATCCAGATGTAGATGAGTGTGTAGAAGGGCTCAGCTCCTGTGGTCCTCATTCCCAGTGTGTCAACATGCCAGGTGGCCATCACTGCCACTGTGAATCAGGCTATGAGTTTGACCTTGATTGGCATGAGTGTGTGGGTAAGTGCATGGTATATTGTAATAGCTGACATTAAATACTTTTGGAAAGTTGACATGTCCTGTGGTCTGACATGTTTAATGTCCATCTAACATTAACATGTCCATCTAAAATCTTTTAAAAAGCATTTGCTAATCACTTTCTAAAATTAATGTACAGCTTTCATGACCTCATATTAATTCAGAGACTACATGGAATGTTTCTATGGCACTCCATACATTTCTGGTAAATTGTTCATAAAACCATTCTTTTCTTCATTTTAGGGCTTTTTGCCACTTTTTTATTGACAAAAAGAGTTAAGAAAGGACAGAAAACCAAGTGGGGAGAGATAGGGCAATGGAATGGGAACATGACCTAGACAAGACTTGACCTGGGCACTCCCACACAAGCACCACTGTTTATTATTTCAATTACCCACACTGACCACAAGTCCACAGCTCTGAAATCCCCATAAGACCATTCTTATATAAAATGTTGAACTTAATCAAAATCAACATTTTCTCTAAAATGCTTTTCTGAATGATTTACAGAGAAATGTATTCTGCTTGTGTTTCATGAATGAGGCCCATTGATACTCTTGAATCACAAGTATAATTTATATGACCACACAAGTGGTAAACAGTTTGATGTCTTATTTTTAGAGGTGTCTCTTCTTTTGCAGATATTGATGAGTGTTTGCTGCAGCTCTGTCATCCGTTTGCTTCCTGTTTCAACACCCAGGGTTCATTTCACTGCCAGTGCTGGCCTGGATATAAGGGAGACGGCTTCCTCTGCCAACCACCACGTAAACCACAACATTTATCAAGGAACACACAACCTTCCTCCCTGTCAGCTTAAAGTAGTAATAATCAGTAACAGTCTGTTTCTCACAAAAGTGCAACATTAAAATATTTACCAACATTTTACTATACTGTTCATTATAAGCCAATCAAAGGCATATGAGTTATTGGATCTTTTAGTAGACAGCGTTTTTTTCAAAGTGACAACACATTGATGGAATGCACAAAACTCTTAGAGCAAACTTGGGAATAAGCATCTTCAGGTACACAATGCACAATGTAAATAGGAGATATCAATAGCTTTCAAACTCATGGGTGCCATTTTCTTGGAACCAAGTTGAAGCCTTGACCCATTAACCACCACACTACACTTAGTGACATGTTCCTGGATCAGCATCCTATGGTTTTAGGGTTTAGTTTGAGGTTAGGGTAAGGAATGGTAACAACAGTCCAATCAACTAATCCCTGCCATTCTTATGAACAAATTATTGTCCGCTGATTTTAGAGTTAGGGTTAGAGTAGGGCAAGGTATAACGCCAGATAACATAACAAATTTTCTTCTTGTGGCATCATCTACAGTGGTGGCCAAAAATATTGGCACACTTGGTAAATATGAGCAAAAAAGGCTGTGAAAAATATCTGCATCGTTTATCCTTTGAAAGAGGGGACATATTTCATTATTAAATAAATGTTTTTCCCCCAAAACACATTGGCCACAATTATTGGCACCCCTAGAAAGTATATTCCCATTCATATTTTACATTTTTTAGTGCATTTGGGTGACTAGGAACATGACATTGTTCAGCCATGACTTCCTGTTTCACAGGGGTATAAATATGAGGTAACACACAGGCCAAATTCCCTTAATCATCAATCACAGTGGGTTAGACTTAAGAATATAGGTCTGATGTGTGGCAAAAGGTTGTTGAGCTTCACAAAATGGGAAGTGGCTATAAGACAATAGCTAAAGCATTGAAAATGCCCATTTCCACCATCAGGGCAATAATTAACAAAATCCAATCTACTGGAGATGTTAAGAATCGGCTTGGAAAAGGACATGTGTCTATATTGTCTCCACGCACAGTGAGGAGGATGGTTCAAGTGGCCAAAGAATCTCCAAGGATCACAGCTGGAGAACTGCAGAAATCACCTACATCACCACAAGTTGTTTGGGAGGGTTTCAAGAAAAAAAGCCTCTGCTCTCATCCAACATCAAACTCAAGCGTCTTCAGTTTGCTAGACACTACTGGAACTTCAAATGCGACTGGGTTCTATGGTCAGATGAAACAAAAAAAGAGCTTTTGGTAGCAAACACCAGAGATGGGTTTGGCGCACACAGAGATGAAGAAGTACCCAATGCCCACAGTTAAATGTGGTGCTGGATCTTTAATGTTGTAGTGCTGTTTTTCTGCCAAAGGTCCTGGACATCTTGTTCGGATACATGGCATAACGGACTTTATCAAATACCAACAGATAAAAAATCTAAACCTGGCTGCCTCTGCCAGAAGGCTTACAATGGGCCCTGGTTGGATCTTCCAGCAGGACAATGATCCAAAACAAACATCAAAATCAACACAAAAATGGTTCACTGACCACAAAATCAAGGTCCTGCCATGGCCATTCCAGTCCCCTGACCTGACCCCATAGAAAATTTGTAGGGTGAACTGAAGAGTAGAGTCCACCAACATAAACCTCTGAATTTGAAGGATCTGTAGAGATTCTGTATGGACGAATGGTCTCAGATCCCTTGCCAGGTGTTCTCCAACCTCATTAGGCATTATAGGAGAAGACTCAGAGCTGTTATCTTGGCAAAGTGAGGTTGCAAAAGTATTGAATAAAAGGGTGCTATTAATTATGGCCAATGCGTTTTGGAGAAAAATATTTATTTAATAATTAGATATTTCCCCTGTTTCAATTGTTTTACTTCAATTAAAGGTTAGATTTTTGTGATTTTTTTTCTTTTATTTATTTTTTTAATGAAAGATCAAAAGATAAACAATGTTCCTCTGTTTTTCCCCATTAGAGAAGCCCAAGCCCCCATTAACTGTGTGTCAACAGCACAGAGACAGCCTGCGAGAGAGTCTAATCAGCTACCGAGGCCTAGAGGCCTTCATTCCTCAATGTGATGAGAAAGGGCAGTACAAACCGCTGCAGTGCTTGGGCACCACTGGTCACTGCTGGTGTGTGGACAGTAGAGGGCAGGAGAGAGTTGGCACAAGGACACTGCCTGGCACAGTGAACGATAACTGTGATCAACCAGGTATGTATTTATTGGATTTATTGGATTTTGTTCCATCTGCGGTCTAAAAAGGCCACAAGGACATTTTAATAGCTCAAACACATCGCCTTAATGCACCTTGTGGATATAGCCTTCCATGACATGCTGAGGACCTTTTTAGCAACTATATACTGTATATTTGCTACATATACATGCATGATTCCAGATGCAAGGAAAAAATAGAGGTAAAAAGTACATTTCTCAGTTGTTTCCAAATCTTCACTGAATTATTGTTATGATGCATTAATACAGATTTGATACTGCTGGGTTTTGACTGAGAAGCAGATCTGTATTTATAACAAATAATTAAAATAAAAAATTAAACAATTCTTAAATTCTTAAAATAAAATAATTCACATAAGATGATGTTTACTCCAAACGTGTGCATATATGCTGTTCATTGATTTTAGATGGCCAGGTGTATATTTAAAATATTTTTAATATTTTTGGTGATATATTTAATATTAAGAAAACATATATTGCAAAGATGCTATTTTATATAGGCTACTTTATATTTGCTTACTTTGATTTCTATGCTGATAATTCCCCCAAACGGGCAAAAAAATTTAAAAAAATTGATTATATTTTCGCTTATTTTGGCAAGTACCTTATTTTGAGCATATTTATCCAGACCAGGTCCCTTGTTTCTCTTGTGAAATCTGGCAACACTGAAACCACTATATCACCCACCCTTAGGACAGAGTACGGTCATTTTACAAAGTACGTTATTAACCATTCTTCTATTTCATTCTAACCAATTACCAATTGGAACGGAGGTTTCGGAATGCCGGAACCGGAATGAAAAAATACAGTGTCTGCTCAGAACAAACCATAATGAAAACATTTATTTTTTTGTCCCTACTTTTTAAAATAATTTTCACTTAAAGTTTTTTTATATTAATAATTAATAATATCTATATTTCCAGCTCTTTTTTGTTGTCCCTTCAGCTATCAAAGAAACACAAACAAACATACAGGTGGACAAAATTCATGTTTTTAATGTATTCTACATAAATAATATTTTTAGATTATTTTACATAGGTTATGTGTACTGAAAAGAAATTAACTCAACTGAAAGTCAGTAACTGTAATCTGATTACAATAATTCAAACTGTAATGTATTACACATTTTTTTTTTTTTTACTCAAAAGTCATTAGATTACAGTAACTAACTACTTTATGATCAGATTACACCCCAACACTGGTTTTACATAGCATAAGATTAGCACCATACTGCCAGATGGTGCTCTGTTTTCTTCCACAAGCTTTGTCACATTTGAGACATTCAGAACTGTAAGCATGCATTTCCTGTTCTTCTCTGTTGTATTGTATTGTATCAGAATGTGTTGTGGGAATGGCATGCAGTTCCAACTATATTTTACATAATTATCCCTAACAGGACAGTCTAACTGTAATTAGCGGTCCCAGAGCAATTCACTGAGGCAAGATATATGGATGCTGTCATCGCTCAGTGATCTTAAAAAAATCAGAAAAAGATCCTTAAATTCAGAAAATGACCCAAGTACTTTGTCTCTTACTCAGCTGCCCTTGTTCCCCGTGCGGAGACTGTGTGTGAGCGCTGGAGACTTTCACTCATGAGTCACTATAATGGTCAGCCATCCTCTCAGGACTACATGCCTCAGTGTGACGCTCATGGGAATTTCCTGCCTGTGCAGTGTTACGGTAACAGCAGTTTCTGCTGGTGTGTCGACCGCCAAGGCGTGGAAATGATTGGAACACGCTCCTATGATGATGTACAGCCCTCCTGTAAGTAGTGAAGTTATTTTAAAAGGACTGATTCCATTGAAAAGAACAACAAATTAATTCTGTGGAATGGGCATGGTCATGCAGTTTTGGATTTTGTATGCAAACATGCTCTAAGCCTTATGCGTTAGTGGGTTGGTGAAATTGCATGTGCTAAGGGGTTCAGTCAAGTGCAGTTGAATTCTGAGGCTCTTCTCTGGTTATGCCATCTGCTAAATATTATATATTCCATTCCCTCTCAAGCAACGTTGATATAAATGAAGACAGCCCATTCATAGGAATTTGGCAGTGTAAATGGGCTTTATACAATGCATTATAAGAATATAAATATAGACAATTTGTGTCTTACGCCTTCTGTAATTTTGCATTAAATTTGAAAGAATGTAAGTATGATTAGTCATATTGATCTGCCGACACAAATCATCGCTAGTATTAAAAGTGATTGATAGCTCTTTGATATCATCTGCTGGTGAAATCCCCAAACTGCAAATACAGCAACTGAGTTTAGACTTTCCGCAGAGAATAGACTGTTTCTCATAGCGCAATTATCTATTTCTCTGGAAAATAGCAAATTGCAATTTGCACCACTTCAAGAACATACAATAAAACCACAGTTTGCTTGCATCCACCCACAGATGGTGCAAGCATTCTGACCCACATCCACTTGGGCTTTGCGCTGGTACAAAAATTGCAGTTAGAATTAGTGCTCTCAAGAAAATTAGATAAGAAGCGGTGAACAGCCGTTGCTGTTACAAAAATAGAACATGTAATCTGTTAGCCTAAACTTGCATACTCCCTCTTTGTCTAACATTGAAATTGTCTCAGTTGTTTGCAGATAAGCCTGTTTCACTGAAGCTTGTTATGAGAGTTGTCTCTCTGAAACCCTCCTCCTCCCCATCACCACTTGTCTAATAGTGCTGCAGCAGCATGTCCTACCTGCTTGATAAACCATGTGTTATGTTTAATTGTGCAGCAGCATGTCTGTGTGTGTTCTAGCAGTAGCAAGTCTTTATACTGTACTTGCTCTGCAGCAGCAGCAGCAACAGAGTAAGCTCTAGAATGAATAGTATTTGGCTGGTCATGTGATCTCACTATGGCAACCCCCATGAAGTGAAACATATGTACAGTAAAAGAAAAATGCTTTTTCAGTACACAGGTATCTACACACTGGAGTCCTTATATCATTTTTACATTTTACAAAAAGTTTCTTAGTGCACCTACTTAAAGTCCCTAATAAAGCTGACTTTATTAAACAGACTGCAGCTAGGCATGACATAATGTTTCCCATTTTTTTAACCTTTCAGGTATTTCCGGTAATGCTCCCCTATTGGACAAAGCATTGATGCATCCCGTCGTAAGCTCCTCCCCGTCAGGGCCCGCTATCCTTTACGCTCAAGCGTCACAGATTGGAGTCATTCCTCTTGATGACACAGAACCAGTTCAAGAAAAATCCACTGTGTTATTGGCCTTAAAGGTACAGCCTCATGTTCAGATACAAACAACCTATTGAAGTATTGTTTTGATTAATCTAAAGTTAAAAAAAACAAAATCTATGGGTCCAAAGGGGGGCGCTATATCGCAAAAAAAAGAAAAGTTTACGCTTAAAACTTTAAAGTCTCTGTATACATAAGTCAGGCATATGCAGGTTTGGGGAGTAACGAAATACATGTAACGGGAATACGTATTTAAAATAAAAAATATATTCCAAAGTCAGTATTCCACTACAGAAAGTCATCAAATACAAATGTCTCTTTTATGCTCCAATTACTGCTGCTATTAGCCCCAAATAGCTAAAAACGTTATATCTGCTTTTACCTTAGGACGTTCTCTAAAAAAAGAGCCATTGTATACTTGTCTGTGAGCTTGCTTAACTGAATAATCCAATGTTATATCTTACATGTCCAGAACAAAATATGCCATCTAGAAGAAAAAATATGCAAATCAAATAATCAGAAAATATGTTTTAAATTACTGATTATAAAATTTCTAATGACACCCAGATTGAGCTTCTAGTCCAAGATATTCAATGAAACAACGAGGGAGGTGCTTGGACTGAAATTTAGACTGAATGTCTATGGACGAGCACAACTTTGCGGGCTAAAATTCATTAGAGCGCCACCTACATTTCAGATCTGTATATTGTGATGGAATGTGATAGAAAAAACACATACAATATTATTTATGAATTTTTTTTGTATTATTTGGGCGGTTCTCTGAAAAACAAGACTTTTTGAGCGTGAAAAACTGTGGGCGGCAGCCCAAAAATCCACCAAAGTTTAAGGGGTTTCAAAGGATGATTATTAGAGCTGTTGAAGTTAACACGTTATTAATGCATTAACACGAAATTCGTTTAACGTCACTATTTTTTTAACGCCGTTAACGTGTAATATGACCCTTTGAATAAACTGTAGTTCATGAGAAGCGAGTCAATTTGCAAAAAATGCCGCTAATGTCACATGCATTGCTGTTTAGAAAACAGATGATGGGAGACATTATGCTAAGACCTGCACCAATATTTTATCAATGTAGCATAGCAGTAGAACATGCCCGCAAAAGCACAGATAGAGCTCCTAACATTGTAACATCATTGCAGCGGCAAGACAGCTGCCATTTGAACACCGGCCTTGCGCTGGGAGGCGCGGTACGAGCGCAAGACAAAAGTTACCGGACGCGGTGCGAGCGCGAAGTGAAAGTGCGAGCGCGAGGTGATCATCTGTGTTAACGGGTCTTTGAATAACCTATAACATGCGAGTAAGGGCAGCCAATGGAGTTTCTGGTGCCCCCCTAGGGAGTTGGTGCCCTACACAGACTGCGTAATATGCGTATAGGGAGTGGCGGTACTGATTACCAGCTAACGGAAACCCTGCTGCTGTCTCCAAGGTTCTGTCACAGTGTCTCTGTTTGATAGTGCACTAGACAATGCAGAAGTTGGAGACATTGCTGGAACCCTGCATGTAGTCATAAATCCCACTGGTTACAATTGTGACCAGGGTCTAAAGGGAGTTTTTGATGTATTTTGCACAGAGTTGTCAATTGTAAATGACAGTGTAGACTTTTTTGCATGTCTGTCAAAACTTCATAAAAAGAAGCAAATAAATCCTGTCATAATACACTTACAACTACCATATTTTGTTCATAATTTGAAATTAGTTGTGCTGTGTTCATTCTGTTGTTCAGGTCTGTTGGTGGGGTAGGTTTTGTGTGGATGACTGAAAAATACATCTGAATGAAGCATGTTTTGTCCACTCATGTTTATAAAGATATTACGATTAATCACGATTAACTAAAAAAAAAAAAAAAAAAAAAATGCGATTAATCACGATTACATATTTTAATCTTTGACAGCCCTAATGATTGTAATTGCAGGACTCCATTGTGATTGGAATTGACTACGACTGTCAGGAGAACATGTTATATTGGACAGATTTTGGAAGGCATACCATTAACAGAGTTGTGTTAGTGTTTGGGTCTGAGCCAGAAGCTATTATTCAGCAAGGTAATGGTAACACTGTCATTCGAATACATTCTTTGAAAATCTGCTTCACAATATCATTCCATCTATCTGTTCATCCATCCATCCAGTGGGGTCCAAAAATCCTGAGAATATGGGATTCTTTTTTTTCTTCATTTAAATCTAGAATTAAACATATATATATATATATATATATATATACAGCATATACAGTATATACACATTATATACTGTATATACCTTAAAATTTAAGACGATTTAAATCTAATCATATATCCATCCATCTATCAGGAATCATGATCCCTGTGTCATAACATGTTTGTTCACTTTAGTTTCCATAACCATCTGTAATTCCAGACTTGGGTCAGCCAGAGGGAATTGCAGTGGACGCTGTGCACAGGAAGCTGTTTTGGGTAGACAGTGGGAAAGACAGAATTGAGACATCTGGCCTAGATGGCAGGAACAGAAAAGTGCTGCTTGACTCTGATTTAGTCAGTCCCAGAGCCATCATAGTTGATGCTAAGAGTGGGTGAGTGAGATCAAAATCCTTTACTTGCTGTTTGTATTATGTCAGACAGAGGCACTGATTCATCAATAATAATCTGCATTTCGAATCAAGTCATCTTAAAACTAGTGGTGACTGATATGGGTTTTTCAAAGGTCGATGCCGATACCGATATCTAGAGTGCAGGACGGCCTGCTTTCTAGATGTGAATAAATGCCGATAAACATAATACAGTTTAACAACAGCAAATCAGATGTACACAACATTTCTAAAACAAACACTTATTTTATTGAATAGTTCCTCAAAATAGAAAATAGAAATAGAAAACTCAAAAAGAAAAAAAACTTGTAAACAGAAAGTGTTGACTATCCATTGACAAATCTATTGGTAGATTTTAAAACTGACCCAAGTGAAAGTTGACACTCTTGGTAATTGGCAAAACGAACACGGTTATTGGCTGATGCCGATAATCCTGAAAAAGTGGCCAAATACTGGCCAATTAATCAGCCTGGCCGATATATCAGTCTGTCATGACTTAAAACACATATAATTAAGTGAAGCCATTGACATCTTGATTATTTATTACTGCATATTTGCAATAAACTTACATAGTTCAATAGTTTTGTTCGAAATTGACTTTATCTCACGTTTATCTGCATGCTCTTCAGAACCCTATACTGGACCGACTGGAACCGAGATGCTCCTAAAATAGAGAGCTCATCACTGGAAGGACATAGGAGGAAAGTACTGGTGCAAGAGGGTCTTGGGTTGCCAAATGCCTTGACTTTGGACCCAGCCACAAATCACCTATGCTGGGCAGACGCAGGTAAAAGGCACTTTCTGTCTAATGACATGTCGAGATTTTTCTAAAGGAAATAGTATTTCAAAATGTTGTTTATATTATCGTAATTTCTCTGCATATAGAATACATTGAAGACATATTAAGTACACTTACAGGGGTGTCAAACTCAGTCACTGGAGGGCTGAAGCCATGCAGAGTTTAGTTCCAGCCCTGCTCCAAAATGCCTCCTTGTAATCTTCAAGCACTCCTGAAGACCTTGATTAGCTACTTCAGGTGTGTTTAATTAGGGTTTGAGCTAAACTCTGCTGGACTGTGGCCCTCCAAACCAAGTTTGATGCCCCTGACTTAAGATAAATATCAACTGAATCAACAGGCACAAAGAAACTGGAGTGTATATCTCCTTATGGCACTGGGAGGCATGTGTTCAAGGATGGTTTGTACTACCCATTCAGCCTGGCTATCTACAACAGACACTTTTTCTACACTGACTGGGAGAGGTGAGTTTCTGTGGCACACTGAAATCAATGTGGCAACTGCCAAATCTATATTATCAGCATGGCATATTGTTCATTGCATGCTTAACCTTGCTAGTGCAATCAAGGGTTGGACAATGACTTGCAGTCTTCCACCTGGTCTCACTGGTGTGCTTAAGAAACTGATGCATGAGGCTCAGTCACTGAATCATTGTTTCCATATTCATGATGAGATTTTCCTTGCAGAGATGGCATACTGGTGTTAGATCAAAGCACTGGGACAAACACAGCTTATCTCCCTATTCAGCGGTCACACTTGTATGGGATTACAGTCATCCAATCACAGTGTCTATAGGTAAGTATACAAGTGGGAATTAAGCATATGTTTATTATTATTATTATTATTATTATTATTATTCATTCTTTTGTAAGACCAGTTTTGTAGATCATCAGTCCATGATTTCCAATCATACTACCGGTTTCTCTTATGACTCTGGCACTGTTTTCCTTTTTTATAGAGACCTATGGACGTGTCACTTAAATTTTTGTTTTTTTGTAACAGAAATGTCAAATAAGTAAATAAAGTAATTAAACAAACCAAATGACCAAATGATTTGCACAAATACCATTACAAACTGCATAAAATGGATCGTTCACCCAAAAATGAAAATGCTTTGATAATTTACACATTTTTCTGGTGAACTATCCCTTGAAGTTAAGTATTTTCACTAAAAGGTGGAGGCACCAACTAATCTGTGGAGGGAATAGTCACAGTGTGCAAAAGCATGAATGGTTAAGAGCAGTGTGAGTGTGTGTATTTGTTTGCTTGTCACTGATAAACCAGGTGAAGACTTCAGACTTTATAATAGTAAGTTGATTAAAAATAAGCATTTTTATTTATTTACATGAGTAAAATGCTTGTCGTGCTTAGTGCAACATAAGAGCAATTTGCCCCATAACCATAAAATTCCCACTGTCTAAAATAATGTTGACACATAATGGTTCATTTTAATCTGACCCTCAGTAGGGCCAAAAATAAAAGGAATTTAAGAGTAGAGGAATACTTTGAAACCTCAAAGAATATTTTCCACTGGGCGAGCTCCCACAACTTTGCACATTAACTTTTTGCCCTTGTGTTCAAATACTTTCATATACAGTCCTCCATATTGTTCAGCTATTGGCCAGCATTGAGCCTAGTTTCAATCTCCACATTTTCTCATCCATGGGAAGGAGAAGAATAATATTTGGCCACTTGCATGGGGTTTCTGTAACCCACGGTTTGATATTGCTAAACAAACAGCATGGGTTACCCACAGGCACAAAAACCGCCAACAGATGGGTAAGACCACTAAGGAGGCTGGAGACCAAAGAAGCCATACCTCTCAGCCTGTGGAGGGCAGCCAACACTGGCTTCTCTCCTTCAACCTCAGACCCTACATCAGTTCAAAGAGTTCACTAAAGTTTACTCAACAGAGTGGCCATACTCAGAGCAGAGGTGGAACTTTGGCCTGGTCAGAGAAGCCATTGAGCACCCAAGGGAGCTGTTTGAGCCCCTTGGGTGCAGTTAGTGCATATTTCTCTGATTTCACTTTAACTTCTGGGATTTCATGTTTTGTTGGCCTAGATTTGCAGCACAAGTCAGACTAGAGCTTGATCTGCAAAAATGGCAGCTTTGGGATTTCAACCCAGGACAGGGTTTGCAACTAATAAATCCCCAAATTTTCCACAAATAACCACAATGATGATGCAAGACATGTTCCCATGGTACCAAAGCCAGGCGAGCCTTCCAGCTGCTCATTGCTTAAACATATAGTGAATTCAATACCAAGCAACAGCAGTGAGAGTGTTAAACAGCCTTCCTCACACGCAAGGTTACGTACACAAATTATTCTGATTCATGTAAGTTGTATGTTTTCTGAAGTAGACTATGCATAATGATGGCAGTGTTTGGTGACTTAAGACTGGAAAATAGGCAGGATTAAAGACATCAGTGTGGAGAGCTGAATCCAATTAGGCTTGTGTAGGTACTTGTGTGTTAGAGAGAACAGTATTATAGCTTCCTGCTGAAAAGACCAGCATGAATCTCCATTTGGTTAGTGCTGGTATGATGCTGGTCAAGCTGGTGGACCAGCGAAGCTATCGTGTCACTAAACTGGGAAGCTGGTCAACCAACAATAGTCTTTCTATTGAAGCTGGGTGACCAACAAAGTCTTGCTGGTTAAGTTAGTTGATGCAGGTCGCACACCATACAAGACACATCAAGCCACTTCGCATCACAGGTAGGACAGGGCACAGGTATCACACAAACAACTCATCTGTAGGCTAGAAATATACTTTCTGCAAGTACACATATGCAGATGTGAGTGCTTGGCCAATGCATTGCAAACGCATGGTCTGGTTGAACATACATAATGACTGCATCCGAAACCAAAGGTCTTGTTGCCTCGCTGACCTATCAGTCAATGACTTAACAGAGTTTGCATATGAAGGTACCTCTGGAAACTGGTTTGACAGGCTTCCTAGGCAGCACTACATCACATCATTGCCAGAATACCAGCATCCATTCAGTCCAACTGAACCACAAAGGTCTAATAATCTAGAACAAAATCAAGAGAGTTCTGTCGATAACCAAGCATATATTTAATAACTACAATACAACTTTCTCGCTTGAAATGGAAACAAAAGTTGGAAAAAGTGGAAAAAAAAATTCAAATATACACAAACTGGGTATCAACTGCCTCTTCGGCTGCTATTTTCTTTCTTCAGTGCAACCACTGTGGATCTGCATGCACAGGATTGTGGGATTTGATAGGCAGCGAAGGTTACATCTATGCTGCCTTCAAAAATCGATCAGATGAAGGTATCTCAGTAGACAGGATGTGATTCGAACATTGGATTTGGACATGCCTTGGTCCCTTCCCACCTCCGTATACAGCCTCCGGAGGCAGCATTTTCCTGGTTTCGGACACAGTTAAAGTGTGTTCTTGGTTTACTGTGGCGGTAACAAACCTCAGAACTCAAGGGGGCAATAGAGTTAACTTCAAAAGTCTGTGCCATTAAACTGAATGTGCTATAAATATATTGACTTTGAAAGTAGTGAATATATTAACTTGCACAGCAATATTCTCTTCAAACTGTTGCTCAGCCATGACAGTAGTTGACTTGAAAGAGAAAACTCAGTGTAGAAGCAGACAGTTCACACTAATGTCTGCTATAGCGCCCCTTGCAGCAACATTGAGAATGCAACAAGCATTTGCATTGTGTTAAAAATCGTGGTCTGACACATTTTAGAACGCAACTATGCACAAAGTCGAGCTTGCGTAGCTTGAAGTGTCTGTGTTCATGCTCTTCTGTAGAGTATGTTTCAACCTCAAAACAGTGAAAATTATCTTCATACTGACAAAAAAGGTATATACATAGGTTTTTTAATTTGTTTAAGAGTGAACAAAGTGACGTTGAACCTAAGTTGCAGGCTGTTGTATGAAAATAATGGTGCAACTGCGCAAACTGAAGTATTAGAAAGGACAACTTCTTTAAAGCATTTTCTCCACAGTATGAAGCCTTGGCTTTATTCAAGCTGTCAAACAACAAAAAGACAAACCTTTTACTGAAAAATTGCCATTGCACAATGTATCTTTGAGCCTAGGCTGAAGTCATTAATGTCCCTTGGTACTGAGTGGCACTCAGTTGCGCGTAAGAATTTGATCAGCCCTGTGCATTCATATAAACAATGGTTTCGAATTTTTAGACACTTTTAAAGTGACCCCCTCAAGACCCCTGCTATGGACACCATAAGACTGCCAAGTTTTCACCACACGATTACGGGACACTTGAGCATTCTGAGCACTTAAATCCAGGACGTTTCGCCATCCGACCCGGGTTTCGATGCTTAAAGGGACAATAGGCTTACAGATCTTTTTTTCTGCTAAAATACAGGATATCCAGGCTAATACGGCACATTTGGCACCCTAGGACACCAGCACACCAGCACTGCAAGCTAGGAACAAGCTTAAAAAAACACAACATATGCTGGTCTTTTCAACAGGGCTTGCTCTTTCTTTCATCAGTCCCAAATCCCATCTCTGATTTAGGCCACTCTTTCCTTCTCAATTATAACCATTTTTAGACATTTTAGGCATTTGAATGACATTTTGTTGTGTGATGGGGCCTCAGTATGCAAGAGAATCCTGTGGAAGCTGTTACGTAACACAGTACGTATTTTTCAAGCCCCTGTCTGCGAGAAGGTCTAAGGTATAACCTCTGAGAATCACAATCATGTGCATGCATCTCTCACTCCTCTATTTAAACTGAAAGCTGTCCTATTTTCTCATCATACACACACAAATGGGTTTGGCCACTTCTGTGGTTAAGGTTGTATTTTACATCAAAGAATAAACTTTTGAGTACAAGTCAGTGATAGCAATCAAAAGATTATATTAGTTTAATGAAAATTAACATTAGTGTAAATCAGTAGGTCTTATAAATTGTTTATGAATCATACAATCTTTGTGCTCTCAAGTGTTTCATAGGAAATTATTAGTGTATTGCTATGAAGTAGATAGTCTAGCTCTAAAATCTGAATAGATGAGCCACGTTCATAACCACTGTAAAACTATGGTTGCTACAAACCATTAAAACACAGCAAAGTGCCTAATAACCAATATGGGGAAGAACTGTTAAATGAAAATTATTATTAAATGTGATTTTTATTAATGGTGAAAAATTTATAACATTTTTATGAATTTTTATTCATTGGACTAGGCAACCTTCTTCAACTGCTCCAAGGTCCATTTCTGAAGACTGTGTGCCCATTTTAGGCACTTTCGATGGTGGACAGGGGTCCTCATGGGCACTCTGAACGGTCTGTGGCTACACAGCCCCATATGCAGCAGGGTGCATGCACTGTGTGTTGTGACACATTCCTCTCGTAACCATCTTTAAAATGTTCTGTGACTTGTGCCACAGTAGACCTTCTGTCAGTTTGGACCAGATGGGATAACCTTCGTTGCCCTTGTGTATAGATGAGCCTTGGCTGCCCAACACCCTGTTGCCGGTTTGTATCCTTTTTTGGACCACTGTCAGTAGGTACTCACCACTGCTGACTGGGAGTACCCCACAAGCCTTGCTGTTTCAGAGATGCTCTGACGTCTGGCCATAACAATTTGTCCCTTGTCAAAGTCACTCAGGTCTATACACCTGCCCATTTCTCCTGCATTCAACAACTTGACTATGAGAACTGATTGTTCGCTTCCCATCTAATCTACCCAGACCTTGACATGTGGCCTTGTTAGGAGATGATCAATGTTATTCGCTTCACCAGTGAGTGGTCATAATGTTTTGGCTCATCAGTGTATGTACAAATAAGTGATGTTTGTATATTAGCGAAAACTATATATGAACATATATAAACATAACCAGCTAAAAGCAGGTCATTGCTCATTTTCAAAAGTCCAATTTCTGTGCAATGGAAAGTATGGAAACCTGATTGAAATGGGTCATAGAAATTGTTAGTGTGCAGATGTATTTGCAGTTTATAAGCAACAACTCTTTCCAATATTTTTTATACAAAAGAGAGATTAGAAACAGGCCTAAAGTTGTTCAAATCAGAATGATCCAAGCCAGGTTTCTTTATAATAGGGGTGACAGCAGCAGTTTTCAGATCTTTCGGAACAGAGGCAGATGAAAGAGCAGATTTTAAATATGAGATAGGTACAGCTTTTAATTAGGGGAGTAGACGCAGGGTCTAGCTGGCAGGATGATATGTTAGATTTTGTAATTAACTCAGTCACAGAAGTTGGGCTGGTTGGGGTAAAACTAGAAAGTAAGTGGACAGGTTGATCAGGTGGTAGCCAGTTAGTATATGGTGCAGGAGACATAGCCGGAAAACAATCATAGATAGAGCTTATTTTATTTTGAAAGAAGCAGCAGAAAGAGTTACAAAGCTCGTTCGAGCCCAAGGCATTGTGCGAAGGGGGGTGAATGAGTTTATTTACAGTCCCAAACAGAGTTCTGGACCAACATTTAGAATGATTAATGACTGAGCAGAGATATGATGTACAAGTGGAATTGAGGGCAGACTTATAATTTTGCTGGTGATCAGAAAATGCTGAAAAATTAACAGCAAGACCAGTTTTCCTGTACAATCGTTCCAGTCGTCTACCAATTAGTTTTAATCTCCGAAGCTCAGGGGTAGACCATGGGGATGAATGAGAGGATGGCACTAATCTAGTTTTGATGGGAGCATGAGATTCTAAAGCCTCAGAGATTGTAGAGTTGTAAATATAGAGGATTTCAGAGGGACAGGAAATATCAGAATGATTAAATATGATAGAAGCAGAGATGGAGGCAGAGAAAGATGATATGTCGACAGCATTAGCATTGCGGTTCATTATTCTGGTTTTGCATCTAGGCTTTTTGATAGCAAAATCAAAACTAAATTCAATGAATTTGTGATCAGAGATCATAACATCAGAGCATGAAGTTGTTACATTGTCAATACCAAAACTACAGATCAGATCAAGAGTATGACCATGAGAGTGAGTAGGAAATTTAACATGTTGAACAAATTTAAAGCAATGAAGAACAGCCATTAGTTCATTAGCAGTAGAACAATTAGTGTCAACATGAATATTGAAGTCACCAAGCAAGATTACATGGGAGGCTGCAGCACAGGAAAGGGTAAGCAGTTCATTGAGCTAAAAAAAATCAGAAAAAAACCTTAGGAGGTCGATAAATTAGTATTGCAAGGAAGGCAATGTGGACACTTGAGTGAACCTTGAGTGCTAGATATTCAAAAATGGTACAGTATGAATCTCCATTACCGAAGTTTTGAAACCTTAACGACAGACTACTGCAAGGTCACTACCTCTACCATGAAGTCGTGGTCTAGACATGTGTTTATAACCATTAGGTGTCAGCAAATTTAATTGCAGGTAGTTGTTCTGTGACTGCCAAGTTTCTGTGAGTAACAGCATATCAACATATTTATCGAGGATAATGTCATTAAGGAGAGTCGCTTTGTACGTAAGGGAGTGGCAGTTTAGAATAGCACATTTTTGCTGTAATACAGCTGAGCGCTTTGCATTATTACAGAAGTAACTGTCTTTGGCTACATATCTTAATGAGTCAAAGTTTATCAAGCGACTCACCGATGCCGGTTGACGGGAAACCAGTCTGGTAGTCCAGAAGGATGGGATGGTGGAGGGAGCAGAGTGATGCTTGATGAGTGAAATGGAGATGGCCATTTAAGGCCCGATGCTCAGATGGCAGATACTGAAGTATCATTGCATGAATGCCACTGACGACTGTGACGAGGAGTGAGAAGTAGAGAAGCTTAAGTGCCATGGTCCAGATCTTTTTCCTTCACAGGGTAGAACTGTATGTACACGGTATTCAC